>NW_028262369.1:5255555-5912500 GCF_047370975.1 Nipponia nippon
GCAAAGGGGTAAACACACGTGACAAGCGGCGAGATATCAAAGCATAAAAAAAAGCCTGTGTGTTTTTCCATGTCCAAGTTTAAATCACAGCAGAACGTTTTGATTTGCTATTTGTCGCTCTTTGGCCGTAGCACTGCAGTATTGCTCAGGAACTTTGTGCGATATCTAGGGTGTACAACACAAGTATAACACAAAGTAATCTCATTATCTCCTAAGAGACTGTCCTCTGTGTGTGGACTCTGCAGAACAGTGGACATGAGCATGAGAGAGACAAAAGGAGAACTTGGAATACCAGTAAAATGATTAATATTTAGTAGGATATTTTTAGAATTATTTTCTTGAAATAGAACTATGAAAATGTCCAGGAAAAACAACTGAGGTATTTAACAACCTTTAGAAAACTGCATTTCCTCAGTATTGGTCTTGCTTATTCTTTTTAAAAAACAACACACGTGTTCTACAAGGTCTTTTTTCCTCTCCTCTAATTCACTAGTAGCTCAGAATAAATCTCTTCCCTTCAATTAGTTCCAGGACTGAACACACTGATACAGCAGTTTGTTTTGCATGCATTAAAAAAAAAAAAAAAAGTTGGATTAAAGGATTCTGCCATGACTTTTAGAAGCCTCATTCACAGCAAGTACCCAGCAAATCCAAAGTGCTTTTCTGCCTCAACTAACCTCAATTAGTTACCGCTCAGTTCTGATATAAATATATGATGAAGAGAGGAACTGGAAGGTTAAAGTACATTCACCCCAACCTGCATACAGCCACGAACCTAAATGAAATAAAAACCTACTTTGGTATGGAAGTTACAACTTAAACCAAGAAAACTGCAAATGTTACTTTGATCTTTTTTCTGTCATGAACCAATTATTACAACACAGGCTCTGATTCATGTCTTAGTTACATTGATTCACATCAGCAGTAGCACCACTTGTTTTAAATGAAGACCTGAAGTACATACATCCCATAGCTCTTTTCTGAATCATGGCATGTTATATTTGTAAGATGTGCTGGTTATTTTCCTATGACATAAAAAAAAAACCAAAACAAAAACTTTTATTATACTGCAGCTTTAAAAGAGATACTAAGTCCCTCAAAACAGCACTCCTAAAAGTGGAAAATGCGTATCCATCACTGCATGGAGCTATGCCTGAGCTAAGCAGTCCTGCAAGGCAGCAGGACAAATGCCCGAGGGTTAGTGTCCATAAAAACACAGCTCTCACTTGTAATTTGGTGATTTTTTTCTGCCCTGTCATAGACCTCCTGCAAGATGAAAGGGAGATTTTGGAATCAACTTTTCTTGGTGGTCACCAATGACATATTCCTTTTTTGGAGGAACTGAAGTCAGCGGGGGCTGTGCTCTGAATATAATAAGCACAATGCAACATATTCCCTGAAAAATCAGGCCCTGAAGATCTCCAACTGGGAACATAAAGTTGGTTATTAGTTCAATTTCGATCTGAGTTCAAAGTACCTTCGTTCCCTGTGCATCATGCCTATGCCACCTACTCTAGTCAGCATCTTTCAAACATGAGGCTAAAATTAATGGTTGATAATTTGCCTCATCTATCGAAGCCTCATCTCAGCTGTGGACTCAGCAAGCATTGAGAACATTCATGTCAGATGCTGAAAATTTTTAAGGCTTTAGACATGGTGGCCATCTCTGCTCCATTTCCAGTGTGCTTGATCCTAGCCATATGTCTTAGCATAGTTATTTTCATATGCTTTCTTTCCCAGCCACAGCCTTTGCTATATACATATTTTCTTTTTCCTAGAAAAGTGTAAGAGCGTGTGTGTGTTTGTGGGGTGGGAGGAGGCAGTAACAATATGTCTGCCTGGTTCCCAAGGATTTTTTCTTTTTTTTGTTAAGATTCTAAAGCAGAGCTTTTGGATTTTGAAATAACCTTTTTTGTTAACTTTTTTGAGATGTGAAGGGCACATTTCAACCACTTCACCTTCCTCTTCCTAAAATGTCTCCAGGTTATTTCTTCTACATAAGAGTTACATCAAAACTTTCCCTGAACCTCTCCAGAGTACTTTACTCAGAAAAGCAACTATCAGATCAAAAAGTACTTCTATTTATTAGTTCAATCTCCTTCATTAGATTCCATCTATCGTGTGTTTTCCCACACAGACAGTGATAAAAAAATCTGCTAAAATCCACTGACAGCTGCGGCTGTGATAGACTTTTCCTTAATCCGATTAGCTGCCGCCTCCCTGTTCGCACCAGTTTCTGTAAGCAGTTACCATATTACACTACAATCTGCTGATTTCATCTGCACTGGCATCAGGCAGCATTCAAAGAAAGTCTGGCCTCATAATAACAGGCTTTGAGAGCTGGGAATCTCCTCTACACACATACGCACAAGCTGCTGTCTCTCACATTGTAAAAACCTGTATGATTTAGGAATTCAGCTCTGAATGAATGGGGCATTCCCACAAGCAGCCACCCTAAACTAGTGTTACCAAACTATTCTCTGCTCAAGCTTGTCTTTTTTCAGCTCTTGCATTGTGGTGCTTAAATTTGCTGAGATGCTAGAAGAAAACTCATCTTTGTTCAGTCTACTGGCTCGTGCAAAAAAGTGACAAAAGTCTCTTCAGATTGGAGAAAAATAAAGCCGCTTACATTTGAACACAGAAAGTTTATTCCCGTCTGCTCAGCCCCTCACTTGTGAGAGCTTGCACTTGCTGCGACCCAGCAGTCAAAAGGGAAGCACTGTAGGCTCCTTCTCTGCATGAGTGAGCCAGCAACAAAATGCAGGTTTTCAATTCCTTCATCACTCACACCAAGTCACAGCCAGATTTTCGGGGAAGAGGTCTTAAAATAGTCAAGAAGAGAGCCTGAAGATACCTTGACTCTAAGTAGACTAGGTGACACGTCAAGAGATCTAAGTTTAGACAGAAATTATAGATTTAAGGTGGCTCTTAGAAGAAATTCTGGTGTTCTGACTAATGATGTTTTCCTTCTGGCCTTCGGCTAAAGGTCACAAAGGTAGCCCCCAAAAAACAATGCTATTTAATTTCCTTTCACGTCCTACCAAAATCGCAAGCAATGTCTTTTTTTTTTTTTTTTTTTTAGTGCTCAAAAAAGGGAAAGAAAATGGCAGAGCATCAAGTCACTTAGGAATTGTTGGAAGAGATATGGAAATTAGGGCTCATAATACAGTATATAAAGGCTGCAAGATGCCAGTTTAATGGTTAGTAAATAGGCAGTAGGCTCATTCTAGGGAGAAGACAGTGTAATCATTGTTCCTGAATGGCGTAACAAAGATTTTTCATCCTGTACGTGCCCCTGATCTCTGAGCAAGTAGTTTCCTTCTGAATATGAGGAGCATGGCGCTGTCAGTGGGCATACGCAAAAGATGCAGAAGTAATTTTGCCAATGATTCTGAGACTACAGCATTTGCCTTTAATCTGTTTGGGTTTTTTAACAACAACAAAAAAAACCCACAAAAACCCCAAACCGGTTTAATCTTCAGAATGATAGGCTTGTAAAAACCTTTGGCTTTGATAGTTTGGGTTTTTGAAATTTTTCCAAAATTGTCAAATGAAAAGCTCCATTGAAGATGCTCCGTATTGTTTAATTACAATGCAAGTAACAATGTTACGCAGCTAATTGTCATTATGATGTATTGACTATGGGCAATAGCTTAGCACTTTGCAGCTGGACACCCTGTCAGCCCAGGAATTTAGGTATGGCAGTATGATGAAGAAACTCGCTATTTAAAATTTCAGTTGCAGAAGAATAATCATTAGAGCAAGAAGGTAGCACTGTACTCAGAGGAACATGGAAACTTTAACAGCTTCCTCTTTGCCTTTTTCCACTTCCTCCAAAGCAAACCACAGCTCTAAAGAGATTACAACCTCAAAATTCAGGTCCAAGTATTATATACTATCAAACAGGATGATTTAACACTGTCAGCACTTCTCCCGTCCTAGTTTTTTGCCGATGCAGAATTTCAGCACAATTGATAACTTAGAACCATTTTACTTCTGTAGAAAGGCAAACTCCAGAAGAAAATGGCCCTACCAAAGTTTTTCCAGCTTGGTCCCAGCTGGCAGTTTAAGAGCCTTACAATAAATATATGAGGCCGAAATCTCTTGCCTTATACACAGCAGTAGGTAGGAAAATGCATTAAATGTACAAATATAACTCATGAATAATCTTTTGACTAATGTAGAATAGTAACCAGATTTAGACTTGAGACTGAGAATTCAGAAAAGAAAAAGAAAAATGAATTGAAAATTTCTGTTACATGATCTATTGATCTTGGAAAAAGATGAGAATCTTCCTTAAAGTGCTTGATTTTAGCTCAGAATCTAAACAGAGTCATTGAAACACCACCAAATCTGTACTGGAGTTACTGTGATGGCAAAAAGTAGAAAACTGGGTACTTATTCCCCATGGGGGCATGGAAAACAAATGAGAGAAACTCAGAAATGAAAAGATATGATTACAAAAAACAGGCATTAAAATGAAACATTGCTTTGACAATGGAAGGTTTCAAAATCCTTTCTTACTTTTTTAATTCCATAAAAAAAATTTCTATTTGAGAAATGAGATTCTCTGAATAATCCAAACAACTCTTTCACTGTAGCAATGATTATGATCCTATTTAAATAAAAGACCTGTGTTTCTGTAGTAATTATTGTACCATATCCCTAATTAATTATTACTCAAAATATCTGTTAAAATTCTTGCCAGCCATTTAGAAACAGGCACAAATTATTCCCTTTGATCAGACTTGCATTGCTAAAGGCACATTAAAAATACAGACAGAGTCTGGAAAAGCCTTACAAAATTGTCCATAAAGCCAGAATTATGTTAACTACTGCAGCAGCCCTTACTCTGCATATTCAGAATTTGATTGCATATGAAGAGAATTGCTCTCTTTGGACAAGAGGGCAATCCACACCCCCGACATTAAATTGTATACAGCTTAAAAGAAAACAATTGCCCTCTAATTTGAATACATCATGAAAGAAAATAAGGGCAAAAAAAGCCCACAAGACTCTTGTGAGCTTCAAATCATGTTACAGTTCAATAGACGATACCAACTGCACAGATTCTGAAAGGCTGAATACGACCTCTGGATGTTTAGCACATTGCCAAGTAGTTAATGAAGAGAAAAACCTGGCCAGAGAAAGTGATGCTAAGCTCCCAGTCCTATGAAAAACTCTATGGATCTGTAATTCCCATGAACAGAATCTCATTTTTTTAATGATTCCTGTGAAAGACCTATGACAGTGAAGATAAGTGCTTTTCACAATTCAAATTTGTGATGCTCCTGGACTCGGTCTTCAAATCTCTGATGTTTCTTTCACTAAACCTTCCCTGGAGTTGCAATTTCTATGTTGAAGTCCTCATTTCTAAGAAAAAATATGAGGATACTCTCTGTACGTGTTTTCATTAGAGCTTTGAAACCAGTTTTAAAAGGTACTAAAAACCCAGATGTAATAGGTACTGTGTAAGAACTCAGTGTCATCAACCTATGACCAACATGACACCCTTTTTAATGGAATTATTTTGCCCGTTTCCATATAGTCACAGCTAAGTTATTAAATAATTTCTGGTACCCTTTTAAGTGAGCATGAGTAGACCAAATTTAAACATGATGTATGCTAGGGATGTATTTATATCAGAAAGCAATTGCATCTACCTGGGTCAAACTCATTTCAGTTCAGAACTCAGAGAAAGGGCTGAGGCACTGGTGGTGCTTTCCTGCCTCTGAATGATGCAGCTCATGGAAATCCAGCAAAATATACTTTAAACCATATGTCATCCTATTCACAAGAAAAAAAATCTGTTGTTTTTTTTTTCTTCAGACACCATAGTTCCACATAAATACCCTCACAGTCTCCCACAGAACCATAGATTAGATAGCACTTAAAAACCCCCCAAAGTACAGAGTACTGAGCCATGATGTAACCCCTCATTCACTTGTTAGATCTTCAGATTAAAAAAAAAACAACAACAAAACCAAAAACAAAACAACAACTAAAGAAAATAAGATTTATGGAAAATTCCAGTGAGATTCAGTACAAGCAAGAAATTACTTTCCTATAGTTTATTAGGCCAACTACTGAACTCAGCAGAAAGAACTCTGCTTTGTATCTAGTTCAACAAAAAGCCAGGACACCTCCGAGGCTGTCTGGAGGTCCTGTTTAATTATGCAGATGTTTCAGGCTCTACGACTAGCTCTGCACTTGCACTGCACAGCATGGCTGCAATGGACAGATCCCTATTTTAAACCCAGAAAGGAGATGTTAACGCAAAAAAATATTTTAATAATCAGCTGCTGAAAAAAGTGGTTGGGAGCCTGAACTGTTAAAATAACGAAGTACAAATTTTAGAAGGAACATTTTCCTCTAAAAACAGTTACGTTGCAATAATGTAGTCATGAGATTTCTTTCAATATAGTCATGCACAGCAATCAACCTAGAAGCATGTAGGACTGCTCTAAAAAAACCCCAACGAAAAACCCCACCCCAAACCTAACACAAACTAAGGGGCTTCTTCCGCCCTCCCCCCCCAATATGTAACGTGTGATGCTAATGGGAGCTTTGTGCACTTCAAGAAAAGCATAAAAAGTAATTCCCATATGCTGCATTTGCCACAGGGAATTTGTTACATTCACTGATGTTAAATTAGGCCATTGTGTATACACTTCAGAAACAGAGTCGGGCCATAAAAACTCCTACATGTTATTACTTGAGCATTCATTCCTCAGATTGTCTCTTTGCTGATATTAAAGTCTGAATGTTGTTCATCAGAGAGTGACTGATAATAAAGAAGTGACTGACAAACTTATTACTTGACTTTAAAAACAAGTTCTCCCAATTCAAAAGATTCTTCTCAAGTCCAGGGAGACACAGCTTGTTCTTTGTAGCAGAAGGCTGTAATTGGAAAAAATATACACAGAGGAAAAAAATAGGCTTGGTTTGTATTTAAACTGTATAAATAACTAGATACATGGTTCTTACTTGAAAGTGTCTAGCATGGCTTAGAGAGGGCAGTATGAGCTAGGTGTGGGACTGGGGGGACTCCACAGCTCCTTGTTCGGTTCCTTACTTCACCACCAGTCTGGCAAGTTTGATGAAGCGGGGTCACCCTGTGGCACTCTCTTTGGAGCTGCTGTTATGGTGAAGTCAAATATGTACAATAGCACCATGGGATGTCCCTCACTTCTCATCCAGGCAATCCCCTAGGGCCCGTAACCCCGTGTGCCTTAATAAGCCTTACAGCCAATGGCAGGGACATGATTACACATCCATTTAAAACCCAGCATGAATCCAAACTGTTAACAAAAGCAATGATCCCACTCTTCCCTCCCAGTCCTCTGCTTGTTCCCAGCCCCTTACTTTACTGCCAGCAGACGGGGAGATGGATGAGCTCCCTTGTCCCATTCAGGCTGCTGCTGAATGAACACTAGCGATAGCAGGAAGGGCTACGCATGAGGCCATGATGGGACTGGCCTTTGACAGCAGCAGCACACGTTCATGCCAGATTAACGTGACTCTCTAACCATGCCTCTGGGGGCACTTCACACTAACCAAGATGATCTTGCAGCTAGCTGCCACTGAAAGGGGCATGTTTGCAACCTCAAGGTCTCTCCTGGTCATGCTTTTCCTTCTTTGGGTTAGGACTGGACCCTGCTGGCAGAAAACTATTCCCTACTTCTAGCACATTTATTCTGCTGCCTATTTAGCTCTCTGAGTCAGCTTACTGCAGGGTCGGACAAGCAACAGTGCTGTCCCCAAGGAAGCAGCAGGAGCAGAGAAGCACCTGCATGAGCTGTAATGTCAGCCATGCCTTGTTTTTAGGAGCAGTCCCATAGCTCTGACTGCAGAGGTGTAAATAATCCTTCAGTGCCAAGGGCCTAATTGAAGACTGCTTTTTGATTCATTGGGCTCTAAATTAAGGTCAGACTTGCTCATTTTTTACTTTCAATGAACTTTTTGCCTTAGGTACCAAACAACAAACACACCAGATTGCAAGCATATAGACTATAGCAGCTCCTTCTCTTAAGCACCAGCCTCCGTTGCAACAAGATCCGTGAGATTCAAATAGAGGATGAAGAGTCCTGCTTGGCACAGTCTACAGCCTGAAAGTGAAGAATGTGCATAGGTGTTTGCAAAAGCACAGGCAGACAAAGTCTTCGAGACTACTGACCTTGGGATATTTTGCTGAAATTTGCCTCTTAATAATTGTAGGCACTTGAAAGCAAAACCAGATAAAAACAAAAACTTATTATTAGGAGTTGTGCTATGGGATAATGCCAGCTGGTTTCATGAGCTTGGCTCTATGTTTTCATTCAAAATAACTGAACAAATAATCTTTCTCAAGTCTCTTCCCCACCTCCCATTTTCTTTTAATCCTGGGCCAAGCCAAAATCCCCTGTGAGCCTTGTGCTGCTAACCTTCAATTTCTGTCAGTATGGTTTACCATCAGTCTGAAATCCTCAATCATGAACTTACACACCGTTACCTGAAGCAGCTGCTTTTTTTTCTAGTTGACCTTTTAAACTATCAAAGCTCATTTTTTACTCAGGGTCATCTTTCCCCCGCTTCCCCTTCCCCTATCCCTTTTTCTCCCTCACCCAATTACTCACATGTAAGCGTAAAAGCATGTTAAATACATTTATTTGGCTTACCCTCTTGGACTCATCCCTCTTTAAATAAACAGTAAATGTTTTGTTATTTAAGAGAAACCATTGCCTTTCTGTATCTACTTGTCTCCTTATCCAACTGCATTTTAGTTTCATTTTGGATTCGAATTCACATCTCGATACCTGGTTGCTTAGCAAGAACTGAATCCATCTTTCTTCCTGTTTGCTCAGGATTCTGAAGGAGTTGTACCAATGGCTTTTGAACAGTGTCTAGCCATATACATACACAAAATTACAAAGGACCTTATATTTCCTCAGAGGGCATGAATATAAAAGCTATTTCTAGGAAAGTCAGAGGCTATAACAATGTAATGCTGTTTAGTACTCCAAAATCGTAGCTACATCTCAGCGGCATACTTGAGATTTTATTCATTTGAAGAAGAGTCAGGCTAGTGCAGTGGTACAAAGCTTTTTGTCACTACAGGTTGTGGTGTGAACTGGATATCTGACAATTTGACTACCAGTGAATTTACCCCAGAAAAGATTTTATTTTTGGCTTGAAAATCAGTACAGATGAGTACTTTCATTTAACATAGGTTAAATAAAAAAATACATATTTTGAAAGAAGTAGAGACTGTTTCTTGTCTTACTCAGAAAGGGACAACAGTAGTCAGTGTTTTTCTTGAACCCTTGCCCAACCTCTGACTTGTCTTTAGAGGGTAAACAAAATCCACAGTAATAAAAAATCCACTACCTTGGAATTCAGGTACGCAATCGAGATACTTCCAGATAGTTCAATGACATTCAAAATAAGTGGAAAAATATGCATATTGATTTCCTGTTTTGGCAGCATTAAGATTTATTTACTCTTGATGTTGCAGTGACCTCTAGCTTGTCTTGGTCAATACATACCTCTAGGGTTGATAAACCTTAATATTCACCTCCATGAGAGTCAATATCCACTTTATAATATAAAAGCTGTCCCATGGGACAAACATTAATATTGTCGAATAGCTTCAGTCACTCACCTCTTTCTTCTCTTAATATGAAAAAGGACCGAGCTTGAATAGTTGGCAAAATTGGGGGGGGGGGGGGGGGGGGGGAAGGAAAGAAAAAAAAAGGAGGCAATGAATTCTGACAAACTAAAGAATGTGCAAAATGTGCCATTGACCTTTATCTAAAAGGACTCTGGATGAAATAATCATCTAGATTTGTGTATTACAGAAAAGTCAGGCTGGTTTTTACAGGATAACCTTGAATTCATCCTTGTGGAAGATCACTTGCAACTAAAAACTCAAAGTATAACTCATCTATTTTTAACTGACTGTCTTCTTGTGATGCACTCCCCAAAAGACACCAACAGCTGGAACAGGATGTTGATTTCCTGGTACAAGTGTTCATTTCTGGCTGATCATGTAGCTCTCAAAAACTGATTCTGGCTATCATGAATTATAATTACCAGTGCATGCTAGGGAGCTTCCTATAGAGACAACCATAGTCCAGAATAAAATCTAAGAAGTTTGTCATTACATTTCTCTTTTAACCATTCAGGTTGGCTACTTTATCCCTGAGGGTACCTTAGGGCCTCCAGGCTGTGCTCAGTCCTGTGAAGGAACTCAATTGAGGGGCAAAATAAGTTTCCTCATAATACAGAAGAGTGTGGCACCAGTGTTGAATGATTGCTATTGCCATTACAATGTCAGATTTTTTTCAATGTTTACTACAGAAACATCTGGGGATATGGAGTCCCTTATACTTCATCTACTCAGGTAGCAACTACTACGGGATGATTTTTTTTTTTACAGCAACTGCTGTCTCGGTGCGCAATGAACTGGCACTAGGCCAGGTTTGCGCGCGTGTGCGCGTGTGTATCTTTTAAGCTGAAAAGAGCTGTCAGTGCAACTAAACTTTCTAATGAGCAACGCCTGTCTTTTGAATCTTCTGGTGGGAAAAAGTCCCCTGCAACTGCAACAGCTGCTCCAGCCCAGAAAGGACCTACTGCAGGAATGCAGACAAGGGGAAAATGTGTTCTGGTGCCCAACAGACTTTCAGTTGCCAGAAGAGCTCTGAAGATATTAAGAGATGATTTATATTAAGATGGATCTAATGTATATTGGAAACTGGACTGGTGCCCAAGACTGGGCCAAGTGTCATGAAAATCTATGTATATCCTCCCACACATCTCCTTGTATAAACGTAAACTGCTGTCTTCATCTTTGAAAGTGCAAGATTTTTAATAAAACACATGTTGTAGAACCATTTCCAGTTCTGCTCCACCACTGAAGATCTTAGGTGAAATCTTAGGCACAACACACTACATTGTTTTATCAAATATTCTTGCAAATTATTTGGGGTGTTTCCAGATCTATTTTTACTGTACGTGTTAAATCAGATAATTTATTTCCCAGATAAATTAAAGTACTAATGAAGTTTTCAGAAGGGTCTATTTTAGTTGCAATCTTACTTTTCATTTACATTAATAATATAGTGCAAGAAACTCTTCGGTTCATCTTTATGCAGATTATGACATTTTGTATTCAATGGGTACCTCCTGGTCAGCAATAATGAAGACATAACAATAGAAGTTAAATAAAATCCAGCAAGTATTTTTAGGTATGCATTCTTTACTTGTAATTAAAGCTACATTAATCTCTCTTAGAAGGGGTATTACCTGCAATATTGCTAACACCTCACCTAAGTCATAGTAGCTGTAAATCAGAGTGAAGTAAATCTCATTTTAGAACTACTTGATTCTATGTAAAATTATTCACTAAACTTTAACACTTATATTGATTCTTCAGAGCAACAAAAAAAATAATCAAACCTGAACCACAGTTTAATAATAAGTCCCACTGCACACGGTTGAAGCAAAATCTTGCTTTTTAAAATTACTGAGCCAATGCATAAGATTGCTCTATTGCCAAAACCTGGGGTTTTGCCCCACTGCCACGATCCCTGACTGAAAGCTCTTCCAAAAGTATTGCTGTGATTAGGAAGCCCCTGTTAATCTCCAATCTAAAATTACTGATAGCCAGTTCAGTTTTATTTATTGTCATACCACCACTATTTGGTGCAAATTCTTCTTTCCTGGAATAGACTCTGAACTGTGTTTTGTAGTGTTGTTATCTCCTTCATTGCCTTCATGTCGTTACCCTATACTACATAAGCTTTTCTAGTCTCCCATAGAAAGAGGAGCTATCCATCCTCTCTTTTTTGTAGCAACACCTTATGTGTCTGCTCTAGTTGCTTTAGAAATGCATAGCCTGATGCATCCAGGGGTCTCACTGCTGTCTCATACTAGCAGCTCTGTGCTAGATTCTCCTCCTTGCCATCAGTTTTTATCATCAGGCTTCAAAAAGTACAGGTTAATTTTTGTCCCTGTGTCACTGATCAGACTCGGACACAGGGGCACACTCAGGGCAATCTAAACTCCTAATATAAACTTGCCATCTATCCTGTTTCCCTCCTAACAAAGCATGCTGTTGGTATTGTCTGCATAAGCCCACTATATAGTGTTGCAGATGTTGCTGCTACTTTTCAGTTGAAAAACAGCAGCTTTTAGCTGTTTCAATTGTATGCCATTGGGCTAGGTTTTTACATAAATAAATTTTACAGAAATGAAAGAATCTTCTCATGAAGTTAAAAAATATAATTATACAATATAACAAAGTCTGAGAAGCATTCTTAGTCCTGCTTTTCCATGGAGAAACCAGCATGTGTGTGCCTCTATAAATTTTAATTTTGTGTTACTTTGGAAATCACCAGGCTATAACATGGCATAACTAAGAATCTTCCGTGAAGATGGGCTTGTCTCTTAAATATCCAGTACCTCCAAGAAAAGGTAATATCTGATGATTCAGGTTCTTTTTTGGGATTTAGGAAACTGAAGTTCAAGGTTTTATACTAAAACAGAGTGGGAATATTTGTAAATCACAATTTTCATGGGATAAGATACCATTTCTTGCCCACATCCAGATCCACTTACATATTCTCTTTTTGGCAGAAGAATACAGGAATCTGAAGAAACATTTGTACTGTTATTTTTTGTGATGTGTATTTCTGAGCACAAGCTGTGACATTAATCTAATGTATGTCTCTCTGCATTAACCGATCAGCAAATTCTTCTTGAAACATTGCTTTCCCAAATCCGAGTACTGGAGGTTAGAATGCACCTAAAATGCCTGCTTAGAATTTGTTTCTGCTTTTATGCTTGGGTGGGTAGAAGTCTAAATATTTACACTATTTGCTACATAAGTGATACTGTACTTGGAATCATTCCTAAGTTCTGCAGCCTCGATTTGTTCTAGAAAGTTATGATACTCAAAAAAGTCTACAGTCATACATTAACAAAAAAATCAAACAACATTATAGATTTCAGTTGCTGAATAGTTAGTAGTGGCCAAAACCTAAGAAAAAGCATAATTAGAGAAATTGTTTTCCCAGAGCATTTTAACAAAGAGCTCGAAGGAGCTCAGAAATCCAGTAGCCCAGAAATCTGCTGCCTGTGTTCCCTTACAGATCTGCTGCAGTCTGCTTTTTCTCTTCTCTCAAAGCAATCTTTAAGGATCCAATAAATCCCAACAGTACTGAGCCTCAAACCTCATATTGAAGTCAGAACTGTTCCAAGGAGGAGCAGGTAAACAGGGGAAGACAAAGGCTGCATGTAAAACCTTATGCCCCATAGAGCATCTCTGTCAGAATGTAAAAATCAGGAATCTGGACCAAAATCCCACCAAAAAACCAAACCAAACCGCACATGTTTTTACTCAGAGTTATCATTTACACTACATAATTAACAAGATAAATATTAATCAAGAGCCTTTAGAGAATTCACCCACATCTTTAGATAGTGTTTCACTTAGAAAGAAAAGCTTTCAAGACAGATGCTTTCCACCACGGTTTCTCGGTGCCCAGTGCTTTGGAGCACAGGCACTACAGAAGGGCTGTCCTTCTCCAGCTTCCCCGGCACCCTAGTATGGAGCACGACCCCTAACCTTGCAGACTCATTTAGAAACTTTTTCTAAATCCCCAAGTGTGTATACCTGTTGAAATATTTTAGATGGAAAATAGATAATAGACACACTTTAAAAATATGATCATGCTCTGGGAGGAGGCTGAGAAGTGCCTTTGTACTAAAAGAATCTCACCAGGAGTAACTATCAATCCCTCCTCATTAGACGAAAATCAGGAGGAGGGAGAGTGGTAAGTGACGGGAGTAGGATGGATGGCCCAATGTAAGAAAACATTTTTCTTTAACTTTAGTTGCTTAGAAAACTGGAACCCAATTTTGTTTTACTTTATTGATGTTAAAAGGAACCCACAGAGGAATCTGAGAAGAGAACTCCTTGTTCCCAAGTCACAAAAAATGCCTCCAGCTAATAAATATGTTGGCACAAAACCATAACAAGAAGAAGAAGAAGAAAATCCAATTAAAAATTAATCAGGAGTTATTAGTTATTTAATGTGTTCATAAAACTAGCCTGTTGAGCCATGGCTGAAGGAGCCCACCCTTAACAAGGTTTAATACAGTACTGACCTCTGCTCTGCAGGGCTGAGAGAACAGGGCAAGCAAGAGGTACGGATTCTGCAACACGCATTGCAGCAAAAGGAGAAAGGTTACAGCTTTTCCTTCAGTAAAGCACTTCTAGAGGTTATAACATCCCAGCCCAGCAACAGTACTTGCAAATGCCTAAGAGTTGCTCTGTGCAGTCACTTCATGGCTAAAGACCCCAGTCGGGTGTTAGGGGATGTACTCCTTCCCTGCTGAAAGGGCACGGCACAGCAGAGAGTCGGGAGATCTCATTTTTACAGCAGATTCCAGGGTCCCAGTAATTCAGGGAAAGAAACACAGTCACCTGTAAGGCAGGGCACTATAGTAAGCTCTGTCTGCAGCACAAGTCACAGGCAGGGCAAGAATTGTTTTTTTTTAAGGAAACAGCCAGAAGTCTGCTTTTATACTATGGATCCAATTCTTTGATACCAGAAGGTACAAAGGTAACTTCAAGACATTAAATAATTTTTGATTTATCTCCTGAAGGCATAATATAGACCAGATTTAAATGCCTACATTTTCTTTAGAGGGTTTTCTAGTGGTAAGATACCAAATAATAAAAGAAAGTAGCTGTCATTAAAAAAAAACAAGCAAAAAAAGAAGCTCCCAAACATCCTTATGAACAAATCTGAAAGAAAAACGTTGAGGTTTTATTTAGAGTCGTGCCCAGTACAGCATGCTCAGTTCATGCTGGCATCATCTCTGCTGCTGAATTATAAACCTCTCAGAAACCAAGGCTATAATTACAGCTGGGTGACACTTGAACTTTCCATGGCCAAACATTTCATGAGACATAATTTCTGCATGAGATTTCATGGCACATTGTAAAGCTTTGAACTTCTTCCATCAGCTTGGAATTTTGTGATCCTCTTTTGCTAAGACTTAAATGAATTATTATTGGTAAATAATGATAAAAATGAATTACTTTCATTTTTAACAGTAGAATCAGTAAGACAGCTCACTCTGTATTCTTGGTACTGAAGCAAAGGATGGAGAAAAGTGGCCAGCAGTGTTATCTGCAATGTTTTGTTACAGTGAGTGATAGCTACTGGTTTAGAGGAGAGGGCATTTCATATCTTCTTTTGCTTTCAATCACATCTTTTCATTAGTGATGACAACCTCAAAACCACCTGGAGATGGTGCAGATGAGCACTTAATAAGCTTGGATGGTTATCTGGAGCTTAGCTGAACAACTTTTATCAGCAAAATTGTGACAGGAATTTCACAAGAATGTTTTTTCTGGTTCTTCCTTTTCCCGATTAGGTACTGCAAGAGCTTGTCTGCTGCTGCATTCAAGACCTAGCCTGCTGTCTTCGTCTAGACAGAATGTGAACCAAATCAGATTATTTCATCTGGTTTCCCAAGTGTCTTAGTGGATGCAAAATTAGCACTGTGATAAGATGACAATAAATAAAGCTATTCTTAATCTCTAGGCAAAAATCAGAAAGATAGAAAAGCCCACAAACTATATTCAATTGTTTCTATCCCCCCCCCCCCCCCCTTCCCCATTTATACCACAAAATTAAGAAAAGGCAAATTCAGATCAGGTACAAGAAACAGCCACTAAGATTTAGCACAACTGGACTGAAAAATGAAAGCCTGGTTATTTGGGTCAGTTAAAATTGGACAAAGCAAATCACTGGAAAACAGAATATAGAGGACAATTTTGAACTGGCCGGAGGGCAAATAAGATGACCTAATGCAAGCATCCATTTCCAGCATGTTGAATTCCCCTGCACAGTAAACAGCTTTTACTAGCACGGATGTGGACAACTGAAAAATGCCCAGTTAACACTGATTTCCTTTCCTGTAGTTCCACCCACTAAAAGCATCTCTATCCACTTGCAGGTGCTACCAGCTGGCGTAGGTTTCTCCGAGAGAGGAAAGGCCTGACGGACTGCAGCTGCCTCCCAAGGTGCAGGCTCCTGCCACTGACACCCCCACTGGCAGAACCCAAGTGGCTGCTATGACCCATTTAGTCCCACTTGTACAGTCAACAACAAACTGGGTCATGCCTCTGACAAACAATGACAATAAAATTCTTTTCTTAAATACTTTTAACAGGTTTGGGTCACCTAATATAATTTATTGATAAATATATTTAGAAATTAAACACCTTGCAGTACTTTCCTTCCTTTTTTTTTTTTTTAGTTTTGTTGTGGGTTGGTTATTTTTGAAGAAACATATCAATTAACAGATATTGCCAAAGGCAGAATTTTTGCTTAACAGCTGTTCTTTCACTATAAAGAAAGCAGCAGAATACATTACAAACAGAGAAAGCATCCCTCACTATACGCTGGAGTTAGACAACAGAGACCAAAAAGAAGTTCCAAGAGCGATCAGCCCCTGATACTCATTTTGTAAAAGTTCTTTTCCCTTTACATTGATTTTTCTACTCTGAAATGTGAAATGTAGTTCAAAATATCCCATGTGGCATGTCAACTTCATTTACCCACTGCATTTCTAATATGTTTTCTCCATACTCGTCTATCCCATCACAGCAATTGCTGTATGCCACAGCATGCTATCATGTTTTATGCAGAATTTCACAGTGAATTCAATGGTGACTAATGCCTAAAAAGAGCTGCCACAACATGGCCCTACCTTTTATTATAAAGGCATATACCCAGGGTTTTAGATCTAGTCCTGAAAGAGGAACACTTCTCTAATTTCTGTCATTCATTTACAACTGTGGGAGGGGGTCCACAACAAAATCTCAGTTCCAAGTACCCATCAAACATTCACATCCAGATCTGAATTTAGATCTAGGACTTAGAACAGCTTCTTACTTTTAAACTGTTCAGAACCAATACGCTGCACTCAGTCATATACCCACACGTGCAGAATTTGTACATGCGGTGGAGCAACAGTTTGCCTAGCAGTCCTCAAAAGCTCACTTAGTAAAGTTCACAGTATGAAACAATGTCAGTCTCTCTAGTATCCTGGATGACAAATTTTACTTTAGTGTGAAAAGTATTACTCCCCTATGTACAAGCAGAAGCTGACAATCTGTTGCTCATCAGTTAGCTGCTAGTTATACCTACATTCAACTAAAAACTGAGCAATCATAATTAAACTCCATTAGCACCACCCATACAATATAAGACGTTGCAAACAATACGATCCTGGTTTATTAAAATATTAAAGCTATTAAAAGAACAACATTTTCACAAGTTTTTAATCACATCCACCAAGATTTGCAGCAGAGTTTTGCAATGCAATAAATATTCAGGAGCTGGGACCTGGGCACGTTACCAGCTTTGCAAACACTCTGTACTTTAGAAAAGTCTTTTCGAATGGGATGAAAGTGGCAGTGTCTTTTCTTTGTTGACTGCGGAGGGAGTACAAACAATTAGCTCAGCTGGGGATGAATCATCCTTAATGCTTCCAAACAGGAATTTGCCAAATTATATACAACATCGATTCTGTTTCCTAGTGCAAGAAGATACAGTTTTAATTATACAATTATTTGTCATTCTTATTGCACAAAATTGTTGCTTCAGACAAAGAATGTCAACTACTATTGTGATATTCCCTAATTTTTGCCTCATCTCGTATTACCAAAGACTCCTTAACGAAAGGGAAAATGGCTATTTTGACTTTTATTTTACATGCAGCAGTATTTAAATAACAGGTAAAAGATTAGTGCTAGATGAATTCAAACAGTCTCAACAGGTTCATAGCAGTCAATCTCTCCTCAGAGTTATGTCAACACGGAGTATATACCTTTCTGTATTGAATTCTGCTCTAAGGGTCAGGTGTGGCTGCTGCCTTGTGGTCTTTCTCTCTTTCCCCTTTCCTTTGACAAAACAGAAACAAAGTTAATACTACATTATTTTCTCCATTTCTATTTTGGATCTGTGGGAGGAGGGAGGAGCAAAACTTATAGGCTACTCATACACTTTTATGGCTTTCAGCTTTGAGAAGCAGCTGCTCTGCATAGTAAATAACGGCTCTCAAAATAGTTCACTTTGTAGGCAGGTAAATCGCATTATTTGAATGACATCTTTAGGTGATGAACCTGCAAGGTCAGGAAAGGGCTGGTCTTCTGGACATCAGAGAGGGAAAGTGGTGACCATTATGAGTAACTGTTTGTAGCAAAAAAGAAAGGAGGCACTGTCTGTATTCCAAAAAAGTGGAAGAGATTACAGGGTAGGCAGCTGCCACTGGCATCTGAAGAGGCAGCAAAAGGAAGACATCAAGAAGGGGCAATTGTGAAAGAATGAGGTAGAGTATTATTCCAGGAAGGAAAAATAATCCTGTCAAAGAGATGGAAAATTGAAAAACACAAAACTGAACAAGAATGTACGCAGCATGAAGATGGGATCCACTTCTAATTTGGGCTGTACTCTGCCTGCTGCTTGTATTCAATGAAGTGGATTTACTGAAATTTTCACCTGCAGTTGGATCAGAAACAAGGAAATACTATGTCAAACGTACTCAGCCATTCTTAAACTACTTTTTAGACTGGTTCAAAACGACCTTCTAATGTCAAAAGCCACATGGTACATATTACTAGCATTCGCATATATAGACAACAACATAGGTAGATGATATACATCATGCCTTGTTAACTTAACTGCATTTGTACCTGCTGTCTCCCCATGTGAAATCAATGCCTGAACTCCCACAGAGTTTGATGGGAGCAAGATCAGATCTGCTATCTCTCACATCAGTAATTACTACATGCATTAAAAATTAACAATCTAATTTGAAGGAGTGGCTTGTGGTCTGAAGCTTTACTGGGTTAAAAGCAACACTTCCAGCTAGAAACACAGTTTATCTGTTGCTAAATCCACTGCTTCCCATTACTGCTAAAATGAGATCTCTCTCTCCCATCTGCAATATATCATCTACAAAGTCCCTGATCCAATGACATACTCTTAGAATTGAAAGTTTAGACTGATGTTTTGCTTGAGATAATACAAAGCTTTCTTTTCCCATCAGTAGAAATTCATGCCCTGTCAACACAAAATTGACTGTTAATGTACTCAAATGATTTAGTTGGGAGAAAAGACAACTAATGCAATTATCCCTGAATGGTTTAGGTATCAATGTCTCTGGAGCATACTAAGGGCCCAAAAACCGAATTGTAGCTTCTTAGAAATAAACCTTTAATCCTCTGCACCCCTCTATAAGAAGGAAAATCCACCTGGTAGCTTACAAAGAGGGAATAAGCCAAGTTTTTATCCAAATTACTAGAGAAGAGCTCAGTTTATACAGACCATTGTTTTCTCCTTGCTTCTGAAACTCAGCAATGCATTCAGAGGTAAGAAAATGCACTGATCTTTTCTAAGGCATTTTACAGTTTTATGATCATGCCACTCACAAATCTAGCTTACTAGTCTCTAATTAATATTCCAAACCCAAAATCAATATAATCATGACCTAAAAGTTTTTAAATCTCTTTGTCTTGAGTGTTTTTACATCACTATCTTAAAAATAGAATCTTGGGATCAGATCAGAAGGTGGAGTGAAAAAGGAGACAAATTAGGTCCCTTATTTATGTTGCTATAACATACACTTAATCACATATTTTACATACATGCATGCTCGTATACATGCTTGTACATGCTCTTATGTGGCATTAGTAGCTATGCACAGATACTTCAGATACAAGCTTCCAGAATAACCACTCTGCTTCTTAATTTGCAGTAGGCAAAATAAGGTGGAACCAGGCTATGCGCAGGTGGTTTGATTGAATCAGCTGTTAAAACTCACAGCCAGTTCCCAAACTGTCTACTTAACACTGCCTCCAACAAGCCCTGCTGTCCCACAGTGCCATACCATCTGTGCTTGCTTAGCGTGCAGCTTTTCCTCCTCCTCTTTCACATGTTTAGATTCTACCCCAAAGCCTATATTTCCTGGCCCTCCTCCCAGGGTAGTTTCTTATTACTGTGGCAGCACACAAGGACGGGGTAAAGGTATGTCATCCTCGTACCCAAAATATGATTTCTGTAATGAATGCATTTCTTCAGGCAAATCCCCACTCTTAGCTGCTCCATTTTAGGATTACTGTTTCACGTTGCAGTATATTAAACTGTCACTTAAAAAAAAAAACCTACAAAAAATGAAACAGCTGAAATTGATGAGCAGTAATAATAGAGCTGGTCACCATGAAGATTAAAAAAAGTCAGTGGTAACACTGGGATGTACAGAGTACACCCTCGCAGTTTTGCATGCTCAATTCCCAGTGCTGTAGATGAGGGGAGATGACTCCTGGGATACGATCAGCTCTTGAATTAAAAGAGCTGAAGAGGTAAGGATTTCATCTGCTTTACACAGTCTATACCATAAGCTACTGTGAGTGTTGACTATGGAGTTTTTATCACCCCAGCAACATAGGCTTAACTTCTCACTACCTGACATGTCAGGAAGGATGTTATAGCTTTGTTTCCCAGAGGAGAGATGCATACATTCATGCAGTCTTTAAGAATTTTGGAGACATTGCCTGATTTCAACCAAATATGACAGAGAATTTAATGTTTCATGGATGCAGAAATCTGAGTAGAGAATGGAGGCCGAGCAGGGAGAACAGCTGCAGAGTATGACCACGCTTCATTAGACTCCAGAAAGATCTGCACATGCAGGTTCAGGCAGAGCTCACCCAAACCACAAATCAGTCCTGAAGCAGAATTCCATAGGAAACAGGTTTCAGTGCACAGTGCAGCTAGAGGCTGTGGGCCACTGGAAAAGAAGTGGCCCTAAAGCTCAAGTCTGGCCTCTGCATTTCCCAGAATACCTGATTTAGGAAAAACGGTAGATCCACAGGATCCAAAAAGATGGAGGTTCAAATTCTGTTGTATTTTTCCAGTGTAATTTTTCTTTGTATGCAATGACTGTGTGCCCTCTTGAGAAAAGGTTTGGGTTGACCATATATAGTAAGAGAATAGCACCTCTGAATTAATCATGGGTTCTTCTCTCCCTTATATTTTCTCACTTTTCCAGCAGCAACAGTATTACCTTAATAACAAAATGCCTTATAATAACTCATAACTCAATAGCAGCAGAAACTTTATAATTATATAGAATGTACACTGAGGAAATGCAGACTTCTCAATAAGGCTAAACAAAACATTCAAACAGATGAAAGCTAATCTGTACATGCAGAAAGCCACTGCAATAACTATATGATTCACATTCCTGTGTAATTTCAGATATTAAATTCAGGCAAGCAGAATTCTGAAATAGTCAAGTGAATGCTTGTGAACAGGTTTCATTAAACAAGAATGAAACATGAGAAAGCCAGATGCTTAGAAGACATCTGAATATCCTAAAAAACTTGTGACTAAGTCTGTCCATGAATTAAACTTTGCTAGGTTTTGGGAGCGGTAACTTGCAAGAGATCACTTATTGACCAAACTCTGCTTCTGTAAAATCAATAGTGGACATTACAGTCAATGCAAACAGACTGGCATTAATCCTGAATATTTCTGGGTTTCTTTGTATGTGACTTATGACTTGGCTGATTAAAAATTAAAATGCTACTGTATCATTATTTCTTCTAGAAAAATACTGAGAATTTTGGTGGCAGTATAAACAAAGCAAAATAGGTTTGCTGTCAAGACAGTTGACTTAGTCTTGAAAAATAAAGGTTCAGTCCTTCAGTTCATGTGAAGGGGCAGAGAGAGCAGTGTGTTACATCCCTACCTGCAAGATAGGGATAATAATGTTTGTATTCTCCTGTTTTCTGTCTCTGTTGTCTATTTAGACTGTACACTTCCAAGATAAGACTTGTTTCTTTTTGATGGTAGAATGAACCAGATAAAGGTTATACTGTTAGAATAAATACCCTTTGAATGCTTTAAGTTGAAGATGCATTTAAAAAGCGTAGCTGTACTAAATTGAATTTCTTAGGCTTCTAAAATTGTGCTGGACACCTTGTGAGAACAGCTTTATCTAGGACATAAGTCATTTCTACCTTTGGTCTTGAGTAAAATCTAGATGTGCCAGGTTTATAACCTCTACAGGATCCCATGTGTTATTTATAACCTCTGGAGAAGATCAAGTAGCATTAAAAAGTTAGAACAATTTTCAAAAACTCAATTTCCACACTGTCAAATCTCATAACCTACCCAAACCCGCTTCAAATCCTTTCTGTCTTCATTTTTCTTGTTAGAGGAGCTAAAATTTATTGACAGTCCAATGACTTTGATTTGGCCAAACTTAAATAAAGGCGGTAGGAGGTTAAAAGGGATTATCATGTCCCAAAGCCAAAAAAAAAAAACCAACACCAAAAAAAAGACACCAACTAAATTTTTAATCACACAGTCTTAAAAAGTAAAACAGGTGCTCCAGTTGAGTCGGTGCCAGACAGTAATGCCAGATGGACAAAAAAGTGAAATGTTAAGACTGAGTATAATGCAGCAGAGGAAGTCACAGATCTGAAATTTACCTTTAGTATAAATGTAAAGGAAAGCAGAGAAAAATAAGCCATGTACAGCCAAAAGCTCACTGTACCTCACAGCAGGATATCCTGACTTGGCAGGATATCAAAAATACAAGTAATATTCATTCTGTGCACTGCCTTAACATAATCCGTGCTATGGTTAACTTTATCTTACTTAGATAGCTGCTAAGAGAATGCATTAAAGTCTGATGGCATTTCCATGTAACTTCATGCATGCTTGACTTGAACAATATGGTAGTTAAGTTACTCTTCTGTAATGCTATTTGTGGTTTTTTGGGCCAAAAGATCATTCTTCTGAACTGCTCAGCTGAACCCACAGGGAGTGATTCTGTCTGAGACTTTTGCTACATTAAGAAGGACAGCAGCTATCGCTGCTTGAGGAGGTCAGTGTTTGCTTTGTTTCCGAGTTCCATTAAAAGTCAGGTCTATGAAGAATGAGTTATTGAAAGCAGATTTTAAATCTAATTGAGCATAAAAGGTTTGCCAATTTTCAAGACTGAGCTGAATCATATGAAATTCAACACCCACTAAATATTATTTCTCTCAAGGCTGCAGCAGAGAGTTCTAATGATTTTACTTCTTAGACTGAGCCAGCAGATACCCCAGAAAAGATCAGTATAATTGCTATTTCTAATTTAACAGATTTTAAATTATTTTGAGTATTAAAGTGTCTTTCACATTGCCAACCAGAGGATACAGAGCACAAGGAAGTTAAAAAACAAGATCCCCTCTGTGAACATGAGTCCTGATTCTCTGACACTTTGCTGCTGGTTCTGGGATACTGAAGGGGGAGAAAAGTGCTTTAAAATCATTTTCCCAGTGTGTCAGCCCTCTATATGGAAAGCAAAACAAAGTGCAGAAAAGGAAATATTTGTGCAGTTGAGAGTATTTTCTCTCATCGATTTATGGAAAAAAACAACAGAAGCCCCTTGAAAATCAGAGGATTCCAATTCCACACAAATACTTTGTCTCAGAGACTGTGGAGCTTCTGACTTGCAAGGTGCCTGCCAACATCTTGCCATTCACCTGGCAGGCTACAGGATGCTGTTGTTACAGCAATCAGTTCTCAGACATGCACAGTTCTTGTCAGCTTCACTGAGGCCAGTTACTAAATATTAGTCACCTAAAGACAAGAATCTGGAGACTTTCAGACTCATCACTGCTATCTAATGGTTGGCAGAAGGGAAGTTGGTAAGAACAGTGCAACTTTCTGTCCGTGGGCATTAAGGCTTTAAAAATGCCTAGTTCCATGGCACCCGGCTTTGTGGCTTGCTGAGGATGGCCCTGGGCAGCACAGGATGCACTAAGTCCTTGTCAATAATCTGAGTCTTTTCTGGAAGCCTAGAGCCAAACAGAGAGGCTGAATTCTCTTGGAACATGACTTGAAGTCCACCAGGAAATTGTGCTAGTCATGCCATTCATATGAGGCAGGTTTCAATTCACTGGGAAGTCTAAGACTCAAGATGTTCTGATTTTTGAGTCACTTCTGCTTGTAACTTAATGCATCAGCTTGATAATATTAATATTTAATAACCAATATGCTTATCATTCTGGGAAGAGTGAAAATGGGCAGCATTCTGAATTTCTTATACCTATTGTACATGGGAAATATATTAGAACTCATCTTTTCACTTATGGCTTAAGAATTGTATACTCTTCTCAGCACTCGGTATTTCACTTAGCAAAGGACAGCACTTTATAACTATTAAATGCACTGCCTTAGGGATGTGGTAACCCATTGACTTGACAAGTCTTTTAAAAAATGCTATAGTCAAACAGCAAGGCAGGATACACAGGATTTATCTGATAAGCTGAAAAGTCCCTAATGACCCCAAACACTTCAGGCAACACTAAGTATAAAAGTCATTTTGATGAACCTGCAAATCACATATAAATCAGGAGAGAATTTCTGTGTCCAAATATTTTTAAAGGCATATATTTCCATTGTGTCTCCTTTTTTGCCCTCTACAATTCCCTTGACATGAAAATATAAGAAGTCATTGTGTTAACTGATTTGAATTAAACATTTTTTTCACTTTGGCTCCCCACCTCCTTTTTTATGGCTTCGATGGGAAAATGGCAGCCTTCACTCATTTTCCTTTCCCTTACCTTACAACATGACGCATTTTTGTCAGATAACCTAAATTTACAAAGGGGTAGACAAAAATGATGTTTTCCCATATGACCATGTCAATGCTATGCTTGTACTAAGGATAATTTTAGCTATATGCTACGTGCAGAAGTGACAGGAGTAAGCGACATACTCTGTTCAGGGTGCTGGTGCCTGCCAGTCTGCTATTCCAACAATATTCTGTAATTAATGTTGAGTGAGCAATAAAGAAAGACCCAAGAGAAAGGCAAATCTGCTTGTTTTCTTTTCATTATGGATGACTATGCAAGAGGAAACCAGGAATATTCTGACAGTGCAGCTAAGATCTGGAAACTGTACATCTGTTTTGATCATTTGGATCCCAGCATTCATAAAGATGAGCAGTTTATTATGCTCAGTGCCATTTGTCAATACATCTTTCCCTATTTGTCCCTGCTGAGATTATGGCTGCTACAAAGTTAACAGCTGGCACTAGCATTGACAGCCCAGGGCCAATTTATGGAACTCAGCTGGTAAAATACTGACCACTTCTGACACAAAAGAATGTCACTCTCCAAGCCATCCAGCTCACTGCACTTCTGCTGCCTCCTTTCTTCCTTTTGGCAAGAGCTACCGCAGCGTATGCCGTTTGCCAGAGCTCTGAACTCCAGCGAACCAGCACCGCTCCCACCCCTCCCACGAGCTTAGAGGCTTTTTGCCACTCCCCCCCCAGTTTTCCTTCTGGCAGATGGTCTGCTGCATCTCAGCTGAATTTTGTGCCCTGACTACACCATACCAGCACTAAAACTGCCCACTTAAAATGCATGCATAGGTACAGGAGTCAGTTTGATTGTTGCGGGGTACTGGGAATAAATATTGGTTTTATTTATTTTTTTCTCCCTGAAGGATTGCATATTAAGTTCTAGACTTTTCCTGCTAAAGGAACCTGGCTTACAAGTGCAAAAGGAAGATTATGCTTAAGAATACATTTTTTTTCTTAGCCTAGAAAGCTTAAAAATATTGGCAGGCTTCCTCTTTTTTCCCCCACCATCCCCATGGGTGGAATCTCACCGAGTACAACGGAGACTTTGTATTACGGGTGAAAAGGTCCTCCTCCCTGTATCTACGGCCAAACTGACAGACCTAGGGACATACATCTCTTGCTCCAATTTGACTGACTGTAGGACACGGCTGCATAGACTTGCTGCCATACGTGTTACAATTAGCACCACCGGGTGGGGCATGCAACTGAGTTGTTGCCAAGAGAACAACTTGCTATATAGAGCTTTACGGGTCTGTGCACTGTTGGGATTTTACGGTGGCATATATCTGATAAACGCACAGTTGTGTCTATACTGGCCTGGTCCTTCCACCCTTCCTGTGTAAAAATTGCAACAGGCAGTCACCTGCTATGCTCCACCTTCTGGGTTCTTGCTTTGTACATCGGCATCTTGTATTTTTAGATCTCTAACACATTATTTGCTGGCACACAAAAGCAAACAAGACACACCAAATGTCCTTGGCTGCCGTAGTTTATAGTGCTTTCTGTGCCCCATATTCCAACTGGAGCTGCGTGTATAAACTAATCTGATCTCAGGATTAGTCAAAGTCTGCAGTTTCCCAGGTTATCTCAGAGCTCTTTTATTAGGTGAAATCTTGGTCCAAGCGGAGTAAATCAGAACAGTTCCAATTAAGAGTATTAAAAAATACTTGTGGACCTCATCCCTAGCATGGTGGTATTTCATCTCTCTTTGGGATGGAGTGCTACTTGTTCTTAAAATATCACTGCCAAGACAAAGAAAGGACAAAATTAAGTACAAAAATGGCTTCAGTTTAAAATGACCTGTGGTGTCTACTACAATCAACAGTATTTCCTTAAAAGAAGGAACAGACCTAACCAGCTAATACTTGAGAATAAGGAATCTCCAGCTGTCACTAACACATCTGAAATCAGACGGAAAAGTGTTAAAACACCTATATAGCTATTACCAACATGTGCTGCTTTTGCTGCTCGTTGAGCATGTCTATCATGTAACACACACACATCAATTCACACATCAAGCTCATAGGCCATTTTCTCTAGTGCCTTCTCCTTGCTGCACTATATACCTTCAAGTAGATGCAGCACAAATAGACATAACTCCCCCCATCATAAAAATGTTTTACACTTGCATTTTACCACAGTAGATAGAACTTTGTGTAAGGCAATGGAAAATCATGTTGTTTCTGAGTAGCATGTTTCTGTTAGTCATCTTACTCATGGGGAAGGAAAGTGCTCTTACAAGGCTGGTGGCACCTGAATGCCCTGTTTGTTCCTGGAGAATCGCCTTTCTGTAAGGAATTTTCAATAGAATCATGCTTGTGAGAGCTTTTCATTGCAGCTTTTGGGAAGGTTTCACAAGCTCGACTGTTCAATAAATAATCCTTCGGAGCCACAATAGTGTTCAGAAAACCTTTACAAGTTGGCAACTGGTATGCAGTGCAGCCATTCTGAATAGATTTTAGAAGCTGCAGATCTTGCCTGAGCAGATACAAAAGTGTCATTTTACTGGGAAACAGTGTAAATTACAGAGGTAAGATGTAAATTTCCCTAAACCACTACTTTTTAATGTGGTTAAATCTACCAAATGCTTCAAAGTGGTGGGATGTGCAAGTAAGGCCTTCTATGCAAGAGAACACAGATTGTATTTACAAATACAATCTACAAATAATATTTTGCAGAACTGCATTGCAGGCAGCCTGTGGGCACATCATTTACATGGATTGTTTCACTTCTGTTGTTACCTGAACACTGCATCACCAAGAAGGAAGGATTTACTTTGCTCCAATGAGGTACATAACAAACAAGGAGATCTCACTACCCTCCCAGAGAAGAAAATTCAGAGCTGAAGTTAGGCTAATTTATCCCATTAATAGTGCAGAAGCTGAAGGGATTCTGGAGACGGCTCGAGAGACAGCACAGAGGTAAGAGGAGTCAAGGCTGTGTTGCAACACGAAGAGTCCATTACAATGCAGTTTTACTCCTACAGCAGATAATGCACCTATGCAGCGGGCAGTAAGACATGCAGACACTGTGCTTTGTTACCCTGCTCAAGGTATACGACCTGCACTAGCAGCGGTTGCATTGGACAGCCACTGAGAGCCATCTCAAAGAAAAGAATAGCAATACCAGACTAATAATCACCAACCCAGACTCAAAGTTTCAAACCGTGTCCAACAAGCATCTATAACTCACAGTTTAGGTCTCCAACTAAATACACCTAAAGCTTATTTTACACAGATGCTGTTGCTGCAACTGAAATCTGTGAAACTTCTGAGAAGTTGAGCTTGTTAAAGCCTTAAAATAGACTTCCAAAACTGAGCAATCCAATCATAAAGCAAATATGTATGCAAATTTCAGACGAAATACGACAGCCTTGCTTTCTAGGCTTCACAGGAAGATCAGTCCATCATGATAATTAGCTTAGGTTAATTCCACTAGCACCTGGATTGTAAGAAAAAGCAAATCACTAATTGAAAGATGAAAATGGATATAGCCATCAGCAATCCAGTCTTTCTGAATGCCTTCTAAAGATGAGAAGAAAGTAATGTGTTAATCTCTACGATAACAAAAGATACCCTCATTAGTGTTCGTTTCAGTAGTCACTGCGTGACACTACTGTTGCATATGAATGACTGAACAAAGCTGCTAATACAGCAGGACCAGACTCTGCCCCTGGAAGCAAATTCTAATCTCAAGCCCAACAGTCTGGAAGTTGGCTGTTTTACACCTTTCACTATGTATTACTGTACAGGTGATTGATAAAGAGTAAACACGTCTGACATTTTTGTATTCCAATATTTTAAAAACTACTAAGGAAAAATTTCAAAACCTCTACTCTCCTGACCATTGCTGCTCATCTGTCCCCTTCATTTGGCTTATGAACCGCCAGCATAAGGTTTGGCAAGGCAAATTTTTACTGGCATGCAGATGCACCACAGGTAGCTACAGAAACAAACAGGTAGAGTGCTTTTCACAGCAGCATTTCTGAAATCATTGCGATAAAAATATAGCAATATAAGAATTCAGGCCCAAAACCCAAATAGCCTGTTCCCTCATTACAATTATTATTCACGTGAGCAGTCCTACAGACAGCAAGGAAATTTCCCCAGTAGTCAGCACTGTGGGTGTGCTCAGGTGCCCTTGGAAGGCAAAGATCTCACTGCCCTACATGGAATTAGTGCGCATTGAGCAAAGGGCCACCACACACAGCCCTCACCGTTTTCTAGTACAAGTGCTAAACAATCCACTTCACTTCTGCCTTCTCCAGCAAATACTTAGCAGATATGTACATGTGAAGCATGACATTGTACATACAATTTTGCTGTTGGGAAGAGAGAACAAACCATTTGTGACAGATGGTAGTCGTGCTGCTTAATGCAATACTGGAAGACACTTAGTTACACACACTTAAGATACAGTGACGGAAACAGCATATGGACCTAAATAGAACAGAAGAGGCATTAAGCTTAAAACTTTGAAGCTTTTCCTTTGAAATGGTCTTGCTTTACCAGAGACATTTACTGAAGGCAAAAACATTGTTTGCACGGAGCCCTAGAAAAGGATTCGGTAATTTAGAAAAAAAAAAAAAAAGAAACTCTGACACATACTTTCAAGACGAAAGTGTACAGCCAGCCTTCAGATTTTTCATGCTGCTCTACACTCCTGATACATCTCCTGAGCTATTTTTTAAATGTATGTACATCTTAAGGTCTAAGATCTAACATGAATAATAACTGAAATGATACATAATTAAACATTTTGCACATCAATGTGTGATATTGATGGTTTAAATATTTTATGACTAATATGTTCAGTTAGGTTTAAGCCAAGCTACTGAGTTATTTCTCCCTCACCTCCACTGCCCTACATCTGAGAGTATTGATATAGCTTTCACCACAAGTTGAAAAGAAGATTTCAAATCTACTTCCTGGAATTGTGGTTAAATAATTATTGTCATGCTAAAAAAAGGAACATTCAGACAATAAAGGATAAGGAAAAGGTGTCTCTTTCTACTAGTATGTAATCCACAGCATCCTCTCTTGTGCTCAGTTTTCAACAATATGAATGCCGGTGATGGAGCTCTTCATTTTCAGGACTAGTAGCCTAAGGTACCAGCCCCAGATCCCCTGGACCCGTATCCCATATGTCATAAAACATGGTGCCTTCTGTAATGCCAGCATTTATTTGAACCCATTTACTGCACTCAGGTTAGTCATGTCAAGTTCAAGGCCTCCAGGTTGAATAAATCAGTGGTTCACAATGTTCCCTCTGTACTGCTGTGCTGGCTGATACTGAGTTACTAGATAGAGAGTTGCTCCTTAGGCTCAGTGAGTGAGATCTTTAAGTGTTGAGGACGAGAGGGTCGGTCCTTGCTGATGACTCATGTCTGGGGGTTGTTACATCTGCAGCCTGTCAGAGGATGTACTACGCATGAAGAGTAGGGAAAAAAGTCCAGTGACAGCAAAACTCCTCTTTAAGATGCTTGACTTTTTTAGTTCTACTCAATGAAACTTTTGCAAGCATTTCCTTCTGGCTTTTTTTCTTCTCATGCTGCATTTTCTGTTACCTTTAAACCTGCAGTGTATATCGAGATATCACTCTGAAATGCTTTTTGAACTATCACGTTTATTATACTTCAGTGTATCCAAAGGACTTCTCTTCAGTTCACAGGTGGAAATATTTCCCTTTTTCTTTTTTCTTTTCCCAGTTTACTCCTAAAAAAGCACCAGCCCCAAAAACATACACAAGAGCTTCTCTTATTATTCTTTAAAGCACAGTAAGATGTACAATAGAGATACATCTATTACCTCTGCTACAGTATAGAAGACGCTGAAGGCCAAACCACACCACCACTTGCACCTCTACAACCCTCTTCAGAAGCATTAGCATAAAGCAGACCGTTGTGAAGATAAAGTTACACACTGAGAGAGCTAATAAAGCATGAAGAATACTAACATCATAGTTCTGCAAATGTTTATATTCAAGACTGGTATTCATACTCAAACTACTAATCCCAGGATTTTCAAAGACGTTTGAAGGAGGGAGGTACCTAATTCCTTTTGACAATAGGATTGAGGAACCTAGTCCCCTGGTCGACAGTTTTACTTAACATATCACCTGAAACACCCACAGGTAAAGTCCAATAAACAAGGAAAACCACATCAGACAGCCATTCTTAGCACTAGTTAGGGAGATATGTATATTCCAATGGGATTAACTGGTCTGTGGACAGTTGCCAAAGCCGGTATCATACACACTGCATACTCTGCTGAGTATGCTGTCGATTGGTGACCATAAATATCTGTTGTAATAAGGGAGATACAGTCAGTTATACAGCTGGGATAGCAATAGAAGGGCACATTCACTGAAAAAAATCAATTTTAATTAGGAAGACAATTATATTTTCTCCCAAAGGTTGCCAAGGTCTCAAGATTTATCTTTAAGGTGATGGAGAAGTAATCTTTTGCCATTCTATATCTGCTGGGTAGCACTGAACTGTGGAAATATTTCAGGTCCAAGGGAAGACCATAAGGTCCCTCAAGGTCTTATAACCCAAGGCAATAAAAATCACTGGCACATCATTAGCCTGTCCCCTGCAACAGCAGCTTATGATTATATCCTTTGATTTCTCCAAGCAAAGGTTTGTTCAGCTTATTCTCAAACTATGTAACAGTGATTGGGCCTACACTGCTGCCTTCATTCCTATTTATAGCTGCGCTTTCTGCAAGTAGATAACCCTAGGTTAGCTACCATTTCCCCTTAAAATAGGGACAAACTATAAAAACTCTTAAATGGAAATCAGCTGCCTAGCCACTGCGAGTTACTTTGTTTGGGACTTTTATTAAGGAAATTTGTTCTAGTAGCTGAGAAAAGAAGCTATCCAGATATTTCTGGAGCAGTAACCACTTGCTGCCAAGCCCTTCCATTTTAATGAGGAAAAGTCAGCAGTAGAATTAGACAGTAGGTACCTGCTGAACGTTTCTAGATGTCGATGCTTGCCTTTCCTCTACTGCTGCTTCCCGCTTTCTCTGCTGTTTCATCTCTCTGCTCCTCCATGATCTCTCACTTTGCTTCTCGGACAAAATGTCAACAGCTGCTATAGCTTCGTGCTTCTTCAGATCATTCTCTCAACACTTACCTTTGTCAGGGTAACTCACTAGAGTTGCTTTGTCAGCTTAATAAGGTAGCCTGTAAATAGCAGCCAGCCTCCTTTTTCCTTCTCCTTCTTCACTACTTACAAGTAAAACACCCTGTATGTAACTAACAAACCTGTACCAATAAGTTCAGGATCATCTGGTACATTCTTATCCTTAACCCTTTGTCTGCTACGGTCTTTACAGCATAAACTTGCCAGGACAGATCTGTCTCTTTTTTTGTGTGTGTGTCTGTACAGCACACTGCACCCCTGGTGCAAGATACCTTTGTATTGTGATGCCCGCTCTGTCCAATAAGGAAACAATTACAAATGCCAGGCAAACTACTGAAAAATCATAATTGGCCAGACACCCATCAGCCTGCTTTGATGAACATCACCATTTGTAATAAAAAAAGATGAGCACTGGGTCTTCTGAAGCACTACTGGAAAAAGATCTGTCAAACTGTTGCCAACATTCACGTCTTCCTCTTCTCTCTACAATGGATTTCTTTTACAGACTTCAAACATATTCTGCTCTGAAAACACCCCATTGATGTCAAGATGTCTTCAGCATATAAAACAAGTGCAGGGTACATAAGAGAGAGGCACAGCATGGCTCTGGAGTTTTGCATATTCTTGTGGCAGCGTTCTGCTTTTTGAGATGTTGGAATTGCCAATGAGCGGCCTGAACCTGCAGGACCTTCCAGGGTGATCAATCTGCAAGTTTTACATGTCTTATTTTCTCTCTGAAATATATCCTATTATATATTATTATGGTGATACTGCTGTGGTTTTGTTTCAGATTGTAGTCAAATCAAAGAATGTTTCTGAAACAATAAAATATTCCTGTGGCTTTTTAACACCACAGCAATTTTAAGCTGTGCAATGCATACTATTTTATATACTTATTCCCCAAAACCATGAACACCTCCTTGTCCAGCTGTCACAAATTTGATCCTGAAACGTGCAAACTATTAGCATTTCAGGAGTGCTGAAAACTCCTTACTTCCACTGACACCACTACAGTGGCTCAGCACCCCAAAATCTGCCATCTCTGTTTATCCGATTTAAAGGTCCAACCCTGAACAACATTACTGTGCTCTTTATGAGGCCTTTGACTAGTTTCAATCTTAACAGTCTTACAATAAGTATAATGCAGTCATTAGCATAAATGCAGAACATACTAATATTGATCACACATATACAAGGAATTAATATCAGTGTGAATTTTGACATGCTACAAAATAAATCTCAGGAATAAGACCGAAAATACCTGAGTTTTATTTCTGTCTATCTTGGTGATCTTGGAGTGGCCAAAGCGGTGTGAAAGCCATGGAAGTAAACCTATGGAGGGAACTCAGACTTCGGAGGGACTTTCAGAGACTAATTTCAGTTGTAAATAAGAAACATGTTTATTCTTTTCTGTAAAACACTAGAACAAGCCTTTTAGAAATAGTGTTTTATCACTATAAATGCTGGAAAGCTTTCTGATTAAATTTGATGGCATTCAGGGATGTTTTTATTATGCGATTTCAACAAACAAACTTGAGAGTGAAATTCAATTTAATTTTGGGAAGCAATGAGAGAGGGTAAATTTAATCGGAACATATTGTTCCAGGCATGCTCTATGCCAGCCTGCAGACCTTGAGCAAAGCCAGCCATCTGAGAGCAGCAGGGGAGAGAATGAGAGAGACAGAGGGAGGTAAAGAATGAGAAGGAGGGGGAGGATTGCACAGAGAAAGAGACAGATAAGAGAGGAAAGTTCCTGTCAGACTTTTCTGTGATGAGAGAGAGGAGTTGATCACTGTGGGAGAAAGAGATATGAGGGAGACTCTGAGCTGACTGTGTATAAAATAAAAAAACAATACATACAGCACAAGTCCAAGACACTATCCAACTTTCATAAAGTCAATGGAAAGACTCCTGTAATTTCTCTGGTGGCATTGCCTCAAGCCGTCAGTAAATAAAAACCAGTCTCCATCCCTCTCTTCTCCCTGGCTTGACAATAGGAAGGGGCTGTTGAACACAGAATGACTCAGTCTCATCCTTACTAATCAAAGTCATCAGATAACAGTGAGAGGGGATCCCCTGGAACTAAACAGAGGCTGCTTTTAACCACATGGGTGCTCCCCATGCCATGCTGGCACACCCCAATTAAGTAGTGGAAGGGGAGGCCAGCAGGATAGGACTGAGCATATCTAACCAATAACTCTTTCTAGAGCAGGTTGTAAGATTTCAAGGCCTTTGAACAGAAAAATCTCTTTCAAGAGCTTTAACAGATATTTTTCAGCAAGTTCTAGTGAAAAGAAGAAAATAAAAATCCCCTAAGCCCTCTTAGGGGAGACACCAGCTTGTAAAAAGAGTTTCAGCACATCAGCTAAGAATCTTATTGCTGGTTTTTTTGTCCTTCCTCCCTCCAGGTCCTGTCTTGTGCTCATTTTCTTTACTGGACCAGCCTGCAAGATCTGCAAGGACTTTTTACAAGGGCACATAGTGATTACAAGGGGTAATGGCTTTAAAACGAAAAAGGGTAGATTTAGATTAGATCTAAGGAAGAAACTCTTCACTATGAGGGTGGTGAGGCACTGGCACAGGTTGCCCAGAGAAGCTGTGGATGCCCCATCTCTGGAAGTGTTCAAGGCCAGGCTGGATGGGGCTTGGGGCAACCTAGTCTAGTGAAAGGTGTCCCTGCCTATGGCAGGGGGGTTGGAACTAGATGATCTTTAAGGTCCCTTCCATCCCAAAGCATTCTATGATCTCTGGAACGAATACTGTGGCACTGCATTTGAAAATATGCCACATGCGGTTTTAACAACACTGCTAATAAGAATATCGAGTAGAAAGGCTTCATCCTAATGATTCCTGAAACTTAGCTGAAATTGCTGGGATGCAGGATGTTCTGTCTGATACGCAGAGAAAGGATGGGAATGAATTTTTCCAGGTATATTCCAGCTGAGCACTATTCCTGTAAATATCAGTTGGTATAGCAATATATGAACGGAATTCCTAAGCATGCGAAAGGGCTCTGTGCTTAATGGAGGTAGTTTGCATCTATACAACTAGTGTGGGGCTAGCTTGTAAGACAATTTGGAGGCAGGGTCTCTTCACATCAAATCTTAGCTCTCACAACATCTCTATATGTGAACTTGGGCAGATAATTTAAATCTAAGATATGCCGCTTCTACTCATACCGTTGCTTATTATTCCAATTGTCCAAATCAAACACTTATCAAGGTTATAGAGCCCTCTCTTTCTCAGAAATTGTCTTGGTAAAAGGCTTGTACTAAAATCTAACTGCTCTGCAGGATGGTGAAGATCAACCAACTTTTGTATCAAAAGTAGCAGATCTATAAATAATATAACCCTTTAAACTTTTGTTTATTTAGCTAGCAGGGAATTTCAGGCAGCTTTAGATACTTTTGAAAATCCCTCCTTTAAGCAAGGGAACTTTCAATGCAGAATGGGTTTTCTATTAACATCTGCTCAGTCGCTACGTGGTTATCCTATGATGTACAATGATTTATGAACACAGATAGGATTAACTCTGACCTTGTGAAAACCAGCAAGTTCCCTGTTCCTTTTCTCCTCACCTGAATAACTTACTGGACCCCTTAAACAAATTAAAGAAATAAGTAAGAGTGACTGGAAACACTGCTGGATTGTTTAAGTAAGCCGCAGAGAACTACACTGGATAATTTATTCTTGTGAGAAACATAATGATCACCCAACAAGTTTGGTTAGGAAGGTGGTTTATCAGGCCACCTTGATATACTAGGGCAAAAAAATACACAGAACATCTACTGATGATGGATTGGAAGATATATTAATACAGAAAAGGATTGAGATTTACTTTCAATAGTAGATTAAGGTGCTCCAATGCAGCCAAGACTAGTTCTTTTAAAACAACAGGGACCGAGTTTCTTCTAGATAAGGACTTAATTTTTATTGAAAACCTACCACCTTCAAACTGCTTGAAAGTTGAAGCACTATAAAACTGTCAAATAACACCATTATTAAAAGCTTTATTTGACAAATCTTCTACTGCTGGGATAACTTGTGTGTTTGCCTTCTCTCTCACATGGAATAAAATCATTCACTTATGCAAACTGCTGACAGGAACGGAAACAAATGGGGTTCTCAGCACAGGGTGAAACACACTATCCCCTTTCTGCAGCTTAATGGAAACCATAGTTATTCATAAATCATAAGGCACTCAGACTGGAGAGCTGCTCTACTCCTTGTTGCACAATACTTTGGGAAATGTTTGGGATGGGCTCACAGGAGGCTCTATATGGTGTTCTGGAGTAGCTGGTAATTTTTCAGGAGCAGCCTACAGGTAGAAAACATCTGCGTGAAACAGTTCAAGGGGAAGAAAAATGACTGAACAATATCTGACAGCCAAATCTAGGATTTATTTTAACCTCCTTATAACAAAAAAGTGTTAATAGGTCTGCTAGATGGTCTGATAGTTAGCCTTTTAGCGGTGACCAGTGACCTTTTGCCAGCACTTGCTATCGATTCATCGATTCTTAAGGCCAATAAGGACCTTTACAATTTTCGAGCTGACCTCCAAATTAACATTGCCTTGTATGAGCTTTCTCTTCTGAGCATCACATTAGAGCAGTCTGGTATGAGCAGCTGATGGATAAATACCTAACAGTATACCTCCCATCTAGGAAGGATTGACTTGCAAGTGGGTCACAAGCATTTGAGATTTATCAGCTTCAAACATCTTTGAAATACTCCCAAACTTCAGGATTTTCTGCATCCAGGAATGCCTGGGGAAGTTTCTTGTTGCTTCCCTTTTTAATAAACCCTTTAAATTAATGAAGGACAACTTAAGATTCCTAGCCAGCCCTCCAGGAAAACTGCAGGATGTGCCTTATTAGGTAAGCAGGCAAATTCCTTTCTTGGGAGACCTCCCCAAACACCGCATTTTCCAGTACGCACTTTGCCATTGCTAAGTTTCCTCCTCTAGCAATTGATTTTGTCATGCTTTTGAGCGTTGTCTTGGGACAGCCCTCACGGGATGTGAAAACTCCTGGTAATTCCTAAGTAGATATGGCCAAATTTCCTGCAGTGCTTACCTCTATACACTGGGGCAGTGAGCAACAAGGGACCCCACCGGGCTCTGGGAAGCCTCCAACCTCAACAGGCAAAGGCAGAGTAAGAGCAGAGGAAATAAAGACTTTCTCAGATCAGGTTATATTTTGAATGGGATTTAATAGAGAATTTGGAACTAGCAAGGTTTCGTTTAAGAAACTAACCAAAATCAGTTTTCTGTTTTATCACATAAAGACCAGGAAAAATAATTATCAATACAGGGCGGAGGGGGATCTGAGCTGAATCATGCTTGGAGAAGTGAGGCTTAAAGTCCAGCTGAGCAGTTGCAAGAGCACAAAAACTTTAACACCCCTTCTGTAGTGAATTCTGTCAATCAGAGCAGAAAGTCCAGCTTAAAGTTAATGTTCCCTGATTATTTTCCCCATCTATTTTAAACTGTGAAGTCTGGACCACTCCTTGGAGAGCTGGGAAACATTCTGCCTACCAAAAACATTATTAGGCATAAGTGAGAAAACAGTGGCAATAATAAAATTACATTTTCAGGACCCTGAGATAAACTAACAGCATCTCACAAACCTTTGCCATGTTCTACTGCTGCGTCACTCACACAGTCGTTTTCATTGTTTAATACCTTGAGTTTTAAGATTTATAACTATTTACTTTCTTACCAAATAACATGTCTTTGCTGTTTCCTTCTAGCCTTGTGACATGCCATGCTGGTTCTGGCTGCACAGGATTAGCTTCAATGCCTATCATCAATTGGTAATCTAAGTTTTATTTTTGCTCTGCACTGCATCTCTAAATAAAAACTGAGTTGCTTTCCATTTGCTCTAGATTTAGTGGGTCCTGCAGTTTTGATAATATAAATTACATCTCAGCCCAGAAGACATTTTGGGTTTTGATTTAGCAGGGAAATACATAGATGCTTGTAAATGCTATCCATCCATGAAAGCAAGAGCGCTTGTGAGACAGAGTCTATCGTATTCCCAGCACGATCAGAAAGGTTAATGCATGATTATGGGCAGCTTAAAACACACTTCTCTACAGTGTTTCATGAAGCAACCTACATTCATGCTTTTCTGTTTTCTGACAAACTGAACAAGCTTTGGTTCCCCTAAGCCTCAATTCTCTTCCTCGGAATTTACTAACACAACTTCTGCTCCAGGAACAGATTCAATGTAATAGAAGTGATTACTTCCCTTTTAATATGAACAGTTTATTAAGGAGGAGGGCAACTTAGAGGATGGACAGTCTGATTTGTAAGTTTGACTAAAAAAAGGGAACATCACTAAAATAAAAATTTAGAAGGTCTATATACAAATCTGATTTTTTAAATTACAATAACATTTTGAAGCACCAGCTGAAATCAAGCCCTGCATGGCAGGTATACTACAGGAAGAACCTCTCTCTCAAATGGTGCACAAGTTACAATGGAAAAGACAGAGGGTAAAATGGGGGTGGAGGGGAAGGAAAACTGAGGTACAAAGGGCTGAAACAACTAGTCAAAGGCAGGGACAATAAAACCAAGAGATCACAGGTGTCCTGAACTCCATCACTATCTATGAGTCATCCTGTTTCACAAATTATTGAGGAAGTTGATGAAATTAATAGACTTTCCAAAAGACACTGAATTTATTGACATAATATTCTCTCATATTATGTCTCATGACATAATATTCTCTCATATTATATTACTGATATAATATTTTGCCTCAAATTGCTATTAATTTTATGTCTCTTCTAGAATGACTATAGCCTGTTCTGCTTTTCCTTTGAAGAAGAGCTACCTCTTCTTGCCTCCTCTATTCCCTTTTTCCCCACATTTTCCCCTCAAGAATACTGGGACCCCCTAAAATCTTACTTGTTTATTGCTACTTCCCTGTAGTTTCACCTTTCATTGCAAGCCTGAAGGAACTTGCAAGTTTTCCTATAAGTCAGCCAGCCTTCTCTGGAAAACACTAAGAGCAGTGTCATCTACCCAGTCAGTAATTCAAACTCTGGCATGCTCAGGAGCCCTCATCTGGAGGGTGATCTTGTTTTGTGCATTTAGTCCATGCTTTTGAAATACGTGTGTGTGTGTGAGAAAGGGAGAGAAAGAAGGGATGAAAAATATATTCAAACATTAAACTCCATTATTTTAATGGACCTTTTCACCCTAAAGCATCAGATGAAAATAAATGACGACGATGGAGAAAAAGAACATGAAAGGGAGAAACACTGTGTGCAATAAAACGTTCTTTGCAGAAAGTCTTACTGCAGCAACTGAATATTTCATTCTTTCATTTATTCCAGACCCATGAGCCCCAAACTACTATAGCACTTTAGGTGCTTGCTTTTCTACTCTTTGTTGACTTTAATTGAGCTCATCCAGAAGACTAATGCCCTCCTTTATCTTGCATGTGTGCTTCCACTGGACTAAGAGCTAACAGAAAACCTCCTCCCTCCGCCCCCTGGAACAACCAGGTGGACCTCAGCAGGGACTGCAGCTTTTGCCCCAGGGTGCACAGGCAGGACCTTGCTCATCAGGCTGGCTGGCTAGTGTCTATAAGGAGGCTATAGGGCAATATACAAGTCTCTTCTGAAGGAGCATAAGTAGTGTGGCTGGGAGCCCTACCATGAGCTACTTGAGTGATTTTGCCTGTCAAGCTTGCACAGCATATAGATTTCTTAACCTGATAACAGAGATGGAGTGGTAATAGGTGCTGGGGGAAGGAGATGAGAAAGTCTTAGAGTAGCGGCACTTTCAAGAAGCACAAACTTAGCACAATTTACTATGGTGCTTCATGATGACAGACTGAAAAATCTTACTTAGATGTAATATAATGGAAGAAGAAAAACTTCTAATAGCTACAACATTTCTGGAATCCCTGTGCCAGACTTTGTCAAGTGTTGAATAGCTTCAATGGGAAAAACAGGTAAGAGGATTTACAGGTAATCAGCATTGCCAAAAACCATGGACTACAACAGCTGAAATACTGTATTGCAAAGTTCAAATTCCAGAGAAATGTTTGTTTCACAAATAATGTTACCACTGGTACCTCTAAAGAAACAGAGCGAATATTGTTAAATACGTGCAGAGCTGTATGTGTGAAACAATAAAATTCATTGTACAAAGCAAAAGAAGCTGATCCTTTTCTGCTGGGCTTGCATTCAGTACAGCATCTGAATACCTTTGAAGATACATTCAACTTCCGTTTCAACCAATGTGGTCCTTGGGCTATAACAGAACCTGGCACAGGATGCCAGTATAATCAGAAATTAATATACAATGTATATTTTAGCACTAATAGCACAAAAGACAGCTTGAGTAACAATTCTGAAGTGATAGCTTCTCACCTTGTTGGGTCTGACCAAATGTATATCCCTGGTCATGCTAAAAGGTATATTTTCACTTCTGCTACATAACTGGAGAGGCATCTGTCCCCAGTTGAAAGCTGGACACACTTCCCAGCAATCAAAGGTCGATACCTGCATATCAAAGTGAGAGATCTGAATCTTGGTGGCAGAGGACTAAGCTTTAAAGCCATCCTTCTTGTGTTACCATTCTTTCATGCAGAGTGGCAAACTGGGGTCTGATGTTACAGAAAATACCCTTTAGCACGCTACTGCCTTTTCAGTCCTGATTACAGCACAACTGTATTGAACCATGCTCTCTCATCCAGGCTTTGGTCTAGTAGAGAACACATAATCCCAATGCAAAGGAATAGGGAGCACAGCTAAGGCAAAGAAAAATAAGAGCTTAGTCTTAGATTCTTGTTTTCTGAAGTAGAGGAGGTGGAACTTGTCAGTCATATTTCAATATCTATATCTGATTTAAAAACAGAAAATGTCTAAAAATACTATCAATACAAATGTCCTATAAATATTTCTTTCTGTCAGCAGATACACAATATTGGTATTTCCTTTTTCTTTTTAGCTACTAAGTACGTGAATGCTATTTGTCAGTAATTTGTCCCTCAGCACAAAAAGAAAGCACCACCTACATCCCAAAGAGCTAATAGCACAGACTTACATTTCTGTGGCATAAGGTCACTATTGTGAGCACGCTTTTGGGTGTAAGTGGTTAAACATTTACACATACAGCAAGGAGAAATCAGTGCATTTAAACTGTTAGTACAATGCAGCAAAAGAGGCTCATGATTTTAGTGGGTGTCTATCAAGGGTGTCCTGCTCTGCTCAGGAAGCCCACCCTACAGTAAATTACGTAAAGATTAACATGTTACTGTTTCAGAATGAATTTCACCTGTAAAATAACTTTACAGATGCTACCATTGTGTTTATACAGACTGAGCATCATAGACATCTCGGGGAATTCCAACAGGTTCTGTATTTTATACATAATTTTTTTATCACTAGGAAAACACAAAAATATGTTCTTTTTCCTCTGAATCCCACCCTGCTTTACAAGTCAGGATTTTATTCTATTGTTTCCCTGCCTACGTTGTACAAACTCTAACACCTGGATAATGAAGTGATTCAAACCATTCCTACATAAGCCAATGCCTGTTTGGTTCTCATGTTAATAGTAACTCTGGGAGCTCCATTGGAGAAAAGCACTTACAGTTGCCCGCATTTTAAGCGCCACGTCATCTACACTTACGCACAGCAGGCTGAATTGATGCAGTGCTGCTGGCGCTAACAGCCCATCTCTGTGAGAGCTCCCATCACTGCTAGTACCACTGGAACGGCCATGATGTTAACAAGGACGAGGGTTTTGAGGGCATGCACAGAATTTTACCAGCTAGATAAAGCTTTACGGAAGATTTTCAGCCCTTGTGCCCCCCCATGTTGATTTTGAGAGAGAACGTCAACTGTTCACATTCAGTGCTGTGCATGAGGATTTTAACCCAAGAACACTCCTGCCTTTGTGCTTGGACTGCTAAGCCATGAGTTTCTACCAAAGAACAAAGAAAATGAATATGATGGAGATACTCAGCAGGTCAGCAGTATCTTTGAAGAGACGGATTTAACTTAGACATTAATCAGTATATAATTGCTTACGTAGCATGCCTTTCTTCACTATTAATGATTTTAACATGATGATTTACCAAGGCACTGAGAGAATGCCTGGATGGAGGGAAAAAAAGCACAGAAATATAGCCTGTGGTATTCCCTGCCAGAGAATGAATCTACCCTTGCAGGAGTGTCAATTTGATAATGAAAGATAAAATGTATGGTGAGCCCAAGAGGGTACTTTACATATTTCTATGAATAATGCTGCTGCTCTCTCTACCCATTAGACTGGATCAGCTTCTTGCAGACCCAGACAAAAAAATATGGTGACTCCATTCACAGAAATTGTTATTCACTCAGGATACCATTTCCAATGAGCAATTTCTTATCTAGACTCATGCTAGTGAAAAAAGTGAAATCAAATCAAATGCCAGGTGAAAATAAGACTTCAATATTCCAAGAAAGTTTCCTCTTTTACTATTAACATCAGAACCCTAATTATTGCCCTTCCTAGAAGTTACCCTGTTGCTAGTTTGGCTGAAAAACTGAGTTTACCATAAATTTACCAGATCTGATGAAAGCAATTTCCCTTTTAATCAAGACATTTTTATCTGTTGAGACTATTTTAACCCATAACAGTGATTTTCAAGTGGTTTACTCTTAGGCATCTGAGGATTATTTGTAAGGGATCCATAAAAGGAAACCAAGAAACTCAAGCCTACTATCAGTAGGTTTAAATTTCCATATAGGAGTTTGGATCTCCCGACTACAAAGTTTTCATAAACCATATATCAAAAATGTTTGAAAAAACTTTGATGTAGGAAAATACCGTGTACAAAACACGCTGTTAAATCTGTCGGTTACTTAACAGTGGGATAGAGTTTGTTGTCTTCTGGGAGAAAGGTATCTGAACTATCAATTAACATCCTGAAATGCTGTGGAAAGACTTAAAAATACATCATTAAACAAAAGCTGTGAGAAGACAAACATTTTCAAGATGGATCATCTGGATTAAGACAAAATTCTAAATCTATGAAAATTTGCCCTTCATTTGACATTAGAATCATATTGAAAATAACAATGCTCAATGACAGTTTGAATTTTTCTGTCACACTCCTTCCTCCCCCTTTCTAAAAAGCAGAACAGGAGCAGCAATAACGATGCTGAATAACATTTTTATTGAGTGAAACAGAATTCACTCAATTTTTTATTTGTATAGAATCAAATGTAATTATACTGGCCACAAACTTTGTGCTCCCATAATCCACGTCAAACTTCTGTTTCATTTTGGAATTGCACACACAAGCTTGGATTACCTTTTTGTGATTCATGTCCTCAAGAAAACCCCAAAGCAATACAAACCAAAATCCCCTAAACAACCCCCTAAACCATCTACCATCCAAAATCTCCTTCACGTTTAGGCTCAAGCATAACCATACAGGCATCTATGTGAAAATGTGTTTCTCCTTTTTATAAAATTTTAATCTTTAAGATCATACTGAAACAGTGGATTGCAGAAAAGAGTCACTATCTCCAAGCTCCTTTGTTTGGAAATTTGCATTCTACTCATTTATGGATTAACAACCACAAAATTCTAAAGTAAATGGGGCAGAATTGTTTATAATGAACTAAGCTGTTGTAACATCCTCCTCTAGGTAGGCACAAAACACTGTAGGAATTAATGGATCCAAAAATTGTGAGCATGAGGCAGTAGGTGTTTCATACCATCTCAATTATCCATGGTCCAGTTTCCGACCAGTGGAGTGGTACAAATTGTGTGTGCGTTATTTTCTTCAAAGCCAATTAGCTTTTCATTCCTAACAGTAGAATTATTCTAAGTACTCGCTTCTGTGTTTATTGAATCCAGTATGAAATCACTAATCAAGATATTCATGTTGGGACTGATAGACTTGATGTAGAAGAGCCTATAAAGCTGCACTATCTCATCAAGAGCGAGGCTATGCTGCTGTGGAGTAGAAGGTAGCTATAGCCCATTTGCAATGCCCACAAACATTGCAGTATCAGAAACATCAGACTGAAGAGACTAACAGGTATCAAAAAGTGTAACAGCTCAAATCGGGACAGTTAGCTGGACAAAGCTGAGCTGAAAGGATCCTTAATGAATCTAGCAAGAAAGTCTCCAAGAAGCCTCTTCCTCTTAAACCTGTCATCTCAGCAGTTTAGTCTTGGTGTAAACAAGTGGGGCTTTTTTCTGTGAACTGAGTTTCTTTCCAGAGAAATGGATGTGAAACAAATGGGGCCTCCTCTTCCACACATGTATGCAACTGAACACAAAGAACACACTAAATGCAAGCACCTAATGTAGGACTCCAAAAGTTGCCTGAACATTGATGCTACGTACCCCCTCGTGCTCTGCCTGTAGTCAACGCAAGCTGCACATGATCAGCTCTTAACTCCTCAAAAATGTGGACACAGCTCCACAGTTTGTATTTGGACACTGTAACTCTGTCCAAGAGATATAAAGAAACCAACTGCTTAAAGCAACCGATCACAGGCTTTCCTAAGAGTCTAGGTGATACAGGTTTCGGTTTTCCCTGTTCCCTTAGACCAGGATTTACACCACATAAGATAAAGTAGAATTATCGCCTGGGCAAAAGTTGGTACTGATCCTTGCTATGCTTTCACTGATAAATGTGAAGCCCGGTTCAGCCAAAGTCAATCAAACTGAGCTAATAAATAAGAAGCACACGTGACCTGGGATTGGTGCTGGGCTTATGGGCTTTTCTGGCAAGAGGGAGTTGGTGAGTTTAGCTTCAGGTAAGAAGTTATAGCACGGGAAGCCACCCCCCACCACCCGAGAATGCTTGAACTACAAGTGCACTTGACAGTTAACTCTGGAAAAGACATGACATAGTGAATAAAAGCATCTGGCCAAGACACGGCCCCTGGTGGCCTCTTCCTCTGTAAGACTTGCGTCTCAGAGATATGGAGGAAATGGAGAGGGAGAGAAAAATGGATATAAAACTGCTGACACTTCAGAGGTGATATTTCTAACTCATGAAATACTAAAGCTCCTTTCTGCTAATACACTCTTCAGTGGTTAGCATTAGATCCACCTGGGACAATGGACAAAAAAGAATTAACATAGCTGCTTTTTATTCCATTCACACAATCTGTTTCCATTTTAAAAGCAATTTTGTAAATTTCTCACACTCCTTTTATTTAATCAATTGTGATGTAGAATATTAATTTCTAAATTGCATGAATCTTAAGTATTTTAATACCCCTGTGGTCCTCAACCCTCTACATCAGCCCTGTACATTTATCTTTGTTAGCAAGTGACACTGTGCTTAAAGAGTACAGTTAAAGAGTAGAAAGATCACAGCTGCTGTCGTATTAATATTTAGAGAGCGGATTTAATAAATACCATATCTCACTCTATGTTATTACCTGCATTAGTGCTATCAGGTTTTAAGGGAATTCAGGAGATGGTTTCTTATCCATCAGGTTGTCAGAAGCAGACAGGAGGAAAATCAAATGTTCATTTACTCACATCTGGTGTTCCACAGGGATCCGTGTTTAGACCCCTACTGTGTTTATCTGTATAAATAGTTTCTATCTATCATCTAAATCAGAAGAGTTTATGTGTAGAGCAAACAACATCAGATAAACATCCTTATCCACTAACTTGGTATAAAAGTACAACCCAAATGTACACAGCACATTGTAATTTCTGCTATTTATTGAGGTTATAAAACTCTCTTCCCTCTTTCTTCCACTTTTATTTTTGCTTGAGGTTCATAACTTGATTTGCAACCAATTATTACTTTCCCCTCTTCCCCATGCCTTTTATCGTTACACTGATACATAGCTTCCCTTTCTCTTGTACCATATCAAGAAGCTGGAAAATCGGTTTTAAAAAGTGTTATAAATAGGTAACGCTGAATATAACATGAAAGAAAAGCAGATGTAGCGCTGAAAATGAAATATTCAAACTAAGAGATATATTGCATCTTGCTTCAGGGAACCTGCTAGGGAGGACAGAGGTACCGTGGCAGAAGCAGTGGCAGAAGCAGTGGTGTTACACAGAGCTTCTTGCTAATGCTGCCATTATTATTCTCCTCCCTTTATCTGATCTTTTTACGATGGCAGCTTCCTTCCCCAAGGAGGAGTCAGTAGAATTTTACATGGGAAGAAAGGAGCAGAGAGAGACCATAAGCGGATGGATCTTTGATATCAACAGCCATTTTGGCTTACAGCTTTTTTTTACATGAGTTAAATTGTTTTACTTTTATGCAAATCTGAGTAATTAATACATAAATATTGAGACCATGAACACCTGCAATTTCATTTTCCATCTTAAACAGTTACCTGGTACCATTGCTAGTCTCTCCCTCTCAGGCAGCTACATGAAGTGCATATAAGAGATATATCCTCCTGCAATGACACCTGTGTGAAGGACATTTAGGTATTGTCCTGTTTCAAAATACTTCCCTATAGCACAACAAGCCTTGCCCAGCATTAATGCAAAACCCAGCTCTGTTAGGAAAGTGACTTCTATTTATCCTCTGTCCTCCACTAGTGCTCTTTAACCAAGCCAAATAATATATGTCAAGCAGGAGTATCCTGTTTCTAAAAAAGAAAAAAAAAAAAAAACCAAAAAACTAAACGAAACCCATAAACCCATAAAAACCCTCACATTGCTCTCTTTCTCTCCGCCCTCTGATTTCTATGCATTAGACTCATTCCATGAGCCGCATTAATACAAGCACCCTGGATTTGGCTTTAACCAGCACAGCAGACACTAACCAGCTCTAAATAAGAGTTCCCTGCTGATTGTATCATATCAGTTAAAATAATAAATGCATGATCCATTGTTTTCTGCAATCCTGGCAACACAGTTGTACATTTGCTTTAACTTTCAATTATTAACAGTAGTACTATTTTGAATGTCTTATCTGCCTTAAACAGAAATTATTTATTAATCTCCTCCAATAAAATACGTATACACTAATAAGCAGTCTGTGACTTTCCTTGAATCTTGTTTTAAGAAGGATGTAGTTTCAAGTAATTAAAAAGCAATAAATTTAAGATATCTATAGATAAGAGCTCCACATCTGCACATATTTTACTATGAATTATTCTGTGCAAATCAGAGTAGCTCCTCAAAACACTGGAGTTATTCTTGCTCTTTCCAAAATAATGCACAAAATCCTTTGACCATCTATGGGCAAAGACTTTTCAATTCACATGCTGTCACTAACATTTTGCTACACACACTTTTGATTACTATCCCATTGGAAAGCATCACAAAATGAACAAACAAAATATAGAACACACGTTCATTAACATGCATAGGATGCATAAAGAGAAAACGATGTTAATACGCCTTTTTCTCTGCAGTAAGAAAGAAAAGATAGAGAAGAAAAAGTGTTTATCTTAGCAGGAAGACGTGTAGATGGATTTAAAAAAAAATGGCACATTTAGACTGGCAGCTGCTACATCTACCAAATTGAAAGATGAATACCCCGTGAGGGGTGATGCAGGGGAAACACAGCCCATATCACAAATCTGTGCTAAGGACTTACATAATATTTTGGAAGAAGATAGGCTCTTACCTGCTTGTGCTCCAAGATGGCCTTAAGACATGAAAATGTATTTTACAAACATGCTTTACAGGGTTTCTTGGCCAAGCTAACATGCCAAACAAACAAGTGATACACATTGGCATCGGCTTGCATTCCCACAATTTTGCATGCATAGCTAAGCCAAATTGATACAGTTATCTCAGCAGAAAGACATAAATTGTTCAATAATTACAATAACCCTGTTTTTATTTCATCATTGTACCAGTCACACAGTTTAAAATGGAATTTTAAAAATTGAATTTTGAGCTTCATTTACCTTCAAAACCCACATCTGTGAAGTAAAGCATTACTACTAGCTCCTTTAATGTGGGAGAAACAGAGGCTCAGAGGTGCAAATGACTTGACCAACAGTCATACAGGAAGTTTAAGTGCAGAAACTGGTCTCCAGAACATCTAATAACTGGATTTGACTGTCCCGTTCTACCCCACTTCCTTTTGTTCTCCATTGCAAGAGAGCTCCAGTGAGCTTTCCACTGAAGTTGCACACCATGATACCTATTGTAACTGGACTTGGGGACTGTCTAATAGCAGGAACACTCCAAAAAGCATGAAGGCTGATGCAAGCATTTCTACTCTACATATACATATGAGCACACACGAACTAGCTCGTTCTAAATATGCAGAATGCTCAAAAGCAATATCATCCCAACAGATTATTTTGCCAGCTGAGATTTTTCTAGTTCAAAGATATACTACGCATTTCACATATTCTTCCTCTCTGATAGAGCTGGATAAACATGCATGCAGAAAAGTCAGTTCTTGTTTTAAAGCAATGTACAGATGGCTGCTTTAACTCTGAAGTCTCAGGAATTACCAAACTTGATAAAAACCCAGTCTCTATATATTCCAGATGAGAATAAGAAGCACATAACAACTACTTTCTGTGCACATTAATTTTTTACTACATATTAAAAAAAATCTGAGGCCACCATACTATTTTGCTTTTAGCGGCAGGCCACCTGTGTGTTGCACTGATGTCCTTGTTCCAGGCACTTCTCACTGATACTCAGCTGGCCACGGTTTACATACATAAGGGATCCTCTCCTACTCCATACCTTCTTTAGGGGCTGAGCCTAATCAGTGCTTAAACTCCAAATCCCCAGTTTTGATGCTCAGTATGTGCAGTGAACAAAAGTTCCTTTTTGTTTAGGTGCACCAAATAGCCACCAGGCAAAATGTGGTGCACCAATGCTTTTAAAGTCCATCGAATTCTGCTGTGTGTTCAGACGGGGTTGCAGAGGGGCAAGCAGCCCCAGAAGATAAGTAAGAACTTAGGCAGAACCCAGCACCTTGTTCTGCCATGCTCACATGACATAGTCCTCCCCTCCTGCCTTATACTCTACAGTTGGTTGTAACCTACATAAACAGCAGGAAAAGAAAAGAAACCAAGCCAAGCTCATGAAAAGACAAAAATAGCTGATGGATGGCACAATCAACTGGTGCAGGTTCACAAGGCTGGGAATCTTACTGCTAAAAGACATAAGGGTTTAAGCAGAAACACTTCTGATCTGTAACACTCATACAGAAGAATATGACAACGAAAATGGGCCTAAGCTTTCTCATTTACAACATGCCTTCCCCAAAGCCTTCTGTGAAATACTGTGTTTTCCTTTCCAGTCAATGGTATCAACAGTTTCAAGGACACTGCAACAACGGTGGAAATAAATATGCATAAAATAGTAACTAATGGAAAGGATCTGATATTAAAATTAAGATGAAATTACAGTTAACATTAAATTTAATATAAAATGTCGCAATGGTGTTCTAAGAAATTGGTAAAGCATATATCACAGTAAAACATACACAAATTTAAAATGTTATTTAAAAGCAGAGCACAGTAATGACTGCATTCATAAACGGTTATAAATGGTTTGGTTTTATGCTATATATTTTATTGAACCCGTGTTTAGTGATGTGTGGATGATTGCTTTTATATAAGTGGTTAAATATTACTTATATTTGGAGTTGTCATCCCATTTTTAGGATTTCAGATGTATTTTACTACTAGTTTTCATGTTATGGAAAACTATGCTAAACTTTACACTTTACAGTTTACGCAATAGGTATGGGATTAGGCCTATATTCAGATATATCTGGTACGATGTCACTTTACACAAAACTTTTCAAGCAAACATTTCCAGTGTAAATAATTCAAATTTGCATTTCATTTCACTTCATGCACTTAAACAAGCACACTAAGGTCTATTTGTTGGCATATATGCAAAAGATATATTTTCAAGTCAATCGCAATTTGCAGAAATAGAAGACAGCTAGCACTCACCCTAGCGTCTAAGTCAGGTGTTTGGTCAGGCTGTAAGCAACGGCCAGACAGAAGCGAAGTGTGAATAACTTTGCTGAGGGTGCAAAAGATCCCTCTAACATTTTCCTTCCCAGAATAGATAGAAGCAGCTTTAGATATTTGCCACTTAATCAATAGGTTCTGCAAAAATTTTCTGCAGTGAGAGTCAAGTTACACCAATTTCGAGTGCCTCTGAAGCTTCCCCTGCAGTGCCCTGAGCATCTCAGAGCACCGGTGGTGATAGCTCATCTGGAATACTCAGCAACAACATAGCAAAACACTGTTTCATTTCCTATACCCTGATTCACGTGGGATCTGTCACTGAAAGCAATTCTGCCAGCACTGGGGAGGAGCTGCAGGAGTCAGAAATGACAACTTTAATACTGCTTCATTACAGACCCTACTTGAATTCGCACAGGGGGATACCAATGAGATGTTGGTCCTAAGGGAAAAAGTGCATTCAGGGGATCTTTTTCCTGGGACGTTTAATCCACCCCTCTTTGAGAGCTTTTAAATAAAGTTTTCTTCAGAGGCCCATCAAATCGTACATCAAGGAGGCAAACTGGCTTTGCAGCCTTGCAGTAATCAAAAGAAAGACTTGATGGTGAGCACCATCTCTCATGCACTGATAAATTGGTTTCTCTCCTGCTTTCATTATGCAGTACTGGAGTTATGTTCATTGAAGTTAATGGGAGTATTTCCATGGACTTTGGTGTGTAGTGGGTCATAATAATAAGTCCCTCCATATGTTGTAGTCTGAGGGCCAGAGCAGCAGTTACTCATTTTAAGCACTATTTTAAGATTTGATGGATGACTTAGCTCTGTTTTCTCAGTTTTCCAAGGACCCAAGGTAAAAACAAAGCTAAATACAAAACACTTCACGCCATCCTCTTTTTTTTTTTGGTTGGTTGTGTTGTTGTTGGGGAAAAAATGAGCATTCAGTACAGCTGATAAATCACTTTGTCACCTTAATCTTTTATTGATCTCAATAAAAATTGTATTTTGTTTCTTAACAAAAATTCACCAAGAAGGACATCACATCCAGGGATGTGTATAATGTAGGAAGTGCTCATCATTTAACATTCTTATTTATGGGACAAGATATGGATTTTTGTGGAAAAATCTTCAACTGTTTTTGTAAGGTGATGCATCATATTTTTAAAGATGTGCTTGACTAAAAGGCAGGTTGTTTACCAACTACACTAAGAAGCCGTATCTTACAGTGAGGTTTTCTATAAAGAGATTATAAAACCACTTTTTCTGAAGCAGTAAAGGTAAGGGAGTACAGTACTTTCCCCTACTAAGTCTGTTCTGTCACTTCAGTTTAGTATATCACAGTCATTTAGTTTTGCTTCAGATGATCATGTTGCAAAATCTCAGTAAAAAAAAAGAAAGATGCAATTGCTAAGGGAGCACTACACTTCCCCATGAGGATCAGTTTGAAACCACGCTCCTATGGAACACACAACAAACGTAAAACCTTGCCTGTCTCCCAGAAGCACGCTGGTAAAGCAGGATGCCCTGTCTCTAGCTTAGCACAGGGTGCAGGCTGGAAGAGATGGAAAGGGAGACCAGTAACTCTTTTGCACAACCATATGCTAAGTTATTGAATACGGATACTATACGCCACACCAATAAACATCTGTCATTTTCCTACATCTCACATAGATGAATTGCAACCAAGTCCAATTATTCTCCACCATAATTTTTTGAAGAATGTGCTTGTAATAATTTTTTAATAAAGGTTTCCCGTTTTCACCATAAAATAAAGTTAAATGAGGGCCAGAATCCTTTCCATTTCATTTTACATAACCTACAGGACTGCACCCAAAACTAGCTCCAAGACCTCATTTGCATAGTTTGCAATTCATCCAGGTTATCTTCCTGCCAAGAAAGGCAAAGCACAGAGAAAAAGCCTCTGCAATCCATCTTTGCAATGGAATTAATAAAAGCAGTCTGCAAAGTCGCCAGGACTCTTGGGCCTAAACTTTCTATCCATCAAATACAAGTCAGAGTCTGTACCAAGTGTCCCCTCATTCTCTCACTGAAGGAAATCACGTGGCCAGATAAGCACGCCCTTAACATCAAAGATTCATTGCTCACAAAATTATTGTTGGAACGACCTCTCATGTGAGATAATCCATTCTACACAGCAATAGTTACACCTTTGGTTTTCTCCAATTATGGTATGTGCTGGTTTGGGAGGGTTTCAAATCCAATATTCCAAATAGACCACAGCAACAGGCTTTCTTAGCACATACTGTCTGTGAGAGACTACCCCATATACAGGATAAATTTTTTTCACCTTAATGCTAGTCACTAAACCATTTTTATAACACACTGTCATTGTCAAAACATTAACATTACGTTGAAGCAAGGACTATTTCTTTTTCATCAGACTCTTGAAATTCTCCAAATACTCATCTAGATTTAGAGATGAATATAGAGGTTCCTCATGTATTTCATGTTCTACTATTCAGTCTTCTCTGCTTCTTCGTAGTCTGGGCACATACTTTTAGACTTCAGAGAAAAAGAAAGTTCCACCAGTGCCCACAATAAAACAGAAGGCACTTATTCCCTGCTCATTCCTATAAGAAGTGAAGCTGAAGAAACACTTTCTCTGTTCTTTATTTGTTTTTCAGGGTCAGAAATTCAAGGCACATTGCACAGGCTTCTTATATCATGGCTAGAGGTCAAACCTCGTAATACATGACTTGTCAGTATCTTTTAGCACAATTGATAGTAGTGTGCTGCTGACTCTTACATTCCAGACCTAGAAGAAAATGTCCAGAGCAACTGAGGTTATATGATAGATTTCATAAAATATCACCAAGTCTCAGGAAGAAAGACGGTGTTGGAGGCTAAGAAAAAGGGCTGCACATCAACCTTACAAAATGCCAGAGTTTTGATTGATGTTTGAAACTGGTCATTAACAGCAGTGACTCCTGCCATCCACAAAAATCTCTACCTAGTTCAGTAGGAACTCGTGTATGCAGCAGAAGGATTTACACACAGATGTGCCCACCCCAGATTCAAACAAAAAAGACAGAAAAGCATTGCTCTTTTATTATAATTTGTAAATCTGTATAAAAGGTAAAGGTGAAATTCTGGCCCCATTGGAGTAAATGGAGAAATTCTATCGACTTCTACAGACCCATAACTGTACAAAAAGCTATTTATGAGGGAGGAATGTGTGTGTGTGTGCTAAAAGCCCAGAATTAGTCTAATTTTTAATAAATAAAAGGAACTGATATGATCTCTGTTATTATGGAAAATCAGCTTCCAGTAACTTGCAATTTATCTACTCTCTGTTAACGCTATATACAAAAGTGTTTCCAGCAGATCTTATGAAAAAGAAGGTAAATGCAACCAGCAGATGAGGCTACAATTAGAAACAATGACTGGGGAGGGAATCCAAGCTTTAGTGCTAGGAAAAATGATAGCCATTATTTCTTATTTTGAACTCGGTTTCAATTAGCTAATGATAATAAAGTCTTTTTAGGATTCTGAAGGCTTACTAAGGACATATGAATACCCAATAGCAGGTGTTCTTCCATTAACTGCTCCATCTATTTCCCTAGCAATCAGTGATGTAAATAAATCACACGCACACACTTCAACAGGATTCTCCCCTCCCCTGTTTCTTTTTCCAGTTCTGTTCAGGTTAGAGCAGTAGGGAAGATGGTAAATGATCATCAGGAAAAGGTGAAGCTACACAAACCCGACGTATTTTCTACAGGAAAAAAAAAAAGTGTTTTAGAAACTTATGAGCAAAATATTAAGTGAACTACACATGAATACAGAGGATCAGATTCTTCTTCCCTTTACGCCACTGAAATCCCAGATTACTTTCACTTGCATGAGGACAGGACAATATTGATTAACAAGAAAGGAGACAAGATCAGTCAGCCCACACTGAGAAGTCAGCAGGGAATGCTCTTCAATGCACCCTGCTTAGATTCAAAACAAATAACCTTTTGGGTATAAAACAAAGCCTACTATGATAGTCAATGACAGATTAGTATTAGCATTTCCTTTGTCCACATCCCTGTAAATTCAAGGGGAGAAGGCTAATTTTCAGCACTACAACTTTCCTTTTATCGTAATTCCCATTTAACACAACTTTTCAAGAAATTACTTTTTTAGCCTTCCATTATTCTTCAAGGACGCTAACTTTTCTTACAGATTATGTTATCAAATATTATCACAGATGTATCATGTCCTGCCAGCTTAAGCACCTGAACATAAGGAAATTTTACTTGACATACTGATTAACAAATTTTTTAAAAATTCACAGACACTGAATGGAGACTAGTTTTCCATTACATATACAGTAGATAAAGATTATAAAGAAAAAGATGTTAAAAAGTTCCTGCATTTAGATTTGAAAAGGAAAGATATACAGAATCCTTCCTAATTTCACAAAAAGATGGATTACAACTTCTGTCATCTGATTTTAGTGCCGTTTGCAACAATCTACATTTGAAATGGGAGTGCTAGAAAATTTTGCATGGGTGTTTCAGTGTGCCTTTTGACTTCCTAGAGAGAATTACGACTGCTGAAGAATTAGGTACCCGAGGTCAGATAATGGCAAGGCTGGGAATGGCAAGACATAACGCAAGAAGCGCCATGCACTCTAGCAACAGATGTTTGCACTTTGCCTGGGAAGAGAGATGTAAAATGCAGCATTTTATCAAAAAACCTAACTGCATGAAATAGGCCTACAAATGTAACATTTTCTTAATATGGAAACCTTCTGAAAAGCAATTTGGGAAAGATCTAAAGCTGACTCTACTTCTAGCTCCCAAGCCAGACTGAAAAGTTTAAGTGACTTTTGATAATATTAAAAATTGCTATGAGGGTGAAATCCTATAGCCAACTCGGATCCCTGCCAGTCAGTCAATAAATTCACACTATATGGCAGAAACTATTATAACATCAGAACTATGACAAGATGAAGGTCTGAAAAGCATCTGTGGTCCCACCTGATTGTGCTGAATATTTACTAGCACCACTTTTACCAAAATTATGGGTACAACCCTTATGAAGATTGAGCCTTAGGTGGTTCTTTGTGCTATAACAAAAATTTTATCCCAAATAAATTGCTTTATTATGGCCTTCCAACACAAGAAACTTACATATTTCAGAGCAAAGTTCTTGTGCTTAGGCAATTAACAGGAAATACATATAATGCCTTTTTAGAAGAACACAATTAAAGAGTAATCACACTTTTGTCGTGGCTGACAATTAGCAGTCTTCCCCCCCGAGATATAGTACGGCTATGTCATTATCATTATCAAAATCTTAAGTCCACTGAGGGAGTATTAGATCTCTGCAGAAAAAACAGGCTAGGAGAAATCCTGGCTCCGCTGAAAACAACGGCAAAACTCCCACTTTCCCAGCTCTAATTAGCTATGGTTAAATCACAGTGAACATATAGTGTACTCGGCTAGAGCTGATGAAAGAAGAAAAGCAGATCTTATATTCAGTGATCCCTCCTGAGTAGCAACCCTGAAGCAAGAAGTTTAGAATACTTTTTTGAGGTAGCAACCCTCAGTCTTCCATCATCTTCTCCAGGAAGACCACTGGTTTCAATCCCCAGTTAAAAATGACAGAATCGCGGTAACGAGAAGAAAACAGTTATACAATCAGGCAGCACATCACATGTGCTTATGTAATATTTTTTAGTCTCTAGTATTGTTGTGTATTTTTTTCCATCTATCATTGTTAATACAACAGGAGTTTTTATCATTCTTTTTCTGCATTACATATTACTCTTTTCTCAGTTAAATCATACAAGTTTTCCTTTTCATTTTATTCAGGAACAGCTGACAGAAGCTGAAGTATGTTCTCATTCAACATATACTAAAAGATACCTATATTAACCTTGCCAGTATCTCCTGCAGAAAGGTGACCAGGAAAGAGTTGCTTCCCACCCATCACAAAGCAATCAGTGGCTACAAGGGAACAGTGTATTTAAGAGTTTGGCTTGGCTAGTAGTGTTGCAAGAAACATCATTCAAATTAACCTCATCACTTCCTTGCATACATGACACTGGCATGTCACTTTTGATGTGCCATGTGCAGCTTTTCAGGCCAAGTTCGCTAGACTTTGCCTCTGGATTGCTCATGGCAGAGCAATTGGTACAGGGCCAGTTCAATATCGTCATTTTAATTCAATGCAGGCTATTGCTTTCTAAAAACAAATTCTTGATTCTTTCATCTGGAGAAGTAGTACCTATCCATAGCACGAACAATGTAGTTCTGCTGTGAAAGTCTGGTGTACAGGGTGTCCCTGCCCAGGAGTTGGCAGTGGGGGCTGCAGGGGCCTCTGCGAGGAAATGGCTGGGGCTGCCCCGTGCCGGACACAGCCGCTTCCAGCCAGCTCCACCGCAGGACACAAGTGAGCCCTTCAGTGATACTGGTGTCAGCACTGTTGATTTTTTGTTCTCCTCTCTCTATGGAAAAGCCTTCCACTGCGGAACCATCCTACACGACCCAGAGACCCCAAGCGTGGAGCAGCTCTCTTCTGCTCTGTCCTTTTGCCAGATAAAAGAAGTGGCATCAGGCTGAGTAGAAGGAGATAGTTCAGCTCACTTCAGACTTCACCCTTCCTATTACTGGACCTATGATGCTGTGTGAAAAGCATTAGTTCCACCCTGGGGCACAGAAACAGAGTGGGACCACATATCAATGTCATAAATACCTTGATAATGCTGGTATTTAACACTTTCAATATGCACGCTTTTACTAAAAATCGCAAGAAGTAGAATCAGAATAACACAGTATTGCTATGTTGCCCATCTCCAGAAAAGGCAGAGTTGTTGAGATATGCAGAGGAAAAAAACAATGTTCACATTAGACCAGTATTGACTTGAAGCCACTAGTGGATAGAGAGGAAGCAGAATGAAGACTGGTAACGGCTACTGTGATATCAAAGAAGAGCACAGCAAGAGTAGTGAGACTTCTGATATTTTTCTTTTGTGCCATATCTCTCTGCCCTTCAGTTTTAAAAGTTTTTAGCTGGTTTACATTGTTATAGTTAACAGTTAACTTCCCACATCCTCAAAACACCAGAATCAAGAGAGTTCTCATCTGTAACAGACTTTTGCTACTCCTTGTAACCCGCAAGAAAAAGATGCTATCCCCATCCATTATTTTTTTGATAGAGCTACATGCTGAGAAGATTTGATCGTTCATCTCTGGTTTTAAATACATCAGCTAGTTAGCACAGCCCAGTTTTTTATCCAGCTGCAAGTCTAATATGTTCTGGCAGAGGAAGAGAAATAGATTGGGCTCAGCAGGACCTTCTAAAGAGTCTGCTGTCTTGACTGTCCATCTGGGAGAGGAATGATCTGGTCATGAGGATCAGACTGCACATGCAGCATCATATAAAACTGGAGGAATGCCACTTTGTGGCAGCATGTGTGCCCAGTCCTCAAATATTCTGCTCTGTGTTGTCCAAGCAGATTTGGATGGTTGCCAAAAGATGAGAGGCAAATGTTGGAGAGAAGCCAAAAGACAAGAGGCAATTGACCTAGCACTTTTCTGTTCTTTCCTGGGAATTGCAGAGCTACAACATGCCACAATTGCTTACAAATGTTAGGATTGTTTTCTCTACCTGTGCATTGTGTAAAGAGACTAATGTGCTTTGACCTGCAATTTGCAAGGGGGTTACAACTACCATGGGAGAAGCAAAACTTAGTGCATAGGTTCAGAAGTGCTCGGGTGGAAGAAATTGAAACAGCTGAATTTTATTGCTCCCTGCAAGAGAAGCGATGCTCTTAAATCTTTACTTGTACACAGACCCAACCAAGGCTAACCGTATCAGAAAAATCCTGGACTGATTTATGCACAATGCTGTACAAAAAACTCAGAGCTAGGCAGCCTGGCTTCTGCTTCCAAAAGTGACTGTGTTTGCATGACACCTGAAGGCCTGCAGGTTTTCTGTGAGCAGGTTCTTTTCCTGAGCTCTGCCGCAAATGGACAAGGAAAACAGGGGTGCCCAAACTCCCTGCTTTGGAAACAGAAATTTGGGTGGGATACGTCACCCAGCAGTGGACATACGGGCAGCTCAAGCTATCAGTAAAAATAAAAAATGCAGAGCAGTACAGCATCCACCTGAGTTAACGCTGACCCAGCATGAGCATCCTGTAGCTGCACAGACACAATGCTGCTCCCCAGCTATTTACCTTCAAAGTCTTACACTAATTTCATTCTACCCTCAACTGCATAAATATATGGGTGCACCTTCATTGCCATTTGTCCCATTACTGTGCTCTGGAACCACCCAGTCAGGAAGGGACACTTGGTGATGACACCTTCGGCCAAGAAGAGCTCTAACACACATAGCATTCAGTGGCAAGGATATCTTGCACACAGAGTTAACAGCGATCACAAGGCTTTCTCAAGCCATTTGATTTTGTTGCCCTTTTATAAAATGCAAATTAAAAAAATTATGAAACAGTAGGCAATAAAACTTGAATTTTTAATACCAAGCAATCACTGAACCTTTGCACGTGAGTATGAAGGACTAAATAATCCCATTCTTTCTCACAGCACAGACCCAGGAGAATTTCTTTCTCTATATTGCTTTTATAACAGCTATCTGTCTTAGTCTGGTCTTGTTGATATATTTTAAGGCTTTTAATTTGGAGGCTGTTATTTGCTCAGATGTTATCTTCAGCATATTAAGTACAGTAAGCTTTCATCAAGTCATACACTGGGCATTTGAGCTGGGGCAGAATTTCTTGCTTAAACACCCATGTACAATGGCAGAATAAATAAATAAAGAACACCTTCAGGGCTTCCAAGCACCTAGTAACAAAATCACTCTCTAACCTTACAATAATGCTCTGCTTACAGTCCTCCCAAAATGCAAGTCATTTGCCGGATCCCAAATGATATTTGGTTGATGGATTGCTGGTGATTTCTACATCAGAGCACCTTGGAGCCCTAGTGCTAAACCCCTGACAGCGTTAGCATAAAAGATTTACATTTATGTTATGAGGGCCACACAAGAATAATAATTTTTAAATACATTGCCTTGGCTGCTGGTGCACCATGGGAAATCTATTACATGATTACATGTAATTACAGCATGCCTGCGCTGTAATTACAAAATGGCAGCACGGGAGAGGCTTTGGAGACAAGGAACTAGAGACTACAGCCATCTGCATGCCTTGGCGAATTGAAATTACAGTAATGTATGAAGACATTACCTGAAAAGCCCAGCACCATTTAAATGATTTACTATTATGCCCCAGCAAGCTTTAATTTAAGGATAAAGTCATTCAGCAAGCTAATCTGATATAGGAGGCATTATTTCACACAGTTAAGTTAATTTACACTAGCTGATTGTTGTTGTTGCAGTTGGCATTATTATCTGCACAAACAGCCGATCGGCCCTGACAGAAGCAATATACTGTTTAATACAGCGTCTTAATTCAGCGGGCTAGCTATCTGTGATAAAGGTTTGTTTATAAGCAATAATGGGGAGGAAAGTCATTTTGAGGCTAAGCTGATAACACTGATGAGAACTATTTTTTTTTTTTTTTTTTTTTTTTTGGTAAGAAAACAAGCAGGAACTATCTGCTCATTTGTCCGCCTGTCTAATAACAGTAACATCCCAACAGATTCCTCTTACATTGGTTTTGCCTTTCCCACCCTAACTACAAGGTAGATCTTTGGCACCACTTTCTGCATATATTTCCTTTGACAAACAGCCATCACCATCACAGTGCTGTAAGAGCTCCTCTTCCCCAGTGAAATACAGGCTTCAGGAAGACCTCCACAGCTAAACTCTCTGATGTGAGCTGCTTTAAAAAGCTTCTAATATATCATAGAAAAGGCAAACTACACATGACACATTGTGCAGTTTTGGTTGGCTTTCCTCCAGCAGCTAATGGTGAGATGCACTGTGGTACTCTTAGCAGAATAAAACAATTCTATGTTTTAAGAATAATTTGATGGCAAGGAATGCCAGGTGAGGCAGAGACAGCCAGTGCCTGGGCCAGGGCTGGCTTTGTGCCACCTTTTGGGCAGGGCTTGGATCAGGTTGGCCTCGTCCCCATAGGTACATGAGGGATCTTTTTGCCTGCAGGTAAAATTGAGGGAGAGGTAGAGAACAGGGGTAGTTGTAAGCGTGTTTATTCGTTAAGAACTGTAAAACTCTTTATCAAGAGACATCAGCATTATTTTCCAATAGAAAACCAAGCTACCAATAAGAAGTTGTAAAAGCATTACTTCTTATAGCTTTCTGTTCCCCTCCACTCCTACCCCAGCTAGTGAAATCACCCTACTGGCCTACAGATATCAAGTTGCTTCAGGGAATTCCTTAACTCTGCTCTCCTCCTCCACATAATATTTAAAGTTCCAGGAACATGCTTCTTGAAATTGCCCCTCTTCCCCAAAACTGATTACCCAATAAACACATTTCTCTGTTCGTAAAGGCAGAATGAATATAATTCAACTGCGACCACAAAAAGAAAATCCAGCCAACCCACCCTGAACTTGCAAGCATACTTTCTTCATCTTTCTACAGAAATATGATATAATATTCTGTAACATGAGTTCAGAAGCAGTAAAAAGAAGAGGGTGTTCAGAGATTTCAGCATGAAAAGTATCTTAAAACCAGATCATCAAAAGAAGTTAGAGGGCTCAGTACCATTTAGATGTCAAACCCCATTGACTTCCACAGGAGTCAGAATCCTAAATACCTGTGAAGGCCTATGTCTTCAGATGTTTCTGGAAAGCATCTTTTTCACAACAGAGCTTAAGCATGAGTTTAAACAAGCTACAATAAAACCACTAAAAAGCAAGTCTATGGCAAGCTTTTCTGCTGCTCTAAACAGCATGCTTCTGAAGGACTGACTCCAGTGGGGTATCGGCAGTTTGTACCTGCCACGACTAAGCCTTAGAGTAGAACACAAAGTACTGCTGCACCCAACCAAACTTTCCAAAAGTTGTTCTGGCAGCTAAGAGGATGGGTGCTCTTTAGTTGAGTTTCTTTGGGGCACATTTGGTCCCAACAACTTGCAACTATTGAGGTACTGTAATAAAAGTTCTTTCGTCTTTTTTCAACAAACTGAATCTGGTGTTGCGTAGCATCCGTCAGATGCCATCGAGCAAGCCCTACCCAAGTGTAACTGGGAGCACACTCCACTTGGATCTCTGCATTGCGTGAACATTATCCTTTCTAGAGAGCATCTGTCTCACCAGCCACTGGAACAAGTTACAAAAGCAAGCTGCACTTTGCCACATTGGCTTCCCAAGATCGCATGGGAGCCAACACCAGCACAGCTTCAAGAGGAAATGACGGCCCATCTCACATGGCCTCATTTTCCAGGCTTTTGTTATGACTGACAAAAGAACCAATGTTGTAGAAATTCTTTTTGATGGTCAAGTCTTACATGCTCCATGTTTTGCGAGCTCTTTGAATAGCCTGCTGGTGCATGATTTCCTTAAGAACCACATTATTTAACATCTTATGGCAGAAGCTCACAAAACCTGCACTCATTTCAGCCACTCAGTGATCAGTGAGTTTTCATCAGAAATTGATGAAAAGCAGCATGAGAGCACACAGAAGTAATAAAGAGCGAAGAACAGTTTAAGGGATTTTTTTCCCTGGGTTATGGTAATAACAGGATTTTAATGACATGCAATATGCCCTTTCCCTTTTTTCTATTTATTTGATTTGTTTCTTCATTTGTGTTTTTTTCCTGATGTTTGTTCACAAAACTATGTGAATGGTGCAAAATAATAATGACTACCAAATGTTTAAAAACATTCAGTTAGAGGTAAATTGTTACTATTCTATAGTCCTTTTAAATTATATTTTAAGGAGCGTACGTTAGTGCCTTAGATGCTGTAAAAAGAGAATCATACCTCAAGCCATTTCTTTATTTTCAATTCAAACATAATAAAGGCAGCTGAGTTTGTGTCAGCCATTATAGCACCTTAACCAAGGAGTTACATTTGATTCCTGTGTATGCTTACATTTGAGTATCAGGGCTCTAATGCAGAACAATCTTCAAGAAAGTGATTATAAGGCATAAAAGAACGAGATTACGAGAGGCCCAGTTTTTGTGCTTTTACTTTGAACAGCACAAATACAGTCAGACACACAGAAAATAAAGAGGAATAATGCAAATTAATTTGGAATTGTTTGGATGAATTAGGCTTATGGTCTGATAACTGAATTACACAGTGTATGGGAATGTAAGGTAATGAGACTAAGAACCGAAACATAATCAGATATTCAAGAATAAAAGGAAGGAAATGCACTTTCACAGATCAGAAGATAGATTTGGGGTAAATTCAGGATAAGATGATAAAACAGCTGAAATGTTGTAAATAAAAACAGATATCAAGCAATCCAGTAGAACAGACAATGAAATATTCTTAATTAAATCACATACATGTTTTCCTATTTACAACACTCCTTACAGGGAAAAGTTTCTTCCTATTGGAACTACTAATTTAAAACAGGGATTGATTTTATAAATCCCTGAAAGTCTGTAACAAAAAGATGGCTCCAGCCTTGCAGAGTTTGAGAGAGCTCATTTCCTAACTAGTCTTAAATACTTTATCCTACAAGTTGACTCCTACTATTCAGCATTAAGCAATTTTACTCCACTGTGATTGGTTAAGTTACTTAATATCATTATTCCCTCTACTAACTCGAATGGCACTGGTAGTCCATCAGGGATGAATTTCATCTACATGAAGGATGAATATGATAAAACATTTTGGGGTTCTTCATGTTTCATGCAATTTATATTTAAATATTAAAATACAAATACAGAGAGAGTATATGGAGTAACTATATATATACAAACAGACAACTGGGAGTATTTCTAATTTCATAACTTATTCTATGGTCAGTGAGGTATGTCATTAAACTATTTTATTCCACCTGATAAATTTATTAACATTTATTAACTGGGGGAAAATACTAATTGATTTTGCCTCCTGGACACACATACCTCCTAGCCATGTTTAATTGCCTAGGTAATTGATGAAAAATGTAACGTACAGTTAGACAATTCATGGAATATGGAATTAATGGTTGACTTCCTCATGCTTGATCCTGTATTTAGGAGGAACCTTCAACCCAGTGCCTGCTCCCTTCCCTTCCAAACTGGAAACCCCTGTTATGAGTCAATGGTAATAGACATTACAAGTGATGACATTGCATGTAATAGACATTACAAAGCTCACTCACAGTCAGTTCAAAGGCATGTATTTCTAATGCAGGAGCAAGAGAAAAGAGCAGGGCAAGAAAAAATTTGTTTAGTACAGTCCATTGATTTGTGACTTCATTTTGACCTCATCCTTGATAGAGAGAGGACCAAAAGGAAAAGTTAATGGCATGTGTTTTAGATTATTATAACAGCGAACAGTAGACATACATATTTAAAAAAAGCAGGATGGCTTTTGAATTGGGCTACTAGATTAGGACACAAAAAGACATAGGTCTCAAAATTCAGTTTCCTCGAAGAATCTCTGTAGCAACAAGTTTCACATAATGCTCGGAGGTCACGGGCTGACCTTGGCTGGCTGCCAGACGCCCACCCAGCCGCTCTCTCACTCCCCTTCTCAACAGGACGAGGGTAGAAAATAAGATGGAAAAGCTTGTGGGTCAAGACAAAGTCAGGGAGACTGGTTACCAGTTACCATCGTGAGCAACTCAGAGTCAGGGACCATGGGAAATTAATGTAATTTATTGCCAACTAAAATGGCATTGGACAGTGAGAAACAAGGATAAAAAAATAAAACAACCTTCCCCCACTCCTCATCCTGACCTTCTTCTGAGGCTCAGCTTCACTTTTTCATTCCTGAATCCTTTACCTCCTTCCTGTCCCTCTGCCTCGAGCGGTGCAGAGGGATGGGCCACGGGGGCTGTGGTCAGCCCACAGCAGCTCCTCTCCGCCGCTCCTTCCTCCTCACGCTCTTCCCCTGCTCCGCCATGGTCTCCCCAGGGGCTGCAGGGGAATCTCTGCCCCGGTGCCTGCAGCACCTCCTGCCCCTCCTGCTCTCGCCTGGGTGCTGGCAGGGCAGGGTCTCACACATTTTCCCTCACTCCTCACTGCCTGGGCAGGGCTTTGCCCTTTCACAAACATGTTTTCCCTGAGGTGCCACCAGCCTGGCTGAGGGGCTCAGCTGTGCCCTGAGGGGAGGCGGCTGGAACTGGCTGTGTCTGGCACAGGGCAGCCCCGGCCTCTCCTCACAGGCACCCAGTGCACCATGGCACCTTACCTCAGGAGACAGGCTTTACCCTGACTCTTTTTTTTTTTTTTTTTTTTTTTACTATTTTTTCTTCTCACTTTTTGTCACTTTTTATTGTTAACATTATTGTTTTAAAAAATATTTGCACACCTTGTAGTATCTAACCTTCTTCTATTTTATCTTTACAGAATTGTTCTAAAACTATAAGAAAAAATCACTAAGAAGGAAACACAAAATTAAGTGGTATATTATTGGATTAAGATAGTCTTAGTCATATACAAGTTCTTATTAAAATGCTGCAAATTACATGAGTAATTTTCTATAAATCATGTAGGACATTTAGCTATGTTACTGTTATGGAAAAAAAAAAACAACAACAAGAAAACCAAAAAAACCAAAACCTTAGACAAACAGCCTGATAGTCTGAGTGGAATGAACAAAAGGATATGAAAGACCTATATTCAGTTCAGAAGGGAGATGTATGTTAGACTAAAATTAACTATACTAGGTATCTCACACATTTTTTTTTTTTTTTAACAAAAAACTAAGACAACATTCCTATTAAAAGTATACGAAGGAATGTTGTCTCCTAAGCAAGCCTAGGCAAGATAAAAATATTCCTACTATGAAAGATGAGGAGGAGGTACTTAGGCCAAGAGCCATAAAAAATATTAGTCTATTAGTAGACATTTTCTGTTATTAAGCTACATTTAATTTTTTTTTTTTGAGAAGCTGCAAAGTGCTGTAAAGGCTTGGATCAGAGTCATAGCTAAAGCTGAACCAGTCTATATTAAGTTAAATAAGAACACAAACTATCATGAGGCTTTGCCCTGTGATTGAAGTGGATTTGGGAGCGGCACTCCTCAGCCCCGCACTCCAGCTTCCACTGGCTACAAACAGCCTCAGGTGATGGCAACTCATCACTGCGGTCCTAAGGGTACCAGGCCACCCTCCATCGATGTATCATAGGACAGAGATTTATCAGCTCTCCAGAATTCAAGATGAACCTCTTAGAGCTGAATGTACTAGTTTTACACAGACATAATACACTAAGTCACACATTCCCCTACATTAGGGTCATGGGTAAATCAATACCAAAGAGTTATCCAAGGTTTCACAAGCAGAAGACTAACAAATTACTTAAATTTAAGCACTCAGTAAGATGACAAATTGGACTTTGTGAGATTGTTTCTGCAAACACCACCTAAAGATTTCAGTCCAGCAAAGAAAAGTCAGTTAGGCAGCAAAGCACCTAGACAGTCCAGAGTAGTATGGTTGTACAAGCTCAGCTTTATCAGTTGAAAGAGCAGTTCAGCACACACGCTCCTGAACATGCATCTCAGCCATTTCCCAGGGGAATACAGAAGAACTGTGAAGCAGCAGTGTTTCTGAAGATTCCATAGAGAATCATCAGTGAGTAAGAATTTCTGCTACTGTCATTCCTGTCACCATTCTGGTAAGATTTTTAAGGCAAAATTTTGTGAAATAATTGAAAGTGGTAAGTTTTCAGGTTAAATGCTTAAGATTTTAATTAATTTTTGTTAACATTTTTTCAGTTTGCTAGTATATCACACTCACATGCGTGCACACACACACGAAACTCCCCCACCGTTGGGTATCGATAAGAACGAGGCAGAGTTTGTAGGCAATATTACTTATTAGATCAACTGAAATATCAATGAAAGAACAGACAAGCTGTCAGGTGCACAGGCAAGTCACATCAGTTAGTCCAAGGAAAGAAACTGCCTCTCCCTACAAACTCCATCTCACATTCTTAAACCACTGTGCTTACAAGAACAATACTGTTAATCACAAAAGAGCACTGTTGCTTGGATGAATCAGAAAAGAACCTTACCAACAAAATGACTTAATCATTAAACAACATAACACATTTAAAACTGGATTCTAGTCTTGTATGTTCTTTAACACCTCTCTTACTGTATGACCAAGTAACGAATTCTAACTGGAAATACGCACTGACACCCCTAATTTGCGGCACACTATAGGAGTGATTCTGTTTTCACATCATTTTTTTCTAACAGTGAAACATCTTCAACCTAAACAGATATTTCTGGTTTATAAAGAACAGAATTAAACTGATTTTTTTTTGTTGTTGTTGTTGTTCAATAGTCAATATACACTGGAGATATCCAATATGGGATATAAATTGTCTTGCCCCTGCTCCTGCATCTTCCATAAATTTCCATTATTAAACACATTACTTAGCACACAGGTATAAATATTTGGATTAAATCATACACATGCCATGCAGGTTCTTTTCATACTCAACTTTGTTGTCTTTCTGTATTCTAAATCACATGCATCAAATCTTCACTCCTCTTACATTTAATATGCAGCTCTGAAACTGCAGTTATACATCATTTTCATTTGTTGAGGAGTGATATATAATCTGGACTGAAATTAAATAATGTCATCCTATGTTTAGTATTTATTGATACAAATTTAACCTGCTCATATTTCAACCTCCAATCTTCCCCTGAATAATCTGTATTTAATTATGCATTCCACCTCTCTATTGACCTTTGAAAATATCCCTCATGACTACCAATCAAAAATGATATAAATTAGAAATTCTTTTGAATCCTTTTGCAGTATTTATCATTCCACTCCCCAAATTATTCAGCACTTCAAGTTCATTCTCAAAACCTGCCTCCCTAATACTAAAAAACTCAAACCCTCCAAGCCCTTCAAGTTCGCCAAAATTTCAACTAATCATTAACATATTACTATCAATTTAGCAAAGATAAGATAATTGAATACATGAAGCAGTCCAAAGTTATTACGTAATGGCCAAAAATGAGGAACATTTTGGGCATACCATTCTATCTAGCGTCAAATAAGTTTGTTCTCAGACAGAAGAAACTATAGCTGTGCTTTCCTGTATTATATTACTATTTACTAGAAACATTTATTAGTTGATGAAAGAATAAACTAAAAAAGACACAAAGAACAAATAAAGTGGGCAAAAATCCTGGATTTATTTACTCTCTCTTACTAGATATGCAAACAACTAAGACACTATTCAAGCTGCAATAGCTACCTGACTTTTAATTTATTACACAGTACATGAGAGTTCAAATTTAGAACCAACTCATAAAATAGTAATTTAAAATGTTTTTCAGCATGTAGAAAAGAGCAACTATTTTGCTAACTAATTTCTATGTTCTTACCATGAAATTCACTTTACCTTCCTGAAGCCTAAGTATTCTGACTCTGATCAGAGACATAAAAGTAAGTGGCTTGAGGGTGGCCAGGATGTGATATAACACATAGATATCCTATGATCAAGCGCATGTGTTCTGGCAGTGGTTCGGACTACCACTTTTGTACTACTTTGAGGTTAAAGGAGATACATCAAAGTGAATTTCAGCAACTGGTACTCTGTGCACATGTGAGAAATGGCAGTTATTCTCTACAGCCCCAGGACTGGAAGGGCAGACTCATGTAATGGACAAGTGACTAAGTCATAGACATTAATTCCAGGATACACAAGACTTCTACTCCAACTCTTTCATGTGACAGTAGGTATAAAATATCTCCTAACGCTTTGCAATAAATGCAAGACCTACATTGCAAGCAGTCAAGAGCTTCAGAACTACAATGTGCCACACAGACAAAAGCACAACTTTGGGCATATTTCGCCTAAAAAGTTCCATGCATGTAAAGAAGCCTAAGGATGTAATCAAAGATTTACCACACACTGGTGAAACACCACCAGTGGTCCCAGCAAAGCAGACTGGAGTTACAATCCTTTCGTCCACTGCGTGTGGTAATTGGGTTAATTCTACCATATGAGCAGGGAACAGTAACTATATACCTCAGAACCTTATCAGTATTGCTTAAAAGCTCACTGTCTGACACACTAACAGCAGACAATTTCTGATGCTACAAAGACTACTCCAACTCCAGCTTTAATAAGCCAAAGATAAAGGAAATTTTCAGCCTTGAAGAGTGACTGGCAATAACTCTGCCATTTGGATTAATAACAGTGTATGAATGCAGTGCAAGTACACTGGAAGCATATAGCAGTCCATTTTACATGGACTTTATTAAATACTGCCCTGAAAAAAAATTAGGCTCCTTTCTACATTGCTTTGTGTTCTGGTAGTTCTAGAGCTTCATTTCCGTGATTGTTAGAAACCTTGGTCATTTTAAATATGATCTTGCACTGGTATTGCCATTTAATTTAAATGGTTCTCTTCCCAACTTGGCACTAACTTTTATGCTTGTCATACTCATAAAAGAATAATCATATTCACATACAGCTCTTGTTTGGCTAAGCTAAACCAACTGAGTTCTTTAAGTCTCATCACCTAAAATAGCTTTTCCGTTCCTCTGGTCATCCTCTAGGCCTTATAGGCTTTTTATCATTTTACATCTGTCTTTTCTAAATACAGGATACAAGTAGTTATGCAATATTTTGCATATCTTCATACCAACATCTTTCTAATAATCTTAGTCCTTCTTCTTTAGCTGACCCACAAAATTCTAAAACTGCATTAACTTATTTTTGCATTTGCATGGTGCTAATGGCTCACCGTCATCCTGGAGCTGAATAACACATCCTGACCTTTCTTTCCACCTCTGCTTTCAACATTTTAGTCTTCTAGTCAGCACTCTTACTCATTCATGAGCACACAGCATAGCACTTTGTAGTCTTAAGTTTCATCCTTAAGTTTTCAAAGAAACTTTGGCATCCACAGTAATGGGAATACCTACTGACTATGTCACCCCCAAATTTCCTAAGTGTACATCTGCCTAGTTCTTACTTGATGATTAGTTATTAGAATATTAAACAGCACTTCCAAAACTCACAGAAAGGTTGAGGTGGAAAGGGACCTCTGGAGGTCATCTTGTCCAACCCCCAAGCAGTGTCACCTAGAGGAGGGCTGCCCAGAACCACGTCCAGATGGCTTTCAAATATCTCCAAGGATGGAGACTCCACAACCTCTCTGTATAACCTGTTCCATTGCTCAGTCACACTGAGCTTTCAGTAAAAAAGTGTTTCCTGATGTTCAGGCAGAACCTCCTGTGTGTTGGTTTGGGTCCATTGCCTCTTGTCCTGTCACTGGATGCCACTGAAAAGAGTCTGGCTCCATCTTCTTTGCACCCTTTTTTCAGATATTTATTCACATTGACAAAATCCCTCTCTGAGCCTTCTCTTCTCTAGGTCAACAGTCCCAGCTCACTCAGCCTTTTGTCACAGGAGAGATGCTCCAGTATTTTAGTTATCTTAATGGCTCTTTACTGGACTCTCTCTGTTTCTCTTGTACTGGGGAATCCAGAACTGGGCCCAGCACTTGAGATGTGGCCTCACCGGTGCCGAGTAGATGGGAAGGATCACCTCCCTTGACCTGCTGGCAATACTTTGTCTAATGCACCCCAGGATACCATTCACCTTCTTTGCAGCAAGAGCAATACTTACTTCTTACAATTTCAGTTTGTATATTAGCTTCCATTTTAAACAGCTTTAAAAATCACCCATGTATCACTCTATCATGTGTTTTAGAGAGATTAGCTCAGCCTTATCCATCTATTCGATAAAACCATGTTGCCAGTGGGGTTAGGCTGGCTGTCTATACCCTCTGTGAATTTTAAAGAAGAGGAAGTGCCCTGTGTCTTTGCATTAGCTTACCGAACTTTCTTCACCTTAGTCCAAGGCCCACTGATGGTACTGGAAGTCTTTACTTTTGTGCCCATATATGCACCTACATGTAATACAGCCCTAATCCTGAATAAAGATTTTATACTGTAGATTCTCTTTCCTGGACTCCTATTTGGTTTGGACAAGTATGGTTACTGGAATAAATCACGTTATGAAACAGCACCTTTTATCTGACAATGTAACCAAACTTTCCACCTTTCCTGCAGGACTTTCAGGGTGATGTCTTTCACTGCAGTTAAAATCTGCCCATTACGCCACTGAGGTCCTCAGAAGCATAGGCTGTTGATATCAGGTGAATGTACCTAATGCATTTAATAGCAGCAAAGCAGCTAATTAGTATTGTTAATATGCTGAATGTGCTACCCCCTTGGCTAACAATAAATACCGGGGGAAAAAAAGCATAGAAGTGACTGTCGGTAGAAGTTTTGATTAGGTTTATCTTTTGAGACAGTTTGATCAGGTAGATCAAGTTTCTGTGCATCTCTCCAAAGACCACAGTAATAACCAGTGTCATGACTTTCAAATCCTTTGAACTGCAGAAGGGAATCAAACATGGTTGTCTTTTTATCCCAGCTTTTACTCTTTAGAATTCTAAAAGTTTGCTTTGCTCATCTGTCAAAGGGATGGCATTAAGGGGATCACTGTTGACAAGTGATAGTACAAATTATGCAACACAAATGACATTTCACTACCTCTCCTCTGATCTGCAATTCCCACTCTCAATCATTCCCTATTCTATGAAAATATTAAACCACAGATTCAACTGCAGAAAAAGTGAGAGTGTAGGCGTCTCTTGATATCTTGCTACTGAACAAAAATATGTTCTGAAGCCCACACCTATAATTAAGTTTGTGAAAGTGGGTTCCATTTAAAGTCCCCGAGTTCCTGTGGGGATCTTCAAACATAAGCATACAGATGTCATCACAGGATCAGGGCTATATGGTCTTTTCTGAGTAAATGTTAAGAGCTGTGAAAGGTTTTGCATTAAATTCAACAGAAACCAACAGCCAAAATCATTAGGCTGTACTTCATCAAAGAGGTTTCTCCTTACGCAAGGAGAAACTGAAAAAATTATGTGCTCTTCCAGTTTGCCCCTTGACAAAGCCTTATCTCAGACCCATACAACATCAGCTCCTGATGAGCTCTCGTATTTTTCCAAGGTTTAGATGGGGAGAAGTTCAGTGACTTCACTACGTGCAGAGATCTGAAGAGGATTCTGAGAAATCAGGTTGCAGCATTCCAGCCATGCAGGTCACAGCAACAGCAATCAAAATGCCCAGAGTATGTCTGCAGTGGTGGTGGTGAGAACAGAAGCAATTCCAATAGCTAGGACACAGCCACAATCAGCATGACATAAGACAATCCGCACGCATTGGCTGCATTGCACTGGCTAGAAAAAAATAGGGTTTCAAGTTTTAGTGCTGCACTCTTATCACTACAGTAAGACAATTTAGTCCTTAGACATTACAAATCAGACTAACAGAAGGCTGAAAGTAAACTGGTTTTTGGACTGCCTCAGAGGAGGAAGATTGGAGGTGTTTTTTTTTTACAGTAGATGAGATTATTCCCTTCCCATCAACGTATGCTGCTGTTCTTGTAAACTAGAGTAATACAGATGGCAAAATAATTTCAAGAGTCACCTGAAAACATTGCATGGGCACCATTAATGATGCTGTTACCAAGAAAGTCTCTGTAGATATACTTTGCAACCGTGAGTTTTGTTTATACTCAGAGTCAACAGTATAGAGGAGGTCCGTTTTCAATAGCTTCGTTTTTGGAACAAAAACATTGACCAAAAACATTGTGTGAACATTTTCAGAAGTGTACAATTGACTCATTTTGGCACCTGACCTCAAGACACTGTCGAAGCACAGAAATATTGAAATGAACAAGGGGGTTATAACATACATAAGAGAAAGAGAAATGGGATTAGAAACAGAAGTTTTGCCACAAGGCTGTATTTAGACCGCAAAAGCAAAACAAAAGAACAAGTAAAAGTATATTAATCTATTTTTGCCCAAAGCTTGAAAAAGCTTTTGTGTCAAAAATCGCCCCTCTAAGTTACACTTGCTATTCCCATTATATATTATATTAACTGCTTTTTATTAGCAATCTTATTACTGTTGATGTGCACAAGAATAGAAGCAGTTTACAAATGAACAGGATTGGACTGCAAAGAGTACAAACCATACGAATTGTTACAAGTTATTTACTGGCTTAGTATAAATCTGCATATAGATTGAGGAAGTCAGTTGTAAAGCACCTTCAGGTATGCCTCAAAAGATATGATTACGAAGGTTCTTGGAAGCCTTGTATGCACACAATGGGCTACTACAAATGGAAGGAAACAGTTCAATTTGTCAAACATGCTTAGGCATCTCTTTTTATTTGGGAATTATTGTATGGTATGTCTTGGAAAAAAAGGAAATATAGACCTTGGCTTATTGCTAAAGAGTAAGCTGCTGGAGTTCTTTGTAAAGTAGGATTATACTGAATTTAAGGATAAAAATCCCATATTCTAATGCGATTTAGGACACAGAACTCGCTATGCAAGTTTTCCCAACCTTGATCACTTTTCAAAGCTGATTTTAGTTCTGCTGAGTAAATTATCCAAGAATCAGTCAGATTACGAGGATAAAATGAAACTAGAGGGAAAGATAGATGTGTTAAGAGCATTAGAACATAAAATCTGCAGTGTAACTCACAGTTTAGCTGAATGCTACCCCTTTGAAAAAATGGTGATACAGTCTCTAAGGATGCCTTCTCATCTGCTTATGGAAACCACAGCTACTGTAAGGGAAAAAAAAAATTGCTTCTATTTATTTTGTATACCACAGTCAATTCTTAAACATTTTTCAATTTATATCTGTTTGTAAGAGTTTGCTCAACAAAGAGAGACTAGTTGATGGTAAGTTAAAATTTACTTGAAACCATGGCTCTAATTTATGCTTTAATCCCAGTAAAGCCTGGGCACTAACATAACAAAATCAAGACCATGACTTCTGGAAATTAGGTTGTTATATAAAAAGACTAATTCTTTACAATCACGCAAAAATTGCTCAATTAAGATAGGAGTGTTCTGTGGTTATATGAAAGAGGACAGTGAACCCCAATACGCTTAATTTTTGCTATCTATTGTATGATCTACACGAGGCCACTTAACTTCTCTTAAATGTTTGCATCTCTAATTGAGAAGACAGTATTTCTCAAGGAGATATATTAATATAAAGTCTTAAGCTTCTACTGATCACTGAATCTTATTATTATTCATGGGAGTTCTACTGTTAGTGTCACACATAATGTAATCTCTAGCTGTATTAATTAATGTAATTTTGGAGTGGTCTCCCCTTATTGCTCCTCTCCTCTCTCCTCATCCTGTCCCTTGTGTCATTTTGTCACCATGTTCAGCATGGATAAAATTGTCCTGTGGAATATAGTGTTTGACAAAATCAACCTTAGATCTCTTGGACTGCCTCTTAGCTGGGGCAGCTAGCCCATAAGGGAATTATTCATTACCATAGCTGTCATTAAGGATTCTGAATCCTCTACTAGTCCATAGTATGAGAACTTACAAAAGTCAATAAACCTCTGAAGGGACCTTAAGCTGTGATATGAGTATTTAATCCTTTGTTTCTTTTGGAATCTTTACACAAAGTACTCGGGAGTTGAATTCTGATAAAATGAAAAGGTAAACTCTGATTAGAACGATGCTGTTCAGGCTTTTACAGTAAGGTTGTCTCAGCATTTTCAATATAAAAATCAGTCTTTGAGGGCTTATAACTCAGACATTAAAAGGTTCCTATGGACTTAACTTGGCTAGCAAGGACTCTAGCACACTGTAAAACCCATTTTTATCCAGGCTTCATATAGAAATAAGTCTTGTTAAAGCAAAGGGCACACATTCGTACTGCATTTGCATGAGAGTATGCCTAACCTAGCAACTTTGGAACCTATTGGCACCTAAGGGCAAAGAGAATTATTTTCCTGTGTGTTCTATGGATATAGGTTGTTAGGTAAAGAAGCTACACACCAAAACACGGAGAGAAGCTGCAGTACAAAAGTCACTCATTAGTAGATCAAACACAATCCACTGAAGCTCGCATCCTATTGACAGTACTGTCAATCACAAAATGCACAAATTCGGAAAAGCTTTACTTATAGAAACATTCGTTTCAGGTAAATTTGCTTGTATACAAAAATCCCCACAAAATTGATAGAGTACAATACTGTTTTGACTGTCTGGTGATATCTACGTGAACTTGCTATGCCAGGTAGATGACCTGGTTACAATTAGTACAGCACTGAAATACATCTCTCTCTCCCCCCTCTCTCAATTCCAATCTCATTTAGGCACAAATTCTGCTCTTCACAAATTAATTAAGATTTTGACAAAGTTTATTGCCCTAGAAAACAAGGGTCATTTTTCATCAGAGAATTTTTTTTGGTTTTTTTGTTTGTTTGTTTGTTTTGGGGTTTTGTGTTTGTGTTGGGTTGAGTTTTTTTTTTTTTGGTTGGTTGGGTTTTTTTAGTCAATTGTCACTATTGACATATGAAAGAAACCAAAATTAAAATGAAATGCATCAAGACTTTAACATCTTGCTCAGGGGTAAGGGTCACACTTTTGTTCAAGGTATCTGGGAGCTCTGAAACATAACGCATGTATGTGAAAATGAGATTTCTTTCTCTTTGGTATGCTAACTTTCTATAGACTGAAGTGTGGAACTACTCAATAATACACACAACACATCCGTAACAAAGGTAAATTACTTCCTGGCAGTCCTTTTCATCTCAGCCTAATTGCAATGTCCCAAAAATCTTCTGCTGAAACTCACCAAAATTAATTCCTTCCTAAATCTATTTCCCTTTAGGACTAACTGCAAATACACTTTTATAGGACTTGCAAAGTACTATAAAGAAAGAATAGCTTTATCAGCAGAAAAACCAGCAAATTAAGATCTAGATCCTTTTTGCTTTTCCATGTAGCTCTAAAGCTCTAAAAGTCACCTTTTTTTTAACATATATCTTTAAACAATACTATGCTGTGTCACAGTTTTTTTATAATTCAGTCTCTTGGCTAATTTGCTTTCCTTGTTTTGTTTTGAACATGCAGTGAAAATTTTAAGAAATATTGATAATTACTGCCAAGACTTGTGATTTGAGTGATTCAAGGACAAGTATAAAACAAAACAGGCTTGGTGTAAAACTTTCATTACAAGTATTCTTAAAAAAAGATAATTGGAGAATAACAACATAGGTTTGGGCAAAAGAGGAAGGAAAGCAGATTAACTTTAATACTGTTTTATATCACATGCAATAAAAGTGAAGCATCACCCTGGAACAGTTAGCCTAAAAACGTTAGACCATTAAATTCTTTCTTGTTTCATCCCGACTCTCCTGTTGTCCTCTGGCTGTCCAACTATGTTAAATAAAATACTTCAAAGAAAGAGTCTCAAGTGTTCAACAGCTGGTTTTGCTCCCAGAGGTGCTGAACTGGCAAAAGTGGAAACATGTGGAGCAAATGTAATTAGCCAGAAAGGGAGGATGGACTACTAGAGCATTTTAGAGCCAGAAAATAGTAATGAATAGGACTGGAAGACAAAGGTGAGCATGAGCTAAGTTTAATTAGAAGGGTAAAGGAATGGCAGGAATAACAAATCCATGGCTTCCTAATACGTGTTTAATTTATGAAGATAAAATTATATACCTATGCATAAAAGGAAATAACACCTTTCTTCTGCCACTAGCTGTGAATAACGTGTCACATCTTTCAGAATTGGGTCTCCACAATAATAGGGCCAGGTAAGTAGTTCTGCAGAGTTCTGCACAGCCCATTCACAGATTTCTAGAATCTTAAGAATCTAGGTACCTGAATATTTGGGATAAATCAGTACTACAGTCATCCACCATCTCATAATTCAAGGGGAATTCCCTCACAAAAAAACCCAAACAACTGTTTATTCCATACCTTCCTAAGCTGAAGGTTCGTAACTGATTCGCCATCAGATGAAAATAAAGCTACCTGTGGAAACCTAACCATGAGGGGAAAATACTGTAACATTTCCTCCAAAATTTCCAAAGTATTCAGCTGGTGAAGAGGACATGTCTTTTGTCTTATGCTTCAGAAAAAGCAGAATGTGACATCATCCTGTTTGGAAGAAACATTCTAAAGAATGTCTCATTTGGGGACACAAACCAAATCAACCATCGCAAGTAATAATAAAATCTAACACGTTAGTTTTACGCAGTAGTTCTAACTTCAGTTTTCCAAAAGTGTAACTTGATACAACTTCAACTCAACACACAGAGATCATCCTCGTTTAAACTAGAGCCCAGGCTTGGAATGAGTTACAACTGTTCTTTAAATTACAGTATATGATGCAATGAATTAGCTTCCTAGGATTTTTGGTGATGAAATTTTGCACATTGTGTTGTCTGGTGGACTGACCTTGGCTGGCTGCCAGGTGCCTGCCCAGTGGCTCGCTCTCTCTTCCTTTCAGCAGGGCAGGGGGAGAAAACAGGATGGAAAAGTTCACGGGTCAAGACAATGACAAGGAGATGGCTTACAAACTACAGTTGTGGGCAAAACAGACTCAATCAATTTAGTTTCTCACCAACTAAAATGGCATTGGACAGTGAGAAACAAGGACAAAAACTAACATACCTTTCCTCCACCGCTCCTTTCTTCCCAGGCTCAACTTCACCCCTTCCTTCCTGAATCCTTTACCTCCTGTCCCTCTGCCTTGAGCGGTGCAGAGGGATGGGCCATGGGGGCTGTGGTCAGCCCACAGCAGCTCCTCTCTACTGCTCCTTCCTCCTCACGCTCTTCCCCTGCTCCGCCATGGTCTCCCCAGGGGCTGCAGGGGAATCTCTGCCCCGGTGCCTGCAGCACCTCCTGCCCCTCCTGCTCTCGCCTGGGTGCTGGCAGGGCTGGGTCTCACACATTTTCCCTCACTCCTCACTGCCTGGGCAGGGCTTTGCCCTTTCACGAACATGTTTTCCCTGAGGTGCCACCAGCCTGGCTGAGGGGCTCAGCTGTGCCCTGAGGGGAGGCGGCTGGAACCGGCTACATCCGGCACAGGGCAGTCCGGCCTCTCCTCACAGAGGCCCCCGCCAGCGCCTGGGCACAGACACCCCGTACATCTTGTTAGTTCTAAATCTTTTTAGGAACTATAAGTTTTAAGGTTCCCTCAATCCTTGCACTCTCCCTCTCAATTAATACTTAGCATTCTTTCTATTCTTTTTACTTAAACTCCAAGCAGTTTTATCAGCTGCACTCTCTTCTGCTTGCCAGGTGACTCGCGCCTCCACATGCACGACCAAACTGGTCGAGGAGACAGGCAGCATTTCCATAACCAACTCTGTCACTCCCCGCGAGCCGCGGTCTTTCCCCAGCCCTGATGTAAGCTTGGGTTGTTCAAGGAATATCTCCTCCTGGTTCCATACTCACATTCACCTTCACAAACAGAAACAGCTAGATATTATTGACGATATTAAATCACACCTTTCCTGCTCCCTTAATAAAAAGTCATCCCTGCCCTGCAAACCCCCCAAAAAACCCAACCTAGACTAGATTTAATCATTCATGAAAATTCTGTTAGAGGAAATATCAGCATATCTCTTTTGGCCAAGAGCGTTGCCATACAGAAAGCACCAGAAGCTTTAGGCAGAATTGGTGACATACGTTCCCACCATAAGTGCTGCACTTTGTCGGTATCAAAAACTCAACTGGGGGAAGCAATTTATTACTTCACATCCCACATTTTACTGAATACAGATAGGACCATTACACTTTTCTGTAGCAAAACACTGTTGATATAGCATCATAGTGTATTAGATCTCCTGTATCTTATTTATTATACATGTCCACATATTGTGATAATTGGATTGTATAATATCCCATGCAGGCTAATGTGAAAATAATTTCTGCTGAATAGAAATTACTTATTTTGATTCTACAGGGATTCGTTTTGTCAAAACTCATGCAGTATTTAGGAAAGTAATCATTGTTCAATTGTAGAGCACAAAAAGTGTAAAATTATCATAACAGAAGTGGACACAATGAAAAAAACAATGGATCTGACCTCATTTGTTTGATTATTAATGGTGTTTCATCTAATTTACAAGGCCTAACCTTGTGTGATGCAAATGTAGAGCGCAAATGTACCTTTTTATCTCACAGCCACTAATTAGTTATGCTATATATCATACTATTTTTGCTCTAGTTAAGCAATGGGACACAGAGAAATTGGCAGCGAAAAGCCTCTAAGAATAATTTTTATAAAATACCATAAGCTTAGAAAGATTGAGAAAAATTGTGAGAATTATTTAATAGGACTTTACAATTTGGTATAGCTCCTTCTCTTCAAAAAAGTAATTAAAAATTAGAAGTGAAAAGTTTCCAGAAATGCTGCAATTTATTCAGAAGGCTTTTGCTTCTTTTCCCAAGACTTCACAGAGGAACCAACCACCAGCAGAAAATGGCCCTGTATTACATCGCGTCAGTTCTAGGAGTCATTCAGACTACCCACTATCAGTGGTATTGCATTTTGCATTTCAGAGAAAACACATCACCGTTTCTAAAGAGTTAAGGAAAAGAGATTTTGGAGTTGAGAATAGTGAAGCAATGCCTCACTTGATACTTCCGATAACCCACATCAAAGGTAAAACAGAGCAGAATCTGAACCCACTTCCTCTATAATTTACATATAAAACCACATGGATAGATTGGCTGTAGGTGTGAATAGGAGCACAATGCACTTCACTGAGTTGTATGACTTATATGCACAGCAAGGAGTCAAAGAGAAGGGTGTTCATTCCTCCCTCTGCCCCAGATTTGGTTGCATCAGACTTCAGGCGTCTTTCACAGCTTTGGTTTCTCAGGAAGTTTTGTAAAGTAAAAATCTACACTTGCCCAGTTGATGGATTTTGTTCCTCTGCTAACTGAATTACCATAAAAACAGAGCAGAGCACACGCTGGAATCAGGCCAACAAGCTCAATTTGGGTGGCTTCTAGAACACGTTGGCATATCAGCAGAAGAGAAAACACATCTCCACAAAACAATTAGGTAAAAATCAGGAGGTGATAAAATGGAAAATTAGTGTACTCAGATAGAATTTAGGGCTGAAGCTTTTCTCCTTCGCATTAATCCAGTGATGGATTATACCACTCTGCCCTCAATACATTTGTTTTAATTAAAGAAAACTGAAGGATGGACCATGCTCATTCAATATTTCAGCTCAGCACCACTATACAATTTTTGTGCAAGTATATACCCTACCTATCTCTTCCTTTATACTCTAATGAGGTGATATATCAATGAAAAGGGTGAAAAGCTTTAAACTTTTAGTTTTCAAACCAGGTTTTTTTCATAGTTTTCCTTCTGAAAGTGAAAGGACCCTCCACCCTTACCTCCCATTAACAACAACCAAATCAGCTCCTGTCTTTTCAGCTCCTGTCTTACACTGCCTACAGAATCTCAACAATGGCCACATGAGACTAACTAAGATTGCCTTGTGGCTTTTTTCTGCTCCTTATCTGTTTGATTTTATATTTCTGTTTGATGTTTCTGGAGTTCTAGCACAACAGGGCATTGGTCCATGACAGTAACTCTGAGACACAACTGTAATACAAATAAATAATAAATGTTTAAGAATACCTTCTATTCAAGGAAAACCAAATAGCCTGAAAGGTCCCAAAATAACAGTATTTAAAAAGTTTTAAACATATATATTCTCTTTAATTTTTTTTTTCTTGTTCCCTGACAACTGGCTGTTTTCTCAATCCTCAAGTCTGTGTGGGCTACCAGTAATTTACTGCCAAGATAGCTGCTAGCTGTTCTTCATAGTTTCTGTACGAAGGGAGGTGTCAAGCCTAGCCAAAACCACTAATGCCACTGATGAAAATAAACTCTTAATGGTTGATTACATACAGGCAAACTCGAGAACCTGCTTCTAACATACACGGTAACACCTAACTGGGTTTGATAAAGTCATTTTTGGGCAGCTATCATTAACAGTATTGCTTTCATTAAGTTTGTGTTAAATGTATCTCCCCAGTACCATGTCATTATTAGTTATTTACATTATGCTATAGATTTCTGTGGCAGCACGCAAAACGAGGGTGCTATATGGGCTTTCTGAGCACATCAAACTAAGCAGAGCTCTCGAGGTGGGAGGGTAAGAGGGAATGCAGAACACAAAGGTGATCTAGAGTATGAAGTACTACAGAAAAAGTACCAAACACCAGTTAAAGTACCGCAAGCACGCAAGAGAGAAGACATACTGTCAACTGAAGTAGAGAAGTTTCTTCAGAAGTAGTAATGCTTAAAATAAGTTGTGTTATAATGCCAAAAGATAGAGCGGGTTGGCAAGAATAAGGTAACTGTGGAAAAAAATGACAAAAAACCAACAACACCCACCCCCTAAAAAAAACCCAAACCAAACCAACAAAATCCCCAAACCTCCTTTGCATCATGTTTTGTTCCCTGGCACTGTGGGTATCTACACCAGGGCTATTCCCTGGCAAAGGACTTCCACAGCTGCTTAGAATTTTCCTTACTGTATCAAACAGGGACAGTCTTCATCCTAGGGGGGAGCGTCTGAGATATTGAAAAAAAAAAAATCTTGCAATATCAGCTGAATATCAATACTTTGATATTCAGCAAAACTATATTTTACTTTCTTCCCTTTCTCTTCCAGCTCTGTTGGCCAGCATGCTCAGGATTCTCACTTCCTGACCAGAAATCCACAGAATTCTCCTATTCCGAAGTCTGATTTTTGTTCAGACACCCAAGAACCTCACTCACCTTCAGATTACGAATGCAGAGTGTAAGATTATCTTTATTTTTTGTCTCTTTGAGCACAGAGTCATTAAATCACTCTGCCAGTTATTTTTTCCTTATCCTTCCAGGCATGCGCTCTCCTCTTGCTCCTTCTCAGCCTAGTTCACTCCACTCTCAATGAACAAGTCATCAGTCCCCTTGTCATCTGCTCGTTCATGAGGGCACTCCTTTTCCATCGAAGAAAACGGTTCTCTCTCCTTTTTTAAGGGCCCACTGAATGTTAACCATACAAACCCAACCAACTAGTGCTCGATCAAAGGAGAGTGAAGGTAAGGAACACATAGCTAAGTAACACAGCTCAGCAGGAGCTCGGTATCCCTTTTACTTCTGAAATAAGCACCTTGCTTCTGTCCCTCACAAAAAAGTATATGTGTAGCTTTGTTTTCTATGACCCATCTGTTTGCATACTCCATGATCCATGACATAGACAGTGTTTCTTAAGGTCATGCAATATATCTTCATATGACTTGGTGCCATGCAATAATTCTAACCACAGTCTTCTAGATGCTAGTAGTATTGGATGCTTTAGCCACTGAGTTTTATTTTGCCCACTCTTCACAAAAAACACACAACAGGAATAGAGGAAAGTCAGCAGAATAAAAGGAAAACATCTGCTTATAAGACACAGCTTCTAAAGACATTTATGATAAGCAGCTGCATCAGGAAGGTCATCAGAATATAGGATCATAGAATCGTTTAGGTTGGAAAAGACCCTTAAGATCAAGTCCAACCGTTAACCTAGTACTGCCAAGTCCACCACTAAACCATGTACCTAAGCACCACATCTACCCTTCTTTTAAACACCTCCAGGGATGGGGACTCAACCATTTCCCTGGGCAGCCTGTGCCAGTGCCTGACTGCCCTTTCAGTGAAGAAGTTTTTCCTAATATCCAAACTAAACCTCCCCTGGCACAACTTGAGGCCATTTCCTCTTGTCCTATCACTTGTTACTTGGGAGAAGAGACTGACCCCCACCTCACTATAACCTCCTTTCAGGTATATATATACCTACTTATCTTGTACCATTATAAAAGAGAGAAAACAAAAAAAAAATCCCACAGGAGCAAAATATTGTTATTTGATGAACAATCTGTCATTCACAGTTGTCTAAACTGGTTTTAATGTTTTGATCAAAATAATTCAAAAAAATTAAATCCCAGGCAAAACAACCCCAAACTTAACAAAAGGAAACTTTCATTTAATTTTGACAGGCTGTTTAATCATAATGGTGCTCATATTCAGAAAGGCCTATTTATAATGGTACAACTTTACAAACAATAGCCCTTCAAACCTGGGTATTTTATAGCAATCTGCTGTGGTATCCTGGCTTGCTGTTAGCACTTCAGTTGCATTTCAAAGTTCAGATCAAGGTTCTGGTTTTTTATTTCAAGGTCTTTGCTAAAATGTCTGTACAACGTACTGCTGCTCAGTCACATTTATTTGTGCTTATTATCTTATGCTATTATTTTTGCAGGAAAGACTGACAATTATACATTTGCAGATGTAGTAGATCAAAATCCCCTGAACACTCTGGTGTTTGCTCTGGGCTTATTACTCACCGATACTTTTGCTATCAGTCGAATTTGCTTGTTTACCATTGCTATCTCTATTTAGATCATTTATATAGATGAGAAACAGTGTGAAGTCGCACTGCTGACTCCTGGGAGGTCTCATTTGTTATCTTCTCCCAAATGAACAGAAGCTACTTTTACTACTGTTTGCTATTTTAAGCCAGAGCTCCACTTACACCTGTGCTCTTACTTGCACTTCACATAGATTTGAGTTTAAAAGAGATTAAGCTATGCTGGCTCCAAATTCAGCAAAGAGGAAAAAGGTTTCCAGAGAAAAGATAAATGTTAAATTCTGGGCCAATGACAGGGAGAAGCACTTGGCTTTTGCAACCTGGAAGCAGAGTGATTACATATGCTAGCAAAGAAGGAAAAAAGAAGAAAAATAAAAAAAAAAAAAAAGGGGAGGGGGGGAAGGGGGGGAAGCAAAAAGCAAAAGAGAAGCAAGGAGAAAAGGAGAAAAATTAAAGAAAAGGAGGAGAAAAATTAAAGAAAAGAAGAAGAAAGAAAAAAAAGTCAGCTGGGGAATTTTGCTGTGGCAACTTCTCTTGCCCATCTGTGTCCTTCTCAGCAGACAGAAAAGCGATCAAGTAAAGCAAGAAAGTAATTTTATTGGGAGTCCAGGTACAGTTCCAGGGAAGTGTGGGTGAGTTACCTCAGATGTTTCAAGGTCTTTTTAGAGGTTGTCTTTGTTTCTCTTTAAAGGGAGTATTTGAACGCACAGGAGAGTTAAAGCTGGTTTCCTATAGATTTCTATTTTGTGATGAGATTTTATTGAAATTTAATACAGTGTAAACAGAAACTTTGCTAGAAATCTTGCTGTGGGGGAAGGAAAGGAGAAAGGGAACTAATTCTCGATTGTAGCAGCTATTTTCAAGAAGTGAATATGTTTAAACTACTAATTCTCCATCAGACTTGGCTGAAATAGGCTGATGCACGCAGAATGGATCTTATTCATCATAACAGATAAAAGTTGTAATTAGATAAAAGACTTCCTTAAGAAACAAGACTCTGAAATGAAAAAAATAATAATTAAGCAGCAATGCCACAAACCACTATGTAATCAAAGCTACTGTTTTGGTCATGACTCAACCTCTCAAAAAAGTTTAATTTTTTTTTTCCATGCTGACCAGATTCACTCACCTCAACCGAGGATATCCTACCCAGAGGTAAATTTTGAAACCTACAGTCAAAAACCCAAAAGCTGCAGTCTGGAGACAGGGCTCTTGGCATTTTCTCCTGATGTACCCAATTCTTTCCAACAGCCAATTGATTTTAACCTGGTACTTACCATCTCGTGTAGATCAGACTTGTAGGAATTACATTCACCTTGTCTTTAATCTAGGCAATTGCGTCATCTTGACTATTAGTTGCAAATTATAAACTACCCGCAATATGCAGGTTTCATGGTGGATCAGCAAAAGGCAAGCAATAAGTATCACTTATTCTTTTATTCTTTGTAGATTGCAATCCCAGATCAACCTATTTACCTTATGCTTAGTATGGCCAAGTATAGAGGGGTTTTTGTTTTGTTTTAATAGCAAAAATTTCTAACACCGAGTTTCCCTCTTCTTCTAAATTTAATTATACCCAATTTCAGAGCATTGGAAATAAGAACTCAGTGAAGAGGACTGGACTTACTGGTACCCTTCATTGAAACAGCTTCAGTGAAATTAGTGAGGTAACCGAGAGCTGCAGTTCTTTGACTGCTACAAGACGTTCAGGTGTGGGGCTAGCTGACAAACACATCAATCTCCAAAACAGCTGAACTGAAGAAAGGAGATCCCCCACAATTTTTGTTCAATGTTTTCCAGTCACATCCCCAATGGTCTCTGTCAAAGAGGCAGATTCTGGTTTACATGGTCCTCTGTTGTGACTGTGAATGTGGTAAAACATTACCTCCATAAAGCGTAACGAGTGAAGTAATGAAAAAGCCTCACACATACAAAAATCTTAGCTTAAAAGAAAGTCTTGATGTCCAGCTTAGCATCCATCTTCAGTGCAAATAAGCAATTTGCTTTTCCACCCTTAAATATATTACCTTGACCCAACCTCTGTCATGAGAGCTCCTTCTGCCATTGTGGCAAGCATATTACACTATTAAAAGATTCTTCTTTATTTGTGGTGACTCTGTGGTAAAGTATAAATCACACCGCTAGCACTAATACTACATTGAATTTTCTGTATCAAAAAAATGCCTCTTTTTCCTTTATGCAGCTCTTCTTTTCTCAGCCTTTATGTTTTTCATATCAAGGATTATCTCAGCCCTTTGTATTTTTATGGAGCAACAAAACATTGAAAAAAGAATCACATATACCTACAAGATTCTCTTTCTCTTCTGCACCTTTGCTTAATAGCTACTGAAGACCTGCACACGGTTCTCTTCTGTCACAGTGCTGGACTTTTCAAAAAGTATTTCCGCAACCTAAACAACAGGGATATTGTTTGCAGAACCCTGATAAGTAGATGATAACAGTTCTCAAGACATTTTTAAAGCGTACTGAACAGAGACTGAATATCTCCTGTACACCAGAAGCACTGTAAATATTATAAAACACTAAATGGTGTCTGGGATACACAAAGAGTAAACTTTAAGCCCTCAGGCCACAAGGTCCCTGATGCTCCTTACAGATGCTTTCCAACTTTGTTACTGTTTAGAGAGCTTCAGCTCAACTGTAGGGCATTAATATTAACATACAACCAGATGTTCTCCTGTGATCTTTGTTTAAAGGCTGTCTGATCCTCATAGTGCAGCCCCACTGTATGACAAGGATTACCCTAACATTTCAGCACTTGAAAACAGAAGTGGAAACTCACTCTTTTCTAAAAAGCTTCAAAATATCATAGGAAAATACAATGGGGTCTCCGTAAAGGGCAGCAATTGCCCATAGGCTAGGGGTTGACTAATCTCTATGGTTACTGGTAAAAAGTAAATTGGTAAATTCTATCCAAAGAGGCACAGGTATTGTGGTCAAGACTTTTTTTTTTTTTTTAAAAAAAAAACAAAACCAAAAACAAACCACCAAAACAAACTCTTCTCTGTGGATAAAGCAGACGAAGAGATGTGTGGCATACATTGGCAGGCTACAAAGCTTTCAGGCAGCATATGTCACCAGAACAAGGAGAAAAGACTCTGCTTCAAAACTTCTTACAGCAAGGATGAACACTACAAGCTGACTGCAGTACTTTCCACAGCATATCATGACTGACTTGAAATCATTACTGAAAGCCATGCCACTATTATTGACTTTGCAATAACTCCATGTCTCAGCATTGGTACAATGGCAGCCTGGATCGACAAATAGTAGCTAAAACTGGATCTGGGCTTTTGTATCTATTGGTCTTTGTTAATTGCATTTCTACTTTCTTTATCACATTTGCTTCTAAACAATCAGCAGTGCCGAGGATGCTGACAGGGCAAGTAAGTTTTGTCCTAAGTTCACACATGAGCCTCTACAAATAAGACTCTAGGCTAGATGCTGCACTAAATAGCTACTCTCACTACGGGAGTAGAAAAACAAAGCAATGCCACTCTTGGCAATGATCCTAAGTATGTAAGAAGGAGAGACAACAAATGCCTCCAGGGACACACTGATATATGGAGTTAACTAGCACTTGAAAAGCCCAAGACCTGTGTTCCTCCCGCTGCTAGAAGCAGCGCTATGTTGACTCATAACATATTACTGAAGTCACAAGAGGATTCATCTCACCTAGTCTTAGGAGCTCACAAAGTAGAGGTTGACATCTCGGTTAGTTAGCCTTGTATAACCAGTGGAAGGCAACTGACATTTCTACTACAGCATGGATCATCTTGTCCAAAGGAGGACATCTAAAATAGGTCAGAGGAATCACAGCCTAGAAGCAATGATTTTTCTCCATTTTCTATGAAGAACTCTGGACGAGAAGATGCCTTGAGAAGTGTAAGGGTTTTTCGAACAATGAAGTAAAACATGGAAACTCAAAATGTCAAAGTCTATTTACGTCAATAACTAAACTAGACTATTTTCCATACACCACAGGGTATGGAATAGCAAAACCCTAATGCTACCTCAGTTTGTCATTCTGCAACTTCTGTGTGACATACAAACACACCAGCCCAGAACACGCGTGTCACGGAGCAGAGAACAGCCTCCTGGATTCACAGTGTTATCTCTGAGAGAAAAAGAAAAAAACCCCATTCCATGTCTCGCTCCTTTTTCATACTCCTGCTCTTATAGATCACAAAGCCTGACTGCCAAGAATAGGGTAAGGCTGCGACTTCTTTGAGATGGATGCATGCTTCTATTTCTCAGCATTCATATCAAATCTAAAAGTGTTTCACAAAAATACAGATTCTCTTTTTTAGCAGGAATTCACAGTTTGAATCTCCACTGGCGTACCCTTTGTGCAGTTGTTCCTACCTACGCTAATCACAATGTCAGCTTCTCAACTGTACAGCTGTACATGAATACCTGAGCTGACAAAGGCGGCGGCCTTCAGGATTCAAGGGGGCTTTGAAATTGCATTTCAATATATATTACCTCCTCTAAATTGGATCAAATTTGTTTCTACTGAAAAGTGCATCACTTCCTAACTACTCTGACACCTGAACAGACTATTCAATAAAGTCTGCTAAAATAAAAAAATCTAAGCTATGTTTTATGCGATCAAGACCATTCCTGTGTAGGTAGAAGATGTGTTGTTGTTTGATCTTATCAGTTAAATAGGAAAATAAGGGGCAAAATGGTATTTCTAATAACACAGCAAGCCCTGGAACCACAGTGGAATACAATATGCAGGATTAATTCAGATACTGCCTATGAAATCCTCAAAAATGTTCTGCTCTTCCCTCTCTCAAAGATCAGAGTGCACAGTTTGGTGGTGGTGGGGAAGGATTATTACTATTTTGGTGGAATTTTCTGTCTTTTGGAAAGGGTTACATATAATAGTAGTGTTTTGTTAGATACACATTTTGCAGACAGATATGGGAAAAGCAGGCTACAAGAGAATTTTTGCTTTGTTTAAACAAGGAACACTGTAGTCTGGGCACCTTCAAGATGAAGCTTTGCCATTATACACTGCAACCCAAGGAGACTGTGGTGCTGATATGAGATCTCTGTCTCTCTTAAACGTGTAAACTACGTATCAGAAGTATAATGTACATATGCACGTCACACCACAAGGACAGCAGTACTTGTACTGGGTTACATGCTATATAGCGATATGTAGATTTTTATAAAACTCTGTTTTAGAGAGGGAAAACTGACTATCCACTCCAATTGTCTGTCACATTTCATCCAAATACCCTCTAATTCCTAAAAACTTTAGTCCTCAGAAGACTAAGCAGCATGGCACAGGCAGAAAGACTAAAGGATCAGGATGCATTATTTAGTTACAATTCACTACTTGAACTGTGCTGTTTTCATACTCCTAGCCTGCAGCAGAAAACGCCTCTAAATGCATTAGCCTATATGAACCTAAGTTGTTCTTCCTCATATTTGTGAAACAGAAAAGTACCACAGCTCAGCTGCTGTGAAATAACCAACGAGGATTTGGGTATCTAAGCACAGAGTAGGTAAGTGATAGGGACAGACACCCTTTACTGCCTGAGGTGATGTGGTGGTTGCAGCCTGCCTTAGTTCCCAAAACAGGATCATGGTTCAGTCAAGTTAGAACTTTAATATTAATCCATGTGCTCTGCTCAGGTTCTCATTTGTTAAGTTTCAAGTTAAACCTAAAAGAGACAAACGTTTTAGCAGAGAAATGAAGCACACTGACATGATTCAGATTCACCCCACTCTTTCTTTACTACATTCAGGCCTTTTTTATGCCAGCACACTTGTCTTTGATTATATTCCCAGTGTCAAGGCTTTTGGAAGGCCTTCCACCTAGCACAGCACAGGTCTGCCCTGAGCACTGCACTAGCCTGCGCTGTACAACCAGTGCAGCCCTAACCAAGTCAGGGAACAGCCTTTTTGAGGGACTAGTGGCTCCCTAGCTCATCAGTTTCTTAAGAATCACATAAAAGTTAATGTTTAATCTCTTAATAAAGCTGTCAGAGGTAAACATTGCTTTACTACTTTCTTCTTAAGGACACTAGACACACTCTGAGGGAGAGATATAGATCTAAATGAAGTCAGCTCTTAAACTACTCTCCATCTTCCATAAGAATAAATCTCCCTCAACGGGCCCTGACAATATGACTGCTGTTGGGGATGGGGGCAGGAGGGAGGGTAAGAAGGGGAGAACAAAACAAAATCACCCCCCTAAACCAAACAAGCCTTTATTCCTGACCTCAGACACTGAGGATACAGGATTCTCTGTATTGCTTCAAAGCACTTTTCCTGTCCTATCTGGTGTTCTGTTTCCAACCATGGCTGATTTTTATTGCTTCAGAGGAAGGGAGAAAAACAAACAGAATACATATAGCCAAGTACACGCTGGAGGAAAAAAAATCCTACTAATGCCTGTAGGAGACTAAGGTACAAGTAACTGAGCATGGAATCGCAGCCTGAGTTTCAATGGCTCTGTATATTGTATAATATTATACCAGTGAAAAATGAGTTTAAAACATTCCCACTATTTTGATCAGATACAATTGCTTACAGTCACAAGGCACTAGTGTTTATTTTTGCACAAGATGTCAGGCAATTCAAAATCTGGTCTAGTTCCGCACGCGTTCCCTTTTCAAGCCTGCATCAACTCTTTCTTCCTGTGATGATTTCTAAAGCTTCAGCTTTTTGAGACCCACCTCTGCAGTAGTCAGCTGTCTCTCTCCGCTACTCATTTACTAAACCATGAAGCTCTTCTGTGCAAATACACAAATTGCATTTCCAATAATGCGCCAAAGAATACTCCAAGGCTGACAAACAGATGCGTATACAACACAGATAATACAACAGTTTCAGGGCTATCAGGAAAAGTGCACAGCAGTTTCTGTCTGCACACATTAACATCTAAGTCATCTAAGCGCTTCTTCTGTGCCTCTGAGTCATCTCGACTTGTATGGATTACCATCTCTCTGGAGATTCAGGATGGCATTCCCATTATCCACTTAGCTACATGCTTTTACTATATCATCTACTTAACTTAAGCTGATACTACCAGCTGCCATTACTTCTGTGTTACGAATACTGGAGTTGTTAGACATCAACCTGCCGTTCCTCTCTCTTCCAGAGGATGTAAAGTCAGGAAGCGTTGCAGCATTTCACTTAGAGCTTATAAAACAACCAGAAATGGCAAAACCTAAGCTTTGGAATTTGTTAGCTATAATTTTCATTTTTTGGTTATCAGTAGATAACCATTACTTGTTTCAGTACTGATATGTCAAAATTTTCCCTCACAAAAAACCACTTGCTGTAGATCTAAACCAGAATGGGAGAACCAGACATGTTCTTCGCACTCTAGTATTTTGTTCAGTTGGTCCACTAAATGATAGGACTCTCGGTTTCTGTAGTTTTCCCCATCCGTGTACAAAATAGATCACTTAAAAGGTGTGACAAGGTTACAAAATGAGTCACAACAGTAGTTCGCATTCACACAAAAGGCAAGTGCAACATCTACATTATTAACAAAATCTGTTTTGTTAGAGCGAGTCAGATCAAATGATTAACACAGTACATAAAGAACATGAGTCACAGTGCAAGACATTCTGCATTCAGTTTTATAAAGTTATGCCAGTTTCAAGACAACTAAGTTTTAAAATGACCTACTAAATGACACTACCCCATTAGGTTTTCCATAAGAATCAGCTTATTGCCTTCAAATGCTGTTCTCTGCTTTATGTCATAACTCCTAGACTAGATATCTTTCATGAAAAGACAAAGTTATTCACTATTTCAAAATTTTCTTTATATCTGTTAACTTTACCTTCATGGAAAATTTGACAAATTTGATGAAGTCTTCATCATATATATTAGCATGGCCTAACGAACTACTAATTAATGGCCAAACTGTTCCAGGCACTGTTTAAAAAGGCAGAAAGACCATAATCTTAATTTTAAGAGAGGAAAAAACATACATAGGAGAAATACATGTAACACAAGCAGAATGAACAAAACACTGATCATTCAACAGCTTTTGGAAACAAAAAAGTAGCTAGGAGGGTAGGAGGCATTGGGGAGGCATGGGAGATGAGGGCATGGAAGGAAAGGTACAGATCCAAACTGGGGCGAAGCTACTGTAAAGAGTAGTGAAGATGTAGGAACACTTACGGTGAGGCTGAGCCAAGACTGTACAAAATCCTCAATATAAATTAGGTATTTACTGAGGCGGACGAGGAATTTCATCTTGGGGGAACGTACCCCTTCCTTCTCCTTCCCTGCAGCTTTTATAGCTGAGCACGATATCATATATTACGGAATAGCCCTTTGGTCAGTTGGGATCAGCTGTGCCAGCTGTGTCCCCTCCCAACTTCTTGTGCACCTCCAGCCTACTTGCTGGTGGGACAGCACGAGAAACAGAAAAGGCCTTGACACTGTATAAGCCCTGCTCAGCAATAACTAAAACACGAGTGTATTGTCAACACCATTTCCATCACAAATCCAAAATACAGCACCATACAAGTGACTACGAAAAAAATTAAGTCTGTCCCAGCCAAAACCAGTACAAATATCTCTGCAAGAAGGCAGCGTACATGTTGACCCCACAAACATCTAAAAAAGAAATTGGGACGCTAAGGACTAGGTCTTTTCTTACCCTAATACTGCATACTAGTCCTATGACCTGTTTTCTGTATTCAATAGGGAGAGTATGGAATCCCTCTTGGCCTCTTTTTTTTTTTTTTGCTCTGAAATCATAGACACTGACATCAGCAAGAGCAGAAGTTGCCGAGTACTTTACAGGATGGTTCCGTGTGTGCGTATGCGTGTATTTATCTGCCTGTAGTATTACTAATCATTAAAAAGTCTGTCCCCTTTTCAAGTGAAAAAAATATTTAGTTTCTCTGGCTTATGACAGTCTTTGTAAAGAGCAGTGCTATATTGATTCTTTCTTCAGTGTGTATACAAACTCATTTATAATGTTATGACCTGAACTGTAGAGCACAAATTTAAAATGACCTGTACATATTACTTGGTAACATTTGGATTGCAAGTTAAATACTCCCTGATTAAACATGAATGCTTTTCCCTGGGAGTACGAGATATCTTATCAGAAAAGCCTTCTTATCAAATTCACCATCCTGGAGGCAGACACATTCTCTTGCAGTGCTGGGAGTTTATAATGATAAAATTAACAATGTTGTATTTCCCAATGAAGTCAGCAGTAGTGCACTGCATCCTACCATTAATCATTAGAGCCAGTTCTCATAACAGAGCCACTTGCTGGCCCTCAGGCACCTGCATCACTCCCCAAGCAATTCCAGTCCCCAGCAATAACTTATCGCAGAAGCCAGGGATCAAGATTAAAAACCCAGTGAATAATGGGAGACTGTGTGCACCTCTATTCCTCTGGTAGATACAAGCAAGCTAATAACCTTCTTAAAGGGGAAGCAAATCATTCCATATTTTTCACTTTATAGACAAGCCAGAAAAGACCTGTATCTGTGTCTCAGTAAAATTTATTGTATTGTTTAAGTTACTTGTTTCTGCCTTGTGGAAGGCATCAGAATACATAAAACATTCTGGGGGGGCTCCTCTGTAGAGCACTCTTCCAAGTACGCTATATTCTGCATTCGACTTACAATAAAAAACTGCAGGGAAAGGAAATTTTAATTTAAATCAGAAAAATCACAAACATTACCCATTTTGCAAAAGCATTTGGGCAAGCAGTATGATCAGAGGCCAGATTTCCAGCTGGTAAAAAAATGGCTTGAATTGACATTCGTGCCATAGAAGTGATAAAAGAGCCCTTGCAAATGCATTTCAGCCATGGCTTCTCCCCCTCTCTCCTTCCCAGTCACAGGGCATGGTACTAAAATACTGAGTGTTCTGCTGCTGCTGAAACCCAGCGCAATTCTCTGGGAAAGAGCCTGCTGCAATTGATGTAGCTCACAACTTGCTAAACGTATAAGGGAGGCAGGCAGGTCTGGAAATAAAATAGGAGTATGTTACAGAAACCTTCATGGTAACCTAACTTAAATGTACCTGCTGAGAGAAAAAAAATGCGTGCTACATATGTATATGTATGTACGTAGGTACAGTTATATAGAGAGAAAGGTTTTTTGCCTCTTTCAATTCAACATCAAATATTATTCCACTTTCCAGTCCATATGCAGAGTTACCCAGCTATTCCTATTTTCACCTACAGAGCATATGCAACCTTAAAATTATTACTGTACTGTTTATTCAAAAATTAATCTGGAAAATTATTTACAGTCCTACAGTAATTTGAAAGGAAGTAAAGGAAGCAGAGTCTGATCTAAGAGACTGAGACACAGCGTATTGCTGCTCTTCAGTCTTCTCAAGAGTATAATATCTCAAGTTTTCTTTTTTTTTTTTTGCAGGTTACTATAAAGGGGGTGCTTGAACTCCTGAGTAAAAACCAATAATAACTATGCTTAATGTAATTAATACTTGCTACATATTTTGTACAAGGTGAACAGAGAAAAAATTTCAAGTACAGCATTGAAGAGGAAGAGAATCCAGGCAATTTAAGAAAGATAAATGAAAAGTTGCTGTGTTATAAGCATCCAGTTTATATAGGTAGTTCTTTGCCACACCTGTATATGATGCCTTAGTCAACTGCAATTTCAGACAACACACTGAGTTGAACCAGTACAATATATAACACTTTATCTTGGAGAAAAACGTATGAAGAAACGGTAACCGAGTCATAAGTTGGGCTGATTTCATAATGCATACTACGTGGCCTCAGAGGAGAAATCTCTGTCACTGTGGATCTAATTTGCCATTTAGAGTGTATGAAAAGTTAAGAATTATGGAGACTGCAAATTAATCTTTAAAAGCTGAAACATACCACCAAAACATCTAAGAAAGAGAGAAAGGAATGGATACCAAACACGATCACAAAAATTTGTCAAGTGAGACTAGTCTTTGAGCCTAGATATAAATTTTACGTGTTCGACCATTTTCCTAAGAGTTTGCATAAACCAGTTATTTTCAATTGACAGTTCTCAAAAATCCTGCCTCTGATTTTCCCACCTGCTAAAAATATAAGTTCATCATGGTTATAAAAGCTTGATACACCCCAGAAACTTTCCAAGCATACACTCAAATGAGATAAAAGTCATTACTACTTACTGATATATCTATAAACCTACATAAAAATCACATTATGCTTAATGATTCAGAAATAAATAATAATGTATTAATGTAATGGATGTGTTTCGAATGGATGCATTTCTGAAAACCATGTAATATACTGAAGTGTCAAATGGTTCAAGCTTAGTGCTATTACCATTACTTCATGAGGTAAGGTAATTAGAAACAGGGACAATGCTGGACTCAGAAATGTTTATGATCAGTCCAAAATATGTAGTAAACAAAAAAAAAAAAATATTTGAATGCTGAATGTCCTAATATTCCGATCATAATCAATCCATAGAAAATTATTTCCACCCAAATAACGTAAGACGCCATTATTCACTTTTTCATGTTCACTTTATGCCCAGGGTGGGGAAAACCTGAAACTGAATTGAGTAATTCTGCTGAATTATTTTTCCTGATTAGCTCTGACAATAATTCATTTTTCACAAAAATTGAGTCCTTCCTTATTGGATCTTTATTTTTGATAAAAGAATTGAAAAGCATAGTATTATACATCACGTTTCAGCACAATATCTCTCCTGAGCATATCTTGGGATCTTGTGATTCTTATTAATATTACAAAAGTCTATTGTAGGGGGGAGAACAGAGAATACTGCAAGTAATACAATTACTGGGATTTAAAAAGTATTATACCCATGAATGCATGTCATTTGCTTTACAAATGTCAGAACTGGTGTCAACTGAAGCTTTTAGAGATATGATGCTATTAGCAGCTTCTCCACATATTCTTGAAGGAGGGAAGATCAATGAGAGAATGCTTCAAAAGCTGGGTACAACTGATGTACTACCGATGGAACAGCGAAGCAGCAGAGGTAGTTTGGTCGTGTCTCAAGGAAGGCAGGCGACAATCTGATAAAAATGTTTCTGCAGGATTATGCTTCAGAGAACACAGTCTGCAGGTGGATAGTGGATGAAGAAAGCAGCATAACAAACAGTTTTTACAAGTTCCTGGCTTAGTCTGGTAGCAAAGGCTTTTATTTAACAAAAAGAATTGGCTTTCTAACCGTGCACCTGGGGTCATAGAGATTTGTGAACCAGATCTTTACATCTTGCCAAATAATTCAGTAAGGACATAACCACATAGCAGAATCTATGTTCCACTCCTGAGTTGGTCCTTACCATGCAGCATACCACTTGCTTGGGTGCCAGAAAGCCCTGTACCATTCTTTTCAATGTCTGTCTATTTCTCACTACTGAAGTCGACCTTTGCCTATTCAGCCTGAAAAACTGTCCTTTTGCTGACTTAAATAAAAATAATCAATAGGCGTTTTCTAGTCTTGCTATCAATTCCTTATTCACAAGCAGTGAAGACTAAGCCAGGTGGAGCTCAGTGGTATCCAATGAAAGAACAAGGAGATAGCAGGCACAAACCAAAATGCGAGACATACCATTTAAACCCCAGAAAAAGCTTTTTTTCCCTCAGATGTTATTGAACACTGGAACACGCTGCCTGGAGAGGCTGTGAATTTTCCATTCTTTGAGATATTCAACACCCATTTGGACGTTGCCCTAAACAACTGGCCCTATTTGACCCTGCTTTGAGCAGGAGGCGTGGACTAGACAATCTCCAGATGTGCCTACGAACTTCAACCATTCTGTCATCGTGTGATTCTATAAAAAGATTATATATACATAGTTGATGCCTTGTGACTCACCCTGGTCCAATGCCTTTGACTGCAAATCTGAGATGCCTGTGATTACACACTGTACAAATATATGTTCCCTCAAACGTTCCTTCTCAGCAAGTGGCAGTCAGCTTTCAACACACTCCTCCCTCGGCTATCAAAACAGGCCTTCCTGTCTGCAAGCATAGTTTCAGAGAACTACATCTGTGATCCTTGTTGTACAAGGTGCTGAAGGCTAACACAGGTCAGCCTACGAGAGCTGCTCTCCACAGGAACTGTATGTGTGGCATAGTGGGCGAGAGGGCAGTCTAAGCCAGAACACAGTGGTGACCTGTTTACAATACATGGTTTGTTAAGAAGGTAAGCAGATTTTCGGCACGGAAAAGATTTACGGAAGATCACTGTGGATGCTGTTGGGGAGAAAAAGTTCAGTCTCCCTTGCTCATAGAATGGATAAATTAGGGACTTACAGAAACAGTGATGTTAAGAAAATGAAGCTAATGTAAAGATACAGTGCAAGTATCTGCTAGACCTGACTTAAGACTGGAAGAACATAAGTTTTGATTTAGGAAAACAACTGAAGATATGCCAAGGTCAGTCCTCTTTCTAAAAACATACAACAAGGTGTTTAACTTTAGGTAAGTGCTCAGGCCTTGTTTAAAATATTGTTAATTGTCTTCTCAGAAAGAGGCTCTAAATCAGCATTGCAGGTGGAAACAAAAAAGCACCAGTGGAGACAAGAAGTTCTACTAGCAGAAACAGTCGAGATCTTCCAACGCTTCTGAAATTCAAAGGGGAAGAGGAAAAGTCAGGCTGCCTGTGTCTTATGTTACGGAGAGAGCATTAGATTTGAAGTGGTTGTACAGCAGACCAGAGAAAATCTGACAGTGACTACTCTTGCAAAGGACGTAGCATTGGAGATTCTTTTTTTCTTTTTTTTCTTCCTCGCTTTTTAAGAAAATATTGGTAATCCCATAGCTCTTAGTCCAATACAATTCACTATTACTCCCTCTGTTTTATAAGAACAGTCATTTTCGTAAGAGCAGGTAGTGGAAGACTCTATGAGCTAAAACTTAGAATTGTTAGACTGTTAGAAAAATTTCCCTAATTGGGTTATTTTTTCTGCAAATTGATCTAAACATATCAAAGAGTTTTTGTAGCATTGCTCATGCAGCTTTAAATAAAACAAAAATAAAAAAATGAAGTAAAATAAACTTAAATAAAGTAATACTTAACATTTGATTTCTCACTAGGAAGCCAAAAGTTGGAATTATTCTACTAGATTTGACTGATACGTTAAAAAAACAAAAACTGTAAAAATGAAAGCAAAGGTTCAATCCTGAAAATGTTTATGCACATGAATAATTAAAAGGCTCGAGTAAAATTATTCAGGCTTCGGACTTCATGCACAAGTGTCAGGATGCAAAAAATCAAGTTATCATCTCATATTGAAATTTACAGCTTTATAGTGTCTGTTTAAGCATCGTAAAATTTCTGCTGATTGCAGTGAGGCGTTTGCAGAGGATGATGATCAGTACATGATCATGCCATTCAAATCGTGCCTGTTTTGGGTACAGAATACACATTTGTGAGATCACCTGCATCTTATAAAGCCCCACCTTGTACTTATATACAATCAAACCCAAGATATTTATCATTTAGTAGTTAAAAGATTGTAGTTCTTCTTAACTATTAGTTCAGAATTATCTCATCTGCTAATACATTCTTTGAAATTGTGCTTAAAAACCTCTCTAAAGGAAATAGAAAAGACATATCAATAGATCCATATTTTTTTCTAATAGTCCCTACACAATGAATGCAAAAGATCAAGCTGTTGAACACAAGCAAGCATCAGTTTGTGAAGGCCCTCAAATATCCGAGCGATTCTTCTGAAAGAAAAAGCAGACAAAGGAACACAACTACTCCTTAGCCTTGAATAAAAATATTTCTATTCTACCAAAAGTGCCCAGGTACAAAACGTCATTCAACTCTTTTCCTCTTTCAGGTACTTAGTTTTATGCAAACTTTCTCTTCGATGTGAAATGTAATATGACTTTGGAGAGAAGAGGGATTGGGGATTTTTTTTTTAGTGTCTTATTAAGCCATGAAGACTCAAACATTTTGCTGAGTTAAGGTGATTCACTACATTACCCTGCTTAAGCTCAATATCTATTTCTGTGTTGCCTATTTTAATCTTAGTTGCAAGTTAAACTGACATTGCTGAAGCTTTTTTCTAAGGGTTTCCAACATATAAGCTAAATTGCAGTACCTTGTAAATGGGGTTTTGTCTGTTCAGCAGATGGATAGCGATTGATTAAGCTTCAGTGACTTGTCTGTGGATATGAATTCTTAAAGACACTGATCTGCAAAATCAGAAACCCAGTGATAGATTACATTGGTGGAATATTCCAGTGCAGTAGTCTTGAAATTAGTGGAAGTTGTGTGCGTGAGACTGAAGGACTGATCTAGCACTTTGTGTTTATGCAGGCCAACAATTTTAGGCTCTCTTAATATTCCACCATCTGAAAGCATGGAAGTGTGCCTCTCTACTAATCCGATTTTACCAACTTTTAAAGGTCTGCAATCTCCAAAAAGGGAGGTCTTTATAGCAAAGTATTTTTAACTGTAACGCATTAGAAAAATAATGACAAAGTATACTTCTGACACAACTTAAGGAAATGAGGAAACAGAAATGAGTTTACTGAACCCCACAACCTGATGGCTGATGAAAGTCAGTGGCAGAGAAAGGTATGCTATGAATTGCTTTCCATGGCTCAGTATCTGTGTTTCAATTCAATATTTTAAAGAGCAAAGCATATTTCAGAGTTGAGCCAATTTAGAATGTAAATTCAGACTCTGTGCTTTCAAATTATTATCCTTATGAATACACCCTGGAGTACACTGTCTTTGTTTTCTCTTCCGAGTAGCAAACTTTGACACAAACAGCTTGTGGATCAATAAGCAACTTGTTTTGCAGTCTCAATGTACATTGATTCACAAAACATTTCTCTCTTTGTAAACACCAAAATAAAACAATTATCACTTAATAATGCACCACTGCATCATCAGTAGCCAATCAGAATGCTGAGGAATCATAATTTTCTTGTCCCTGTATATCATCTGTATATTGTAGTTCATTCAATTTCAGAATACATCAATATATATTTCTTTGCATGGCCTGAGTGTTTTGGAAGTGCTTATGTAATTTCTCCCTAAACAAACAAAAGACCACCTGAGAAAGCCAGGTAACTCTAGATTTTAATAACCTGGACATAAATGAAAGAAAGTAGATTTTAAATGAAAAGCTTGTATTGAGGAGTTTAGCATACAATATCTATTACAATTGGTATTCTAATTTTTAGATAGAAACATGCTCTGAATTAATTTAAGGAGCCAATTTTGGTACCTTATGTGCAAGATATATGTAGGTGTAGAAAAGACAAGTTGTTTTACAGAGCCAGGAATTTTGGTCAAGATTAAAATTAAATTGCTAACTTTTCTAGATATACAATGGTAAATTGAGGAACTCTATCTTAATTCTGACAACCTATGGTATGAGAAACTCGGAGACCTTTACAGGACACGAGGAAAACTCAGGTTAGAAGATACTTCAGGAGTTATCTAGCCCAAGCTCCTGCTCAAAGCAGGGTCTGCTGTGAGATCAGACCAGGTAGCTCGATCCCATCTGGGTTTGAGAACCTCCAAGGATGGAGGCTGAACAACCTCTCTGCAGCGTGCTCCACTGCTTCGCCATTATTGGGGCAGAGATGTTTTCCCTACCTCCGGTCTGAACCTCTCATTTCAATTTGAGTATGTGTCTCTTCCTCCTGCTATAGACCTCTGTGGAAAGCCTGCCTCTGTATCCTTGATGACCTCTTTCTAGGTACTGGTGGGCTGCTGTTAGGTCCTGCTAAGCCTTTTCCTGTCCAGGTTGAACAAGCCCCATTCCTCCAGTCTCTCCTCACAGAATATGTGGTCCAGCCCTGACCATCCGAGGAGCCGTTCACTGAACCCCCCCCAGTTTATCAGTGCCTTTCCTGTCTTGTAGGACCTAAAACTGGATGCAGCATTGTAGACGCAGCCTAACGACTGCTGAGTAGAGGGGGATAATCACTTCTCTTGATCTACTGGCTATGCTCCTTATAACACAGCCCATAATTCTGTCAGCCCTCTTTGCTGCCAAGACACACTGCTGTCTTGGGTTCAGTTTGGTGTCCATTAGGGCATCCAGATCCCTTTCAGCAGAGCTGCTGCTCTTCAGGCTGTGTTTTTGCAAGGGCTTCTTCCTCGCCAGGAGCAAGACTTCTCATTTTTCCTTGCTGGATTTTGTAAGGTTCCAGTCAGCCCACTCCTCCAGCCTATCCAGGTCTCTCTGGATGGCAGCCCTGACTTCACTCTATTAACTGGTGCCCTCCGGTTTCATGTCATCTCCAAACTTGACATAAGTGCAATCCATCACCTGTTGCACGTTGCTAATAAAGATGTTAAACAGGACAGGTTTTCCATACAGACCCTGCAGTGCTCTGCTTGGTACCAGCCTCCAGATAGAGTATGATCCATTGGCCTCTAGCCTCTGACCATTATCACACAACCAGTTTTTACCCATCTGATTGTCCACCCATCCAGACTGGAATATACTCACTTAGATACAAGAATATCGTGGGAAACAGTGTCAAACGCCTTGCTGAAGTCAAGACAAATGATATCTCTGCTCTCCCCTCGTTCATAAATCCAGTCATTTTTCACAGAAAGCAATCAAGTTGGCCAGGCATGCTTTACCCTGGTAAATTCATGTGACTGCTCCTGCTCATAATCTTTCATGTGTACCAGGAAGACCGAAGTGAAGCTTACCTGTAGCTCCCCACATTGTAATTTTGGCTGTTTTGAACATAGGTAATGCTAAACAATTCTGAAAAAAGTTATGACCCATGACATTCTGAATATAAACTATCTTGTGTCTTAATCACCTATGGCAAATATTCTCCTTCTCTCAAACATACACGCACAGATACCACCTACGGTTTGTGTCTGAAATGCCTTTGGGCTTTCTGTTCCAATAAGAATTGAGTTTTGTGTACAAATGACTTTTTTCCAATGAGAAATTGTTTCACAAAAGAGATAGAATTAAGTCCAGAAATTTCTGTTTGTTTGTTGTTTTTTTTTTTTTTTTTTTTTTTTTAATGAATTGCCAGTTTGGTCATTTACATTCCCATTTTTTACTAGCAATGTAAGGTTAAGACACAATAATGACAAAAATCAAATGTGACATTTAACACTATTTCTTCATGGGAAAGGAAACTGTATGTTTAAATGTCTCCAATGAACCCACCATTTAGTAGGACTGTTGCCTAAAAATGCCTCATGCTATCTGCCAGTAATATTTTTCCTCAAGAGTTATGGATAAATCCTCCTAGTCTAGAATACACTTATTCCTTCTGCATATTTTAGAAACCTACAGGTATGCTATGTTGATAGTAAAGGTCATTTTTAGAGCAGATTGTCAGATATCACTGAAACATCTCCAAAAAGGACCTTTTGAGGTCATTAAATCAAACCTCCCATTGACATGGTGTATAAATCTTACCTAGTAAGGTTCTGATAATTTTCTTTAAACAGCGTAGATGCTATATTAACAAATTAAAAACACCAAAATGCACACTTGCAAGTCTCTCCTCCTTTATCTAAAGATGGTGAAAATCCACCTCTATTGTATCACCTTTGTTCTGTTTATCCATGGCTTTTGAGAGGCATTTAATAGTACCTCCCTTAGTCCTTCAGAAAAGGACTGCAGTGGGCAGACAGATAAATGAAAAAAGGTTATAAAGGGAACTCCCTGGCACAGAAAGGTCAATAAAGGTCAACAAGCAGGAGTCAGCCTGACACAGTTGCAAAAGCTGTGTCTTTATATACATACATGTAATGGATCATCCCCTGTAATTTTTAGATTGTGCTGGAACCACAAATTATAACAATTTTTGATTGATACTTTCACTACTAAAAAGTGACAAAAAGTTGTCTCCTGGGAAGACAGGTTAAGTCACCATGTAAGTAAGCAGAGTACCTGAGGTTTTGAAATAAATGTTCTTCCTGTGTACTTATTTGATTATAACTTCAACATTACTTTACATCTAGTGTTTCAGAACTAATTCTTCATGTTATTATTGTGATGGTCAATTAGCATAATTTTTGGTATCTATAAGGAATTAATTTAATTGCAGTGACCAAAAACACACTTATTTTTGTCAATATTACCTGCATTGCCCTCTTCTATAGTAACACAGACTCTGAAAGCGGCAGGGTACGCTGCACAACCGCTCTTCTGAACATAATTCCTTCCCAAGACAAATGAAGCCCTCTCACAGCCTTGGTATGACAAAAACCTACTCTTGCTGCTGCTGTTCAGTGAATTGCACTGCCCGCTTTCATTGCTGGTGAAGATGAAATTTCTCTTTCCACCTCGTACCGCAGTAGCCTGCTGCCTCAGAAATCAAAGTTTAACTCCTCACAGAGAAAAACATGTGGTCAGAAGAACAAAGGGCGGCACTGACTGCAGATTCACCCCCCAAACTCTCATACAAAAATTGCACACACTTCTCAATCTTCAAGATAACCACCTGCAAGGTACCCCCACTGCCAAGGTGACAGAGGATCTTAGTTGATGCTAACAGTGTAATGAATTAGAATATTCCTAAAGAATAACGGTCCCTGGAGGCTACATAAACGCTACAGCAAAACCCCCTCAGACTTTGACATCTTGCATGACCACACAGCATTCTGCTGTAATTACGACCTTTCTATTATGCCCAATGACATTTAAAGCCTACTTCTTTCATTAGACAGTTATTTCTGTAGTACTGGGAGGTGATCAGAGGCCCACATTTTCAAGAATATGCAGGTTGTTAGAGACTAGATAAACTGTCCTGGGTTCAGCATTATCATGCACTGCATTCACCTAACAATGTTACTACAGATGTGTGCTCCATTTCTTTTAACAATGTAATGCCCATCTGCTGTTTCTGCTAGTTCCACCTTGAGAAGAGGAGGCCCACAACAATGGTTGTTTGGTTTTTTTTTTTTTTTTTTTTTTTTTTTTTTTTTTTTAACTTTTCAAGGAGATTACTTGGGAAAACAAATTTGCTCTAAGATAGTGAGGTCCGGTTGTTTGAGGGCAGGGACATAGGAGCTCCTCACCGCTGAGGCAGAGCCAGAGCTTTCCATGTTTTCTGTAACATTTACTTGGATTCTAATCACTGTAATTTTTACAAGTTAATAAATATTATTCTTCTAAACTGTAGTATCTGCTGATCGTTGTATGCCCATTTAATTGCATGAGCTTTTAAAATCCTATATTACATTAAGGAAAGGCTGTGCTTGTAAAGCCATAATTAATAGTGCATGACCGACTAAGTAAAATGAGTTGAAATTTGGCCATTACAAACCTGACTCCCAGAGGAGGTTCAGCACATTCCCAAAACATCTTTTGGGGACTGGATAGGGTACCAGTGATCAGAGGCAGGGGAATTTGCACAGTTCTATATGATTTAGATCCTCTGCTCGCTTATGAAAAGAAATCAAGCCCCATGTATAAGTCTTGGCTTGAAATAAACAGTCATGAAATTGTTTGCTAACCATATACATCTAAGCACATAATTAGACACATTAGATGTTGATCATCAACCCTTAGGTTCAAAAGACAACATTAAATTCAGACTTTAAAATACCATGCAAAAATGTGTTTATATAGCAATGACCAGCAAATGATGAGTTACAGAACCACAACAGCAGCAGCTCAGATGCGACCATGCAACAATGTGCTGTTATGCCTCTAATATTGTATGTTTATCTTTTTGGACAACTGAATGATTATTATTTTGTTTGGCAGTATGGTAGACTTCTGTGAGTCTTTAAAAAAATAACCTCCCTAAATACATAGTAATGAGTGTTAAATTCAGCTGGCCTGGAAAGGATGGCGTCTGGTTCAGCTTTGATTTTTGGCTTGCGGGGTTTCTCCGACTCTCCACATCAAACATCGCATTCTATCTTCACATTTCATTTTTACCAATGCCAGTATCAAAACTATTAAAATATCTTTTATGATATTACAGGGGGAGATGTTAAGAGGATCCCTTTTTTCTTTACATCAGTTCTGCAGACCCAATGCAAAGTACTAGGCTTACTTAGATTTCTAAATACTTGAAATTGCCTAACTGATCTTGCCATATATGTCATCTTTATTTGTTCTTGATTCAACCATGGAAGAAACCTTGCATCTTCCCCCAGAGAAATTTCCGAAAAACTAATCTTACAGATAACTGTAAAGATCTCTATTGGAACTGTATAAAATCTCCATATGTCAATAAGGGAAAGCAATTCATCAAGATGATGGCTTCGAAAGTAGAAGAAAATATTCTGTGTTGCTGTTTGAGTTGACGGAGTATGTTGGCAGGACACAAGGAGCTAGCCTGAGCCTGGCCCTAGCTGAAAATTAGATGTGACACAGAACAGCAGGCCACATTAATGAAAGTGTTTATCAACATTATTTGTAGGGAGGTGACGAACTCGCTTGAATTTCCATAGTGCCTGAGATTTCTCTGATTTATGATTTTTTTTTTTTATCCCCTGCCCCCCCGCCTTGAGGAAAAAAGCTTATGGCAAATCTGCATACCTTTAAAAAGGGGGAGGGAGGGCTCTTTATGGCTCGCTCACTCTCATGTGATCAAACCTAATTTCCTTCTCAATTTGCTGAGCCACTATCTCCAGTAATTGCAATTGGAGTGTCAAAACTGTTGGCATCTTGAAATAATGGAATACTACCCAATATCAATCTCATTTCACATTTCTGACAGAAAGCATGATTTCCCTTTGTCTGTCCCATTTGCAGCAACAAACTGCATGATTTCCATTTTCACTAATAATTTCGACACACACAGTTGGCTGACCAACATTTCAGATCTATTCCTTTATTCTTACAGTGATATAAATGTTCTTTTGTATCTGAAAAACTACTTAAGGCATCCAACACTTCCATTTTACTTTTAAAGCAAAAGACCAGAAAAGGGTTTATTTCCTTAACCTCGATCAATATAGAAAATAATTGCTGAAAGCTTGTGGAATCATCTTATATTGGATAAAAAACAAATGAGACAAGATGAGAATAACAAATGATTAGATTTTACTCATAACTGGTATTAAATAATACTTGCCTCTTGCAGCTGACAAATCCTACCATGACTCCAAATATCTCAGATTTCTATTCTGCATACTTAAAATGAAAATATCTTATCAATCCTTTCACATATGATCTCAGATATCCATTTTGGACATATTTCCCTATTGCCCACATGCCAAAAGATTTTGGCCTTTCCCATTTAAACCTCACTGTTTCAAAAAGGAAGGCTTCACATTTCAAATGAGTAAAATTGTTAGGTCATATCAATAAATGTAACATTTTGAAAGAATATGCTTTAAATTGGGTTATGACTGGTTTATCCAGCAAGAAAACTCCAGAGAAAGGCTACAGCTATGAATTTAAAGCCACCTTTAACTTTTCTCAGTGGAGCCTCTCTGCCTTGGCTTCCGTCCCTTCCAGCCAGCCCCCCGACTATCTTGGGGCCCATCTCTGGGCTTGATCAAGTTTACCAACATCTTGTACTGGGGGTCCAAAACTGGACACAGTATCATAAACCTGAGTTAAAAAGTGCCAAGTAAAGGCAAATGTTTGCATCTCATGGTCTACTTCCTTCTATCTACATGATCTAGTCTACTTCTGTCTACCAGAGAACACTGTCTTGTTTCATTTAGCAGAAATCCTTATGTTGGTTTAAAATTTTGTCCTCAGAGAAATCTGTGTATTTCAAGTAACCCAACACTGCTACCTCTCCCAATTTCACCGAAGGAAAAAAAAAAATTAGAAAATCTCATGCTTTCTTTAGATATGCTTTCACCCTTGTGCCTAAAATACACCTCAGTTTGGGGCGAGCCTGCCTGGACTGCAGGCACTAGCACTATTTTATGCTCCTATACACATCAACTCCTTGAAGCTGATTTTTTCCATTTAGTTATGCATTTGTCTTTGACTAGAACAGATAGACTGTAACCTAAAGAAGCAGATGACCAATAAATGGAATTTTTAAAACACGAATGGAATTTCACATTCCTTTTCATCCACATTTTGTACAAAACAATGGGAAAGTCACCATTAAGAATATATTTTCCTGTTTCCTTTTGTATAAAAAGCAATCAGATATTCGTATGTGATGGCAATTTCTATTTGGCCAGCAAATTTTGATTTTAATATATCTTAAAACAGATAACCACATTGTCTATAATTGGGAAATAAAAGAAAGCTTGAATGACCTACGAGATTGTTTTGTTAACGTTAAAACTGTTTCCTCCTGAAAGCAGTCTGTTTCTACTACATCATGTTATTCCTCTTTTGTTACAATAACTGTCACAGTATTCTCCGAGAACTGACTTTTGGAAGGTTTACAGACAACCATCCCCCCACTCCTTACTGAGCAAAACACATTTGTGTGATTAAAACCACCTAATCACATTGTTACTCTGACTTAGATGACCCTGCCTGCTCTTCTTACAAGTGTCATGGCTACTATAGCATGCTACACAGAAAGAGCTATGAAAAATTCAGAGCCTGATGCTCTGTTTGAATAGTCAGGTAGTAGCTTACACACTAGAGTTCAACCTGATAGACCTTTCAGGTGGAAAATGGCCACCAGGGTTAAAAGAAGTTGTTTGCATCCCCACTTTAGGAGATCTGTTAAGTACAGAGTACCCCACTACTTTCAATTTTAATGACTGCATAAATCTAACATGAATAATTTTGGCACCAGTTTTATTTCTTCTCTGAGCACAAAACACTGCTAAACAGTGATTGCTAAGCAATATTTTTCATTACCTCCAATAAACTAAATTATCTTTCTCCAAATGCCAAGCTTCATGAGACTTGCATATACTCACAGTTTTCTGTTTCCTATTTGGCCAGCAAATCTCCACAGTATAAGATCCACTACCTCTGCCAAACACAGCTGGAACATTATTTTCCCTTTTTGATGTCATATTGGTTGAATCTCCAAGCAACATAGAACAGCACCTCTAGGGAAGAAAGCTGCGCAATATTTAGGCATATTGAGCTGTCCCTGAAGATGCACTGAACTAGTTCAAGGTCTTCCTCAGAAGAGGAAGCTTTTTCAGCCTCTCCTCATGTCGCATGCTGCAGGCCCCGACTATCTTGGTAGCCCTTAGCTGGACTCGCTCCAGTTTGTCAACGCCTGTCTTGTACCCTCAACCACACAGAAGCCTCCAGATGCACTCTCTTGAGTGCCTAGCAGAGGAGAAGGATTACTTCCCTTGACCTGCTGCCTACACTCTTGCTAACACAACCTAGCATGTCATTGGCAGTACGGATGTCTTGTGTGACTTGGTTTCAGGTCTGGTAAAATGCAATATGGTAATATATTTCAAACTCCTCCCCCAATGCAATAAGGATTTTGGCACAAGCTCAGCTTGACTGGAGCTTGCCCCAGTTCTTGAGTTTAACAGCATAATTTTTGAGGGGGCCCTGCAAACCTGGGAATGCTTTAGTGTTCCCCAGGCCAGAGACTCCTGCCTTAAGAAGAAATACAGCTGCAGTACACCTTTGATTTGGTTTTTCCTCCCTCTATATATGAACGGTGCTTTCACTGCATGTGCCGAGCAGCAAGATGAAATTATCGTGGAGACACTAGAACTGAACACCGAAGATCTGCATATCGTCTCATCTCTACTACAGACACAGGAACTTCAAGGAAAATATTCTATTTCTCTGTGCTCAGTTCTCCATCTGTAGAATTAATATAACTATCTCCCCTTCTTTCCTAATTTTTGTCTCATGTATTTCATTTATGAAATTCACTGTCTTGAAATTATTTCCAGGCATATTGGAATACAAGAATTAGAACAATAATTACTCAAGGCAAACAATGCAAAGAAGGGAATTAGCCCCACACTGCCAGTGATTTTATAAAGTTTTAGCTAGATACTACATTGTACTGGCTACTGTTTTTATTAGGCAGCATGCTTATGTTCCTTTTGATGCACCTTTGCTGAAAGAAACACGTACATTTTTTCCCCTATGTATCTACTGCCGTATATGCAATTTTGATGGAATGTCTTTTCTCAGAAAGCACAGATTCATCTATAATTCTATGTGGCAAATTTCTCTATGTGCAAAATGAAACTGTGTTTAACCTTGAAGTCCCTCTTGCACAATAAGTTTTTACTCTTATAGGAATAAAACACAATTAGGAAAGCAAATCTCACTGCATATCACCTCCTGTCCTGTTACAATACAGGTAGGTATTTGGAATATATATTTTGTGATAAATTGTTTTAATAAATATTTTATATATATATATATATATATATAATATATTTGCAAGTGTTATCTTTTGCAGGGACAAAATTTTCATTTTGATGACTAATCCTGTAAAGAATCTTGAAAAATGTTTTCCTGCAGATATGTGCCTTTTTAATTGAAGAAAGGGAGAACTCTACCAAAAGTGTGTGAAAATCAAATTTCCAAAACAGACGTTCAACAATAACATTAGATAAGAACTTCTGTCATATTTCACCACAGTCATCCCAAATCATAGCCTTGTAAATACATCATGGCATAAACCTGGCCTACCTGCTGCATCATTGGTGCTTTTGGACCAAGGCTGGGAGTATTTGGAGTTTGTCGGCCCCAGTGTAAACTTCTGCGTGATTTCAACAGTTCACCTGACCTTTGTCTTTCTCTATTTCCTCACCTATAAATGAAACATGAAAAGGACTTCCTCAGCAAAAGTAGTTAAACCGGTACAGTTCAGCAAGACAACACAAGAGCAAAAGATGCACAAAACCAGCCCATGAAACTGTTGATGATCCTATTCATTTAGGGGAATTAATAACAGAAAAGTTTCTCTAACAGTCTACACAGCTAGCTTTCGAAATGGTTGATATTGACTGTAAATTCAATACTTATCTTAGCAGTTACGATACTACACAGAACAAGATCTGTGCATCTTAAAATGAAAATGATAATTTACTCTTTTTTTCTAAAAAATTTGGCCCCTGCTACAGAGATTACTTAAAAACTATAGGTATTTCACAACAGAATTATTCTTAGGAGCATCAGAGATTCTTCAATATGTTGTCTTGCAGCTTCAAACTCATTCAAAGCGATGGCTTTGAGGGGAGAAAAGAATCCTACAGAATGAGGGGGAAACATTCTAGTGAGCTTCTGGAGTAAACACTTGATGTCCAGTGGTGCGCCAAGTCCATCTGCTGCTGCTGGAGTCTCCTAACTTGATTGTTTGAGCACAACAGCCTATGCTAGAAATACAATTTCAGTATGACTATATAAAATAAAATTTATTTTAATTATACATGCAAACATGCAACTATGAAAAATTATATATAACCCTAACTTTATGACTGAGTGACAACAAATGCGAAAATATGTTTCAAAGAGCTCTGGCTAAGAAAGGATTATCTGCCTGCTTACCAGGTGCTGGGATAGAGAAGTCAATGGCCTTAGAGCCAGCACACCTAATGAGACAATTATGCCTTCACAGGGTCTTTGTCTGGAATCTCATTGTATGAATGGTGGGGACACATTTTGTACTGTTACAGAGTGAAATGTTCTCTTCTACTTTCCCTTCTTTCTTGCATGACAGCACCATCTGTTTATAAATACATCACTGGAATGACAGTGCTCTGATGATGTACTAATATAATACATCATCAAAGTGCCATCAGTGATGATCTAATGATGTATTAGAAAGCTGTTTATCAAAACCCTGTTGCTTTGATGATGTATAGGTGCAATACATCACTGGAGTGTCTTGCACCGGTGGCACTGTACTGATATAGACCTTGTGGGGAAAAATGGGTCCTGTTAAGACTCAGCAAGAGAATGAAATGCAGACAGAAAAAAAAGGACAACGAAGGAAATAAACAGTCAAACCTGTAAATGAATTATATTAAGAGGAAGCTTCAAAAGTGAGGAGAAAGCAACATACATTTCAGAAAACTGAGTTTCTAATGAAATTGGATTCATCAGCTGAAGACACAGAAATTTGATCACATTATAAGTGTAACAATGAAAGAAGAATACCAAAAGAGACCCAGTTTGTGTATAATAACTGTTTCACAGATCTAAATTCCCCATTCTCTTTCACCCTGTCCCCTCATTTCTGCAAGTAGGTTCAGAAAATGAACCAGTGGGCTTTGGCTGTGAGTAGCATAACAGTAATCCACCAAGCAAGCCCCACATGCCTCACAAAGCTAGTTTTAGGACACTTCATTTAAACGATTGTGCATAGTTGCTTGTTTGTTGTGGTTTTTTTTTTTTTTTTTTTTTTTTTTTTTTTTCCTCCAACTGGTCCTGCACTTTTAACTGCTATGCATGTCTTTGTTCACACGACCCAGGGGTATTACCCCAGAACTTTGCATTCAGCAAGGACAAGCTGAGATCACAAACTGTACTGGGGCTGTTTGGGATGGAGTTAGTTTCCTTCATAGCGCTGCACCTTGCATTTATGACCAAAACAGTGTTGATAACACACCAACCAATAAAACAGAGGAAGTTGAAGACAGTGCCGTCAACTGCTGGTCGAAGCTAACTGCCCTTCCCTCCAGTTTTATTGCTGAGCATGACGTTATACGGTATGGAATATCTCTTTGGTCAGTTCAAGTCAACTGTCCTAGTTGTGTCCCCTGCCAGCTTCCTGTCCACACCTATCCTACCTGCTGGAGGGTGGCAGTGAGAAACAGAGAAGGTCTTGGCACTGTGTAAGTACTCTTCAGCAACAGATTAAATGCTGGTGTGTTATCAACACCATTTTGGTCATGAATCAGAAACACAGCACCATACAGGATGCTATGAAGAAAATTAACTCCATCCCAACCAGACCTGGTATTTATATTTCTATTATACCAGTCAGCATGCATGAGGTGTAGCAGCATCGCACACTGTATGGAGAAATCAGAGTCAATACAATAACCTTCCTTAAAGGCTACAGACTACCCCAGCTTTCTTTGTTGGGTGATTTCCGAAGCAAACTGATCTTCAAGATTTCTGAAGCATATTGCCATTCTTTATGCTTCGTCTGAAATCCCAGGAAAGAGGTTGTGGATATGGCAGTCTATCTGCAAAACAGGGGTGGTATAAGCAATGGCAGAACTGGGTTTCCTTACTTTCAACACTGTGCCTCAACCCTGACCTTAAGGGATTTTTCAAAGGAAAATAAGACAAAAATACTTTCATAATAATTTGGATCTTGGACGCTGTGGTAAGCATCCATTCATCAGAATTAAAATCATAAATTAATATTTATCATTGCAAACATGAATGGAACTGAGTAAGCATTGACACATAAATAATACTTTTAACTAAAAAAAAAAAAAAAAAAATTACAGCTCCAGAAGACTAGATAACCCCATGACAAAGACATGGACTAGAGTTCAGACAATCTACAGCTCCCAGTTCCAGCACAAATTCCTGCTATAACCTTAAATTTAAGTCACTTGATGTCTGTACGTTTCCTGCTGTAAACACCCTTTTCCTCCCATTCCTCTATGTCCATTTTGCCTTCAAGACAGGGACTATGCTAGTGTAAATTTATGGGGCTCTTCACACAACAAGGCCCCAGTTTCCACAATATTCCAATGCCAGATATAAATGGATAATCATAGAATAAGTGATCACAGAATACCCTGTTTAGGATTTTATCAATCAATGCAGATCAGTTTTAATTCTGGTTTTGTTTTGGGGTTTTTTTAGGTGGTGTTTTTTGGTTTGGTTTTGTTTCGTTTTCCTTAAATGAATGAGTAGATTCTGCTTGATTTTTGAATGGGCTTCCTTAAAAAGACAATCCATATCAGAAAGAGCTCTTTAATGATGCCTGAGGAAAAAGGAAGGCTGAAGCATGAAAAATCTAACAGCTGTTCCAGCTGAGAAGTTCCCACACCTTTGCACTTAAACTATGTAAGATTTCTTGGGTTTGTTTTTTTTATAAAGGGCATTTTTCTTGCAGATAGGCAGGAGGCAGCTGAGTTTGTTTTGCTGGCACAAAGCAGGTCTCATAAATTTTCAACAACCATCATGGTAACAAGCTCATTTTATTTCTTTTGACCTCATTGTTATTCATTTCAGAGGCTCTTTACAGACTCACAAAGCATTTTTCAAACATTGGGGAAAAAAAGGCTGTAAGAGACCTCCAATGGAAAAATGACCAAGAAATGATAACTCAGCAGCCCCTTTTGGCAAATGCAGGTCTCATCACATCAGTGACAAGGCTCGGTGGCACAGGAGACAGGCACACTACTTCCGCAAAAGAACCACGGCTCATTTCTGTGCTGGGGTGCTACAAAGCTTAAGACCAATTGTACGTACACAAATCTCACAGCATGTTATATTTTCACTATGTTCCTAGGAAAAGAACATATTTTAAAAATTAAGACGACAGCCTAAATTTTGAAAGCGATTAACTATCTTGTTGTCCCTGCTTTTTATGATTCCTGATCAGGAGGTTACCAGACATCTAAGGCTTTGAGGAACATGCTAAAGGTACACAACCGTCCGAAATCAGTTTGGTAAGTATACCAACTCGGAACAACCAGCCTTTTTCTGTATTAAACAAGAGCAAAGATGATTTGCAACAGATCTTGGCATTTTCTGTTCATGAACTGTCTTGCAAAAGCGCCTTTCCTGACTTTGTCACTCAAAATTACCTGTTCTTTCTTTCAGCAAATTATTCCCTCTCCATGGACTGCTTACTTAAAAAGAGCAAGTAAATTACACAATCTTCTCTGCAATTTATTTGAATAGAATATACCACTTAGCATGTGCATATTTGAAGTTCTTTGGCATGACAGCAAAGTACATAGATCATGCAATCAGGAAAAGAAAGAACAAAAATGTCATGTCTTATATATCCAACATACATTTTACGACTGAGTACACAACGCTAAATTACTCACAGGTCATTCTGTATCAGTAAAGACTTGTTGTTTCAGGCTCAAGTTTCCCCACAGTGACTACCTTTAGGCACTTAAGAGAGCCTGATTTTCAGAGGTGAAGTCAGTTCCCTTCCACAACTTGGGACCTGACTATTTGGACATCAAGACCAGAATGTTGAATATGAAAACTCAGGCCTTGCTGCTCAGAGAAAGTGAACAGAAAAAGATCTTGAACTCTGGAAAGCTGAAATGCAGGTACACACACTCACATATAGAAATTCAGTCACCAAAATCCTTACCACATGTTTAATCGAGTCTACTTCCAACAGCTACATGTGTCAGTGACAGAATAACCCTTAGTGTTCAAGGTACCAGGGAGAGGCACTATCTTCTATTAATCCAGCTGATTTACTGGAAAAAGAAGAAAAACTTTGAAGTTCAGAGTCTCCCCACTAAGTATGATGTTTATCACGTAGTTGCTATTTCAAATGTAAATTCTACCATTACACAGGCTGTAGTATCGTACTAACACGGCTGCAATACTAGAAGTCATTTGGAGACACCAGTACTACTGGGGTCTGATGGCAGAAAAAGGTTTTGGTTTTTATGCCTTGTACCCATCAAAATTTTTCCAAAGACAGACAGTACCATTTGTTTCTGTTTCACTTAAAGGTGACAGTTGCAGGCTTTGGGGCCATCATAATTCATATGAATACTCTCACTTCTGTGGCTACTGAATCTAAAGAAGTCTTTAAATGTTATGGAGGCTAGAATTGTAGACAACTGTTGTGCCTTTATTCTAACAGCAGAAAAAGAATAACAACCTGGATGGAATGATTTGCGTGTGATCTGTTGGAGGCCACTAAGCAGCTCTGAGCTAAACTGGAAGACAGAGAACTAAGCCAAGTGCAATAAGAGTCTTGTTAGGACTCACAGATTTCTTGCAATTATTTTCCCCTAGGGCCACTACCAAGATGAAGAGAATGACCACTTTTCACAAAGGAAGTAGGTGTTTTTTGGTTTAACTTCTTGTTATTTTGACAGTACGTTTGATTTAAGAGATGTCTTGAAGACACAGATTCCAGCAAGACACGCAGATTTGAAGGTTCAAGGGGAACTGCTAAAGAGTTATGGCAACTTCCCTGGAGAAAATATCAGTTGCCCAAAGAAACGGCACACTGCTTTTTCCTGTCAGTGTCACCTGCTGTAACAGGATCCAGTACATTATCTTTCAAGTGCTGAAACTGAAGTAGAATATTAGCACAATGGTAGGTATTTGAAGAAATAGGTAGATAGCCAGTTATTAAGCCTAGGCTTTAAGACTTTTTTTTCTACCATGCTACGTCTAACCAGAAATTCTGAACATTATGCAGCCTAAAGGTTTCAATATGTTGACTACGATCAGAATTGTGTGATGTTTCCATTTTAATGCTCCCTCTAAATAATCACAGCATTAGCAAGGCCTCAGACACTTCTTGAAATGAGATCCATGGCACTATGCCTTTAAACCCACGAAGACTTCAATATTACAGCAATCAGTTCACAGGGAGGCCCTAGGACTGGGCTGTTCTGAGGGGACAGTATGAGGACAAGCCCTGGCAGGAAGATGACCAGCCACTGCACTCCTGAAACCAGGAGTCAAACTAACTTGTTGCTGCACAACAAGTGAAACCATGAGTGTCAATCAGGATTTTTGCAATGTCCGGATTGTCTAATTACATGTAAAGACCTGCCTAATATTGTAAAATTCAAATTCTGATTGTTCTAAAGCAGCCAGAATCCTTGGAAAAGTTGGAACCATTACATGACAAAATAGAAGGGATTTCTGGAATACCAGAGTGCCGCTCCTTAACAAAGTAATGAGACAACCAACGCTCCAGCAATTTGAGCTACCTGACCATTAAACTAAACCACGCTTAGTTAGAGTGCCTGACTATTCGTTGTTGATTTCCAAGAGACCAGAATTTAAAGAAGGAATGAAGTTTTAGTTAAATAATAGGAAAACAGCCAAGCTGAAGGCAACACTTGTAGAACAGCTTTGCAAGCTTTTTTTTTTCCTTTCAGAAAAATCCAGAGGCATACGACAACTTCACATACAACCAAATCAATGATTTACCACCTCATTTCATTTTTAATTTAATGGTTCTGTTCATTCATAAAATAGAAATACTACAAGGTGAAACATGGACTGAAATTTAAACACCTCATTAGAGTTACATATTATTTTGTCTACTAAATATATTGCTTTGTCAATGAAACATGGTGGTTTATGTGAGATCTCTACCAGGCTGTTACTTTACAGTTATTTGTTTGGGTTTGATTTTACTGTGCAGTTCCCTGATCTACATGTATATAATTTGGTTTATGTGTAGCACGCTCCATGATATTATAATGATTTGTAAGGTATTTGTATTGATTTCACTTTACAAAAAAGTCAAAATGAAATTAATCATAACCGAAAGAGACCAAATGCAATCTTTATAGAGTTTTCTCCATAGAAAAACTTATTGGAGAGAGCTATGGTCCAGAAAAAACACTTCAGTTTTCACATTTCAGTTTTGCTTGAAAAAATTTGATTGCAGAAAATATTTGATCAATACTTGTCACTTCTGATTTGTCATTTCTCAATACTTGCAGATAGAATTCATTATAACACGGAACTGAAAACTACTAAGATAATTAAGTGGATGCATCTAATCCATAAATGTACTACAAACAAAATGAATTCTTGGGTTTCTAACCCTTTGAAGACAGAAATTACATTATTAAAGCAAATCTGAACCTAGTGAAAGCAGAAAACAGGTTGACTTCTAACAAATTAGTCGTCTTATGTTCAAACTACTTTTTCTTCAAAATTTCTCAGCAACTTCCTATTTAACCCAAATGTCTGGCTGAATTTGAAAGATCATGCCAACCTGGAATTCTACATTCAGGAAAAAAACATGATGAAATGTGTCATTAAGCCTCCATTAAAAAATAAACATGCTTTCTAATAACTCTGCTAAACAATCATCTGGCTTGCATAGCTCTGTGCACTGGCAAAATGATTAGGGTGGTGGGGCAGATGCAAGCACAGCAGAGAGCAGAAAGTCAGGAAGGATGAGATCATTGCATCTCAGCAAAATTTCTTCTAACAGAAAAAGAAAAATGATAAAAATCAACACCAACCATTCAGGTGTTGCCTTTCTGTTTAACAAAGCAGAGTTCGGGAACTCATTGTGGCTTCAATGTAGCTCTGCCAAATTACCCCCATTGTCTGTCTAGGCAATTTTTTTTGTCAGATAATGCAATCTATTGTTACACAGTTTATTGTTCTTTTAAACTGCATTTGCAAAGGGTGCAGAAGAACAAAGTTACAACCATGTTAGCACATATGCTGGGGGAGAGTACAATGCAAACAAGGTAAGGTGAAGGGCTTTTGCTACCAAGAGATGGTGGATTAAATTTTAACAAGAATAATATCGGTCATTGTCCCACTGTTCCCTACCCCCAACAAAAATAAAATCCATAAAAAAAAAAGAAAACAAGACATGGAACAGAAAACAGAAGCAAGTTATGTTTCCAGGATTTGTATTGTTACGATGCAAGTCTAAAACTAAGGTAAATGAGTCAATTGAAATAGCTGGTTGTAAGTTCACGAAAGTTTAAAGTCATGCCAGAGAATAAACCAGAAGATCTGTTTTCCATTCACACCCTCCTCCCCTTAATTCCTGCGCGCTCAGACTGCTCTCACAGTAATCTCCAAGACCCTCTCTCAAGGGGCAGTAGTATCTCAGCCCAGACAGAGGGCTGTCTCTCCTATACCAGGTTTATAAATGAGAGTTAGCATCAGGGACAGGAGCTGCATTCCTTTGTCACTGTTCTTTCCCTGTCCTCCACCTCTATGCTTGCCCTGCCCTTGTGGAAAAGGCTTCAAGAACAGCAAGAGCTTGAACCCACACTGTCAGCAAAAAGAGACAGTTAATATATATTATAATGCCACCTAGAACACAGCCCCACTATCTCCAAAAAGATACATATAACTACACAAGAAATAAGGGATATTTAAAAAAAAAAAAAAAATGTGGACTGTATTTCCAAAGCTCAATTTTCCCTTCTTTTTTTTAGTGGACATTTGCCAGGCTTTTCAACAGCTTTCTCTGGGTCACCAGGAAACTGAAATATCAGTTGCTGAAACCCCCAAGTACGTTAACTAGTTGGGATTGTGCAATAGCAAGGTCATGTCAAATTTGTTTTGCTAGGAGCATTTATTCTACTGAAAAATAATATGACAAGACTATATTTGCAACTATAATAAAAGCAATAATAATGCTGACAAGTTCCTCCTGTTTCGCTTTTCATAAATTGCAATCTATGCTAGCCTATCAGAGTAAGATTACATTCTATTTTGAGACTTTTTTCGTAAAAGCAATACAATTAACTGCTAAATCAATAAATGAGAGATGATCAACTTCTTTTTAATACAAAAAAATGTAAACCAATATTACTGGCATGCGCCACGGAACAACACTTTTTGGTACATAAAAATCAACATAAATCTAAAGCTTCCAAGTACCCTACAAATTAATCCATATATTTATGTAGAATGAGTAATTTTCACTGAAAATATACTTAACAGAAAACAATACAGCTCTCTGACATAAAAGTATATTACACCTGTAAATCAATGTACCTTCTATCCTGTATAATTTAATAACATCAAACAATGAGATTTTTATGCAAACTCATATTCTACCCTTAATATGATCTATTACAAACAAACATTGGTTCATCCAGAACAACACTGGGTACTAACATGGATAGCACTAAACACGTGTTTAAAATCCGATTTACAGAAAAAGAAATTCAGCCCTGCGCACAGTAGGTACATGATTCCTATTCAACTTTGGCATCTTGCTGCAGTCCTACTCATTCTTTTGGGATTCAGATGGGTTAGCCATCTACTGAACTTCTTTGCTAATTGACTTTCCATACTGCTGGACGTGTTACAGCTAGAAAAACACTGTAGCTAAAGTCACTACAGCAAGCAAAACCAAAACAAAACAATGTTCATTTCTCACAGATAAAAAAAAAATTAAGCCATGACCAGTCTCAAAATTCTGATGCATCGATACAAGAACTACAGCAGTGTGATAAACAAACCCTCCCCTCAAGGTTAACATCACATTCATTAGCAGTGAATGTCTTTCCTATTCCTGCTTCATCTCCACCCACTTTGACATGTAACTTTGAAAGTACACAGTAGACTAATTAAAAGTGAAGCAACAGCGGGCATGCTTGGCAATCTATGGTCTGTTCACTTTATAAAAAGTTTCTCCCGGAAAAATTAACCTTAACAATTAATTTCAACTACTGCAGGAGATAGTGGGATATAAACTCAGTTAGACACACCTGATGATACTTCTGTATGATTTGGCACTAAATTTTAACGGAAGACATATTTACAGGTAGTAGATTAGCATCCTCTTGTCTGGGGCCATAGCTTTACAAGCCTACACGACTACTACGTCTCCTGTTTCAGTTACCCTGTCCTCACCCAATGAGCTACCCATGCCACGAGAGGCTTTCAAAGAAAGGTCTTTTTATCTTTTACCAAATAGAACGCTGCCGTAATGACAGTTCAGTGACTTATCATTCTCTTAGTTCAAGAGTCTTCTATGATACCTTTCAAGCAAGATATCAAGTGACTCAGACTGAAATTCAAGAAGTGATACTTTTATATGCACAGAACAAGCAAGGCTGAAATATTTTGAATAGTTTTTTTTTTTCCAAAATGCCTTTATATTAACAACATATGTCAATATTTCTTCATATAGTCTATATTTTCCCTTATTAAAATTAAAGTATTAGCAAAATGCGTACATTACTTATTTACTGATAAATATATTTTGATTCATTAATAATCAAAAACATGTGATATTTAGGTTAACACTTCGTCAGAGTACCCGCCGAGGAAAATAACTGTAAGTATTAAATTTTCAAATGAGTAAACTGGGGCATGGGAAAGTGAATTAACCTTCCCAGGATCTCAGCGAGCCCATATTGGTTTTGTGCTTTCACCAAACCAGCCACTAAATCAGTTTTCATGAGCATCATGGCAACAACAAAATCATAGCCATTTTTATATTTTTGGTTAAAAATCCCACCAAACAAAACTAACCTGGAATTTCAAGCACTCCACATCACCATTGTTTCAGACAAGCAGCAGTGCACTACGGAGACTTGGCTGAGTGAAAAGTGCAGAGCATGCCAGGCTCCGGAGCCTTTTACCCAGGTGCGTGGTTTTGACCAAAAAGAACACTCTCCAGTCTTACCTAGAGCATCCTACCACTGTCTATACAGTCTCAACCAGCAGCTGGAGCTAACAAAGTTTTGTCGGTCTGTAGCTGAAAGGGGCAAAACAGATAGCACTGTGTCCACCAGTTTTAATTTCCCAGCTGAGGTGATCACACAGTCATTTTTACACCCAAATCTAAGGGGAGAGGAGTTTCACAGCAGTTTGGAACAAACCTCAGGTCAGTGCTTCTACATCTGTAGTAAGATGCCATTAGTCACCAAGGGCAAGGAGCCATTTGATGCCTTTCTTTCGTACCTCTTGTTTAGGTATGTGTAAATGCTGATCAGAGACAAAGAAATGTGGAGAGAGACTCTGAAATGAGCTGCCCCCTACCCCTAAATTTTCAACATTAATATGGGACCTCTTCCTCCTGTAAGTTTGGGATTATCCCTAAAGTTTTCTAAATCAATTCTTAGACTTCATCCTTTCATTCTTGATTTATGGTTTCAAAATTGCTAACCTAAGTAATGAAGCAATGCAATAATAATAAAGAAGTTATTCTTGCCAGAGCAAACATCTAAGCCTAATTATTGATATTAACTTTTAGTGACATCAAAATGAAATTCTGATTTCTAGCAGCAGTCTAGCATGAGTGTGAGTGGTAGGGACAATTTATCATGGAAGAAGGAAAAATGGTACATGCTGTCACATCATGTATCATAGAAGTATGAAAATTGCTATGGAACCTGTGCACTTTTTATAGAGTAGGCACATAAAATTCACATAATATGTCAGAGAATAAGTTACTACTGTCCTGAGGCTGTAATAAGATCTACACCCTTATTAGTGAAAAGATTTGACAGATTTTGTTTATAATGAATACTTGCAGCCAATGAGTCTGAGTCAAAGTCACCCTATTTTGACCCATCCACTTGCTTTTAGGTTTCTGTCCCCCTTAGATACAGGGAGAGGGCAAAGTAATATAATTTCCAATGGTTATTAGATTCCATTATAGTCACTTGTGATACGACAGGGAAATTGGCTGTATCCAGGTACCATATTCAAAATTATTAGGAGGAAATACCTTCTTAGCCTCGGATTTTTTTTCTTGCATTATACAGATCTATTCTTGGCATTTATCTGTTTTGTTTACAATTTGTTGTTGAAAAGACAGAGCAGATGCAAATTTAGGATTCATTTGATAAGACTGCAAATAGAAAAATCTACGTTTTAATGCAAAATGGTTTAAAGTATTTCCTGTGAACAGCTTAAACACTGCAGCCCTTTGCCACCCTGATCTGTGTGTGACATGTTTCTCATTGATTGACAGCATCTCTGATGGGTTAGGTTGGAGAAAAATGAGCTTGTTTAGGAGAGCAGAAGATACTACAATTAGGTTTTGCAGTCCAGCGATGTAGCGACTGGTAAAAGAAAGCAAAGTGGAGAAAAATGGTTGCGCACGTAACACCCTAGGGTGCAAGGGTACATTTATCACCTTGTTTTATATGACACACTGGGTGAATGTTGATGAAGATTGTCAGCATCAATGTCAGTGAAAGCAATTCCACAAGTAAAAGAGTTTGCATTAAAAGACTCTCCACCAGGAGGAAATTCACATGATTATTTTATAAATAAAAAAATGTACAAAATGGAACAAAGCAGATAACTGTGGATTAAAGATCATTTTTTTACTTTGCTCTAAATGTGAGCTCCTGTTTACTGAAGACGACACAGCTGCAGTAAGCATACAGCAATCAGACCAATATCTTTGAAAATAATAGAAGCATTAGAAAAACCCAATGCATTAAACAATGAGTGCACAACTCGCAACAATCAAGTATAATCCCAGAAGCATGCAGTGGGAATAGTAAAACTGCACTAAATGTAAAGACATTATACATTACACTGTTTTACAGTAGTCCATTGCTATTAAACCACAGCGTATCAACTAAAAAGAGTCCAAATTCATATATAGCATCTTCAACTGAAATAGGAAACAACCTCTGGAAATTAGAATTGTTGAAATCATTACCAACTCCCACAAATAACCCTTCATCATCTGTTAAAACAACAACAAAAAAAGCAAGACTCAGCAATTAAAAAATAAAAAACCTAGTGCAGAATTAGGATTGCCTGATGTACTCCCAAACCTTTTCAGTAGGAAAAGAAACGAAACAAAACCAAACCAAAAAACAGGTATACCCCAAGTTTTTGAAGATAACCGTAGGGCGATGGTGGACCCATCCAACTCCAACCACGCATTCATCAAGCAGTGCTCCGTTACATGCTCATCTTTTAACAGGAGCTACAGGGTAGCATTTTCTGTGCTCCACACACAGCACCACAGGAACTCTCCTGTACAACAGTTCTTTCGCATTCCTCCTTATAACGCCATGAAAGACAAGTCTCTACCTATAACGCCGTGAAAGATAAGTCTCTACCTCTTCTTCATCAAAACCTCAACCTACAGTCATCTCCCTTCTAAGGCATGAAAAGGGTTGTGTCTTTCAGCTGAAAGGGCCTCCGCAACATTATAGTGAAATGAAACGTTCAGAAGCTGTTTCTTCCAAAGTTAAATTGTGATTGTAGAAGGCCCCCAAGCAGCAGGGCTCTGCCAGACCGCTTCACACCGCACTGAGCCTTTGCTGAAGCGCTGCAGTTGATCCCTCCACCTTTCAATGCAGGAGCACCCAACACACTGTTCATAGGTGTTTCCTACAGGCTACTGTGAGATCTGGGGAGAGAGGGAGGTGATGTGTGTGGATCCACATGCCTTGTTTTCAGAACTTAGAGTTTTTCCTCAAACCTGCAACTACACACTTGAAGGGACAACCGCTGAGGAGGTATAACTCTGCATTAATGAGGAAGGATTGATTGGTTTTGACCATGCAATCATTAAAACTTCCATTGGGTGAGGATATCACCTGTGCCCATACAAGGACAAAAACATAGATTTCATTTTTCAACAAACTTTTGCTATTAAATTCTGAAAACCTATCCTATTTTCCATTAGCTATAGAAAAACAAACTTTTGAGAAAAACTGTTTCACTGAAATTTCATTTTAAGGATTTTAATTTTTATGAATGTCATACTTGCATTTAATAGAGGGTATAGATACATGCACAGCATTCACTTTTCAACATATTTAAGGAAATTTAATGAGTTTAATAAACTTAAAGGGATGTTATGTCTGTTCACTTCGTAAAGATTGTTTATTTCAGGAAATAAACCATTTTGAAATGAGTAATATGACTTTTAGAGTTATGACTGTCTCATTCAATTAGTTTCTGTAATTATTGCCATTCCACACAGTATATGCAGCACTAAAGGAGAAAATACATTTTCAGGAATTACAGTGTAGGTGTACAACTGTTATTGTTAATGAGCCATAAACTTTAGTCTCCTGCTCTGTAAATTCATGCCAGTGTAATGTAATTTGGCAAAAATAAGTCGACAGTTACAGTTGGACAAATAACATTGTATTTTTATATTTTCTATGAGATTGTTATCTTCTAACGCATTTCATACAATTTATTTTTCCTCTATATTTTAGAGCATCATCCTACTTTTAAAAAATATGTTGCAATAGACTCAAGCGAGATCTGAACAATGCTGAATTCTTGCTGCTCAGGTATATGCTACCCGAACTATAGACAGGGAATTTATAAGACATTTTCACCGCTACCTAGTTTTGCCTTATCTCAATTTCAAAGAGATACTAAAGAACAAATTAAACGTAATCCTAGATATTCACAACCCATGGACTTAGATTGTGTTTACATTAGCATTACATTAGCAAGTAGTACAGATCAGGAGGAGCAGATCTATGAACGAAGCAGTTAGTACTGAAGCCCAGACACCCATGTGTGTGGGCATGTAAAACTCAAAACTAGCTGTAGTCTAATCCCATGGATTACGATGCATTATGTGTGCTCCTGGATAATATCTTCCAGTAAAGTTTCATTTGTACAGTATCCAGATCACATATTCCATGACTGCTCCAAGGCAATGCTCACTAAGGGAAAATCCAGGAGATTTCCTTCATAAACACACCTCAATCTGACCCAAAACATTAGCGTAGCTGCACTCCTGGTGGCCCAACTCAAAATGCTTCATGGCCAAATGAAAGAAAAGATTTTTGAATCACACTTTTAAAACATCTGAGAACAAACAACAGGTTTTGGTGCCACAGCTTCTCCCCTCGCAGTACAAGAGTGTCCATGCACAGAGTATGACTTTTTTTTTTTTTTGGGGGGGGGGGGTGGGGGGGGTGTCAGAAAAAATTATTTACTAAGAGTTGAGTAAAGGTGTGCCTTTTGTGCCTGACATACAGGCACAAAAAAAAAAAAAAAAAAAACAATTCTCACTGGAAAGCTAATAATTCTGATGAATGATTTTTCACCTGGAGTGCCTTGCAATTGGGAATGCTCCCCACTTCACAAGATAAAGTTTGTTATATTTTCCTGATAGACCCTCTTCTGTTGGCAGTATACATGCATGCCAGATTGTGGCTGGGGAAAGTCTTACAAAGAAAGAGACAAAAACTGATTACAAGTATCATCATTTGTATTCTGCCCATAAAGTAGGTAAATAATAATAATAATAATGAATGTTCTTTACACAGCTGAAGTTTGGAATTGTCTGGCATCTCCAGAACCTGCACTGAACAGCCAGACTCAATATGCTGATGAATGTGTCTGCTGCACTGTGAATAGGTGTTGTTCTGTTATGCACAGATCATGATAAAATATTCATCATCTAAAAAAAAATGACAAGAATCAGGCTGCTGTCATATCACTCAAAGGAAAACCTTTGATCAGTAGCTTCTTTGCTCCAAGTTCAGGAAATCACTGTTGACAGTTTAAAATTAGTAAACAACCACCATATTCTCTGTTTTGATATATGAATTCAAGTTACATTTTTTCATTGTTATACACATTTGTGTATAGCATACCTGAGGCTTAAATTCAATAGAAGACAATTTTCACTGGATCTTTTACCCTGTGAATGGTACAACAGCAAGAAACATGGTTAGCAGTGTAATTGCCATGTCCTGTCCCCATTCAAGTTCCTCTGAAAAGCCCACTGCTTCCCACAGTTAGTTGGTTTCTCACCATAAGTGATTTTCTCTCTCTTTCCTCATGTTGTGACAGCAGAATAAAGGCCACTTTTCCAGCATATGACATGCACTTTGCGTGCTATCTAAAGAAATGATGGTGCACTCCCTAGCAGCGATATTATAGAACAGGATAGAACAGCCAAACAAAGATTTTTCAAAAGTAATCAACTGATTTAGAATGACTCATCTCTTGTGTTCATGATGTAGGTCACATCCTGAAGCAGACCCAACTATCCTTGCTAATCAATCAATCAAAAACGTGATAATAAAAAAAAAATCACCTGTCACTTTTGAAAAGCTTAGTCATAGTGTGCATGTTAATATATTTATGCGAGACATTTGCTTAATTGAATCCACTCGTTCTCCTGGCTTTGACAACGATTATGTTGGTCTCAGAAGCTACTGAACTAGTTGGGATAGGGCAAAGGCACTGTCAATGTCAAACAATTTACATGGCTATACTTTTCTGTGGCTCCTCAGGGTTTCAAAATCTTAGAGTTTAGGCTTTGTTTAAATTGAATGATTGACAGAGTAAGATTAAATCTCTATGCTTTTAAAATGTATTAAAAAAAAGAGAAGGTGGGTTGGAACATTTTTACCTTTATCATGGTTTAGCTAGATTATTCCATTAAAATGGATATCTTTCTCCAGATATTACACAGTTTCAAAATGATACCATTTTAACATACCCATTACTGTCTTTAAGGCAATTGTGAAGTCGTTCAGTAGCTTTATTTGGAAGGACAAAAGACCAAGCTGTAGCTTCAGATACTGTGTCTAAAGCAAGAAGGACCTGGCTTTTCCTAGTTTTATTCAAAACTAGGATGCCAATCAAGAAGGTATTTCTAAGCATATGGGAGGTGATGGAATAGAAAAAGGTAAGATAGGTGTTTCTTGTGTGATTTTTAAGCTACCCTGTTATCATCAGAAAAATAAACAAACCCCAGCATCTCAGCCTTCAGAACAGAGCTGATATAACCATGAATGAATTAAAATGTGGTTTTATGATTAGGAGTTGCCAAAGCCTCATCTTAATTTCCATCCTATTCACATGGAGTAGAGACTGTTCAGTCTATTTGCATGTCTAGGCGACCTGGGCTTTAGTCATCTTGTAGATACAACTTAATTCCTTTTTTCTACCCAATACTACCTACTGAAAAAGTGTTTAGTATTGGTAACTCAAGGCACCTAGGACAGAATTGTAGCACCTAATTTCTTTTACATGATGCAGTAGTACAAGATAGATACTTTTAATCAATTATCTATATAAACACATTGTTCAGCAGAGGCCCAACTATTTCAGAGATGTTTAGTCAGTTGCTATTATAAGTTCAATATCAAAGGTAGCATCCAAGAACACCAGAGAACACACCAAGAGAGAGAGAAACCAGAAAAAACTCCAGTGAATCCTCATTCTGATTATTTTAATTACTTCAATAATATCTTAATATTTAATTGTAGAGCTAGCTTAGAGAGAAGTAATAATGCAAGCAGCACACTGTACTCAGTTTTTCCTACTTTGCACATCAGACGTGCATATTCAAACTAACAAAATGCAGGAGTCACAGCATTAGTATTTGTGCTTTTCCAGTTACATTCCAACTGTAACAAGCATGCAGTAAGCACACAGCCAACAACTTTTAGGCTACAAACTAGTCTAGATTATCCTTCTCCATCAATACCACTGTATCCACTGAGATGCATTTATTGGCTTGCCTGCAGTATAATTTGAGTACATTCCAGCCAAGTCTCCTTTAGAATTTCTACTGCATTTTTTAAAAGATTTGTTCACTTTAAGTTTTACTTTCCTAGGAAGTAATTGCTATGCCATAAGCTACAGAAAAATTATATCTCAGTTGTCACTTAACTTTAAAAAAACCCCAATCAAAGGAGAACCAAACTATTCAACATTTTCTGGGTGCTTATGAACCACATGCACTCTTTCTTGAAGTCCTTCCATATTTTCTTACTGCAAGCTATCAGAGATAACAAATGACACATTTAGAGGATGATTGAACACTCTACAAATGTTAACAATTGAGGAGCATACAGTTGCTCAGCACAGCTGGCATTGTAATTGAGATGCATTGGAAAGCTTCTTGGTATTCAGCAGCCCTCATACTTTCACAGGAGGACCGCATTTAGCAAATGCTGTTGAACCAAACACATACTCAAGAGCAAGGTGAGCAAAAGGCTTTGTCCAGGACTTTCCCCTCCCCCAAATATGATGCTACCATAAAACCATAAAGCAAGACAGTTCTCTCCTGCCCTCCAATTAATCATACTGCAGTAACCCCTAGAAGCCCTAACACGAGGATCAGGGTAATGCAGAAAGCCCAAAGCCCTGTTGTCTATCAGTTGGTCTGATTTCCCCTCCTCCCCACCAGCTTCCACCAGGACCACGAGGCAGACAAATTTTGCCCAGTCAAAGTACCTAGAGGTGCCAAGAAAAGTTTGTTAAGCCTCTCAGAGGAGCAGCCAGTTGAGATCTTATATAGAAACACTCTTCCACGCTCCCCATCCCTCCCTTTCTTTTCAGATACCTCTCGAGTAAATGAAATTGCTTGTAGCACTGGCAAGTAACATCTGCCCCTGCTTTCCACTTAAGGGTCATCACAGGCCCAAGCAGGTAAAGTAGGACCCAGCAGGCCAGAAAGTGAGAGAAGAGGGCTTTGGGATCTTCACTTACACTGGTCTTGTAACCCCCAACACACCACATATGAGGGAGGAGGGAAGGATGGCAGATGTTCTTCTAAACCACAGGCTGACGTGGCAGCTGCTGAGGGGCTCTGCTACACCCAGGGGGCAAAGCCTTTTCTCCAAGCCTCTTCCCCTGCTTTGCTTTCACACTGTACTCTAGGAAAAAATGCAAGCAGCAGTGGAATGCAAGCTTCTGTAGCTTGTGAGGAAGCAAAAGAAACAGGGACTTGACATACTGTACCTGTAACACAGTCAGGGTGAAAATTCTCAGTTTATAATTTGTCCTTCCATGAAACTATGATTCAGTAAATCAATTAAACTATAATTCAGTAAATAGTGTAATTGAAAATGCACCAGTACTGCTTTCCAGTGCACCGCTGCTATTCTTTATGGATTCAGATCTGAAACACCATGCTTTGTATTAAACAGAGCAAAAATTTGAGTTCCCCTCTCTGACATGTCAGAAGTCTTCATATGCAATCATTTTTGTTATTTGCTGAAGATGAGTTTTTAGTCATTCACTTTGGCAGTAGAAAAACTGTAGGGAGGGCAGTGGATTAATATAAACAAACGGATCACATTCTGTGTGTCCGAAGGACTAAGCTCCCAAAAGCAAATTCACTTTCATCTAACAAAGCTTATTTATGTTTTTTTTTTTTCCATAAGACTATGCCCCCTCCAGTCTCCACCACTTTATGCTTTATCTTCTCATATCATATGAGGTCTCTCAAGTTTTACACTAAATATCTACTGCACATTCATACAGAATAATGAATATATCATGTTAAATACAAGCGCCTCAACAAACAGAAGCTCTCGTCAGCTAAAGCTGCATCTATACCTAAATATATCCACAAAGGAGTTTTGTAGCGTCTGGGAACCTAGATTAAAACTAAATAAAAATACTGGCCCCACTGAATCATAAGTGAGAGTGAAAATGCACTTGAGTCCTACTTCAGACATAGCTGGCTTTTGAGAGAGTTCGGAGTGAGCCTAGGTACAATTTTAGAACAGAGACCTGGGCTGGTTTAGATTTTTGTGCATACCCAGGGAGTTCCAGGCAGCAGCATGCCAATACACAGAATTATCAGCACATCAAAGGCATTATATTTATCAAGCCCTGCCACAGCACATTTACTAGCTGTATGATGGATGTTGTTGTAGCAAGCAAGGAGCACTTTGATGTACATGGCCTTCTTTGATTAATGAGGGCTCTTACTGAGAAGCTGCATATGGAGTAAATTACTCTTTTCAGAAATGGCTGATTTGCACTATTGTACTAATTATGTCACAAGCTCAGAGTTGGTTCCAGATTCAGTCACCCAAAATAAAGAAATAAAAATTCACATATACAGGTCACGCTTTTGTCACACACATGCATCAGCTCAAAATCCTAATTAAATTAGCTTAGAGTTTCTTTCCTGCTGCAAAGAGAGCACTGCTAAGTATTTCTTCCCTCCACTGAAAGTTTCTAAAATCTAGTATCTAGCAACTTATTTGTTTCTCTGAAATGAATGCAATTTTTTTGTAAATTTGGTTGTGTTTTTAAGAACAATGTAAGAGCTCTGGAAGCATTTTAATTCTTCACAAAAAAAAAAAAAAGCAGAGGTAACCACAATGCACAAAGCGTGCCTCTTAAAAGCATTTTCTAGATTAATTCTACCAGCTAGCAAAACACTACAAAACTGAAGTTATTCCATTAGCCTCAATTCTCTAAGCATGTGGTGCCTTAAGCAATTTATCCACTTAGTTGTAACAATAACAACAAAAAAGTATTTCTTTTAAAGCATTAAAGCAGTGTTACTTTCTTAAAATTTTGAACAGTAAATATTTTATCATGTTAATTAAGTATGTTTGCAGACTCCAATTTGTTATTACAGATGGCAGAACCAGTACATTGCCTAGGATCACGTAGAGTGCACAGATCAAGCTCTGATTTTTGTCATTGGACATCTGAGCAAGATGAAAGAGAACACAAAAATACTGTTCCTGCCTGTGAGGGGACACTCCACTGAGGAGGAAATGATTTCTTAAGTGCGCTTTCTGTTAGGAAGCTCAGATTTAATCCAACTTTGGTTTCATAATTCAACACTTTTACACAACACTGTTTGCTATAGTTGCATGACAGTATATTAATTCCAAAAAAAAGAGAAAAATCAGTAGCTCACATTAACCCTATGGCTTAGGCAATAAAATATCACAAGATACCCCGTCACGCCCACATCAAGCTAAAGTTTAAAAAGCCTTCTCAAATTTGCATATGTATCATTCAGGTGAGTGAATGCTCAAAGTTAATTGAGCAGAGGTTTCACCTTTCCATAGCACCTAGGAGGTTTTCCATGGACTCTGGTCAGCCAGTTCACAGAGATCTGAACCATAGTCAAGGGGTGCCACACGTTTAAATAGAAATAGATTCCTGTGCAAAGTCAAATGTTTAGGAAATGACAGATCACAAGTACATTGTGTGTATCATCTACACGTTTATTCTGAGAGAAGTCAGCCACATTGTCATTCTTCTCTAGAGATTTCTACAGAGATTTCTGAATTGCTGCAAGGAAGAGAAAGAAAACAGATTCTGTGAAAAGTACGGTTCCCATATCAACAATAACATTGCCTTCAATTTTTTTTCCACAGAAGTCTTTAATTGAAAGCAAGTTCTCCAGGTATATAAAATGCTATTAAGTTTCCTGAAAACATAATCCACAATTCCTGCGCTGTCAATAAAACATCCAAAGTTAGGTGTTTCCAAATTGCTTAGAAAGTAACAAGTTACAACTTCCAAAGCTCCTCTGAAAAGACATTTCTCTTGCCATAGAACAAGTTGGAATTTTTTTTTCCCCAAACCGTATTGGATTTGATAGTAATATCCACAAGGGGAAATTACGGGGGGAAGAAGTTGAGGAAGGACATTCACATCTTTGACAGGTCTCCCTGGACATGCTTCTGAAAGGTTAGGAGCTCGCTCTGGGAAGTAGGTACTCACAGTGAAATATAGTGCTGTCACTGGACAGCCCACAAGGAGTTCCATGAACTTGCTCAAAATTTCTGTAAAATGTCACATATCAGCATCAAAATAATTCTAGACCTATTTACAAACATGTCAAGCAGGTGGAGCTATACAACATGTCATGTTAGAATAGAACAGAATGGCCTGCCTAGAATTCCTAGCTGAAGAGCAAACAGCATAAACCTCTTTGGTACTATTAGTACAGAAGAAAAATAATAAAAACAATGACTACATATTAAGCAAGATACTCTTTTTGGTGCAGTTTCACTATCTGCTTCTTCTAGACCTTCTGAATCTGTTTAAATTTAGAACACATTATTTTTAATATGGATTTAAAACATTAGCAATTAACTAATATGTACAGGACATATATTATCTACCAATGTAAAAACAAAACACTCAGTCTGAGTAAGCTGAAGTCTTTCAAGCTTGTTTTGGACACCCAGAGGTTTGCTCAATTTCTCCTCCATATGTGAGCACAGCTCCCCAGAACACCTGAGACAACTCAAGCTCCTACTTCTAGGAGAACTCAGTACAGAGCCTGACTGTTGCAAGTTCCCTAAGATGAAGAACAACTAGACTAATTGAGAATAGCCATATTATAATGTCATTTTAGGTCTGGTTTAGAAAAGCGTTTGGAATGCTTAGAGGTTTGGTTTATATCCAGAAACTGAACTAAAAGAAATGCAGGTACTCTCAATATGCCAGTATCACAAGACTTTTACTTTTGGTCAGTCATACTGAGAATTTCTGTATCAAGTTGTTCAACCTAACAAACAAACAGATTAAAAGGTTGTATTAAAATCTTGCTTAAGTTTCAAAAGATGATGAGAATGGTTCTTATCCACCGTAACTGATATCTTCATCCCCAATTTTCTCTGACTTCCTTCCAGCCTTAAAGGCTATAAGCAATGTAGACAACATTGGCTGCTGTAGATGACAATTTTTTCCCCGAGAATTTTCCAGACAAAATGGTTTTGTTTGGAATTCTGCCAGAGTCGAATTTCAATATTTCATCTGGTTCTAATTCCTAAGCCAAAAATGTCTGCTCATGAAAACTTTCCTATTACTTCATATAATAAAACTACATGGTGCCAATCCTTTTGTTGTTTCCCAAGAATTTCTACAATTAATTTCCTACATTAGGTAATAAACTAGTAAATTAGTTTCCAAAGCGAAACTGGAAATACTATAGAGGTATGTTCTCGGACTACAATATTCTCTGTAGAGAAATGTCTCATTTCCAACCTTATTCTTGTATTACAAGCATTTTAAAATAAATGAAACCATGAAGAACACAAGTTCTGTTAGAAGACAGCTATGGCTTGTGCTGAGTCCACAAAACCAAGGAAATATAAAATGCGATAGACAAAAGGATCCAATGCTGACCTCACATCAATTGTAAACTGCTGGATCTGCCTGCTCTCTCCAAAGTCACTCATTTGGCTTCAGGGCATTTTAAATAGGCTTTTGATGTTGGAATTGCTACTGTATAGCTGGAGAATAGCAAATGTTGAATTTAAAAAGCAAAAAATAAAAGCAAGTTGGGTAACTGCAAGCTGGTATGTCTAACAATGGAACAAGTTCTGAAAGGAGAAAAATTAATGATAACAGTTTAAAGGATGCTCCCTAAATATACTGGGACAAGAAAACTGTAAAGACTGAGAAGGAAAAAATTGACACCTGAAGGCACTTACAGCAGGACAAGTATACAGCAGGTATAAATTGACTACAAATTTAGGCCAGTGATTAGATGCTCCAGATTATCATCTGTAATTTAGCTCACAAACATACATTTCATGGTTGTGGCTGCCCACCTGGGCAGCTAAGAATAAAATTCTGGCTCTCATAAGGAGTGCAATTGTTTCTGAGGACAGAATGCTATTTTTGTAGTTGTCATATGTATTCATAGCAGTTCTGGTGACTAACAAATATGACACGTGGCATAGATGTTAACATTATGGTTAGCAAGACAGAATTTTTAGCAATCATAATCAGTATTTACAGGCATCTGGTCTAAAGAAAAAAAAAAAAGGGAAGATAGGTGGGAACTATCAAGAAGTAGGAAAATAAGCATCTCGCCCAATGATCTTTTGACACACTAGAGCTAAACTGCCAGGTCCCAGCACCTAACCCTGAAAGGAGTCTGAACACTACTTATTTCCTCCTGGACCTTCCAATGAAACTGTGCTAATGCTGTGCCTGCAGAACTGGAATCAAAAAAAGCAGGCAAGCAGCCCATCAGCCAGAAACAGGACAAAGTGCAAGGCTGCCCTTTGTATTATCACGTTGATAGTAAGCGTGGCCAGGCACAGCAGTGTATCAGTAATGCAACCATCTGGTTTTACCAGGAAAACTGACAATTGTCTGGCTCTGACCATGACAAATGAATAAGCAAAAGGTTGAAACCCTGACTAATTAACATATTTTCCAAACATTCCCATTTTCCATCACATTCTTGTGTCAGGAGCGTCATGCATCTCCCACACAGCCTGATTTGCTATGATGAGAAGTGTAAGGGGGTTCCTGCTTCAGCTCCTGAGACTTAGCCTAGCAAAGACCTGGGCTTCGTTCCAGTACTGCAAAGAAGTTAATAAGGCCATTTACAGTTTACAAACTACTTCCACTTCCATTGACCATTGTAAGCCTCAAGCAAAGCTGTCATGAGGCTTTTGTAGGGGAAACCTTAAGGGCTTTGGTTAAGGCTTGCTGTCAGAAAACTGCTTGAAATGAATTCAAATCACCAGGCTCCCTTACTGAAGGTCAAACACAACATTTGCAGCTGGAATTGCCAACACAATAGCAACATGAGGGGAAAAAGAAAGACCCATCTGAGAGGAAGACAGTCTGCTTTGTTAGCATTTTACCCGCAGCTGGGGAAGAGGGGGAACAAAATGGCAGGCACGGCTGTGGGAGGGGGCAAGCAGAGCCACAGACTGCCTATCAGAAAGGTGAAACTATGAAACCTTCTACCTTCAAAACAGCAGTTAGCTCAAACCCAAATTTACTTTAAAGGCTGAGGGGAGAGTCAGCCTGTGCCAATGCGGCGAGAGGAACTGAGTCTAACCCTCTCCTCCCTGCTTTCTGTGCCCCACAATGGGCAGGTTGTCTCCTGGTGAAGGGAAATCTCCCCATCCAGCAGGATGAAGGGGAGCCCTGGCAACTCCTGGCAGGCATCCACTGGGCACCACCATCTAACAGCCGCCACCATGCCTTCACACAGCAGAAAAAGCGAAAACCCTGTGTTTCTCCCCTGCCCCACAGCACAAGGCTGTGGGCATCCCATAGCTGATGCGGGTTCCTGATGACCCAAGATGTCCTAGGTGAAGTGCTGTGCTGCATGGCATGAATGCCTGCACTCATGGCTGAACCCAAGACGATGGCATAACATGCTCCCTGCTGGCTTTTCCCATGACATGCTGCTCGGGCACTGGAGTGACTTCCAGAAGGCCCCAGTTCACTTGCGTCATTTCTTGTCTTTGTTCGGTCATACTGCTGTTGGCAGAGGCGAGAAAGCTTCAGCACTCGGGAGAAGTTAACTATCATAGAATCACAGAATGCTTTGGGATGGGAGGGACCTTTAAAGGCCATCCAGTCCATCCCCCTGCAATGGGCAGGGACATCTACAACCAGATCAGGTTGCTCAGAGCCCCATCCAGCCTGGCCTTGATTGTTTCCAAGGATGAGGCATCTACCACCTCTCTGGGCAACCCCTTCCAGTGTTTCACCACCCTCATTGTAAAAAAACTTCTTGAGGAGTTTTCTCTAAGCAGACTTCAGCTGGCAGAGGGGGTCTCAGGGAGCTGGGAGTGGAGGCTGACCCCAGTGCCAGCCATGCCCTCCCCAACAGGGTGCAGCCCCAGAGGCTTCGCCCACCGCAAGCAGAGCTGGGTGTCCCAGCAGGGACCATCGGCAGTCCCAGATGAGGCGGTGAACCAGACCCACAGTCTATCTGTGGAGGGAGCCCTGTCAGGAGCAGCAAGAATGGAGGACTGGAGAGGAGCCGCAGCGTAGGCCCCACAGGTCCCCCGCGGCAGTCCCACATCACCGTTCATAGAATCCTTGAATGTTTCCAAGGATGGGGCATCTACCACCTCTCTGGGCAACCCCTTCCAGTGTTTCACTACCCTCATTGTAAAAAATTTCTTCCTTATATCTAGTCTGAATCTACTCTATTTTAGTTTCAAACCATCAACCCTTGTCCTATCACTATTGGCCCTGCTAAGAAGTCTGTCCCCATCTTTCTTATAAGCCCCCTTTAAGCACTGAAAGGCTGCAATAAGGTCTCCCCACAGCCTTCTCTTCTCCAGGCTGAACAACCCCAGCTCTCAGCCTTTCCTGAAGCCTTTCAGGCCAGGCTGGCTGGGGCCGAGCATCACTGGGGCTCCTGGGTCCAGGGGGTGGTTAGGGCCAAGTGAGGCTGTTCAGGGCCATTAGTGCCCTTGGGGCAGGCAGCTCATAGCTCTGACAGTGTTCTTCAACTTCAGTATGATAGCTCATTAAAAAAAAAAAAATATCTACCACATTTACTGGAACTTATCGTCTTGCTTTGTTTCTTAAATAATTCATCTCTTGGGCTCAGCTCTGGCCAAAGGCCTAGATTCAGGACATTTTTCACTTTTCCTACTCCAAATAATACAGTTATAAATAAAAGCATTAAGAGAGATGTGGCCAATTTTGTCCACTCAGAAGTTCAGCCCTAGTGAATACATTTTTGGACATCTTTCTAGAAGAGATACATCTTAAACATTTATCTGAATCTGTATTAAAAAGTAAGGTTCTCATTTGCAGCGAACCAAGCTTCAAATCTCACAAAAAACAAACGTGTCGAAAGAATAGCAGAGAAAGCCTAGTACCTATACATGCTGGAGCATGCTGACTCAGCAAGCTGCTCACACCCCCACAAGTGAGCAAGACTAATAAGATTGGCCCCTGGGACCAGGATCAATCTATTAACCAATATGATCTGGAGACCTTGGGTCCTCTCTCATATTTTCTACAAATTGTATTATTTCTTGTTGAAAGCAAAATTCTCATGGTATGACTATCTCAGGATCACATCAGCATTTTCCATGTTATATTGGTGCACGATAAGAAACTAAAAATATTAAAATGAAACCAGACATTAGCTCATAGAGCAGGGGGAGATAAACAATTGATCAAAGTATAAAATAAGAAGAAATGTATTTTGGCAGAAAATTTTCTTGTAGTGAAAAAACCCTATAATCTTATTAGATTATACTAAAAAGATACAAGGAAAAGTTGTATAGGCATTAGTAGTTATATTGAAGATTCCATGTGCTACAGAGAAATTATAGGGTAATACATGAAACGTATACACATGGAAAGATGAAAGCTAACTAGAAACCAGCTCATAACTTTGTTGTCTCGTAAGTGCTGCATAATTCAGCTGGCAAACCTACGCACATGGATCAGGGTAGTTGCTAACTACTCCACAAGACAAGAAGCTTCTGTTCAGAATGCAATATTTAAAGTAGCTAGAAAGTAGAAGGAGAGAAGAGTTAGTTTCAAACAACCAAAAGTCAAGTTTATAATTTTGAACTTGAAAAGCCTATAGGAAAATTCCTGAGAAGTCATACATGAATGATAACAGCTTCTTCACTTGTAGTGAAGAATGGCAGTTGATCATGATCCTGAACGCAAACATTTGAGATACTCAGAATAATAGTAAATGCCACAAAGAATGCACAAAGCAAACACTTTTGATGGGAAAGCACTATAGCCCTTTAATATGAAATAACGGCTTAGAAATACCCAACTGCAACAACTAAGTCTCTTATGGTTGTTCAGGAACCTCCCAGAATAACCTTTCAAATAAAACAGTATATTTGCCCTGATGATAAATACTAATATTCCTCCCCCTTTTTTTAAGAAAGGTGTTATTCCATTTGATGTGTTTTGGAAGCAGAATATTGGATGTTTGAGGTCATGCACAATCCCCTTTACCATTGAAAAAGTGCCTATCATTATTAGCAGTACTGTGATACAAGTAAGAAAACATTAGAAATTAACACCTCATTTTGCCATAACAGTTTCAAACTCCCTGTTATTTTACTGCATTTTATCTTTATTTTTTCAGTTAATACCACCGCATGCAGTCCCTTAAAAGAATGACCTGAATGTCCTTCTCTTTGGTGGGAAGGTAAGAAAAAGCAATCGAAAACATGGACCTGACCTACGAATGGGTTGAATAAAGGAAACCAAACAAAAAGAGGGGTGGGGAACTGGGTCTCAAGTCCACAGAAACCATGTCAAATGGGAATTTTGAAGGATTATAGCTTAAACAGATGGAAGATTAGGCCTACCCCGTTCCCAAGGCAGTACGCATACATGCAGCTTCAAAGAGTTGTTCAAAATTTATTGCAGCACTAACAAGAACAGAATTAGTTATTATTATTCCTGGGAATAAAAGGGGTTGATCCAAAGCTACTATAAGACAAACGTAGGATTTTGAAAAAAGAAGATAATTATATTTGAACCTGGCAGCCACTTCACTGGCCAGCAATCATTGGCTTTTGTAGTTGATATTCAGTGACTGCAAGATTATCCAGGGAAACGTTTACTTTTGTCTTTTCCCTCTATAGTTCCTGCCTAGTACCTTCATGCATAAAATCTAAAAACCAGAAAAGGACCTTTATTTTACTTGTTAAAGTAATCACAGGTTGCCTTGAAACAAGGGAGCCTTCCTGTAGCACTGCATTTGTTTTCTTTTAATAGGAAACAGAGCCTAAATATCACATTTGGCTATGTTGCCCTTTTGCAAATAAACCCTGAAGGAATATGAGGAACAGATACTGCAGTTAAGGGCTCTACAACGCCTGCAGTAACACCAATCTATGCATCTTACTGAACTGTGCCATTTAGCAAAGGGCAGATAGAGGAATAGGCAAGAAAGAAAATCATGCTACATCCAAGCTTACTTAATTTAAAATAAAAAAAAATATTAGAAAACCACCCAAGACACACAACTAGCTACTTTCTACTTCTTACTGTTTTATTTTTAGTACCCTTGTAGCTCTTGCATGGTCTCTGGCAGCTTAGTTGTTCAATTCAATTTTTAAATCTCATGAATAAAATACAAATCATGTTCAAGGAACATTTTATGAAATAAAAAAAGCAGACTATCTATTAAATTCCATAATCCTTTTCACCTCACAGGTGGCCTACAGCTTGAAAGCATATCTGCCTGTCTCACCCCTCTTCAGAGCACATGCTATAGTTTTTTTTACTGCCAAGCATGTGGTTAATCCCACTGGAGACAATTCATTCTAGGAGGCATTATGGGCCTGACTCCAATACCTTCATTTGTTCTAGAGAGTACATCATACCATCAGTATCCCTACTGAAGAAAACAAAACTGTCAAAAAATTAGAAGGAACTAAAAGGACCTACCAAGATTCCAACTAGATGATGTGAAGAGCAGCCCAGCTTGAGCAGAGTGCTGAGCTGTGTCCCTATGCATGAAAGATGTTAGCAAACAATGCCGTTTCTATAATTTTAGATAGCAACAGATTTATAAGAAAAGCAAAGCCTGAGGGGCAAAGAAAAACTTCATTCTTGGTTTGTTCTCATAATACCAAGCACCCAAATTTTATAATAAAATACTTTAAAAGTGTCTGAGAAAGTAAAACAGTAACTACTTATATTTCTTTATATTAAAATAATTTTTAATGTATAGCCCTGGGTTTAGAACTAGAGCCTGCACCCAGAAGTTTTCCCTTTGTGGTGACACACACACACACACTCTGCCCAACCCCTGCAACAGAGGCTCTCTTAAGCAAATCTCAGCCTTTAAAAGCCACATAATAAGCCCAGTTATTAAGCCTGTCATTTCAGATTGAACTTCCCAGGGAGCTCTGTTTTAGCTTTATAGCCAATAATGTGAAATAGTTTAACTTTGGGTTATCATTTTCCTCAGAATTTTGCAGAATCCTGATATCTTGTGTGGGATTGACTCTTATTTATGGCCAGCTTCCATTTTCAGGAAGAAAAAAAATTTTTTAAAAAATTAGTAATTGGCATGTGGTATCTGCTTGTTACCCCCCTTGGAGCTTCAGCTGATCTCATCTGCATGATTTTAAAGATGCAGTACCATCCACTGCCATGGCCCAACTCCTGTCTTACACCTGGGTAAATCAGGCCAGCCACTTCCTATGATATAATTCTAATTAATCCTACCTCTCTAATCTAACGCAGGAAATTAAAATGTCTAGTCCAAAGCCTCAGATGACTACGGGCCCCTGGCTTTTAGCTCCATCCCCCTTGTCTCCATAAACACTGCAGAGTGAAAAGAGCTCATTAGCTCCCTTTTGCAGATGCCACTGCAAAGCAGCATATTCCTGGGTGTGCAGGTTTAGGTGACTGTTATGGGGGGCAAACTTCCCAAATGTACACTGTGCTGTAAAAAACCTTCCTACTTCTCAAGAGAGAGGCAATTTTTAAAGATATTTTGCATTGTTTTCTCAGACTGCAGATGGGTCACTGTAGTGAAAATAAAAGGATTACACTGCGCGTGATCATGTGCTTTTTCCCAACTAAAACCTCTGTCGTCTATTTTAGGAGGTCTCACATGTCTCTTAGCTGTCACTTCTGATAAGTGTACAACTGCTCAGAGGACACTGTACTACTGTAGCTCCCTCTATCAGATCTGGCTCTGCTGTTTTTCTCCCCTCCTTCTTTGCACGAGTTACCTTAGGTGCCAGGAGAGTTCCCTTGCAGAATTTATTGTAGCGATCTTAATTAAATTAATATTCCTGAGTGCAAGGCTACTGGGATCTGAGGCTGGTATGAGGTTCATCGACTTTCACTTAGAGGGTAAAGTTTCCAGTTTTCACTCTCACGAGGCAATATGAAAAATTTATGACAGAAGCAGGAGAACTCTTGCTAGAGGCAATGACATCCCTGTGCAATTAAAACACTTTCAAGTGTCTTTTTTTCCTCCCCTCTCCTTCCACTCATCTTGGAAAACAATATACAGAGCAACTTTATTCTACACCGTACATTTTTAACTTACAGATCTGTAAGTGGTTGACAAATTATAACCTGATCATAAAAAATTTCTTACAGTTTGAAATGTAACATATTGTACAAGGTTATGGCCAGATGGTAAGGAGCTTTTTTTTTTTTTTTCTTTTTAGAAAACCAGTTCTAAAAGCTTTCAAGCAGCAGAAGAAACTCCCTCCACAAATAGCAACAGAGACCTTGTCTTGCACTCCTAGGAGATCACAGCAATTCTGCTGCACCCCTTAATGAGCAGTTGCACGAAAGGGCAAGGCTGAACATGAGGGGTCCAAAGTTTTATTTGTGCTCTGTAGTTCTGGTGGAAGATGACTCCTGGCACAATCCCGAGAGCCAGGCTGTGGCATTTAACCGCACCACACAGTGTCATCTGCTGTAATTTGTGCACAAGCAATATCCCTTTTAGAGAACCAAACATTCAAAGCAGCAGAGAGACCCCATGTCCTTCTCAACTGCCCCATGCTCTTGTGCAGATCACACAGTTCTTGAAGAGCTACGCATTTGATTCTGACCAGCTCTCGGATGGGATGCCTTTGAAGAAAACTTCTTTATTCTTTCTCATTTTGCACAGTTGTGTAAGTGAGAACTTTGGGGCAGTCAGCCTCTTTGTAAACTAACACTCAACTATTGCTGTGGCTGCAAACTATGGGGAATAAAGACACAATAAATACTTAATAACCAACATAATGCAACGGTCGTTTCTTACCTCACCAGAGGACATAATTTTTTGTAAAGTGCACTGCAGAGCACACTGCAGTAACCAGAGGTAACTGTGTAACTTGGAAACAATGGAGACTATTCTTTCAATGACCAGGTATAATTCCCCTTAACAGCATGTGCCCTGAGAGAAGAATTTACTTTAATATCCCATGCTTAATTCTGAACATGCTAATCTTTGTTTTCTCTGGATAGTTAACATTGTTGCAATGCAGTAGTCTTTAAAAGAAATTATCACTTATTATTCCTGAAATCAGTAAACAATGAAAAAGGAAAGCTGTAATTTCTTAAACTCACTTCAGAAGTTAGACCTGAGTGGTGTAAAGAATGTAAATATTATAGATACCCACCAGCTGATCTAAGAAGCAGAGCTATCTCCTGATAAATGCTGTCTTACTCTGATCATAATGGCAGTAATATAAATAGGCCTTGAATTGTACTTGCAGAATATTGCACATGGTGAAAGATTCCGAGTCTAAATTCACTTTCATCCTAAGGTAAATCTATTGATTTGTCTTTGGAAAGCTTAAAAAAATCCCTTCTTCTACTCTCATATTCACTTTATTCATCTCTGCCCTGCCACCACTTCCCTCTTCCTCCCTCTCACTGTAAATTCAGTCTCTCTTTTGGTGGTGTTTCAGAATTGGGATATTTCCAGAGGGAATAAACAACCCACACCTCCATCCTCAGTCACAAGCCCCACGGACCTACCCTGTGACACAGCAAAGCTCCTCTGGTCCCAAAAAGACAGCAGAGTAACAGACAGGTTCTGCTTCGCAAAGCGGCAAGAAGGACGGTACACCGCCTGTACCCAAACCTGTATCTGTGGAGTCAGGCCCCCGTGCTCTTAAGCAGACCGACAAGCCAACTCTTGAGGCAGCATTAATGACTAACTCTCATTTAAGTGCCTTTGACTGTTGTGGGGAAAAAAGTTTGTGTATCTCCTGAAATTAGATAGCAAAACATCTTTGGTGTATACTAGATTAACAGCACTACAAAGGCAAGGTGTTGTTTATCACACTAAACAGAAATGTGTCTCTGTTACCTTTTGCTGCTGCAATTGACTGGCATCCACCTGCTATCTCTTGCCATACATTTTGATCATTTACTGGGAAGGCCTTTTATAATTTTCACTACCACATAGGCCCTTTTGTCATTCCAGACTGTAGTCTTAAGGCTCCACTCTTCTGTAAATAATAAAACACAACAACCACCAGAATTTGCTTACCTTCAGGCACTCTCTCAGTGTTCACAGCACGTATGTGAGAAGAAAAGCTCAGCACCCCTGCTCACAGCTATCACTTCCTATGTTAGAAGCTCCTCCTTCAAAAGGCATTCTTCCTGATTTTCCACAGCTGTATTGACTAATACACTGCTTCAGGTGTGTAAGACTTTCAGGTGTTATGTAGGACTCTAAGAAAGGGTAGTAGCTCTTCAGTGAGACATATAAGAGGACATATAGGTAAGCCTTCAAACTAGAACCAGAGGAAGACAAGGTGTAACTGCTCATCAGTGGAGATGTCTTGTGAAAGAAATGTGGGCTGGTCTCCAGGATGGGGCCCCCTCTTGAGAGGTGGGTATTTCTGAGTCTGTGCTTCAGGCAGGAAGAGGGCGGCCTCAAACAGACATCCCAGCTTCTGGGAGAAAGGAAGGGGAGCATAGCTTTTTGGATGCAATTTTTAACAGCTGAACCAGAGTGAATCACCACTCAACCACCAAATTTGTGAAAAAGAAGCAAGCAAGCAAGGTACTACCATAGGGCCAAGCTTTGAGCGTAACTGATCCCACCTCATTTTCTCACATCACGTACGATGTTCATGTCAGTCAGAGCTTTAGTTTAATATGCACAAGAAGTAATGTTTGATATTGATCTGATCATTCATGGCATATGGTATGACTATATTACATTGCTGTATGCGTAACTGTGCTAAACTTCATTTCGTACAAAAAGCCTGTGCAATGTACAATTTCTAAAACTCTGTAAAGGTAAAATTACTTAAATGCATAAAGAAGGGGTGGGGGGAGAGACTGCATTAGTGATTGTTAGTGTCACGAGTAAGCTGAAATGTTAGTTCACTAGACAAGAAAGAGAACACTGGGATATTGCCTTTTTTGAATGCAAAGTATTAATCTTGCCATCTAAAGTAACCTTGAACTAGTTCCACCCATGCTGTCAAGAGACTCCTACGATAAAGACACACAAAGATAAACAGATATATCAGCTCACAGTTGAATTTAGAAGAAAAGAATAACGACTGGATAAAGTAACTCATTCAGGTATAGGTGGAGATGACAACATAGAGTACGAAAAAGCAGGAACTCTTTTGCTATCTCCAAAACAGCCCTGCTAACTCTTCATGTTTCTGTGTAGTAGGAACTGCTTTGCTTATCACAAATTCAGGAAGATTTTGTGTAATTTTTTTTTCCATAAAGTAGAATTCCTATAAACAAACTCTGAATATTTCAACAACATCTCCTATCTTATAAAGATGGGGTTTTAAAAAACACACCCACACACACCCCCCCACCCACCACCTCCTCTATACAATGCCATCACCTGGAAGTTATCATCCACAGCTTGAGGCAATCAAGCCTATCACCTTCAGTAATTGGGCAAATTAAGAAGCACTATTCAACAAGCTCGGTGTTAACCTCAGCTGAACATACAAACAGAAAGCAGGAATGTTCTGAAGTGTTTCAGCTGCTTTCCAAATAAATGTGTAGTTATGTCCCAAATTAGGAAAATCTGAGGTTAGAGCACCAGATTAGTCAAAAAGTCTGGATTCACATAGCTCTGTCATGGATGTCATGGAAAATCTGGCAGATCATGCAACTTCACCATGCTTCAATGTTTCTATGTAAATGATGAATACAGTACTACTTTACATTGTGAGAGATTTATGAGGATAACTGCTTTAGAGCACACAAGCACCTCAGATAACACTGCAGTCGGGAACTACACCAAATAAATAAAGGATAAATTGGACAAAACCTGAGACAAGCACCTTCACTTTTTCTGACATTCCTTCCCCAGCCAGTGGGCAGATTAACTTCAACAGTTGCTGCAGCCTAGTTAACAAAGGCAGGAATTTGGAGCACCGAGGGCAATTGATACTGCATTATATATTTTGCCAATTTAGCCTCAGTGAAGAAATCTATATTCCCCATCTGCACAGTGTTTTGCTAACACAGCATAAGACAAATAATAACCACCAGCTGTAATAAGTGAAGTGAGGGATGAAGGAATTCATGAAGTTCAGGATAGTTTCCCAAAGGTCAGAAGCTCACATCACCAAAACAACACTGGGGGAGAGCTGGGACTCCACTGTGAGAGCAAATACAAGCCCGAATGGAAAAATCCTGTGTGAGAGAGTGTATCATAATGGGTGTCGTGGAAAAAAAACCCCTCTCCTCTTAAGTCAGAAGAAATAGGCAGGATGATGGAGGTCATAAAAGGCATCTTGCACTGTAACTGACCTTGAAACCCTCCTTTTCTCTCAGCCTGATTAAGGGAAAAATACTTAGTTAGATACTTTCTTTGTCCTCCACATGGATAAGCACAAGAAATAAAAAAAAAAAAAAAGAGGAGGAGAAGAGGAAGAAAAAATCAATACAAGCTGTCTTCAGTTTAACCAGAATGTTACAGTGAATAGGTTTATGAAGCCTCCAGTAGGGAAGAGCACAATTGCTCCCACAACAGCAGAAGTTGCTAAATTTTAGTGTAGTGTTACTTTCTTAGGTGTCATATAACAAAAAGAAAATGCAGAAGGTGTCCTTACTGTCCAAGGACAGTACTTATATTTGAGTGTAAAAATTACTAACCTGGAATAAACTCGTGATCTAATATAGTGGTTGTGACAGCAATCACTACTGTATGCTATACAAGAAAAAATAAAAACTGCCACACACATAAGAACAAGAATAAATATGGGTAATAGGAAGTATCTCTTCCCATCGCCCTTAGCAAAAAGAGTTATGCTCTGAAAGAAGAGTTTACATCCCATTAACACTTTTTGATTAAAGTATATGAATTTAAAAAAAAAAAATCCTAAAATGTGTACTTTTTCTTGATAAATAGCCCAGTCAGCTTAATGAGCACTGGTGAATTCTTGTCCTTGCTGGTATCTTGTAGCAGTGAGTTCCACAGAGAAACCCCATTTGTATGAAAACACAGTCCAGCTCTTGATTTCTCTCTCTCTTTTCTCTCTTCCTTACATAGATACATATATATTCTCATGGAAACAGCTGCATGGTCCTGTCTGATGAAAAAGACAGATACCAAGATACAGAAATAGTGGGTAGGGAGAATAAGCAGATGGTCTTGCTTTACTATGCAGGTGCTGTTCAGCAATTTTTCCCACCAGTGAAGCTGCTGTATTTTGCACAATGTTTTCCCAATTCACTAGACAATCAGAAACAGAACAACATGAATGCTCTGTTCTGCTACGATGTGCTGAGACAGCAGGTTATCGTTGGTGACTCTGAAGCTTGCTGACATCTGACATGAATTCCTGGCATGCTGACTTTTTAAAAATCGATGGGGACAGACCTCAGAGTAACAGAAATAGCTGTGAAGCTTAACACTGCTGAAACTGTTCAGGCTTGATTGGCTGGCGAACATGGAAGGTCAGAAAGAGGAGCACTGGATCCTCATCAGTAAGAACAGAAGCAGATTATTACAGAAAAAATCACTCTGAAGTTTCATAGCTTACTGTTCCTGTGAAATAGCCGAGATCAGGAGATGCATAATGTGCAGCAGACCTCTTCTTTATTAATACAACCTTAAGCTAAGGATGAAAAATGTATATTGGCACGCAGAAGGGCTCAATGGAGTGTTATAAAGCCATTGCTTGACCTCCATTTTTGATGATTTTAGAGCACTTCCTAAAAACTTTTGCTAAAGGAAACACTTTAGCCATAGCCAGATTGTTGATGCTAATTAGATTTCACTCTTTGGAGTAGAAGTGGGGAGGGAACTGTTAAGCTCCAGGATAGAAGCACCTATAAATTTAAGTTTTACTTAAAACATGGATGTAGCCTTATTGCTTGCCTTGTTGCAAACAAATTAATAATATGAGTATCACTTCAATCTAGACCAAATTACACAATAAAAACTGCAAACCACATTACTGCAGAATTGATTAAGCACAATTTCTCATTCATCCTGATTGTTTATACATGTTAAGGAGGCCTGCAAAGAGGGAAACATTGTTGAGTCAATGGAAATTTAAAGGGATGTCAGCAAACCTGTTTGAAAAGCTTTGAGAAAATGCCAAAAAATTACATTGTAACTTTCCTTTCTGAACACAAATGGGAATAAATTATAACAATAGGAAGAAATATAAAATGTTTATGTAATTGTAAAAAGCAGCTAAAAGTAAACTTGTTAAATGAACAAACAGTTATGGCTGCATAGAATAATATCTCCCTAGTACCTTCCATCCAAGTGATCTGAAAGCACTTTAAAAGCTTTAATGAGATTCATTTGACATACAAATCAGGTTATGTTGCCTAAAAGTAAATCAAAACAGCTGAAAATTTGCACCTTAACTATGAGATTGGTTAGCAATATGAGGTCCCACCGCTGAAGAGGGCTTCCATGGTGGTATTAGATACAGTGGTCTTGGTGCTATGAAACTATATTAGTTCAACCTCATGACAATATTCTCTTTTTGATTATGCAAAAATATGCATTGCTGAAAATAATTAGACATTAAGAGGCAAAGCAGATAGTTGCTTAACACAAAGTCAGCCCCTCTCTCCCCCTCGTTCTGCCCCGTGCTGTAACCAAAGGCAGGATCCAGATAAGTGGGACAGCCAGCTGTGGTGGCTGGGTCCCCTGGTTGCAGCAGTACTTGCAGCATCCTTCTCAATAGCAGCACAGCAGCAAGACTTTCTGCCCAGGCCCTCTGTAGCCCTGCAGAGCTTTGTGCCCTGACCTTACATCTTTCCTCTTCTCAAGGCAGACATAAACCAGGTGAGGCACTGGATCACTCTTAGCAGTCATTCACAAAACAGCGGAAAGGTGAATAAAGCCTGCTCCTGAGAACGTTTTTGCTAGAATGTGAGGGGAGACCATATACGGGGTCAAAGAGAGTGAGGGTTGACAAGGGAGAAGATGCTGCAGAGAAAGGCATCTAACTGCACGTGTCTGTTGGAGGAGGTGCTGCGAGGCCCAAGGAGGAGATAGAGCGTTAATATTGTGGTAGATGGAGAAGACAGAAAAGAAATAAACCTCCTTATAGTCCCCTGGTGCAACTCACTGATTCTCTTCCAAAAATCAGCCAAGAACAACTGACCACTTCTAGCCCACAACTGTCTTCTCTGCTTTTCTTCGTCTAATGCTTCTTCAATCTTTGCTCCTGGACCTCTCATCAACAATTCCTAGTTCCCTAATCAAAACTCTGCAATATCTCTCAGCCTTCAGTGAACTCCTTCCCCCCAAAAGCCAGTGATCTCACCCAGTCTTGGTCTCATCTCTGAAATCAGTTCATCACCATAGGACCCTGTGCTGTCAACCCAACAGTGAAGGCAAATAAGCTCATTTTTGTCTTCCTCTGTGGAGCAACAAATTTTGGTTTTGCCTACATAGCTGAGAAGACTTGACTTGATTCTGCTGCTGAATGTTCTGACTAAGGGACAATCAATAAGGAATGTATGAATTGCTCTACCTTGTTTCACAAAACATCTGTGCACCGGTGGGATGGCCAGGCATAAAATAATGTCAGTATCCCACAAAGGTATTCATATTTGCTGAGGTAGATAGAAAGTGGATGGCAGAAACTGCCAACATAGGAGAGGAGTGAAAGCTTTTTCATCAGTACTTTTCAGTAAGACCTTGCTTTTACAGATTAAATAATGGCATCATGCTTTAGAACGCAAGTAGTATAATAATCATATTAATACACTTTACTGAAACTGAGTAAAAGGATGATGTCAAGTGCTTTTATATGGTTTCTAATGTAGGCATTTCACTCTCCATTGATTGTATAATAACCTCTCAACAGTTTGAAAATAACATCTCTTTCTCTACTTGTTCTCTCTTTCTTACACTAGCTGGTAAACATGGTTTCTGAAGTTATGAACCACAAGCCAAGGTGGTAATGGACTTCTAAATTCAGCAGCAGTCAAAAGGTGTATCATTGGTAGCAACCAAAGTCACAAATCATTAGCTCGTGTTCCTTGAACTGCTCCTCTGCATTCACCTGTTTGTGGTTGTGTACAAACAATATTTATTTCACTTCTCCCCTCAGCTGTTTCTTTAATTTTTTTGAAAAGAAAAAATAAAAGAAATAAAGAAACATTTTTCCATACAACGTATAGTGTGCCATGTATGTAAGCCAAATTCTACATTGATTTCTGGTAGCATAGCATGTAAGGTGCCTATTCTAGCAGGGAAGTATGGGTTCAGAATGCAATGAGCCAGCTCTTCCTTATGCATGAATAGTCAAGAAGAGGAAAAGAGCCTCCAAGAGCTGTGTGCTTAGCAGAGTTTTCTACCAGTTCTTTCATAAAAGCAGACCTTTTGCAAACTGTCAGGAACTCATTTTACTCCCCTCATAAGAGGGGGACTTCCTCTCTTTGTGGACTCCCTTCCACCTATTTCACTGTCTTCCAGCTCCTGAAGGTTCTGCTCTTCAGAAGCTGAACTGTATGAGAACATACTACTGCACTTCCCTAAAGTATATCAGAAAATAAAGCACCACATACATCCCAGAGAGAGAAGAGGCATTCTGGAAAGGACTTACGGATCTCTTTGTAGAGCTAGGCCCCTTATTATGTATGGTCAAGGAGACAAATATGGTGCTCAAACTTTGAGCATAATATCTATAAACTCCTTGCCATGTAAAACTGAGCATAGCAACAACGAAATACCCGCATAATAAAACCGTCAAGTGCATCTGAAGTGGCTATTCAACTCTCCTAGTAAATTCTCTTCATCCATTCCATGTATTTGGTATTTAAATACCTGATGACTGGAGATTCGATGTGGTGAAATTACCTTATCTAAAAATATTCCTAGTAGGAAAGTGCCTCATTTATTTACTCTTAGAGAATTTTCTTTTGAACATTATTTTGCTCAGTACTATTAAGCCAAAACATTTTAAAGGGAAACAAGCATAAGCATATAAAAACAGAATGATAATGATTTGCCACATGAAAGATAAGTCTTTGAGTGATTTTCAAGCTCAAAGAAAAGCAACTTTCCCCTTTAAAGTATAACGATGTAATTCTCAGATAAGTCTCTCCTATTTACGTTTGCACAAAATACGTCCTGTTGCAGTATTTACTCATCTACGTTCTGGGCTTACTCCTGTACTTGCCCCAGAGCTGTGGGAGGAAAGGGAAGAAAGCCTTCTGCAGGTTCTAAACTTACAGGTTTCAAAAGGCTGAAGCTCTTTCATGGACACAGTAATAATTTTCAAGTGACCACACAGTGATAAACATTTTGCAAGATATCTGTGCACGATTGTCTTAATTGAGGGTTTATTTTTAGACTATCAGATTTTAGCAGGTTCTAGATACAATATACCAAGAATATGAAATCATTCACAGATATAAAAAAAAAAAAATCAAAGCAAATCTGACTGATTAAACACAATAACAATCATTGTATATTGCATAGTGATGGGTCAGAACACATGATACCCTAGGCAATATCTTCCTATTTATTTTTAGAAGAACAGCCATCCTTTTTTGAAGATTAAATTCAATACATTCACTGCAAAATTTGTGGAATATGTACATGTCCTGCATCTCCAATGTCCCTGCAGAGCCTCTTGATTCCTCCTTGGCCATTTTTTATGGTTGAATCCCTAGTGCCAGACACTTCAACTAATCAGAGCATTACTTCCTAGCATGGTTATTTCTGGAAATCAGAACAATTCACTGCCTCTGAAACATCAAGCTCCTCTCTCAGATGTTACACCTCCTATTACAACAAAAAGATATTTATGGCAGACTTCATTGAAATATAGCACAAAAGAAAAAGAATGCTCTAAACATGCTTTAAAAATAAAATCGATTTTTGGGAGACAAAAGCACACAGTATAAGTGTTCTTTTCTTATTTCTGCTTTGGTAAGACGGTGGATGCCACGCATAATACACGTTTTTGGCTCTGTGCTGTTGAAAGCATTTAAGAAAACACAAATCCCAGAAAAACAAGAAACTCTTAAGATTTGAAATTCTAGGAAACCCTCCAGATAGAATGCCTTAGCGTGAGCGAGAAAGAATGTGACTACAAATATCATCATTTGAGGCTTTACCTCAAATTGAAAGTTTAGAAGCAATTGAATTCCTCTGTTTCTCTGTTTAACACTATCTACGTTTCTAAGAAATAAACAAAAAGGACATATCAGTCCCCATGATTTCAAGGATGGTGGGTTATTTCAAGACTGGTGAATTCTGAATGCTTAGAGGCATAAACACTTTTACTGTCAAGTGATGATTTATAACACATGGGCAATGAATAAACCTAGTGCAGATCTGGACTGAGCAGGAACAGATCCACTTACAAGATAAAGACCCATGTTCACTGAAAGTGTGAAACAGTGACAAAGTGTCTGAGCTAGCAATCATGAATTTGAAAGTGAGAGAACTGTAGCAGCAGTCACAAGTCCGGAGTCACATGCATGGCTTTGTCCCTGTGTAGCCTTGTTGTTTTGGAAATGTACAGTACAAAGTATGAAATATTCCTAACCCTGCCAAAGGTGCAAAACTTAGAATTCCTCAGATCCACTCCTAGAAGATTTCCCAAAAAGAGGCACAGTCAGAGCAACCAATGCACAAGTTTCAGGATAAGCAGGATGCTGATAATAGCTCCAGAGGTACTGCATGATGCATAGGATCACCAGGGAAAGTTAATGTGCCTCAAACAGGACACCATGAACATCCAAGACGGTGCTCGAGGCCTTCCCAGTCCCCAGAGCACTTTGCAATCAGGAGTGAGACAAGGCGGTTTAAAGATACATAGTCTTCTCTTCCACTGGGCTTTAAGTCCTTAAAGCACATTACAGAGTCAGTCCCTTTAATCTCACAATTCAGTGTTTAATTCATATCTCCCTCCAGACCAACAGTGACTTCAGCAAGTCATTTTTCCAACTTTCTAAATAGATTTAAAGGAACCTAGGCCAGAAATGCTTAAAATGTATAAGTGAGTTCAGACAAAATAACTTCTAGTAGTTAAACCTGCACAAGGAGGTAAAATTAAATGTGTTCCACATACTTTTTTTTTTTAAACTTTATTGCCCTATTGTATTGAAATACAACTTGTTTTCTTTGATTTGGTTACTTAATAATCATTCCACTATTACCTAATTGCAATAGGTTATGAGTGCATCTTTATAATCCAGGTCCTTTCTACAGAATATTCTGTATAATGAACAGCCACACAGCAGCTCAGGGCACAAAACGACCCTTTATTTTCACTTCGGAGTCTCAAAGCTCTATGTTTAGATTTAATAGTTGTTAATTATTGCACTGCAGACAGCATTCTGAGAAATTTTGAGTTTTGAGTAGCTGTATAACAATCATGAATTAATTTACTTTAATACGTAACAAAATTCGGTTACCCAGAAAATGGCTATTGAGGCGGCTGGCGCACAGCTCTTACTCTCAGCATCCACCACTGAGTTGTTACAGTATATTCACCACCTCAGCCAACCAAGATCCCACCACCCAGGCTGTGTTAGAGAGCAGGATCAGAGCCTGAGAGTCAGCTCCTACTCACTCTTTTCTAAGGGCTACCTGAACAGGGAGAATACAGTGATAAAACAGGGGTAATACAGTGACGAGATCCAGGGAGTTCAGTTACTGTGGAAAATGTAAGAACGGAAACATCTTTGACACAGAGGACAACCTCTGATCTCAGAAATCCAAGGACCTGCTGTCCACAAGCAGCGAATATCACGTTAAGAGAAACCACTCTCTAAAAGAAAGTGAGAAAGGATTGTCCTTTACTGGCCCCTTTGATTTTATCACCTGTCACAGGATCAAGTGGTCCTTTCAAAATTTGTGAGAGTTGAAATATTATGGCCCCACAACAGTAGACAAGAAAAATGACCCTAATTTTTTTTTTTTGCAAGGTAAGCAGGATACAAGGAGAAAAAAATATCACATTTGTAAAATGCTTCTTATCAAAATTAATTCTGAGGACAGAGCTACTACAGGTAAAAAAGTATTTGTCTCTGCTGATTTGTTAGGTTTGTGACATTGACTCATTCTCTTTGAAGCTGGCTTTGGGTATTAAAAACATCGAATGTCAGCTTGCTATCTTTCCAGGACTCTAATTCTGCTACCGACTCAGAAAAGAAAATATCCTGATTATGTAGTTACCATTAGTTTCTATTAAGAGCCCCAACTGGAAGGAACAAACACTGAGAATTAAAGCAATGATAATATTAGGTTTTGCTTTATGCTTTTTCACTTATAAGTACTAGGATTTTCATGAGACTGTTCAAGGGTATGTAAGAGCAATCTTTTTTTTTTTTTTTTAGGTCCGTTTAATGCAATATCTATCTATACAGAATTGTAAGGTGAATTATGTGAAAATGTTACTAAAGCTGGGGTTGTACAGTCAGCCTTCTTCAGGATTTTTGAAAAGCAGTGACATTCCTTTATAGAATGTTTTTTTAAGACTGCTCATTTGTATTATTCTATTGCTGAGAAAACTTGCTTGCGGATCAGAACTCTGCAGTGCCAGGCACAGAACAAAAGACAGTCACCATCCCGCCACCCAGAAGACAAGCTACCTTCCCCTTGGACTTGAGCTATTTGTCCTGAAACATATATTTAAAATAGAGGACTGGATATTTGGAACTGCATGAATGGAAAACAAAAAACACAGATGCAATTAGAAAAAGCAGTGGAGGAAGCCCAGACATAGATGAAGACTTTGTTTTGAGACCATGACAGAAAGGTACATGACAGAGTTTTTGAACAAACCACTGCCTGGAAAGGTGCTCAGCTCTTGATATAGTCAAGACATAAACCTCTGAACAGTTTTCATCAATAAACAGGTTAGATACATCCTGTACAATAAAGCATGTTAGATGGACCCTGTATCTTTTTCAGTTTTTCTGCCTAGTAAAAAGAACTCTCAAGACCTCACATTTTATCTTAAATCCAAGGACAAAAGGTTTGTTGACAGAACAGAACAAATCATATCAGAACAAAACCACACTTACTCCATCTCAAGAACTGCATAAAATGGAACTGTTGTCTTTATATATAAACATAGAAATACATATGGTGGAAAAAGAGAGACTGCCATCCAAATTGGACTGCGAGCATTGCAGAAGTGTATGATTTCAATAGCAGATGTTTTTTTTTTCTTTTTTGTCTTTGTGGTCAATGGCTGTTATATTCCGGAAGACACAGAAAAAAGTTAATGAAGTATGCCACTTCCAAGGAGCTGGTCTCCACAAATGCAATGCAGGGTGACCTTACTTTACCAACATTTTGAAGATTTAAAGGCATATCACAAGACTATATACCCACATTATAAAGATACTTCTGTTTCTAACTTAAAATCAAATGATTCACCTGATAAATCTCCAAGCCTTTTATAGCACTGAAATTCAGTTCTCTTAATGAGGACCAGTAATTGTAGATTCAAAGGCTGCCCAAACCAGTCAGCAGGAGATAATATGTAATATGTAACCACAGGAAAAGCAAACTGAAAAAAGAAAGACCACTGGCTTTCATAAATCATTTTTTGACAGCAAGGTTATTTATCATGGGAAATAAGCTTAATCAATAATAGAGTGAAACAACCTTAATAAAAAAGGGAATCAAGCTCTGTTCTGTTAGAGCATTATAATTAATGTGGGTAGGGGGAGAGAGAAGAGGCAGAAAGAATTGTTACAGAGAATTGTTATTATCCTGACAAATGGATTCTGGTTTGTTTCTAAAAGTTCATTTTCATCTAGCAGCTTTGAATGAGAAAGTACCAAGAATCACACTTTGTTTTCTAAGAAGTAATGAGAACTTTTGAGGGAGGTGCCCAATTAGGGAAGAATTACTCATGTGATCAATATATTTTTATTTGGTCTCAAGTGAATGATGTAACCAATTCTGACTGTATTAAAAATCAGATCCTTAAAAGATGTGGAGAGACCAATTTTTTTTCAATTTATTGTTATAAACAAACCAAGTGTTAGCTTTTCCAAAAGTCATAATTTATTGTTCTGGGTTGATTAATTTTACAAATGTGAGAGGAAAGGAAAAGCACCCAAGAGAAACTTTGGAAGCTTGATGAAAAGAAATGTTTTCATCTACATTAATACACAAAAAGTTGTGTATTTACAGTTATTGTTTGGTTCAGTCACTTTTCATTTATCTTTCTGACTATTTTTATGGGTAGATGATAATTCCATCAGATTTTGAAAACATTTAGCAAATTTTTTTGAAAAACATTGCACAACTTCGTCTGCAAAATCAGAAGCCTACATATATCTACAATGTGAATATGTATCCCAATCAATGGGAATATGTATTCCAATCACATTCCATTTTTCTTAATCCACTTGGCCACAACATCAACGTACAATATAAAAGAATGGAATCGTTAATGTTTAATAAAAAATTCTAAGACAAAAGTCCTATCTGAAGCAAAATTACAAAATGAAAGAAATACCAGCCCTTAAAGGAAGTTCGCAAAGGATTTTGTTGTAATTTTTCTATGGAGGACATACAGTGACAGTAACCCCAAAAATACATTCATAGGGAGAAAGAAAGAAAATATATGTAAAGGTAAGAATGATGACAATGGGAATGGAAAAATGAACAACAAATTTGATGGACTGACTTAGATTCTGTATTTCAGTTAAGAAGTCCAAAATTCACAAAACTCAGAGTTTATCCTAATCCATAAAGGTGACTCTCTGCAAGAAACCCACCCCCAAAGGGTTTAGTAAGTTAACAATTTTAATAATTCATTTAATAATTTAATTATTAGCACCTCTAGCTTAGACTTCTGAATTTCAGAAGAGTGGCTCTTTTGCCAAGCCTGTCCTTGACAGAAGAGGACCTGTTCCCAAAGCCTTTCCAAGCTCCACTCAGTATTCCACTGAGTATTCACACACACAACCTACAGGTCAGAAAAAGCAGAGCAGCAAAATAATTCTTATCCTGGAGATCATTTGGAAGCCTTTTAAAGTGTTCCCAGACAATTTGTAAAGGGCAAGAAAAAGATTATTAGGTATCTTACCTGTTACAAATTATTCAGCATCTTAAAGATCTGGAAAGCCAATTGGCTATAGAAGGCAGTTGTTGAAAAGAACAGAATTTTTGATGCTTTAATGTGAAATTCTTAACTTTTTACATAAGCCATACAATATACTAATCTCAATTTTTATTCTGCTTGATTCTACTGGGATTAAACTGGTGATGTGTCTGTTGACTTCAGAGAAGCAGGATCAGGACCCCTGTTCTTCAGGAACTAGTTATTTTTGCACTCCCGATTTACATCACTACAGTGTCTTGAAACTGGTGGAGTAATATAGACATAAAGTGGCAGGAAAGTAGTATAAACATCAGGTTTTCAAAGTGTTGTACCCTAGGCCAAATTCTTCTTCAGGTTCCCCTGGGCCTATGCCTTCAATAACCTAATGTATAAAACAATCCCAGAATGCAGTCTGTTCTTATTTTTCCATCCAGCATTGTCACCTAGCTGTAGCTTCTTGCTTGAAATCAAAATGCTCAGCATTTCTCCCTTCATATTCTGTTTTACTGCACAACATCTATGATGTAAAGTTGGGCTACTGTTAATTTAATTACATGGTAGGATGGAGAACAGAACACGTTATTCCAGTGTTATTGATAGTCAGTAGCAGCACCTACTGGTACCCTCATATATTCCCTCTGGAGAAGGTACCACTTTAATCATGCATACTGCAGCAGTGCAAATGTGCTTTCTATACTCTTTTACAGCATTGTATTTAGGTATTTTCTACTTATCTCTTCTAGAAATGCATGGACTGTACTACCTAATGTAAATGTGTGAGAGTCACAGAAATGGAACCCAGTTCTATATTAGTGTGTACTTTTTTGCAGAAGTCATTACAGGTGCAAAAGAAGAATCTTTATTCTGCTGGGAAAGACATGGCAATAGTGATTGACCATTTCTTTTCCTGGCTTGCTTGCAATAAAACATTTATTCATAATACATGTTTAGTGCTGCAGGTGGCATTGTTACTGTTCAAAGAACCCTACTCAGCATATAATGTGGTCGGCACTTCATCTTCCTGAAAATGAATCTTGAAAACTTCTTGAATTATATATCTCCTCCTGCTTTTCAGTGGATCCATAATTTTCTTCAGAAGATGAATTGCAGACAGCAGCGCTGATGAGAATTAAACTAGCAAGGTTCATGTTAAGAACATAGTCAGTAAATCAAAAACTCAAAGTAATGCTAGAGATTCAAAATCATAGACTGACAATATCCTGAGATACTAGGTATGATGGAGTCTGGTAATGAAGTCATGAGGTTAAACATCAGCCTGTCATCGACACCCACATGCTGAAGTACCATAAACCTGCACTCCTCCTAGGAACAACAAAATCGCCCTTAGTGCATACGTGGAGGAGAAGGAAGCCTCAGACAACTAATTCTAAAAGGAAGAGCCTATATGCATCAAAACCCAGAGAGGTAATCTCTTCAAATCCTAAAAACAATGCTAATAACCACAGAGCTTTGGGAAGTTACCACTGGGAATATTCCCCAGCATGACAATCAGAAAGCTATGTGTTCAACAGCAACAGAAAGAAAACTTCATAGCTTTAGAAAATAATTTTTCTTATTAAAAAAAAAAAAAAAGAAATTATCCTAAAAACATAATAAAAACTCTCACTCCAAAGCCATCATATTCACCTTTAGGAGCAATTGTATTGATCCTGTTTAACCAAAACCATTCACTAGTAATACATGGTACACATATCAATTTATTGCATAAACGTTTTAATAACACCTTCTGTTTTCTTGATGAATAACCCTGCCAAAATAACTTGTATACCAATCCCATCAACTGTCTATGTGAAGCAGATATTCTGCTCTGGTTGCTGTTTCCTTATCACGTCCGTAGGATAGCGAAGACCTCCAAGAAAGGTAGAAAAGAGGATTCACATCCTACATGTTTTATATTTCTGCCTTCAGTTACTTGCACATTCCTCTCCTTGCGTCATAAACATTTCTACTTCTCTTGTTGACAAATAATTTGCTGAGAAGAAACACACAGAGGGGCAAATATTTAGTACAATGTGCAGGGATTTAGCTGTGTGATTATGTTAAAGTTAATGGGAGTCTTGCACCTATGTCTCTGTGCATGCATGGAGTCTTCAACTCTGTACAGTGCTTTAGGCTTTCAGGAGCGTCAGACTTGAGGAAACCGATGGGCTGTATTCTCATCTCAGTGCATCCAGATCTCTCTGTATAGGATTTATGTGCAGAAACCTACATGTGACAATATAAGACAGTATTCTTAATTTATAGAGGTAAGCATATCAAATAATGAAATACTTAACATTAGAAAACTCACATGTATATGCAGAAAGTAATCTTGCTCTTTTTAAATAAGATCTTTGAATTAGCACATGAATTTAGTCCTTGTGGAAACAGACTGCCAGCTCTAAACATCACATTTCCCATTTACCTATAGAACTGATACAGGACATATAGAAGTACCATGACTGTCCTCCACAGAGTTCACCAAAATCTCTCAACCTTGGCCAGGATAAGAGGTTAATTCAAACTCCACGTCAATAAAATCTTCACGTTTACTGAAGTTTCCCAGTGCAATGGTGAATTCTGTGGCATGTCAAATAGGGGCTAAATCAAATCCAGCAATTTTCCACTGCTCTGATACATGCTTCCAAAAGAGGAAGAATTTAACAAACCAGAGCTTCAGCTGATATAAATCAGCACCATTCCACTGAAGCTAATGCAGCTGCATTGATTCACAGCCACTGAAGTCTTGGACTCTGGTCTCACAAATATGATAGAAAGTTCCATTTGCTAATGTAAATATATATCGATGGTTTATCACATAAATTCATTCAGCAAAATGCAAGAATCAGTACTGTTTTTTTAGTAATAAATTGCTATAACAGGTAGGAATAAGTTCCGAGCTTTTAAAGAATCCAGTAATATATGTACTTCAGTCACAGAGTAATCCTGCAAGCACACCGTTGTCTTTAAAACACCTTTTTCTTTAGTGCCCCTCTCCTGATGCAAGACCAGAAATTGCACAACCACTCCTATGACTGTAGACAGCAAATTTAAAATACCCTTAATTGGAAGCTGAAAAAACTAAGCGTGCTTCACAATGGCTGAGACACAAGACTTATGGTTGTTTACTGTAACACTAAGACAGTCCCATTAACAAGAATGATGGGAAACTGCATCCTGGCATTATTCTTAGCAAAAGACTTGACAAATATGTTTTGTAAATGAAGGAGCTACAACAGAGAAAACATATAATACACTTTTCCCCCCTTTTTCCCAGTGAAATGGTTGCATGTTTAATGCTTTATACATTATTCAAGGCTCCATTTTCCAGGGTTCATCAATACCCAAGTCCACAGCAGCTAGAAGCTTGTAACAACTGACAAATGTAGACAAAACATGCTGCTTAACCCAAGAACAGTGGGTCAGAGAACAAACAGGAAAATTTATTGTCTTCCCTATATTACTGTTGGAATGGAGAAGTAAATGAATACCATACGTTATAGCTTATCACTTACAGTATGAGTGTATCATGAACAGCCCAGCATGTCCTACTTAAATAATACTGATGGATAACATGCAGGCAGCTTTTGTTCATTGCTGAGGTTTCGTCTTGTCTACATGTTGTTTATACTTATTTAGGGTGAGAGGAAGAGACAAAAGAATAGCAACAGTCATGCTAGGGATCACACAATCCCCTTCCTCTGTGTGTCCATAATGAATCTAGACTATGCCTACCACGGAAGTTACTGCAAAGAAATAAAACAGTCTTCTTGGGATAAAAAGTGGTTTCCACAATATATTCTTAGACCAGACATTATATTATTTCCCAGCTCTACTTGTAAGGAACTCTGCAGAGGACAAAGGAGAAAAAGGGAAAAAAAAGGGGGTGGTGGTGGGGGGAGGAATAGCAACCTGAGTTTTATTGCCTCTGCCTGCTGGAGAACTGCATGGAGATTAGCAATAATTTTTATATTCAGCGCAGTACTTCTGAAGGTGACTCAGGAACTTGTGTGAACTAGAATTCTAGCAGAGTATAAGCAAACCCCCAAACCTGTGGTGCCGTTTCTCTATTGCCCTCAGTATATTGTATAACCAGACCATTACACCTATGCAAAGCAGGCCAAAATGCACCTCTCAGTTGCAATGGCGTGGCATTAACATCTTCAGCATGATTTCTCAGGTTTCCAGTGTGAGGAGATCAGATTGCCTGAGGATCTCATCCCACACTGTCATCACACTATTTCAGACTTTATACCGGTGCTGTGCGAATGGCAAATGGGCAGGAAAAGGCACTGCGTTCTTAAAAATGTAATTCAGAGCTATTTTATATTCGCCCTGCTAGTGTACCACAAAAACTGCAAAGCAGTGTAGAATCAAGCCCCACATAAAGGAGATAATTGAACAATATGAGGGATCATTTTAAATTATTATTAAGCTTTTTGCTGTTCAATGGGAAAACAGAAAACAAAACACACACCCCAAAAAAGTAATTTTTCCCTAAATAATTGAAGGTAGTTGTAATTGAAGGGTCAGATCTATAATTTTTGGTAATTTAATTAAGTCACTAATATTAACCACAGGAATTAATTTGGTCTGACACCTTTACAAGCAGGTTTTTACCAATAGAAAAAAGATATTCCCACTCTAACATGAATTAAAGAGTGCTTGTCTACTCACAAAACTGTATCATTTTAATTAAGATTTTGCAGCCACCACTTATTAATTTAAATCTGACCTATATCTCAGTAAAGGAATCTAAACTAACAAGTCAGATTTGAATAGACCAGAGCTCCTTACACAAATCACAGTGATTTTAATGAAGCAGCTCGATATTCCATCTGTATTTACTCTAGCGTGATTTTGTGATGTACAGCAAGCCTCCAGTGAAAAGTATTTCAAAAAGGAACTCAGTTTCACAGAATCACAGAATGGTTGGGGTTGGAAGGGACCTCTGAAGTTTATCTAGTCCAACCCCCCTGCTAAAGCAGGTTCACCTAGAGCAGGCTGCACAGGATCGCGCCCAGGCAGGTTTTGAATATCTCCAGAAGGGAACAAGATAGGATGAGTTCAAAATGGGACTCAGGTGTCCAGTTCTCAGTGGTCCAAATCTCATATTGGTCAAGACGACCATACTCAGCAAAATATCACATGGCGGTGATTTCTATGCATGCATAAATTGGTTCATTTAATACATACTGCTCATTATTATTGGTAGATTTATGCTTGCTAGAAATGAAAGATACAGATATTTACTGAGGTACAAATAAAAAAAAACAAAACCAAACAACAAACCAAAACACCAGTCCTTGGAGCTTTTTTACCTAGTAAAGGGTTTTTCTTTCCCACTGGCATTTCTCAGCACTCATTTTCTTCTCAGTGTCCCAGAGATCTGTAGTTCCTTACAGCTGCCAGTTGCTTATGCAGACCACAGTAAGACTCAGAAGCTCTTCTGGGATGTAGTCAACTTGGCATAATATATTTTCCTTTCCAATATAAAAACAGAATTAGCAAGGCTGGCCAACATAGCTCTAAGTAATTACATGATGAAACTGAGGCTACTAGATGATGAACATAGGTAACTTGTATTGGTGCTATTTAAAAACATTCCCAAATCTAGGGTCTCCACATGAACATGCTTACAGAGACAAGCTGTAGGTCACTAGCAGGCACTTACAGTATAACTTCAAATTCTTGCTTTTAACTACTAAGTAACTATAAGAATGGCATTGCTTTTATTCCAAAAAACAGGGAGGGTAATAAACAAGATTTCTAATTCTGCATTAACTACAGCCTTATATGTAGTCCCCTGGCATCAGTCTGACTTGTATTTATGCTCAATACTTTTAATCCATTCCCACTTTCCCTACACACATAGCATATTCCTTTCTTCTTCTAGAACTCCACAATTATGAAGGACTGTACAGGATATGTTTTCAGGTTGTAAGATGTCATGGAACAAGAAGGCCAGATTACATGTGTTCCTGTATTCCTGGCAGGACTATGCTATGCAATAGATTGGAGACGGCTCTGGTTGCAGGACTTAATCTACAATCTGGGAAGTCTTCTACTAGAATACCAAACATCTGCTGCCTCAAATCAGAGATGGTAAGAATCCTACCATTAAACCAAGCACTTCCAGCACCACAAGCCAGCTGTGGGTGTCAAAGAGGGTTTAGAAAAATAAACATGAGAGAGAATTGCTCTCAATGGGATTTTGATGCATACTGGAAAAACTGATTCCTATTACAATGTACTTTTATTTTAAAGCCTAAAAATCTCTGGGTTTTATCTACAGAAAGGTGAAAATTATTAAATAAAGGTCTCTAAAATATACTTAACAGAAAAAAGAAGCCCTGCTGGTAACATACAGGGAGAAAAATTAGCCAACCCTGACACAGCCGGGCTCTGCTGTGACACAGCAAAGGCTTGACTATGTCACATGAAAATTTTTGTAATACCTTAGCTTATTTATCTCAAAAAACTCATTTTACTCTGTTATTAACTGAGAGCAGGAACCACCAAAACTGTCTCTTAATCTCAGGCCAATGATCCCACCACCACTAAAGGTGAACCTCCAGGACAGTCACTTGATCCAAAAACCTGTTTATTAAACAATAGCAGATTTGTCTAGGTATCTTACTCAACAACTTTTTTGCCTCAGTCTTCACTGGCAATCTCTCTCCTCACACCTCCCGAGTAAATGAGCCATTTGATGGGGATCGGGAGGGCAGAGATCCTCCCACTGTAAGAGAAGATCAGGTTCGTGACCACCTGAGGAACCTGAATGTATATAAGTCTATGGGTCCTGATGAGATGCATCCCAGAGTCCCGAGGAAATTAGCTGATGTAGTTGCTAAGCCACTCACCATGATACTTGAAAAGTCATGGCAGTCAGGCGAAGTCCCTGGGGACTGGAAAAAGGGAAATATTGCAGCCATTTTTAAAAAGAGTGTAAAGGAGGGCCCTGGGAACTACTGACCTGTCAGCCTCACCTCTGTGCCTGGGAAGATCATGGAACAGATCCTCCTGGAATCTATGCTAAGGCACATGGAGGACAGGGAGGTGATTCGGGACAGTCAGCATGGCTTCACCAAGGGCAAGTCCTGCCTGACCAACCTAGTGGCCTTCTATGAAGGAGTAACTACATCAGAGGACAAGGGAAGAGCTACGGATGTCATCTATCTGGACTTCTGTAAGGCCTTTGACATGGTCCCCCACAATATCCTCCTCTCTAAATTGGAAGGATATGGATTTGATGGGTGGACTGTTCGGTGGATAAGGAATTGGCTGGATGGTCGCATCCAAAGGGTAGTGGTCAATGGCTCGATGTCCAGATGGAGAACAGTGACGAGTGGTGTCCCTCAGGGGTCCATTCTGGGGTCAGTGCTGTTCAATATCTTCATCAATGACATAGATAGCAGGATCAAGTGCACCCTCAGCAAGTTTGCAGATGACACCAAGCTGAGTATTGTAGCCCATGTGTGACATGGGCTTATAAGAAAGATGGTGACAGACTTTTTAGCATGGCCAATAGTGATAGGACAAGGGGTAATGGTTTGAAACTAAAAGAGAGTAGATTCAGACTGGATATAAGGAAGAAATTTTTTACGATGAGGGTAGTGAAACACTGGAACAGGTTGCCCAGAGAGGTGGTAGATGTCCCATCCTTGGAAACATTCAAGGCCAGGATGGATGGGGCTCTGAGCAACCTGATCTGGTTGTAGATGTCCCTGCCCATTGCAGGGGGGACGGACTGGATGGCCTTTAAACATCGCTTCCATCCCAAAGCATTCTATGATTCTATGATCTTAAATATACTTCTACTTGAGATACTTGCACTTAGTACCTTATGTGGCATTTGTTTGCCTCCATCTCATTGCGTCCCTCAGTACAGTGTATCTTATTAGGCTGACGATGAGAAAACTCTGAGATTTGCATTCCAGGAAGTCATCAGACGGAAACCCTAGGATATGACTGCTAATCAAGAGACTGATGACAGTGTGGTGATATTCCACAGGTCCTGCTGCAGGGGCTCTCAGTTATCAAGGCTGTTCTTGTAAATTTAGAAACTTTGATCTATAATCTTTGCCATCCTCAAGCACTCAGGAGGATCACATAGATAGCTAAGCACAAACATGGATCTCCAAGCACAAAGGGCCTGAATTAACCCTTGCAAAATAACCAAGTGATAAACCCCCACATCCAGCCTGACCTTTCCAAGCCATAATACATGGTTATTGCCCCTGGCTGTGTCTGCTGGTACTAGCACAGGAAGGAAGAGTTTGGCTCTGCCGTATTTGTAGCTACCTTCAGTCAGAGGCAGCTATCAGATTTATTCTCATCTTTGCTGTACTAAACATGCACAGGTCCCTCAACCTGCACATATGAGTCACGTGCTCTCGGCCTGCAACCATCTTGATAACCCTCCTCGGGTCCCTGTCCAGTTTCTCAGTATCACTCTAGAACTGTGGGTCTCAAAACAAGACTCATGCTCCGAGTAGCGAGACCAGCACCACAGAGAGGGTTGTTATAACTTTCCCAAACCTGTTTGGCCACACTCCAGATGTTGCAGGTATGTGGTTTGTGGTATTTGTGACTCCAGATGTTGCAGGTATGTGGTTTGTGGTATTTGTGACTCCAGATGTTGCAGGTATGTGGTTTGTGGTATTTGTGACAAGAGCACACTGTTTGCCCTGCTCTAAACCTTAGCTCCTTTTGAGCAGGGCTGTTTTCAGCTGATCAGCTCCCATCCTGGACCAGTACATGGCCTTATTTTGCCCTAAGGTGCAGAGAGGAAATCAAATACAAATCTCCTGAAGGCAATACAAGACCTTACAGGTCTACATACATATATTATCATCAGGTATTAAATAATATTCATGTTTCCCCTGTGATGTGCAGCCAGTATGTCTCAGTGCATCTTATCTATTTGCAAGTTCCTTCTAACTCAGTACTAGTAACAGCAAAATAGCAACTTGAAAATAAACCAGTATCAATCTGATTGAAATAACTGGCAAGCTTGACAGTGACCCGGGTACCTTTCCTTCTGTCCTTTATGACATTCTGATACTACCTCTAGCTTCTACAATTCATTTGCCTCATCCTCTGAAGCATTTACTGAGAAATAACCTTGAACTTGACTTGTCACCCCAGGCAAATTATTATGTCTTCTTTGGATTCCTTCACCCTACGGTATTTAACAATTTTGGTTTCTTGTCTGGGTTCACTCAAAGATTCAAAGTGCAACACAAAAAAACAACAGAAATGTGCAAGTAATGCAATAATTTTGCAAAGATGTTCTGTGTGGAACATAGCTAGAGCAGGGTAGAGGAGAGAAAATTGCTAGTGACATAAAAAACAACAAACAATGCTAAATGTAAAATAATAGTAAGGGTACCACTTTGCTTTATACAATAATTGCTGATCATTAACATCATCACCAATTGGAAAACGTGATTAGTACACAGCGTTAAACACATATTCAATTTAGAAATTCTGAGGCTCAAAAATATCTGCAACATGTAACCTTGCACAAGGAAAGCACCAGGAGACTGAGAGCACAGTGAAGTTCAGCTTCCTTGCTGAAATTTCTTTTTAAAAGAAAGTTATTTGATAAGGATTGGAAGTCTATTCTACATGGTATTTGTGATAGACAAGAGCTATTCCTTTGTCCACTAGATATTCAAAGCAGAGACAGCAAATCTTTTCACTGTATCACACACAACGGGATAGAAGGAAATCTCAAACAATTTTTATTAAAAGTATCACTACCTGAATAATTGGGGGGAGCAGGGAATCACGGATGAATGACAGACACAAAGGCCCACACAATAGATGCTTACCAGCCAAGAGCAAAGCTATAGCTAGTCTCCTGCAGAACTGTAACCTTTCCTTTACTACCATTTAGCAAAGGCTAATGTCAGACAATGGAAATAGGGGGAAAAACAGTCCATAAAAAGAAACTGCTTATTGGCTGAAAAAACCAGCCAGATTCAGGCAGTCACTGTTATGGATATATTTAATAAAACACTTATTTTGCATTAATTGCTGTTTTAAAGTAAACTTTTTTTGTTCTTACTAATTTATGTACTATGATGTAAATTTGAACAGTTTCAGAAGTGGGGATGAAGCCAGAAGAATAACTTTAAGTTGCCTGGAAGTTATGATTCACTATATTTTTTGTCTCACTTTTTTATTGCACATAAGTGCGGCCTTATTGTTGCTTATAAACAGACGTGAATCTGTCCCTGCTATCACACTTAAGTCTGTAAGGGAAAATAACAGAACCCTTGTGACAACAACTGCAGTGACACACAATGGTTTTTTTACTCTACGTAGTCCAAACTGAGTCAATTAAAGAGATGCTGTGAATAAAGGTAAAAACATTGACTTTTGCTTCACAGAATACTCAAGCCAGGTAATGACTTGGATCCGTGTTCATTTGCCCTCCCCTCCCCCCCGATTATATATTAATAAAAGTGCCAGTTATTGTTTCAAAAAGCAATGTCTTCTCCTAGTTGCTCTTACATGATCCGAAAGCCCGCCAGAAGATGTTTTACCTCTGCTTCCTCTGACTCTCCAGTACAAGAAATCTGTCAAATCTCCAATGCTCTCACAGTCCCTCAAAAATACTCCTATGGACCTGCAGCTTGTTACCTCATTTACCTATCGTCTAATTCTGAAAGCTTAACAAAACATCTAAGTACCTAAGGCTTGGATCCTACTAAGCCATAACATACATCACTACGTTGCAATGTGCATCTGTACTGAGGTTAAGCCAAGCACCTGAAGCACTGCCATGCTGCTTTCCCTGACTACCTGATATGCTCACAGATGATGACTGAATGCAAACCTTGTGAACTGCCTTTGGTTAATCTTCACATTAAAAAAAAAAAAGTAAGAAGCATACAACCCTAATTTATTTTTCAATAAAAGACATTCTCCTGTGTCTTCAAATCAGATGAAATTCATAGAAATGTAAAATCACAGCATAATTTTACTGTGTTTAGTTATCCTGCATGCTCCTCTTCAGACAGCACCAGTTCGCTGGGTGCAATGTGAACATACTGCAGTTGCCTGTCTTATTTTTCTCCACGACGAACTTTAGGCTGCATGCTGTCTTCAGTCCTTGCAGAGCTCAAATGAAAGTCAATAGGAGATCTGTTTTAGATCAATGCCATTATATGGCCATCTATAAGCAGAGGTCTGCAGGTTGAAAAATAGTCATTATCCTTTTGGTCATGAGACTCGGCCAGTTTGATATCTGAAACTAATTTTTCTGGAACCTAATTATACCTTTCACAGGGCTCCAGATGACATTATGCAGCGATAAAAATAAATTTACCTTATCTTGTTCTAAGCGTGTTAGAGACAATACAGTATCTTTGGCTGTACATACAGATTGGCTGGCATTAAGGGAGTAAATTGGCGAGTACTTTAACAACCTGACCCTAACTGACTTTTCTGGTCCTGAAGCAGCATCCTTCATTTCCGAATACTCTGTGTTGTGTGAGTGTGTGCACACATGTGCCCATGGAGTCTAGCAAACCAGGTTAGACTCAGATTTCAGTAACAACAGGGTAAACAATATGGTAACTCCATGGAACTATTAGATGATTTGCACTGCCTGTTTGGCATTACTCTAAGTAACTGTTTCTGGAATTATTCGGTACAAAAATGGTTTATTAAATTCCAAAAGATCCCATAAAAAAGGAAAGGTTATACTGGATGATTTTACTTAGAAAATAAGCAGAGCTAGTTATGGTCTTAGCACTGTATACACATGGAATATATAAGCTGTTTAGCTTCATTAAAAAGAATGCTATTCCCAGCTTTGATTAGTTTTGCTATTCTCTAAATGAAACACTCACTTTCCAAATTAATCTTCTGCAAATAGAAGGGGCAGAACAGAGGCATTATTGGTCCGAGAGCTCCACTGAAGGGTATATGAAGGAACAAGCTGATGAATATGTTATTAGGAAAAAAAAAGTATACAAAAATAAAATTGAATCAAAAAAAAAAAAAAGAAGAAACAAAATCACAAGATAAAGTCCTTATATAAAAAGTTAAAATTCTCCACTTGCTTTTGACGGCTGCTGTTTTTATTATTAAAGGTTTTGCTGAGAGTCTGCATTTTGATGTTAACACATGAAAATACGTTGACTGGCACAGAAAAACAAACTCATAAATTTCAACTTTAAGTATCTGGTTTAATGTATTATTGTACTTTATTGGCAATATTCCACCAGCAAATGTCTTTTTATTATTGTATCCCCTCTTTGCAATAAAGAGGAATGCTGTTGACTGGCTTCCACTTTGGGAAATATGAAATCGTTGTTTCTTGCTAGCTGTGGGCAAGAAATAGTTTTCAAACCATGCTAAAGTTACAAAAGTGTACTCAGAAAAAGTATATAGCAAGAAATATGTTAGTGCCTTTCATAAATTTTCAATACATGGATACAGCAAGATAATTTCCAAGCATAAACAGACCCAGCAAAGAAAATACATCATCTTAAATCAGGTATCGTTCCCCTGTATGACAAAAGATGGGTTGTTTAATAGCATAAAACAAGTAGACTTCAGCCTAGTACAGTATGATACTTGAAACAGAAAGAGAAACTTTAATATTTTACATAAGTAGTCTACCATCTCCGGCTAAACCCTTTATCCCTAACAGAAGTAAAACTCACATTGGCTTCAGAGAAATCTTAGCCTGTCTACAGGGGTATCGTTGAATTAATTCAAAACTTTCGAGCATTTCAGTAGCTGGAAAACAAGTAAAAAGGAGAATCAAGCTATTAATCCTAAGATGCATAAATAAAAGTTTGTGAAAACTGTGGTCTTCATGAGAGAAAGGAAGCACCAAGCCACAGACATTGTCTCAGATGCTTGTGTCAGCAATGCATTCAGCAGCTAAGCTTACAGCATACAAGAGGAGCGCTACCAAGAGCCAAGTGCAACACCATATGCGCTTTCTTTAATTTTCTGTCTTTTCTCCAGTTAATAATGCACAAAACCCCCCTTATTTTTCATCAAGTGAATGACTACATGAAAAAGCTCTTAAGAGAAATTTTGTAATGCTGGATAATAACACCATTACCACAAATCAGCAAACTCACTTTCACTGGACAAAGCCTACTGTCACGCTCTTAGTTATGCATCAGTTCCCCCTGCACCAACATACGTACGCACACTGCTTCACCTCTGGCACGTCTGCCTCAACCTGCTGCCTTTTCATTGCTCCATGTGAACCAAAAGACTACTGAAACCTACTTTTTAACCAAGGAAGGGCTGAGAACTGTCTTCTGACACAAAATCGGCCCTTAAGCAAAGGAATAATCTAGGGCCACCTGGTAAACAAGGTTTTTCCTGGTGAGGTGCAGTCCTGCACAAGCACTCAGTCTGCATACATGTCCTTCAGCCTAGACATTTTCCTTGGAAGCTGAACAATACAACATCAGCCTGCAATCCATTAGTTAGCAATCCTACTGCTACAGTTATTCCGTAAACAGATGGTTGAAAACCAGCTATTTCAGATGATTTCTGCTGAAGTTTATTTAAGATTAGCTAGTAAGGTCCATTATGGAATGACTCATTGTATTAATATTTGATAGACAGGTCTAAATTAAAGCCTAGAATCTTTTATGGGCAATATTTGTATAATTTTTAGGGCAGCATTTTTAAATTTTTCATACATAGCAGTTGGTATGAAAATTTTAATTACATCCAAGGATCTACTATAAAACCCAATGATATACTGACATATTGAAAGTTGATTGTAGGAGAAGGCACTGTCCTACTCCGAGCAACAATTGATGGTTTCAGTCTTGGTCCCAGTGGATATGGGTCAATTGTGCTGTAAAAATCTTTGACACTAATTGGTGATGCTCCAGGTTAGCTTATTGGCAATGACCTATGGGGAAATTTCTTTTGCTTTTGCTTGTGTTATACGTGCCCTGTGGGCAGATAAAAAGCTACAGTTTGGAGGCTTGTGAATCTAACATGTTTCACAAGCACTAAATTCAATGAAAACTAAACAGATCCCTAAAGTCAGATATAAATTAAGTGATGTGGTTGTAGAAATGAATTGGTTCTCATTAGCTGTATCTAGTTCTTCAGCAATCATTCTTTTGGAATTTTAAATATAAGACCTTGCCTGCTGCTGCATGACATATAAGTCCTGATCCAAAATCTGTGGAAGTTATTGGAGCCATTCAACTGACATTATCAGATATGGATATTACCCATAGAAAACACAGGTCAAATTACTTTTCTGACACCTGCTTTGAAAGGAGTTCCTTAAGTCTCCAGTGACATCGTAATCGATCGTGGATCCCTGAACAAGACAGTTATATCTAAAATGGGAATGAGCTTGATATGCGCATTTCTTACAGGCATGTATGTTGTCTAATGTAATAAGCAGTAGTAAATTCGTGTGTATACATGTGTGTGTGCGCACGCATAAATATTTAGCAAATACAGCTTTATTGCAAAAGAGCTCCTTATTCCACAAGAATTCAAGCTAACAATGAATTTAGGTCTGAAATGACAGTCTTCCAAATCTGAGAATACCAGGCAAATGCTGAGCTAGCTTTAATTTGTATTTATTGATTTCAGTCATTTCAGAACCTAATCCTGTCATTTCAGAGGAGTCTAGAAACAATTTTCCATTTTCCAAAGCACGTTTTTAGCACATTTGTAATGCTTCACTTTTCTATGTTCTCTGCAATCTCAACAACAAGTATCTTTATAATGTCAGATGAAATCAAGAGAGAGTGCTGGGGAGCTCCCATAGTGGTCATTTATTACCTAGTTTACAGAAGCAGCTTATCTGGGACTCCAGTGATCTGGGATTTCTAACAAGCAATGTGACAGTAACTATAAGAGATGCGATAATTGACAAATTAGTAAAATGATAATTACAATGTTGTCTCAGCGCGTAGATGAGAAATCTAAAATCTTTGCTTGTTGCAACCACTGCCATGCATTGAGGATGAAACTGAATCACACATATAAACATCTAGGACTAAGCAAGAGGATATTTGTTTAGGCACTGGGCAAGTATGCTAAATGCTCCACTCCACTTGCCCTTTTCAATACACAGCAAGTAGCATGCACACACAGTTCCTATCCCAGGTTATGACCCTGAATAAAAAACCAATAAGTTCCAGTCTATAGTCTATCTCCTCTCCCCAGTCCAATATCTCAAAATACAGAAGGTAACAATGAATACATCCACACAATGTTTTTATGCAGTTCCTTTTCTTACTGACTGACTTTTCTTACTGACTTACTAAGGAGTACACCTCTACTCTGTGTTAGCAATACGTGTTATTCATTATCAAGAAATAAAAAAGCCCTTGTTGTTATTCCTCTATTTGCATTCAATGTGAACATCAATATTACTGCTCAGAGCCATCATAAATTTTCTTAACTCTAGCCTGATATAAAAAACTAATTATAGTACTACCATGCAAACACAGAAAAAAACCCTCGCATGGTCCTTCTCCCTGAAACCTCACAGTCTAAACATGTGAATGTAATGAAGCATAAATAACCAACTATTGATCCAAAGCAGTTCTGAACTATAGCTTCAGTGGGAATATACAATAATGAACACATTGGAAGTACCACAAGAAAATTTACCTCTCCACCAAACATTAGCATAAGGGGCACAGATGAAATGACATGGTTAAACTCATAACAAGTTTTTGTGTTCACTTGTTTGTAAATCTGGAATTTAAAAAATCAGATTTGCCCTGATTTCTGAAGCATTCACCCTTTCTCAATGGAAGGTCCCATCAGATAACAGCATGTCCCAAAGATATCAAAATTCCTACTTCCCAGTCTCTCTGTTACACCCGTTACTCCCATCAATCTCAAAAGTTATTTGCACCCAGTTCAATCCTGATGACTTCAGGTCAATATGTTATTCCATGTCATTCATTTTCCCAGTATTCCCAACACTCACCAAACAGTCACCATGAACATGTTTTGCATGCTTTGCGGAACAGAAGCCTTGAAGGCAGTCTTAATGGACAGTACCGTGATTTTAAGGCTGCACACCAAATTCACTGTGTCAAACAATCCAATACAGATGTGCACAGCAAGAACATTTCACCTTAAGATACAGTAACATACAGTTGATATGCAGCTGATAACACTCTTCCTCACTGTTACTGATAAAGGTGGTGAAAGATGCTGCCAGTCAACAGCAAGGACCCTTGGTATTCACTGCCAAGGAAAGCTGGGCTTCTCCCTCCTTTCTGTAAAGATCTGTGTCCTTTAGAAATTAATATCCTGGAGCCATTCTTCTAATAAAAGATGTCAGGTAGATAGATAAGCTCCAGGCTCCCAAACTATACAGCTTCCTTCCAGTGACCACTAGGGAAAAAGAAGCTATTTACCAAATAGCAACTAGACCGCTTCCGGATGTGCTTATACACATCACCAGCACACAGGTTGCACACTTTTGAGTTCAGACCTTGCCTAGCAATACCTGTAATGGCACGTACCGTGGGTCTCCATGCTTTGCACCAATGCAACTAAAGGAGGAGGTTTTCCATTCTTCCCATTTTTTCTCAACTGTGAAGTATCAGATGTGCCAGGTGTCAAACACAAATAGGTGGAAGGTGACCTGATACATTCTCCATGTGATTTATGTAATTTTCTTCTCCCCATTTAGTGATATTCCATACCCATATTTCAGTGTGGGCACCTCAGAAGCAGGTTTTAGTTCAATGCAAGGTAAATACAAGAAAACTGGACAAAGAGCAATTGAAGCATGAGTTTGATGAGAGCAGCATCTGCTTAGGGGGCTCCAAATACATCTTGTAAACATACAAATATCTAAAAACCAGCCAGAATTCATGTCTTAAATGGACATGTATTCCAGGATGCCACTTATGCTGTCTAGAATATGATCTAAAGTGCAGGGAATCCACTCTGGCCACCTCTTCATGCCTTTCAGAGATCCATTTGGAAATGTGGTTCTGTTTAACAGTAAGAGGTGATCCACTCATTACAGCTTGGAACTGCAGGCAGGCTAGCTTGTCTGGCGGTCTGCTTCTACTGGCGTTAATGAGGGAATCCTCCAGGCAACCCTCTTCTACTCACAAACGAAGCAAAATACCCTGTCCTTCTTGGCTAGAATTTGTTATTTTCTGTATGTGAGAGCTGAATGCACAATGACCTACCTACTTGGAAAAAAAGTTCAGACAAGTTTGCACAAGTCTGTCAGTCAAAGAGCTTCACCTTGAACTGAGGCTGTTCACAGGAATTAAGATTAGATAAAACCATTTTCCGTTTTATGCCCTTGTTATAAAGGAGGAAGACAAGGTCACACTAAATAAATAGGCAAAACAACAAACAAGCCTACATTTGATTTGCAAAGAGCTAAATTTGCAGGTGGACAGTTTCTGAAAAGACAAACTCAGCTTATTCTTTGGAAACTTTTCCTTTCATTAAGTTTACTTTAACACTAAGGATTGAGGTGGAGGCAAAACCCCAAAACCTGAACAAAATACAGACTGCTTCCTTCCTGATCTGGCACATTCCACTGACAAGCAGATAAAGGGAATTTTTAATGCAACTTTTGGTACGGTTAGATTCTGTGTTTGTCTTTATTCTCTCCAATATTTTGTTTTTAACAGACAGATGAATGGGATGACTTTACTAGATTCATTGCACTGCTAAAGCACTGACTTCTTTAACAGCAATCATAAATGGTTTCAAGATATGAAACAAGTGTTCCAGCATGGTCCATTGAGCAGAATGGAGAACAATGTCTTCCCCAGTGTCAGTGCACATGATATATTTAATGATTGCTACCGTACATTCCGATCAAAAGTGCTTTCAGTCATGTACTACATGGGATTCCATCTTGTTTATATTCTTTGAAAAAGCTGCATAGACAGTAGTGGTTTGATTTTCTGGATTCAAAACTCTGAACGGCTCTTTTATACACCAAATCTTCCTAGCCCCTTTCATTTCCTTTTATTAGTATCATATATTTATACAAATATATTAAAGTACAACATTAGAAAGTGTTAATTGTTGTCTGGAAAAAAGCACTGAGTCTACAGCAACTTAAGTTTACTATAGCTATAAATGTATTACACCACCACTCTGCTTGCAGCTCTTCATGAAAGCCACAATACACTACTGTCATTCTCAATATCTTGAAAGATTTTCCAACAAGCACATTCAGAGCTGATAGAGAAAAATTAATTTTCGTTTATCAGAACATTTCAAAATCTTTTTATTCATTGAGATGAAAGCTAGTGTTTTTAAAATTCCTAGAAAATAGTTTTAATAAATTTTGATTCATTTGAAGTGTTGTATTTGACTATGTGATAACATATTTTTAAAGAAAATAATCCATTTCAAAAATGTTAAATGCTTCAATATCATATCAAGCAGATATTTATCTAAACTGAGAAGTAGATTTGTGAAGATAAAGTATTATGACATCATATTTTCCTTGAGCAAATTATTAGATGTTTTTTCTTTCCTAATATCTTTATTGGGCTAAAGTAGCTGATCAAAAACCAAAATTAGATTTAAAATAGGAGTGAGAGTTTAAATATAATCCACATCCATAAAGGAACATTAGTATAATTTCTCATTTGCAGGAAATAGTATTTTGCCCAATATTTAGGTCCTGAAAGTTTTTTTCTCTCTCTCTCTTTTAAAAAAACACAGTTTCCAGGTATATACCTGTTTTAGTTAAAAGTTTTATAATAGATGAGCTCCCATAGCATTATTTGTCTGTCTTGTAAAGAACACTAGTTACTGACAAAGTTTGGGAAGATAGCTTGAGATCATTTTGTTTCAGCAAGAAATTCAATAGACATTTCTTTAAAAAGAAAGACATTGAGGTGCTAGAGCATGTCCAAAGAAGGGCAACGAAGCTGGTGAAGGGTCTGGAGCACAAGTCTTATGAGAAGTGGCTGAGGGAGCTCGAGGTGTTTAGTCTGGAGGAAAGGAGGCTGAGGGGAGACCTTATTGCTCTCTACAACTACCTGAAAGGAGGTTGTAGCAAGGTGGGGGTCGGTCTCTTCTCCCAAGGAACAAGCGATAGGACAAGAGGAAACAGCCTCACACTGCGCCAGGGCAGGTTTAGGTTGGACATTAGGAAAAACTTCTTCCCCAAAAGGGCAGTCAGGCACTGGCACAGGCTGCCCAGGGAAGTGGTTGAGTCTCCACCCCTGGAGGTATTTAAAAGACGGGTAGACGTGATGCTTAGGGACGTGGTTTAGTGGTGGACTTGGCAGTGCTAGGTTAACGGTTGGACTCGATGATCTTAAGGGTCTTTTCCAACCTTAACGATTCTATGATTCTAATTGAAAACTGACCCATAGGCAACAGTGTGGAATAAAGACATCCCACAGTGACCAAGAACAATTGACCTTTGGGCACTCCCTGTGCAGACCATCTCCTGGCACACTGCCCCTGAACCTTGCCAGGTATTGTTTGCTTATTTCTCCTTCAGATCTGAGGCACAACCACGGAACACACTTCAGAGCATCTCCCTCCACTGTTTGCATGCTCCTTGCCTGTACCTTGCAGAAGTTCAGGGCACTCAGAAGTCAGAATCAAGTGTAGGTCAACTACAACCAACTTAGACTACTTAGACAACTCTGGCCAACTTAGACTCCGAAGCATAAATATAATCCTAACCAGCCTCACCACTGGTCCACAGGTGGTGCCTCTCTGTACCTCTGTGGAGATACTAAAAGTAGATCAACTTTCAAATTGCTCACAAAAGTAAGGAACAATTTTAACACAGCCACTTTACACCAGGTACCATGTGGATTCTCACTCAAGCATCTTTCCGAGTCCTTTGTGCAATTCTGCATATAATCTACGGTGTTATTCTGAAACATATAATAATCCAGTTTAAGTCCACTCCTCTGAGCAGCCATTTTGCAGACTATTTCATGACTTTTAGAAAAAACGTCTTCATTCCAAGTAAAGCAGATCACTTATTTCAGAATGATGGTTTCTGTTCTCAGATTATGTACTGTACTCTTAATTGTGCAGTTTGATAAAGGTAGTTGATATCCTCAGGATTTCTCTAACCTTTATTTTAGCACACTCCAGGATAGTAACACTGTAATCAATTAAAGCATGCTGATGGCACATGGGGAGCCCTAAATCTCCTATTGACAGCTCATCAGGGAAGTCAGCACTTTTTTGTAATTTTCAATTTAAAGGATTCCCTGGTACCAAGCAATCTCAAAGATTATTTGTTCGCTGTCCCATGATCCTGAAATGGAGTTTACAGAATTTTATCTATTTTTATGCATCTTTTACATATCTTTAGCTTTCTTGGTTTAGATTTTTATTTTTTTTTTGACTTCACAGAGATATATAGGCTCATCTCCAGACAAGAAAAATATTTGGCAAAGCATAAAGATGAGTGGTACTCTTATTTTTTAATTCTGCTCTTAGATTTTGTACTATATTCTCCATGTTCAGAGAACTGACATAAAACACAATTCACTTCTTTAAAAGAATTTCACTGCATGGGATGCAACCCCAGTAATTCGTACACAGATACACAGCATGAATTCAGCCACCAATCCATTTCAGTGACCAAAATAATGATATTTAAGCTTTCTAAATCGTTAGATAATACCTGTGAAACTAGTTACATATTTTCTTTTCTATAAATACCACATGACTTCCTCCTGATCAATGTTAAGTTATAGCAAATGTCAAATGAATTAATTAAAAAAAGAAAAACCTCAGCAAAATTTAAACTGTGAAAACCACAAGCAAGGCACATTAACATAAGAAAAACAGCTGTGAAAGTTCTTTCCAAATGCTGAACAGCATTGTACAGAACACAGACTTTCCCCTGTGAGGAAACCACATAACTGTATATCAGAAATACTTGGAAATAACAAATGCTGTTTTATTAGATATTTATTACAAAGTACTGTATAGAGAAAGAAAAGAAAGGTGAAGCCTTTTATTAGCTAAGACTCACTTTCCATGCAACTGTAGTGCTGTGACATTTGCAACAAAGCATAAGAACACAATAAATGTGATATACTGAGAGAGCTTGCTGACATTCCTTTTCTATCCTTGAACTCTAAACAAGGACTCCTGCCTCCCTCTCTGCCATTATAGGCACCCTCTAAGTATTCAAATACAGTAATTTCAGATGGATTTAGATCATTGTGTGACAATGAATTGGTATTCTTCAGAAATAGCTATACCCATTTCAAAGTGAGGAAAATGAACTATCAATCTAGAGCACTCACTGAGCTTTATGTAAAGGTCAGTTAGTTTCTGCTGTAAATGTAAACATTCTACATGGTGCCCAAATTTCATTTTCACTACTGAAAATAACACTTTGGGCAGATAAGGAGATTTAATTAAGTAAGAAAGGGCAGAAACTATTACAAATACAAGGGCTGAGATAGTAAGTGCTCTTTACTTTAAGACAGGAAAAGTAATAAATTAAAAAAAATCAAAGAAATGCTGAATCCTTATTGCTTGTCTCATTATGTCTAATGAAGTCTTTAAACCCCTAGTTTTGTTAACTGAAAATGGTAGCTTTTTACTTAAAATAGCTCCTCCACGTTTGGCTTTTTATGTAGAGAGACTTAAAGAGAATAAAAATTCTTGACCTCAGAATACCCAACAATATGAATGAAAAAATTAAGGTGTAGATTGTACCAAGAGAGACCAAAGAGAAAATCATCTGACATCTCTAATCAGTTGAGGATTTGGGGATTGGTTGGTTTTGTTTGTTTGTTTGTTTAAGTCCAAAGCTACAAATTGCATCCACTTCTGGATGCAACAAACCCAGCTAGCGTCTGAAAACTGTAAGGAACTCCAAAATCCAGAGAACTGAACAAGCTGCAGTCTTACTGGATAAAAAATTACTTCCATATGATACATTTCCAACAGCACGTCTAGGTGTTTGCATCGTACATGGACATATACACTTGCGATTAGACCTCACATGAATACAGAGTAATTTAACAATACCTGAGCTCTTCATGCTTCACCACATGGGGGAAGGACAGAAGGTCTAATGGACATGGTATTGAAGGAGAATGGCTTTCTACTTGTTGTTTAAACACTGCTTTTTTCACACAGAATTCTGCAAAGGAAGGGAAAGGACCATTGTAATAGAAGTTACATTTGAACACTAGCTGAGAATATATGAGAGGAGATGATTGGTTGTTGGCAGAGAAGTTGGAAGTGTTTCCTGTCTTTAGTGAGCGTATTGTACCATAACTAAAATAACAGTCATCAAATGGTCATCAAATACCTAGCAAAATGACAATTTAAAACAATTTCAACTCTTCTGAGACAGTTAAAGTCTCAGACTGAAGACATGAACAATAGCTTTTCTATGTAATGAAGGCAGAAACCCAACCTAAAAATCAAGATACAATTTGTGTTCACAAAGAAACCTTATATGCACAACTAAGACTTTATGTCACTTATCACCATTCTTTAAAACCACAGCTTTTACAGAAAAAATAAGACCAAAGGCAGATTTTCTGTTTACTGTAGAATATATTATCGTGTTCAAGAACACTTAAAAAACACATTATTGATTAAAAAATGGGTTACGTTTTCAAACTGTGGTTCCTACTACTACTCTAGTTATACTTCTTAACCTTTAAGATGCTTAAAGCCAGAGTCACAAGATTTGACACGCTATCTATTTTCTGTTCATTTTGTTTTCCAGATTTTTCCCTAGTAGAGTTTTTAGTGTTGTCACCTTGCTTTACAGCAATGATTTCACACAATGATGAGGTCACCAGAGTGAAGCATGAGGATGTGCTGCCAGCCTTGCAAGGAAGTATGATATTTATTGTAAACTTTAAATGTAACTCCCTAATAAAAGCTTCCTCAGACTGGAAAGACCAAGTTTAGCAAAATTCTGATATGTAGCTTCATGTCTGACTTCAGTCACAATCCATGATTGCTGGAAAGTTCTGTCTTTTTGAAGATAGGTAACAGAGATAAGAAAAAACCTGGAGATTATAGAGTATCAATAAGCTGAACTAACTTTATTGCTTCTGAGAGAAAACTCTCCGAGGGTTTTACAGAAGCTTAATAACTATGACCAATGCAATCTTCATGGTGTAACACAAAACATATGACAGTACCAGAAGATTTCCCAGAGCACAACTCCTCCATGAGTTATCAGGGAAGTAATTAAGCGGTTAAACTTTGTTGGTCTTGATGAAATAGTCCCACAAGGGTACTCTGATGACCAGCAAATAGGAAGAAACATGTCCTGATTCTCCTTCATTTTCATTGGTACATTTGTAGTGCTTTTAACTGCTTCTGATGTACAAAAAGGCAAAAGCAGTAATCGCTCATTTACAGACTGTGGCTAGCTCAGTGCATGCGTCTAATAAATTCACTGTTGTCCATACTTCTGATTAGTGAGGACATATGAAAAACTTTAATTCTGGGTCATCTCATTCACACCAGCCCTCCTGGATTATTATGTCTATCTGCGCTTCTTACTCAACAACTTTCTGTTATTATTACAGGTAATATAGTTACTTTGAGAAAGATCAATCGGTCCCAATGATGCTATACAGTCAGGATGTAAAGCCTGCAGATACAGAACTACCACATTAGCATTGGCGCATTAAAGACAATTAGTGCCAACATTAGTCCACAAACTTTATTTTAAATCTCTAAAATATTCAAAAAACGTTCCAAATATCCTTGCTACTTAGATATCAACTAATACCTTTTCTGAGAGCTCTGAACATTATTTTAGGAGTTTGGCCAACTCTTAATGTTAAACAAGGTCTTCTATCTGTCTTAATCACCATGTAATATTTTCTGCTTCAAAATAGCCTATTTAGCTAGCTGTGTCAAATCTCTTGATCAAAACACACAAAATATTACTAAATTCTTTAATATTAGGGATTTAGGGATTTATGTTTTACTTTAAAAACATTACCTACAATTATTTACACAGCACTATCTGACACAAACAAGATGTTATCTGTGAAACATACATTTTACCATGTGAAAATCCATTAAAGCAATTTTTCAGAGAACAGTTTAAATATACTGTTCCCAAGGTAAACTTCTTTGCTATAACATAAATATGAATTTGTAAAAGCTTCTAAGCAATAATTTACTACCTTGCAAGGCTGGCTTGGTACACAGTTGTGCATTAGTTCTAGCTGAAACACATTTAATTCCAAACCTGCAAGACAAAATTCTCAATAAGCTTTGTCCTTAACTCTCATTCTGAAGACAAGCTTGCCAAATTCCTGCTACATATTCAGTTGATCAGAAGGAAAAGTAACACGAAAAAAGAAATGTCTAGGTATAGATATTAACAAGTTACTAACTAAAGGCAGCATGGATTCTTTGGGGTTCTGAACAATCAAGTGATCTGGAAGTTGTTCATCTGTTATGACCACGAGACGGGTTGTGAGAAATGTTTTGGTTGAACTTTTTAATGCCCCATGAACCAACCCCAAGCTAGTGGGGATTCTCCAAAGTTCCCACCACTGAAAAGCATCAAACCTTGATAATCTCAACAAGCTTTTATGACAGCATTGCCCGTTCTAGTAATTCCACTGAAAATCTCAATCAGCTTTTGGTGGTATTTTGGAAAGCGAGTGGGGAGGGAAGGGACATAAGGAAATAAATGCTAAGAAGCAGAAAAGAAAACAGAGATCATATTTTAAAATGTTGTGGACCTTAACTCATGACTTCTGTACTTCTGAAGCTCAACAGTATTTTGCCAAGGGAGGGAGAAGAAACATAGCAAATCTCTATAAGCTGTCTCATGTGGTGTCAGCAATGGCTAGTAGGTAATGTGCAGACAACCCATCTGCATACACAGCTACCTCATTCAGATAACAGCTCTATCCGCTCCTTGACTTTACAGCCTCTTTCCTGAAATACATCATGGGTCTCTCTGCAATCCTCAGTGGTAGCTGAGCCCTGCTTTGCCCTAGTCAAGTTCATTTCACCATGTTTTGTTCAGCAAAACAAGAAAACAGTGTTCACATGGGTGTCTGTTCCAGATTAGTGTAATAAATGAGAATAAAAGCTTGTTCCCTTTTTTTCTGGTCCGCAGGAAGCTGAACCGATAGAATACATTTGGTGAGTTTCTCTGCAGAAATCATAACATGAGCAAACACACCAGTTCTTTGAAAACTGCAATCACCTTTGATGACAGAAGCAGTAAATAACAAAGAATTCCCAGTCTTCTAATTAACATGAGAAATGTTTGCATTTCTTCGGATATGCTATTGCAATGTGACTAGCAAAATCAGGAGAGGAAGGCTGAATAGTTGAATATTCTGACAGTTTAATAGGAATTTACCAGGAGACAGTACTGCTGCATCATCCAGAGAATTCATCACAGACTGAAAACGTAAAAGTGCCCAAGTTCTAAGTGTATTCTGAGAGTCAGTTCATTTCTTTGTTTCTTTTCTCCCTGCAAATAAAAGTAATACTTACAGCATCTACTTTCAACACAGGTTAACCAGTATACTTGCCTATCAATTTTGAAGTACTATGTTCACACAAATAATAATACTATTTGTGTAGCCAGAGGTTCCTTGTCATCATCATCAGGTAAATCCTAGTGCAACGTTTTTGTGTGAATACATACTATTAAAGGAAGACTAAAGACTAACCAATGTAAGTGACTAAAAGCTTCACAACAAAAAAAAAAAATCTATATGATCTATTTAATGTAACCTTATAGGGATAGAGAAATTTTATCTTGAGGGTAAAACATACTGGTTTTTGTTTTGTTGGGTTTTGTTTTGTTTTTTCTGTAAGAAACCCTATTCCAAGACAGATTCTGAGATTAAAACATTCCATCTTTTTGATCACTGGAAGAAGCAGTCTTAGTAACAATCTCAGATGAACAGAAGTAAACCAGATTTTAACAACATTCTGATTTGCAGGTTTTTTGTTTGTTTGTTTGTTTGTTTTTTATTCTAACCTACTGTTATAAACACCGTGGATCAAGGACAGTCCATGCAGCAGTGCCTCTTTGTATTTTTGCCACTGTATTAATATCTTAACTGAACAAGACAATTCTCCTAGAATACACTTTAAAAACTTACTGTAATGTACGAGAGAGATGACAGTTAGAGGAATGCTACTGAAGCAGGAGGAGAAGCCCTTCAGATCTCCAGGATGCTGAACCCAGACTCCAAATCCAAATTAAGCTCCAGAGATCAGGCCACAACCTAATTTAGATTTTTCCATGTCTTGTAGGCCCTCCCCATCAATACACACAAAATGCTCAGACAAAAAACAACCAAAACTGTTCTCTTTTATACCTAAGATATCTCTTAGTCCTGTATGTAATTCTTTTCATCTGCCTGATATATTTTTTTCTTTTTTTGGAGGGGTGGGGGTAGGAGGGGAAAGACTTCTCCTTTCATGAACTGAGAACAGCAATCTTTTCCACAGGCAGAACTGAGAGCGAAGCACAGTTTTAGACTCTGAAGAATATTAGGCATGTCCAAACAGGGTCCTTCAAATCATCATTCACTCAACCTCAAACAGCATTAGAGCAGTCATTCTGTTAATTTTGTTAAGTAGCTAGAGCTGCAGGGTACAAAATTCACAACATTGAGCCACTGGCATTAACGTGATAAATGATTTAAGGGTGGAAAGCAAGCAAGCAAAGCTTTTAAACCTCATTTAATGGATAAAAGAAAACCATCTTTAACATTCCAGTTGTCTTTGCTTTATTGTATTGATTACAAAAGACAAGATTTTGACTTGAAGTCTCTGATGGTATAAATATATGTTGAGGTCTCAAAATATTTCCAGGAAAAAGCTTCTATGAGAAAGAGAAGTAAAATATCCTAATTTTGACTGTACTTTTGTAATTAGGTAAAAGTTAGTTAAAACTCTTGTGTAAATAGATTGCCTCATTGTTTTACCAACTGATTTGCTATGAGGATTAAATACCAGGATAACATCTAACAAAGTTGTATATGATCAAAAAAAACCCCCAAACACCTAACTTCTTTTTTCTGGATTATTTAGATATTCCCACATTTTTTTAAAATTTCATTATGATTACAGACATAATTTGCAACCAAGTGGCAGTTATACCTTTCTCTTTTACAGTCACCACAGAGTTTTGAGGATCATTGCTACCACATCACTTTGTATTACAATTTTCATGTACTATCATATCTTCATATAGTATTTACTTTTGATTCTTTCTTTTGTTGTCTTTTCACACACACACATACACTCACATCCCATTAAAACAAATGGTGTTAGGAAGTCAGTGCCATCAGGATCCAGTTGGGTCAAGATTTTACCTGGTGTGCTTGTTAAGTGAATTTCTGAACAAGAATGGACTTATGCAAGTTAAGTTAAATGCATACTTAAACATTTTGCTGAAGAAGGATCATTAAACAGGAAAGGAAGGACGAAACAGCAGAGCAAGCTTTTGAAATTATAGTCTATCGAGGTCCCTAATTCTAATGACGTGCATATAAGAGGATACAAAATAATAAAAGATAACCAAAAATATAACCCAGTCTCAAAAACACCTCAGAAGAAATATGTATTATTCTTTGATGCAGAAAATGGAAACACAGATTGATTTAAAGAAGGGACCCCTTTGCACATCAGTCCTGCTCCCAGTTCCCCAAAGCTCTCCACCCACAAAGAGCTGATGAGCGATGATGCATCCTGGAAGAGTTGCCTCAACAAACAACCTGCACAGTGAGGGAAGAGTGGGGCTGAGAAAGAAAGAAATCTGACTGAACTGTCCCCGAGCATGAATGGGATGAAGCAAGCCTGGGGCAGTATTAAGGGAAAGAGGTTTTTGTCTGGATGTCCTGAGCCCCTTGTGTTACTGAGGAAATGCTATTTTGAGGGGGAGCTAACAAATCTCTGGAGAAAAACCTCTCTTTTTCCTAGTCACACAGAGCAGGAGTCAGCATCCAACTAGTTATCTCAATAAAATGAAAACCATTCACGGATGTGGCCTCCACCTGTCAGTATTCAGCTCAGAAGCTGTATGAACACAAGTAGTTCCACACAATGCTTAAAACATGAGTTTATCTCTACTGTAGGAAAACAGGTCATGGCTACAAGTACAGTCTTGAACAGATTTTATCTCATCCTTGAATATATAATGGTATAAGGTACTTAAGGATGAGTTTGCTAGTCACTGTCCAGGTTTGAGAGCTTATTGTTGATGACCATTATCACATTTCAAGCTGTTCACAATTGTGTTTGAGGATGGGAAATTGAAAATAACCTACATGAATCTTCCCTTAAAAACTTACGCATCAAACTTACCTAGTTAAAACTTGTTCACTAAATAAAAGCTATCTTCCCATTTCAAAAAATAGACTTAGTAACTGGAACATTATTTTTCCTGGTCAGAAAAGTAAGGTGTTCTACATTTCTCAGTTTCCCCAGCTTGCCTTGCTACATTTCCACGCTTTATTGCTATGTGACGTTCTTCTAAAAGGAAATGTTCAGATTGCTTAAAGGCTTTGAACTTAGTACACTTTCTTCCCTCTTTAGTTGTAAATAAATACATACCATGGTGGCAGCTGTTAAAGGAGGTGCCAGGTACATAAATCAAACAGACAGAGCTTAGAGGGGAAAAGGCCTCAAATGATAAATAATTACCAATTCTACAGAGCTTGATTACTGCAGAAGTAACGCCTGATTAAAACAAGACCAGGATTAAGGCAGAGACCTGAGCAGATTGAAAAAAAAAAAAAAAAAAGATAAAAAAAAAAAGAAGAAAAGACAACTTCACCTTCCGTGCCTGAGCCGAGTCCCAGTGAGAGGCTTCTGGGCTCCGGACTTCTGCACAGGAGGAGACAGACAACAGACCCCCATACTGTCCTGGAAACCCTTTGCTGCCAGGGACTCACATTGGTCATCTGCAGACTGGGTGTTTTAATAGCCTGCAAAGCTCTGGAAAGTTTAAGTTTCTGGGTGCTGGTTATGTTGCAGATTTTTTCATACCACTTTTATTGCTCTAGTACCCAGACTCTCTCCTCTAATGCACTAAAAGGCCCAACATCTAACATAATCATCATAATCATAATCCATCTCTGTTGGAGTAAATTAACTCATAACTTGCTTTTCTGAGGCAGCATAGTTACCAGTTATTTTCGAGGGTTTTTTTCCCTCCTCCTTTTTATTCCCTGTAAAAGAAATAATTTCACAATAAATATTGATACAGATAAAATTGTTTTCTACTCCATGATTTAATGGGAACACATTTTCTAGTAAGTTCTTCAGCATTTTAGACTTAGCCCAGTGATAATTTATTGTAATTGCTTAGAGTTAAATCAGAGCACATCTTTTCAAATGCAACGTTTTTAAACACTGTCAGAAGCTTAATATTTTAGTTTTAAAGGAAAGAATCTGAAGCATTCGGCTTCACTTGGCTTTTCCAATACTGAACCAATAAAGTAAAATTATGACACTATGAATATTTTTAGTCAAGAAGGGCTCTGAATAACCCAGATGTGTCTTAGGACAACAAATACTTAGCTAAAAGGATGAATGGAATTGCTGATCTTAAAAAGACAGACAGATACCAGAATTCAAGAATGTGACTCTAGAAACTTTGGCGGCTAAACAAACAACATGATTTTCAACAAGATTTTCAAAAGCAATTAATACTAAAAAGCAATTAATCAAATGCTGCTCTGTGATCAGCTTTTTAACTTCAGACTGCTTATTCAAGATTCTTTAACTCAATCTTTAGATATTATGCTCTTGACCAAAATTCCAGGGAAAGATGGTGATGGATAGCTGATAAAGCTAGACAAATCAGTTCACAAAAGATGTGTAATTAGTCCAAATTAACAATACTGCAGATAATCATACAGTCAGTGGATCATGAACTTTATGTCAAAGTTTAGAAAAAAATGGTGCACTGATTTTCATGTACATGATGCCATAGCTGTAGAAGCACGATAGGATCACATCTTTTGAACTTGAAAAAGTGATACAAAACCTACCAAGCCCACAGATAAATTTGAACTATGCTTAATCAAACAAGTGATTAAAGCTCAGGGCCATATTTCAGACAGAGATATGGGGAAAAAAATACTCCAAAGTAGTGAGTTATAAAAGGGCTCAGGAGCTGCCAAGAGCAAAAGAATGGATTGCTACAATAAGAGCCATGTCCAAGAGTCTGATACCCCAAATGTATAGACCTCAATTTTCTCTCATGACAGACAAGATGATTCTGCAGAAGGAAAAGAAAAATGCTGAAAGACAAATAAATATTTAATGAGTCTACCTACCTCTACATTCTGAAATCTTCACCACATTTATTCATAGAGCTCCCTAGCCTTAAGAGATCTAGTATCAAGGTTATCAGGAAAGGCTACTAACAGCCTGGTGCAAACATTCTGATCTCTAACTGGCACGGAATAAATCCATTTGCTGGAACATCTTGGTTACATCTCTCTACTACTAAATCCATGTCCAATACCAATACAGGGACATTACAGATATCCCAGCAGCCCTTATTGCGTTAAGTTGTAAATGTAGACTTTTTTAAGAGTGTCTTTATAGATATTTGAGTATCCAACATAAAATATTCCATTACAAAGGGGAAAGCTAATAAGAAGCTATAACACAGCACAGCAAGGGCAATGATCGGGCAAACGGAGAGAATTATGAAAGACATATAAATAAATTTGCTTTTCACTCTGAAAGGTTACAGCACATACATGCACACGATCTATAATTCTCCCATTTGCAGCACTGACTGCAACATTTACTGATCTGTGTTACTACCATACTCGTTTTAGGAAAGATGAGCTAAACTCATACCTATTACAGATAAAGCATACTCTGTGTGCCAAAGATCCAGAGACTTGTCATACATTTTGATACTATTTCGTTAATGCTGGACTGGCAGAGTTTTTACTTCAAAGGAAAGGGTTCCAGTGAAGATACTTCCTGTGATGCTTTGCCTGGAGTCTCAGCAGAATGGAAAGCTTTATAACCACATAAGGATTTTATGACAGATGCCTACAGGAATATGCACACATATATAGTCAAAGGAGAGCTAAAGCAAAGTAGCCTCATGGTACCTCCAGATTCTGATGAGATTTAAAATATTAACACGTCCTTGTATGTTAAAAAGGCGGATAGAAAAAATATCTCCCCAGAATTAGCTGATACATTTCTAAATTTTTTTAAAGCAAATTTAGACATCTTTGTAAAGCTCAACCATGCTTCATCAGTGCTCTTCCATGAGAGAAAAAAAAAAATGCCCAGCATAGATATAATGCAGATCAGCAGTAATTTGGAGCCTCACAGAACAGAAGCCCTGGAATAACATCTCGTGGAACAGGCCTTGCAACCCCTGCTTCCATCATGCTCCCTTATGCTGGAATTTACAACGGGAACAATATGGGGTTGGTAATGTTATTTCCACTTCAGCAGGGTACTAAAAGAAATTTGCCTCCAGCTGCTCTATACATTTTTATCCCAAATGCCCCCGGATTGACTTGCATACAAGTACATGGTGGGACAAAACTTCTGCTATACTATAAGGAACAAAACAGTTGCAATGGTACCATACAACAAAGCAGCAAACCAACAGAAAAGAGAGCACCAAATTTTACAGAGGTGCAAAAGTCTAAATTCTTCCAGAGTCAGAGTTACACCCAAAGGTAATTTGGTGAGAATCAACATTCTGAAGTTCAATAGTAATTCCCACTATATTTTTAATCGAAAGGAAACTCAAGCAAGCACAATCTGTGAGTGTGAAGTGAAATGAATCTATTAATTTACAGCACAACTAAACTGAGTAGCCATATTATCCTGAAGGCAGCCTGCCGACTCAGGAAGGGTCGGAAGTAAATAAATCATATATGACTGTGATAAATGATCAGTTCAGGATGTGTCAGAGTGCAGGCCTGATCAGCCATCATGCTGAAATGCGCTGAACTACCATGGGAGGTTTGGCGGCCTGCAAATATGAAATAGACTCTTGTTAGTGTCAGAACTGGGCAAATGATTTGCCATGAATTAATACAGAAGCAGAGCTTAGCTCACTTCACATTTCTGAATGATGAAAAAGCAGGTACTGTTTTTTCTAATGTGCTTGCTGGTCTTGTCCCATTTCCTTTCGCCAGAATTGTAAATTCCAGTAATTTTTCCTATGGTTACCTATTAACAATCTGTCATGAATGGTTTAACTCAAGACACATCATTTATTTTATCCTCAAAGTCCCAATGCTTCATGCCAGTGTTGACAAAAATTCATGGTGAGAACACTTTCAATCCAAAATAAAACATCATTAAAATAGCCTATATGTCAGAAAAAGCTATTTACTAGGGGAATGGATCCCCCTCCTTTTGCATTCCCAACCTCAGTAATGTTTATGTTGCATTTTGGATCTTTGTCACACATTGTATACCCTTGTGCAGAGACATATGACTCTCAATTCCATGCTTGAAGGCATGTTCAAAACAGCAGCTTTTTTTGTTGTTTTTTTTTTTTTTTTTTTATTAAAAATAGATTAACAAGAAAAACTCTCAAACCAGGAAAAACATATCATCAATATAAACACTGAAAAAACCCCTAAACCAGGTGACATTTCACAAAATTCACATAAACATCAATAACGAATGTAGATTATAAACTGCATTTACTGAAATAAATCACAGGAGAGATTAGCACAATGGCAGCTCTACCACACTTGGACTAGGGCAGAACTCGCCATCCTGAGGGCTATGCACAATTGCAGCGTTCATCCACTGACGTGCGTGCTGCAGATTCTGGTCTATACCCCCAGTTCAGGTGTGCTGCAGTGCCAAGTAGGGCACTGCCATGCATCAGAACACTTGGTGCAGGAGATATGAGATTCAGAGAGAGAGAGAGGGGTCTGAGTTTCTGATGGGGCGAGAATTCCCAGTCCTCAGGCCTCAATATAAGGTTTACCAAATTCGCCAAATACAGTAGGCAAAGACTAATGCCATGGGACCGTGACTGCTCAGTGGATAAGTCTAGTAGCAGACCTCAGCTGACATTTGCAAGCTCTTCTCAGTCCCAGTCTTCCTACAGGTCTACTAATTCTCCTTCTCAGTACTCTAACCTTAACTGTGAGTTGAGACTAATGCCACAGGACAATATTTCTAAGGCTGCACAGAGAATATATCTAATAGCAGCCCTCATCTGACCTTGGCAAAGTCAGCCTCACTCTAAGGCTCCCATTTCTCTTTCTCTGAACCCTAAGTGTAAGCCAAGTCTAACAGCAATCCAGGAGATACAAGCCTACACAGGTAACAACTGTACTTCTCCCATGGGGTTTACATTGGTCCTTTTCAGAACACTAATCCTGAGTAACATCACATGTTCCGGAAGAAGAAAATAAACCAAATCCTCTAACACAGAGGGTCAAAATAATTATGGTTTGTGGCTTTTTTTCACCTGTAGTTATGCAGTCAGGTGATGTCCAAGGCTAAGACTGTACAGAGGATATGTCTAAGAGTAACCCATACTTGACTATCCAAAACATCTCTGAATCCCTTTCTTTCTACAGTACTCCCATGTCCTCTTCTCTGAACATTAAACCTCACTATAGGCTGAACTGAAGCCAGACAACACTCCAGTGCTCTCAGTGAAGGAACACACAGGCAGCACTTCTGTTGGTGCATACAGCCACTTGTCAGATACACTCTTCCTTTATGACTCAGTTTTCTCCTTCTCGAACACCAAATCTTACTCTAGGCTGAGACAACAGCCATGGGACTCCCCAGTCCCTGAACTTAATTTTTTCATAGAGCGGTCTAGTTGCACTCTTGCTTTGCTGCAGCAACCTCTTCTGTTCCCTGCTCTTGGTACGTATCTGAGATTTATTGTTCTCAGAAGCCCATCCCCAAGCACAGCCTGAGCCCCAGGCCAGCAACTCAACCTGTTTAATCAGTGCTGAGTGCACAGTTCCACTAACAGCTGTCAAATTACCTTGGCAGCCCTTCTGAGCCCCACTGTTACTGTGTGTCCTGGACCACTATTTTTCAGCACGTTACTCCACTGGCTGCTGTCATTCTTTTTACCCGATGGGGATCTCAAAAGGGAGGCACTAAGTCCATCTTCTTCTAAACGTTGTGATGCTGGGCAGGTTATTGGCACATACACTGTGGCTGTCTGCCTCTGGAATCCTTGCCAGGTGCAAGGGAGACAAGTAATTCACAAAGACTTTATTGATGTGACTCTCAATAAAATTCTCATGGGGGTGCACCTCCTTGGGACCCCAGAAGGACCAACTCTTGTTTAGCATTTGAGTACACCCATGTTTTTTTACTTCAAGATAACAGTTGAATGATGTTGCATTTTTATTTTTAATGGTGTGAAAATACACATAAAGTCTGTTAAAATTCTACCTTCAATCAACCTTTTTTGGGGTACCAGACAAAGAACCACAAACAGATCCATAGATCTGTCAAGGTGTCTTCTTGATTAATAATGCTTTAGACTAAATTTTCTTTACAGTTTCTCAAACTTAATATTATCATTCAATTGTAAATTTCTCCCTTCACTTTGATATTATTGGCAAAATGAGAAAGTTAGGGCCATAAAATTAATTAAAATCTTAATTATGTGGATTCTTCCTTGCATTCTGTGATTAGATAAAGCAGTAAGTTATCATAATTCCCTTTAAAAAAAAAACCCAAGACTAAGAAGAAGAGAGCTACCTAGCAAATGATGGGAAAAGATAAAGGATTTGATTTTTATGTTAGATATGCGGGCATATAAAGCTGTATATCTTGTAGAATCAGCAAATGTGAACGCATTCCCAATTTGACAAGACATGGCATAAAACAAAGGTATGAATCCATTTGTCTTAGATGCCATCACAGGTTGGTTTATATTCCACATATCCCTGAAGTTCCAAATTATTTAGACCTGGGTTACTGAAACGTATGAAATGTATCAGAGAAAACAACATCCCAAACCTTTCCTTCTAAGTTAACATGAAAGAGGTTTTTTTAAATCCTTTTGGGAACAGAGCAGACAGTCAAAACCCATTAGAATACTTTTTTCTAGTATTTCTCACCTGGACAAAAAATTGGAAATGCTACAACAAATAGTTTTACTGTCTCTTGTGACCAAACTGAAAGTCTCATTATTCTTGATGCTGGCTAAACCTATCATTTTCAGATGCTAGCGATAACATAAGAACCTCAGTTTTCATTATTAGAGAATAAAAAATTTCTAAGCTGTCATATCGAGTACAGAACCATGATAACATGATCAATGGCTAAAAAAATAATGAGAAAAACCATTATTTAAAATAAAATTGTGACTTTGATGAAAAAATATTAATGTTAAATAGATATTAAATATTGCTTAAGAACACTGGACTGAATCCTCAAATGCAGTATCCAGTATTCAACGAGTAATAACAGAATAGCTAAAATTGCATAGAAATCATAAAATGCTACAGACTGGGTGGAGGTAGGAGCAAAGTTATCACCAGGGTTTTAGGTTCCTGTAGTAGCAGGGGATTTGGCAAGCAAAATTTCCAGATCATCTCCAATTGCACGCCTTTTCTGTAGAAGAATAGAAAAAACCTGCAACAGGTATGGCTACTCTGAGCTAGGTAAAATTTCTATGCATCCCACGTGCAAGTTTAAGCTTTAGCTCATCATCAACACACAGCAAACGGTTATCTTAAAAGCACAAGGCATAATAGCACATCACATTGCCTATTTGATCCTAATTTGTCTTTCACTACAGTCAGGGTTCGGTGTTTCAGAGTTAGATGGAGGGGGACAAAAAAGTCAACCCAGGAACTACAAGAGGCAAAGTAGTTTGGTACTCGCTTATTCAGGTATATGCTGCAAACCTCAAAAGCTTAATACAATATAATGTAGTGCAGACAAATGGAATTTTAGTCTCTTTTTAAACCCCCCTGGTGACACCAACATGCCGAGTGCCCGAGGATTCATACCCCACACTCAATTTTCTCCTTCTAAAAGCATACATTTTGTGTTATGTAATCCTTTTTATACATTTGTCAAAATAATGGCAAGATGAAACACCATTGTACTTTGCCAAGATGATGGCAAGGGGAAATGATGTTTGTAAGTCGTGTTTTTCTGTTGCATTAAATTAGCAATGAAAAGAATGAGAAACAAGTGATGAAATGAAAATTAAAGTGAACAATTTGCTAGCAATTAAGAAAATGCGTTCAATTTTTATTTTGAACAACATTCAGTACACACAAAGACAGCTCTCAGTGACTGAAACGAAGCACTAAGTTCATAGCACCAACCACCCCCTAACAATTCACCCTGCTCTGAACCTTTTTGGGTTCACAGGCCGCTAACTAATATTCAGCTAAGAGGCTTTAGAAATGTAGATTAATGTTTCATGCTCTAGGGAACAAGCTCATCACCAGCTGCGTTGAGAAACTCTTTTTTCTCCTCTAGGGAACAGAATTACATAATCAGTTAAGTACATTAGGGTTTCTCAGCTCTTCCTAAGCCCTTGGTACAGGCAACTACCAATAACTTTTGTTGAGGTAGGTGGACAAGTGGTCTTTGTTACAATGCCAATTACCCACCAGTACGGTACAAAATAAATATATTAGCATCATTCCAACAGTGCTCCTCTTATTCCATTTAATTTCATCCATTAAAAAGTAGCACCTATTTTCTGTATGTGCTCCTTGACAATTGTCAAATGACCATGAAACAGACCGTGCTTGCAATCACACACCCCAGTGCTCCCCCAAACAACCAACAAACCCAAGAGCAAAAGCATATTTCAGGACTCCGACCAGCACCTTCCCTTTGTCATACAGGGATGGAAAAGAGACAGAGAATTAGGTTGCAATGCTACATTCATTATTATGGTCATATCTTACACGAGATATGGCTACTGCAGCCAATTCTTGTTGCAACTTAAACTGAACGTGCAGCCATGTGATGAGAGATATAATGAGATTTTTAACAGAGGGCTGCATCTGAGTGTTTGACAAGAAAAGATTCAGCTGGGGTACGATGAACTGTTATTTGTTTCCATTTGAGTTTAGCAAAGGTTGTCCTACACAACTGTGAAACAATTTTACACTTTTTAAATGTATTAGCTTTGAACTGAAACAGTAAATAAACTATTTATTTGGATTTTTTTTTTTAGTATCTCAAAATGGATTAACAAGGGTGTGTAGAGAGTATACCACCACAGAGAACAATTTTTTGATGGCAGGCTAATGGGATTGCAAAGGGTTATTTTGCTGGAGAGGAGATTTTCAGGTGCTTTTTCTCTAATGAAGGTTTTGTTCCTCACTTACAAAGTGTTTTTTGCCTTTCCTTTTCACCCTTTTTTTTCTTCTTCTTTTAAACAAGTCAGGGAAAGGTGAATTGCCTTGGAGAACCATGTTGTCATTGGACTAAATTAAACCTTAAAAGATCAAAGCTTTCAAAATCATGCTGAGATCAAACTGGGATCTTTGGAAGACTTAGAGGGAAGGAAAAACACTGAGCTTTATGATTTGTCTGCAAACATGTTGCTCTTCAGCTGCTGAAAATATGCAGGAGGAGTATACTGTGTTAAAAAAAACAAACAAAACACCCCAATCTTCAGTGATAGCATAGCAGCTTTTAGAGAAATCGATCTTTCCTGAGAACAGGTGAAATGCGCCTCTGTTCTGAGAGTCCACAGGTCTTGTCCTGGCCACGTAGGCTGTTCATTTAATTCTCTAATGGCTCAGTGGTTGTGCTATAAATTTTATCCCATGTGACCTTCTAAATCTCTTCCCCCCACCACAGATTGTTAAGAATAAAAGAATGTTAAAATAAATTTAAAAAAAATATCTTCCACAGCAATGGCAAAAACTGTTATTAAGCCAAATACCTGTTATCTTCAGGTATTCAAAAGCTCTAGTGACTAAAATGGCCTATAATGGTCCACAAGGCCTAAAATTATTTTTCTGAGGTTCAATAACTGTCTACCTATACCTACCTACTCTCCTAGTAGTGGTGCATCTCCCAGCCAGCTCAGATAACGCCTGATCTCCTTGACCAAACCGAAAGGCCAGATGTCCTTTTGGTCAGCTTTTAATTCAGTGACTTTAGCAAGGCCAAGCCATGCTAGTTTTAAAATGAGCAACTACGTTTTACTACATGAAAGATTTAGTTGTTTAAGAACAGAAGCTGCCTGTCTGGAAAGATGAAACAACAAAATTTATAACAATTCATTTTTATTATTATCGTACCTCAAAACCTATGCCCCAAAACTAAAGAGGAATGTACTCTTGGGCAGGCACAGGAGATGGTGAAACCTTTCATATGCCTCTCGCTTCCAGCCTTTCTTATCGGCGCTTGCCCATAGCACCTACTGTACTAAACTGCTTCTTGACCTGATGGACTCAGCTTTGTGTGCCTGCCAGCAGCCAGACCACAGCTCATGCTGTTGAGCTGCTAATCACACACCAGATGAGGCCCCTCCAGGCTGCCAGCCCTTCTCATTGCCATTCCACTGATCATATTCCTGATAACCGATGCCGGGTACCGTATCCAACGATACCATCACAGCAGCCCCTCTTGCAGTACGGGCTTTACTGACCTTCAGAAATCTCGGGATGATATTTCCAAGTGCCATCCCTGTCACCGGCAGGTTAAACACATAGAAGTGTAGGGATCTGCCTGTGGTAGCACAGCCCTACCCTGGCCACCAACATCTCTAACGGCCGCAGGCTGGGGCCAGGGCTGCCCCTCGTACGTTAGGCAGCCCCACAGACGACGGGAGGCACTTGGCTCTAAGAGCGGAGACTTACCTTGAGCACAAACCAGCTGCAGCAGGTCCCCATCAGACCGCAGGGTGGGAGGGACAGTGAGCGCCAGGCGGCCGTTAGGCCCTGAGGTAATTTAAACAGGCCAATCAGAAGCAGGAATTCCCTGCCAGTGCTTTATTATACCGACAGTGCCTGGGCGCAGGGGAGACAGAGACCCCGGGGAGTCCTGGGCCCCAGGGCCCCGCAGCGCACGCACCCTGGATGGGAGGTTGTTCGATTCGTAAAATTGCATCCATCTGTGATTAAAATGTTTGGGTGCCCAGGCCTTATGTGGTCCGCACACTGTCTGCGACCTGAAACTGCAATATGGGTGTAACTGCTCCCTTCCCCCCCACCCCAGCACCGTCAGGTGATCTTCTGCCTTCTGTTTAGCATCAGTTTAACATATTGATTTCAGTTTTGCTGAGGAAACCTAACTTCCAGAAAGGCTTTCTGCCTTTCACAACAGAGGGAACCCCCCCACGCACCTCTGAAATCCACCGCAAGCGTTCATCCCCCTCACCGCCGACCGCACTCTCAGCCAGCAACCCAGTGGGAAGGGAGGCCCAGAGGACCGCATTTCACCAGTGGCCACGCGCTTCCCTCTGTCTCCTCTAGTGTTAGGTGCCTTAAAACTGCCATCCATCCCGCCACTTTTCCACACATTTTTTTACCCTCAGAGGCACCATGTCGTACCACAGGATGCAAGAGGCAGCAGGCGGGGACATTAAAAAAAGAGGCAATTGCAAGGATCATCTCTTATTTTTTTTTTTCCACAGAATCATTTTGGATTTATACTCTCTTTTCACTGTTGCCAGCGGAAAGCACTGACACAGTTTTAAAAAGGTGGTCTTGCCTGCAGTAAGAGGTGATTTCACCTACAGCAATTTCTTCCATGCTTGACAGGCTAAGTAGAACTATGTCCATTTTAAGGCAGTAGCTTTGATGATTAAACCTTCCTTATAAAGTTCATTGCCTCTCAGCAAGGTACCAAGGATACCACCTGTCATATGTCTTTTTCAACTTACAAACTGATAGGAGATCCAAACAAACAAAAAACCCCAACAACCTATCATTTTTTCCTACTTTGAATGGTGAGTAGCAGTAGTTATAGGAAACCTGTGATGACACTGATCACAATCACTGCTGTTTATACAGCCTCATATATTTTCGCATACGTTCGTGAGAAAATTGGTAGGAAACCTGCTGCAAATGTAAAGGCGCTAGGTGTACATAAGGGCAAAAGATTTAGATTTCCAAATGACAAAGAGCCAAATGAATCAGATTTCAATATTGTACAGACACACAAACAGCATCAAGCCAAATTTAAATCTGTTTGTCTTCACCATATCCATAAGCCTTTTCCCTCAAAACCTTTATTCTTAGAATTCATTTTCCAGTGTGAATATTTAAACATAATTTTCTCTGGGATTTCCTTTAAAGAAATGATGATGGCAAACATTCCTGGGCTAAGTTAATTCTTTACAATATTGAGGGAAAAGAAGTGCAAGGCGAAATACGTTCATTAAAGTCCTCAACTTTTGTTTATCTAGTACTCACAATCAACTTAAACCATTTCCAAATAATTATTTAGACTTTAAGATAACAAAGATCAATCTGACAATTTGTACTGGGGAAAAAAAAGATTATCTTCATCAAATTATTTCAGCAATACCCTCAGTGGACTTAAATTACCATGAAATTCAATACAATATATGGAACGATTGCATTTTACAATGCTGTAGCATATGTTCTAAAAGGAATTCAGAGTTCTAGCAATGTCAATAAAGAATTAAAAGTATATATGGTATTTTAAAGAGCAATTCACTTACCTATGTTAAGAATAGGGCAGCAGTTACAAAATTATTCTATTTCACAAAGCCATAAATTGTGATATTGAACAGACTTAATCACAAATTAATTCAAAATAATAGTGTCACATTGAATTTGTTTCGTTTCTAGAATGTTTTCATGTCACTTTAAGAACAACATCTTAATGCAGTACCCTCCAGAGGCAAAATGGAAATCCACATTATTTGCAGCAGAATACTGGGGGCAGACAGAGGGGAGAACAACTGGATCAGCTCACTATTTCTGAAACCTCAGCAGCTATGTTTTCTGCATCCAAAAGCATCAAAATTGTATTATGTTTTATTACAATGAATCCACAAATGGAGTCCAACAGAATGATAAATCCGAGTATCATTCATGCATGAATGCTACTGCAAAGCAGGATGAGAAATTATTTGACATAAAAAATACAATAGATGGAGCATAGAAAAAGAGAAAAAGGCAGGCTTAGTCTCGGATTTTCTCACCATCCACCTGAACTATGGTGCAGGTAGCAAGACAAAAAGGAAGAAACAAGACCAACCTAGAAGCTGCTATGAAATACTGGGCACGTTCTTATGTCCACATTTTCACACGGAAGCACTATTGTTAATAGCAAAGACAACAGTTTACACTCCCAAATGTTGATTTACCAAACTGGAAACGTAGAAGAGATCATTCTCTTCATTCTGATTTTCAAGAAAAATTTGCTTTGCTTCAAAACCTGTGTTTCCGTCAAACGCCTGAAGTATCCGACAGATCATGTTTTCCTTCCACCGCCATTTTTACAAAATGGCCTGATTTTTGCAAAAAAGCATGTAATGGTATTCTATGTTGCAGCACCACCTCCAAATACGAATAATTAACATTTCTAGACATATTGTAAAATCCAAATCACAAATAAAAATCATGCTATATTTTACCGAAACCAAAGGTTCTGAATTCTCTGAGAAGCTTTCACTGATGTTAAGAATAGTGTTACTTGAAATACTTGCACAGGACTTCAGCAATCCCCTTTGGGAAAAATCCAAGTAAGCCTTCAAACACACACATAGTACATTTTATGTGAACATGAACATCTCCACCAATGTCATCAACTCTTCAGCAGCCTTAAAATTAAATATGGGCTTATAGCATTTTCTGGATTAGGCCCTCTCTCCTTTCTTTATTAAAATGGGACAGTGGCTATAAGCCAGCAGAAACTCTAGTGATAAAGTAGAAGACATAAAGTTGGCGAGAGATGTGATAAAATTCACTTCTATACATGAGGAAATGAATTCCATAACTCATTCCAGGCTTTACTTCTTGTAAATAGCACAGCACTGTAAAAAAGCATACTCTGTATCGTTTCTAGATGCACACTACACTGATTGCTTACTAGTTTTAATTCGACAGAGCAGGGAGCATTCTGAAGGGTTTTTCTCCCTTTTGTTTCATTATCTTTACTGGAATTGTTTCCTTTGGATTAAAGAAGGGAATATAGAGAAACAACAACAACAAAAAATAGTTTCAGAAGACAGATCTACTGAAGAGGCAAAATTCACATTGCAATTTTTCTTCTGTTCAGTAGGCTAGATGGATGATCTACCTTTCTTTCAACTTGCCTTTGCTGAAGGCAAAAATAGTGACAGTATGTTATAGGACTAGCTAAGGTGCAGAGCAGCTGGATTCCCCAGCCTTCTATAAAAAGCCCAACAGGATGAATTTTGTTAAGGTCTTAAACTATCAATTACCTTTACATAGCTCTTGCAACATTGACTGCTGAGATATATAATCTGGAGAAAGTTCTGCTGCCCAAATACACATTCTCCATTTTACTGTATCGTGTAGCTGTCACAGAAGTATCTATCCAAATCTTTGAAACACATAGCTGTGAACAGATTTTTATGGGATGCACAAAATCCCAAGGCCACAGTGACTTTGCGTTAGTTGGGGGTCATTAATTATTTGTCATCCCCTTGTATTAGGCACTGCTAAACCAGACAAAACAGACTCCCACCTTAAGGGATCAAGTCTTCAGTGACAATAAAGGCACAGAAGACAACTTGAACAAATTTATTTTTGCTATAAAAGAAGTTAAGGACCATACTCACATTGAAAAGTGGGGTGCTCTGAAAATAAAGCTTTAACAAATTTAAAAAAAATGAAAAAACAAAAAAAAAAAGACAGTTGTATTTCCGGAAGTGGTAATCTCCCGATGAGCACATTTTGCATTGTTGAACAATAGGAATACTCAGGCTATTGTACCCAGAACAGTACTATAATATAATTTCAGTCTTGATCATTTGTTAGGTATATAAAATTTATACTCCCTGTGTTGAAATAGATAAGAAAGGTAAGCAAATCAGACCCTACATAACACATTCTGTTTTTAACTTGGCTCTTGCAATCAAATGCAAGTAACCTTGAGCAATTAAATCTTCAACATCACCATTTATTGCCACTCATTAGAAATTCTGTCAACATATTATAAGGCTATCCCACAAAGATTCAAAGGGATAGAAGAGTTTGGTGTGCATCCAGCTTCACAGAGAAAATATGAAGATATGGTGAGATACAAAAATTCTCAAGTGTCCTTAGGGGAGCTTGTAATGTCACAAAGCCTGAAGATTGTCCCCAGGAGACCCCTCTGCATTTCCCATGGAGGGCAAGTATGAGAGATGTATTGGTCTAAGTGCTGCTGGCTAGATGTGCCTGCACCATAAAGTACAATACTGTGGAACAAACAACCATAACTTGTAGTTATAGCTATCTATTACACCAGAAGCCAGAGAACAGCTCAAAATTATCAGGATTCAAGATGACTTAAAATTATTTGAATCCTCTGCTAGTCTGCATGCAAATTCTCAACTTATACTTTAGCTAGATCTTCCGAAGCAAGCAGTGTCTGAACAACAGGGAGAGATAGAAATCACAACCTAGAACAGCATCTACTACCTTTTACACATCCGCACTTTATCACGGTCTCACAAGTCTATTTGGGTAAGGTCCTGGTCAAATTTACCAGAATTTACAACAGTAGTGGATTTACAATAAAGCAGGTACAGATTTGCTGCCAATTTAATGTTAATACAGGATTATAGATGGAAAGTTGTTTTTTTTTTGTTTTGTTTTGGTTTTTTTAAGACTGTTGTCTATGTACAGAGTTAGGGTTAATGGAACAAAACATGGTCCAGGAAATTTCTAAGTATTTATACAAACAACGCTTCTTGAATTTGTGATGTATACCAATATATAATAAGAATTACCACACTTTAACATCAAAATTCACTATAAATCATTTAAAGAGAGATATTTCCATCAAATCCCAACTCTCTTCCTTCTCATAGGCACCATTATTAAAGTAAAAGAGAGGAAAAAATGATGAGGAAGAATATTCATCTTCAGAACTGAATCATCTACATGAAAAGTTTTCTATTTTCAGGCTATTACCCAATGGAATACACTGACTTGAATTAAAGTAAAAATTGTTTTACTGATTTTTATTTTTAATTTCATTAGGATTTTTTTAAACTATCTTGTCCTGATTTCAGACATGAGAGGCTGCTCTTTCAATTAGCAGAATGCTGGTAAATCTGAGGAGTTCAATATATGCTTCTCTTATCCTGTCTGAGAAGACAAATAAATACCTGTTCCAGGAAGAAGAGTATTTGATCCCAAACCTACAATGCTTCAACGTAATTTTCTACTTATTTATTTATAGATCTCTAAAGAAATTACTTTAATGGTCTTGATGCCGAAGGGTGCTAAGACTTGGCAGTCTCCTGGAGTAATTTGTGGTTTCAAATGGTTGAACCATGGATGCCCCTGCAGCCTTGCTCATCATGGTCTGCATTTTTGAAGAGATGAAGTAACAGTCTATGCCCTTAGCAAAGAGAGTAAAAGTAGAAAAAATTGAGTGGTCAAGTTCGATAGATAAACGCAAGGCAAGTTTCGCTAACTAGAAATGCTAACCCCAATGAGAATTAAGCTCCTACTACAAAGTTTTCCTAGTAGTTTTCCTGAGATATCCCAGGGACGTGTGAAAGCCTGTAGAACAGTAAGAAAGCTAAAGTGACAAGTAGAGGTAGCACTGGGGAAACCAGGGATTGTTAGTAGCTCGAGGATTCAAAAGGAAAACTGCCAACACTGAAAAGTACAAACTCCTGAAGGAAGAAAACCAGGGAGGCTGGTTGGGTAATCAGGTCAAGTTGTCAGTGTCACCATTTTGATGGACTTGGTGGGAGACAACAACTCGGCCACACTGGAGATTCATCTGAGGAGGCCAACCCTTCTTCTCATAACTGATGCCTCCTGCAACAGCATGTAGTCTTTAGGTGCCTTATAAGGGCCAGTGAGCATACCGATACTTAAGCAAAGCCCTAGCTGATTTCTGTGCGTGCTACCCAACAAGTGATCGCGTTAAATGTTTTAGTTGTGTTACACTTGCAGAGTCTCTTTGTGCCTGGCTAAAGGTGACCACACAAACTAACCCAGCTGAGGAATGGTAACAGCCACTGATTTCAGTTACTGCTTGTTAAATAGTAAAGGAGAAATTTACTTCGCAGATAGACGGTAAAACTGTTCTTTGATAGCCAAATTTTACCTTGAAAATAAATGGACCTAATCCATGCTCACTACCAAAGAAAAGCCCTTTGTCAAATAGCTGAAGTCACACCCTAATTGAGTGGCTGTACCTACATCTCTGCAGCAATGTGAAAAGATTGCAGATAATGTGAAATTTATGACAGGAGAGGGATAAATAGGGGATTCTGTTGTATATATATTGTATTATTAACAGTAATGGGGAAACAGTTTCCACACCGATCTCTAGCCTAGCACAGCCTTTTAGGCAATGACACCTAACCATTTTTCTACTCCAGACCAAAACGCAGCTGGAAATGAGACACAGAACAGCACTTGCTGCTACCCATCCTACGCCTAGCCAACAAGGAAGGGAAGAGAAGTTCCTTCATGGATGCACAGCAAATCACCAAAAGCACACATAATGAAAATAAAATCCAGACATAACAGCCTATTTTCTGTTAATGAAAATTTCATGTATAATTACTTGCATGATCAAAATCCCATTGGTTTTAATAGGAGTCTCTGAATATGCAAATGTCCTCTAATCACCTTCAAGGCATGCATGCATGTGTGTATAAGAAAACACACATTATCAGAAGTTCATTGTGGGTATAAAGAGAAAGTTCAATATATGTTGATTTTCTTTTCTGTTTAGTTGGCTATCAGATAGTGATATTGTTATCATCCAGATGAAATTTCCCCACAACTATGTTAATAAACAACATTTCCTTATGTCATCCCTGAAAGCGAGGAGCTGAGTCAATGTCCATGAGAAGAATTGTTGGTTGAAACCTGTGCCATATTTGTAAGAACTAGGAAGTTGATAGTCATGAAAGTCTCTTAAATGAGCCTATCATGCACAAATTTTTTTTAAAACATCTTTTCAGTCTTGTCCTTGATATTTCATTACATTCTGTATCAGATCTGACAAGAGTATGATTTTATTTTTTAAATTAATGTTCCTTAAATCATCTGACACACTCTTTCCTATTCATCTTAAAACTCCTTTCAACATCTGGTGGAGCCAGTTGTAGCTGCCAGAGCTTTTTTAATTCAACAATAAAAGCAGGGGCTAAGGCAGTGATTTGACAACTGTTGTTTTTCAGTTCTTGTTCTTCATTTCTGCATTCTTTAATTGTTTTGAAATGAATATCAATGCAGCTCAGAGGAGCTAGGTTCTGGCTACCTCACCTGCAGACATTAGAAACAATTTTCTATTAAAATATTAATTGAACAAATTTCAACTGTGACAGTGCGTGCCTGGACTGAAACGACAACTCCTCAGACTGCCCCATACCAATTCATTCACTCAGATCTCCAGCACCAGCTGGAGAAAGCACCCCACAGGACCTCGGAGCGCTCAGCCTGGATGGTGCTCCAGAGGGAGGATGCTGCCATTCGGGGGGGGGGGCTCAAGGAATGAAGCCTCCCACCATCAAAATTGCTCAAGAACAGTAGCTTAACTTCCAGTCAATAAACTCAAACATATTAGTAGAATATTTAAGTACTCCAAGTTTTAGACATTTTTAATGGTAGTAAGACTTAGCATTATGCCCAAGTGCTTTAGGAGTAGAAATGAACTTAAGCATTTGCTCAGAAGTTTCAATAAATGAAAGCCTTGACATAAATAGAAAAAGACAGATAATTAGCTATGTATTTGACTTTTCAGTCACAGCTTCGCAACTGATTTCATAATAAACTTCAGAATTCCTCCCCTTTCATATTTTTCTCATATATAAGTCTTATCAGACTGCAGAAGGAATAATTTTAAAGGTAATTAACAATCTTCAGTTGCCATTCCGACATCCAAAAAACATCTTTTTGGTCTTCCCGCATGCCAGTTTGGAAGAATCCAGTAGTTTTGGCAAGGCTTTTGTTGAATCTGAATGACGTTTCCAGACTGCCTCTGAACAACAGTCTGACTTTGGAGTAGAACATGCAATTCTCTGTTACTCACTATGCTCCATAAAGTAGCGTGGGAAGATGCAAGCTGAATTCTGAGACTCACCACTGTCTATTATGAGAATATCCTCTTCAGCTGATAAAATGGGGAAAAAGCTTATTTAGCAGAAGGAAATGGGGTTTCTACCAGGTGCTGTGGAAAGGCGAGTTTAGGCCCAGAGCTACCAGAGACTGCCAAAGGTAAAGGGTAAGCCCTCATGAAGATTCTTCCTGAAAAACTGTCCAAGACGACATATCCTATGTTGAAGCAGCTTCACACAGATCAGAAATTTACTGTTTCTAATGAAAATGACTGAGGCTCTAGAACACACAACTAAATTATCACATTCATCAAAAGTTATAGGATACTGCATTAATAAAACAATCTCCAGAATGCACAACTGGTATAACCTATGGTGAAATGGTATCTTCCTCCCTGTATCCCATGCAATTTCTTTGCCTTTTCTTTTCTCAGTCTACCATCCTGGGATTCCTCGTCCTATCATCTCCCAATGACAGGAGCTGAGGTGATCTGCCGGTTTTCTAGAACAGGATAACAACTTTCAGAACTGTTCCTCATATCCAGGCTTAGCTCTCTATCAACTTAAAGAACCACCAGAATTAATAAATAATTCATTAATGTCTTGAAACTATGACTTGACCTGCCTGTTATCAGTACAACTTTCTCAGTTACAGAAAAGGACTGGCCTAAATAATTAGATAAAAGACTGCCAAGCAATGATAATGCATAGTGATTTTTCTATTTAAATTACAGGGCCAGTGAATAAGGGAAACATTTGTGGCTTCTCTTTAAATCCCAGCAGGCAGTGAATGAAGCCCTCAACTTATACCTATGGGATACAACGGAGCAAGAAATTGCTTTCATGACAATAAATAATCTGCATTACCTTGTAGTTCTACCACATTCTGTATTGATTTGTGGTCATCTCTTACCTGTACTTCAAAGAGTCTGAATTTGAGTCAATTTACATACTCCCTAATACATCCCAGATGTGCATAATTTCATTAAAAATAAGAGCAAGTGTGTCAGGCCTCAATCTTCCTCTGACGTCCTCCTCTATTCCTCAACTATTCTTTACACCACAAACATGATATGTGTAATTTAAATGTTATTACAGTTGTAGAAGTTCATTCAACAGACTCTGGAGGGTTTTTGTTTGGAGTGGGGTTTTTGTTTGGGTTTTGGTTTTTGGTTTTTTGTTTGGTTTTCTTTTATAATGGAAATACATTAAGATGAGTATTAATTAAGGAAAAGATGAGTTTTCTTTTCAAACGATAAAAATACTGAACCCTTAAAGCTGCAACAAACAAGCAGATGCCCTTTTCAGGGTTGTGGGATATTCCAAAGTGGTAAGTATCTGAATAAAATCAGATTGTTAGCTCAGCTTAAACAAATAACATTATTACCATGTAAATCCACCCTTTCCATTACTGTCCTATCCTAATGCTACCAGCTGAATAGCAAGTCCAATCCTGAAAGTTCTTAAATCCTAATACGACGAGTGCCTTCAAGCCAACGGGTTTGCAAAAAGGGGGGCAGAACCAGTGGCAAACACGACTTAACTGTACTTACAGAGGACCACGTACCAAATAGCTTTCAAAGACATAGTGATGCAGGATAAATGTCAGCATAAACCATAAAAGCCAGCCACAAGGAATGCACAAAATGCCGCCCTACCCACATCACAACTCTTATGTACTTAGGAAATGTACTTGACAATCATCCATAGTGAAGGCAAAATCCTATGCCAAAGGCTTCCAAGGGTCTGTTGACATCTTCTCATAATGTGGGATTATGCACCATCACCTTTCCTTTTGGGACTGCAGTTCCTGTCACTCCTTTCAGGTTTCTTAACTATTGAGTCAAATAGCAACAATTCATTTGGATGATGAGAAGATACCTGACACAAGTCCCAGGACACCAGTTCTCAGTAACCTGAGGCTATCAGAGCCTCATTAGCGTACTAATGACAAATTTGGAGCAGCAGAGCGAAAGTCTGTCTCCTGATTGATCACTGGAGTGGACTTGCCTGGTCTGGCTGGCTAGGTAATTTTTCATCTCTCCTCACAACACCTTTCTGCAAACCTCACAAAGCTGCACACTGAGACAAGGAGTACCATGCTCTGTGTCAGGCACAATAGCGTCTCCTTCTAGATCCTTCAAACAAGATTAAAGTCCATTTGTAGAACACAGAGCAGCCAAGCCTTCAGGTCTTGAAACATGTCCAAATGAAGGTCTAAATAGTGCAATTTGCCTTTCATTGCTAGAATCATTTGGTTCCTCAGTTTTTCTGTGGCTTCCCCTATTTAGAGAGCTCTCAAGTTTGTTTGGATGGGCTAGACACATCCCTCGATAGAACCCAATGGAGCAGATGGTCTCCAAGTAAGCTCAAGGCTAAACAAGCCTCTGTACAGCGACAAAAAACCCTAAGGTCTGAAGGCCGATACTAGCAGATGCTTAGTTAAAGAAGAGAGTACATTGCCTATGGCGAGTGTAACAGGAATGTTTTCTCATTCCATTTTCTCATCCGCCTGTAATACGTCTTCCGATTGCTACCATATCTTTTTAGCCACACAAACAAAGTAACAATTTACCCTTTCCACGTAATTTTGCCATGTGATTGAGAATACATTGGCGTGCTGAGAACCGCCGGTAATCAACGTAAGCAACGAACAAATAGTCTCATATCCTTCCAGTTTCACCCAGTTTCTTATTGCTTAAATGACAATTTGGGATACTTAGCAAAATACAATAGCAGAGCTTTTCAACTTTCATTTGGGTAGGGTTTTTCCCCCTATTTATGATTAATAATTAATTGCTTTTACTAACATGACTAAATCCAAAATACATGGCAGACTGCGTAATTAGCAGAATCGTACAAGAGCTCTGTAGTATCGTGCCCATACTTTTTGGAAACAAATTAGAATTTCCTATCTGAAAGCCTGATGCAAATTTCAGCCAAAATCACCCAAAACAGCAAAAAGATTTTACTTTAAGAGCCTGGAAACCAGGTAGATGTTTCATGTAGCATACTTCAATAAGGAAAACTATTACTTTCACGTCTGCCTTTTTGCTGATACTTCAGAATACTCAGAAATTAATAACCAGCTTTGGACCATAAGGTAGATTCCCAGATAATTCAATGAAAAGTGCTGTTAATCTAAAAGAAAGCTTGACAGTTCTGTAGATCTGGCATTCATTATTAGTTTATTAATATTTGATTAATCTCATAGCAGGAACTGATCATTAGTGCAGGAGCATATGTCTAGAGCAGCGCGGATATTTCAGTAATATTTGAGCTGTTTTTTGCAGAAAAAAGCCAGAAAATTTTAACTTATGAAAGACTTTATATGGCTTACATGCACCGATGCCTTAGCAGAATGAAAAAGTACTAACTACACTTAGAGAATGTGAGATAAATGTTAGCATTCACTAGCATGTGACAGTGTGTGTGTACCTTTATCACATCAAATATCCATGCAGTGTTGGGCAGCAATCCTAAGACTGATTTTTGGCTTTTTAAAAAAAGTAATTCAGCCCACATTTTTCTAATTATTGTCAACATTATAATCTACATGAAATGCAAAAAACTGAAATACCAAAAGAAAGAATAGTTTGTGGCTTCAAACTACCCAAAACAAAATGCCATATTATGAAATTTGAATCTTTGCCTGACTTACAGGTCCAGGCCTTCCTCACGAGCCTTAGATAAGTACCTGTTTTGCAATATTTAGCTGCCCAGAGGCAAAGCTCCACAAACCTTTCTGGTACGTGCAAATCACTAATAGTACCATCACAAGTATATTAGAAAACATGCAGAAAACCTATTGCCCAACTTATACAACAGGCTGAATGTTTACTACAGTGTTTTATTACAAAGGCTTGCATTCCCTTTCAAGACATTTATAGGGGGCACTGCAGGGGAAGAAAAAAGATTAAAAAACAAAAATACCATGGACTATTAATTTAAAAACTAAATAAATTTAAAAGACGATCAAATTGGCAACAAATTAATGTTGTGTCTAAAACTATCAACACAAGAAGTTATATCAGCATCTGTTACAGCAGTGGGGTTTAGATGAAAAATGGGAAAAAATGGGAGTATAAGACTGAGAAGGAAAAGCTTCTCTCTAAAGGACTGTCTTTTCAATTTATTATAAAGGATACAAAGGGCAAATGGAGCCTTTTAGGAGAGATTTTCAAAGCTATCTTGGAAATTACACATTCATAGATTTTTCAGGGCTGACAGAGGCCACCATGACCATAACTTCCTGTACAACAAGCCAAAACTCATGCTCCACATTCACCCACCCCACAAATCTTTTGGCATTCCTGGAAATTCTTCAGTCTTCCCTTCCCATATACTGTCACATAACTTCTTCCCTATTCTCTTCAATAAAATCTTACAAATCCAGTCATAAATATGTGAGCCAGCTCTGATGACTGTACCTGTACCCTCTGAGTTTCTAACATCTTGTTTGACAATCTCCTTCAGAGCACCAGTCGCTTGTGCCTTGATGTTTTTCAGGGGCTCCACAGCCATACAGTGTTTGTTACTCTTTCCCTTGGGTTTCTTTGCTCCTGCCTCTTCTGCACATTCTCTTGCCAATCCTTGTATCGTGGAAGTTGTACATGACTTTCAGAAGTAACCTGTTCCATTCCTTTTAGGAACTTCCTAGTTAGGAAAATCTATACCCGTGTTTTAAAAAACCCTCAAATTAGAAAAGTTCCACAGCCTCCATATGTCTATTAGCATTCTGCAGTAGTCAAAGTAAAGCTTTCTAGGTACAATTTTTAAGCCCATGTCTACTTGTTTTATATGGATCGCTGTAGTTTCTTTTCCAGATCTCTGATCCTTTTTGCTGCTCTGCTCCAACCTCTCTACAGGAAGTCAGTTCTTCCCATATCTTGATCTTGACAGGAAAACCTGGTGAAGTTCAAAGTACACATAAGCTCTCTTTAACACTAGACTCACTGGTGTATTATCTTGATCCTTCACTGTTTTAAGTTATTAGTCAAGATACCGTGCCACGGAAATCAAACCCATAGATCTACATCAATGATGTCAATCCTTATCAATGACATTTAGAATTTCTTCAAAAGCCCATCACAAGTCTGACATGATCTATTTTTCATAAAACTGCACTGATCTGGATTACCACCTTCAATTCCACATTTATCAGGCCTTGTATAATTCATACCATTATTAACTTTGGGATCAGTGTTAAAGAGAACAACATGTGTCTTTATAGACCATAATCTGGCTATCATGGCTATAAAGTCTTGCTGGTACAGCCCAGGAAAGGCCAGTTCCAATACAGTGACACGCACTGTAACTGAGCAAAGGCCAAACATGACATGCCCAGTGACAGACCCAGGGCACGATCTGAAATATCCTAAGCAAGAAGAGGACAGTGGTCAGGGAGGCTGTTTCACAGGCACCATGCCCTTGGAGCATTCACCCAGGCAAAGTTCACTGGAAAGAACTATGTGACAAACAATGTCCTCTGAATTAATTTCCTTGTATAATATCTTGAACAGCGTCTCATAAATCCTTAAATGAGCAATTTATTTTGCCATGCTGATCATGGATATTTTTTTATTAAATTTTGGTATAGATTTTTATATAATTTAGTCCAATAAAATTTTACCTTTCTCCTTGCAAGAACAGAATTAAAACTCCAGCTGAAGTTGCTTCTGATTTCCACAGCAATTTTTTTATGTGCAGATGCAAACTGTCCAAGAAAGCTGGCATGTTGAACTGTTTTCTATTATTTTGTCAGTGAATGTGCCTATATCCCCCATGGAATTCTTTCATAGCCAACTAGACTCCCTTTTCATTCAGCAATAAAAATTGAAAGTTTGTAAAGCTGGACATGCGAGAAGCTCTTTCTGTCATTTTTGCAATCTACATTTCAATTAGAAATAAGAATACCTTGTGAGCTGCGGTTTTTTGTGGTTTTTTCCCCCTGGATACTGTACTCTAAGATACAACACTAAATTACACTGATTCATTATTCCTATTAAAACAAACAATAACCTCAAATTGCTTAGCAAACCAAACAATTGCAAACAGTAAATTTAAACAGTAAAACAGGGAGCACGTTGGGTAAATGTTATTTCCCTGAACAAGGAAAGCTTTCGGCAAAGTGCTTAACTTGAATACAACAAAAGGCAATTTAATTTAGTAATACAGCTAGATGAAAAATGGAGACCTCAGGTTTAATAAGAAGGGGAAAAAAGACAAGCATATATCATCCAAAAGGATAATTATGAGAAACTATTTTGTATGATCCAGCTAAATCAAAGCTTTTAATGCTTTCTTACTCCTGTCAAAGGAGGGAGATTTAGTGCTTTAAAAATGGGGATTTTGCAGACTCCACTGCCAAGAAAAAATGATTTGTCCCTTGATAAATTACTATTGGGTTTTCTACTTGAAAAAAAATACACTTACATTGAAATAAATGCCAAGGAATGGCTAGAGAATTTATATTATTCACTCGTATCTGTCACTGGATTGGTTGAAAAGCGACAGTGCTATTAAAAATGTCTTCTTGCTTCCAGACATAATGGCACAAAGGGGCCATGCGAGTCTTTCATGAATGGGAAGGATATGTATACAAAAAGAATAGTAAGCAAATCTTTAGTCCCCTCCACCATCATGACATACTAGGCTCTAAAGAGAGACGCCGTGCATGTGTGTATTTTGTGTTTAGAAGCTGCCAATTCCAATCAAAACTCCCCTCCCACTAGGAGGGAAATCACCCATTCATTTTCCTAAGGATTTTTTTAAGGGCTCTTAAAAAATCCTAGAAAATTTTTCCTCTTCTGAAGGAGGGGAAAAACATACACATATATATGACATATCTATAGGGATGTTAGCTTGAGAGCTGCATTGCAGTAAAAGCAATTTTACCCCAAAGAAACTCCTCTAAGGGTCTGTTCTATGCTTTTTGGCTGGAGAAGCTCACTCTCTTTTCTTTTTGCCAAGCGCTTGGACAAGAACTATACAGGTCATCAAGAAGCAGAAAAACTATGCAGTCACAGATACCGGGAACAGGGAGGAACACTCGCCAGGGAGCAGTCCTCTCTGGTGGCAGCTTGTCTCGGGGTTGTGTGGGGACCAGAGGGATGTCACTGCACAGGCCCAGTCCCTTTCAAGCCTGCAGGCAGTAACGCCTGGTAGTCACTCAAGTTGCTAAGAAAGAAATGCCTATGTACATTGCAAATTGGCTGGAGAAAGGCATGTTCCCGGGAGACTGACGCCCCATGCTTTATGTGCTGATTGTTGCTGACAAGCTGCTCCCCCATGGGTGCTGAAAGCCACCCGAGCTCTTATCTGTCAGGCTTCAATCTCTTTAAAAACTAAGGTCCCAGATGCCGAGAGGCTGGCCTTCTGCTTGTCGCCAAAGCAAAGGCAGAATTTACAGAGTGCACGCAGATGGCAAACAAACAAAAAAAGCCATTAATAAAGTTGAGATGCCAGTGAGCAATGTTAATAGAGCCACACAGGTCTGCAGGACTGGGGTATCAGCTTTACTTAGTACTTAAAATATTTTTTGATTAGTGCTTACTTTACGCATAATTTTCATTAGAGTCTGAGAGGCTACTAAACATTTCTTCATTAATTTCTGAGTTTGAGGTTGTCTTGATATACTTTTTGTTATTCTGTTCCATGTAAAAGATTTCCTCTTTTCTGATTAATTGTTACACCAAGTTCCTACCAACATACAAGAGATCTTTTGCTTATTTAATCGCTGATTGACATTTATCTATCTCCTGAGAGTAGTATCATTTACATATTTTCATGCAAGCCCAGAAAATGTTTCTTTGGACTCTGAACAGCTTTTATGCCTATTAATTAAATTAGTATCAGTGAGTTCTGAAAACACAATAACAATCAAAAAGCAAGAATAAGAGTTTTCTATACATGCACAAAGTTATATTTCATTGCAATCATTCAACATATGAAATGCAGAGCATAGAACTAGCTGGAAAGAAAGAAGTCTGAGAGGAGTTTTACTTAAATGCAATAGTTTTTCATGTAGAGTGCTTAGCCTACAAGATCTTTGCAACAGAAACAAACTTGTTTCTCCTACCAGCATTGGGTCCGATTCATGAGCAGAGCATTTAGAAACTGCCAGAATATCAAGACATCAGCAAAAAGGAAATTCTAGCATTAAAAGGCAGAGTAGAAAAAATCCATCTGAAAAAGGAAATCAGCTTCTCTAGAAACCATCACTACAAATTAGCCAAAGTTACAGGGATTTTATGCAGTAATTTCAAAACCATCTGGCTTAGAGTCTTAAAGTGCCTACTTTTTAAAATCCTATGGGGCAATGTCACCGAACCTGACCTCCAGATCTTTAAGCATATTTTACACAGTCGTGCATGATTATGCTAGGTACTAGGGTACTAGAAATTACATTTTTACCCTTTCTTCCATCAAAACCTCAAGATGGTCTTCACTGGAAAGCTGCTATTTGCTCCAGGGTTTGTCTCAATTTTAAATGCCTGAAACAATGTTTTATTTTATTTTTGTTTTCACTTCAGAAAATTCAGTTCAGTTTAGCAGTTTGGTAAATGCAGCATTTGTTAAAGTCTAGTGAGTTACAAATAGTACCCAAGCTTCTCTTAGTTAAAAAAAACAAAACAAAAAAAAAATCAGTAAAAGTCCGAGAAAGTATGAATCATTGTCATTCTGATGTCTCAATTCTTTTTTTCATACGGATTATGCTAACAAAACAAAAAAAAAAAAGAAGAAAATAGCACAATCTCAATCTATATCTTTCTTGTGACAAGGGCTTCTCATAGAATTCATAATTATATCATCTCTAGCCATTTATCTTAAGTCAATAATCCCATGGCCCTTCTAAAACTGGCATTTTGCAAATACACTACAGAAGCTACTTGAGGCAGTAATTTCTTTTCAAATAACATCTTTATGTTATCCTTTGGCATGTAGGCTTAAGTGGATTGTTTATCTATGAAAAATGAATATAGTAGAAAGTTTACCTCCCAAAATAAATTTTGTTAGAAAAACAAATTTCTTCCTAGAAAATTCAATTCTAATCACTAATTAGCATGCAAGTACTAATATTACATGGAGAAACAAAGGAATAAATAGGGATTATAGCAGAATAATCCTACCAGAGTTTTTTTCTAATATGTTGTTTTCATGTTCCTAAAGCTTTGAAGAATTAAAGAACAAGGCAACTCATTGTTTCTCTATCTTTTGCAGGTGTTCACTCACAATAGTTATTCCTTAGAACTACTTCCAAAGAAAAATCCGTCTACAACCAACAATTCCTTTCAACCTAGCAGTCACAGTTTTGGTAGAAGGCACTTTAACAGGATACATCATAATGCAATTTAGTTGTTGGAAGCTGATGCGGAAAAAATAAACAACAAATTTTTACTTGTTAGGATAATTAACCTCTAGAAACTGTCTAAGATGAGGTAGAGTCTCTGTCCCTCAATGTCTTTAACAACTGAAGATAAAAGAGCAGCGAATATGGCCTTAGCAGAAATGATGAGATACAGTCCTTCGGTCTGTGCCACTGCGGATCAGAGTGTCTCATTCACATACTCTCCTGGCTGCAGTCATAAGCTTAAATCCACTTCCTTGGACCCCTTTATTTAACAATAGTGACGAGATTAGTATCACCATAAGATGTCTGAAATTATGGGAGCTCTGTACCACCTAGAAGCCATCAGCCCTATTCGTGCACAAGTGAGAGGAGGAGACTGAGGCCTCAGTAAGGCTGTTCCCAGCAGCTCCTGGAAACGTAATAGTACCGATGATCAGAGAACTCCTCTGCACGGGATCCCTGATGGTGCGCCTTCACTATCGCTTTGAGTATATGTACAGAGCTCACAGCACCTCTGAGACAGCGTTAGATCCATGCATCATTAAAACAAATCAGCTGATGATTGCACTCTCGATTTAGTGATCTCTGTTGGAATTTATGGGGCTGGAGGACGCTTTCAGTTCAAAGACGTTTAATCTTCAAATCTCTTCCCCTTTGATCTTAAACTGCTATGTCTGCTGACAGTCAGGACAAAGGATAAATCCACAAAATCAAAATGATTTTCTAAAGCTATCTTTGTCAAAGGAGTTAAGAACAGAGGACACCGTCAGAGTTTCTCTCTTACAATCCAAGATCAATTCTGCAGGCCAAATCCTCAGCCAACATAAATCAGTGCAACTTCATTCAAATAAAGTTGACAGGATTTCATACTACCTGTGGAACTGGTCCTAACTATTTGCAAGTTCCACAGTTTTGTGAGACTCTTTAATGTCTGCAAAGGCCCTTAATGAAAAATAGCCAATAAACAAACAAAATGCACCTCCTCATAAATCTTTCTTTAAAAATGCTAATAATCTAGCCTGACACACATGCAAACAAAGTAATCAATTAAAGCAGGCTAGAGTTACAATTTTACAAGAAATGGTAGGCTCAAGAAGAGGTAGAAGATATAGAGTGCATTCACAGGGCTACCATTTACCTTATTTTTAAAAAAAATTATAGCCCTGTAAATTTTTCCGGACTGTTTATACAACATGCAAAAAAGGCAGGCTGTGCAGGAAGCAGCCATTGTGAATTTCCTCATTTCTATACCCATTAGCTGAAAGTATACAGCCAATTCTCAGCCTTGTATTTTAGGTCATAAATCTGCTCCCTCTGTTCCTTGGGCAAATTAAAAGCTATATATCTTTTGTCAAAGTCTTTCTGACACAGAGCTCCTACCTTCACAGCCTAAGGCTAGCTGTGTGTCTAGGAAAATTATATACAATAGGCAGTGACAGCCATGGAGTCTAGCATTTAGGCACTAGTCAACATATTTTTATACATGTAAAAATCATTCTACCTTATAACTTGAGCACAATTTACACATATTTAAAAGGATTACAGGCGTATGAAATAAGAAAATGCTTTCAAAAAGATAGGAACGTGGTCCAAATTTGATATCCTTGCAATCTTTAAAACTATGCTGCATTAAGCATACATTTTAACCTCTGCATTACACTAATACAGACTACACTATCAGAACTGTAACCTATTTTCTTGTGCTTTACCAGTTGCCATGCTTCATTTTCTGATGAATGTGTGGCCACCGCTTTTGATTTCAGCTGAGTGTGCAAACAGTATATGTGTTTTAATTAAATCCATACAAAATTATGTTGTTTGAGAATGCCAGCTTTGTCATGTATCACAGCAATGGCTTGTCTAGTTATATTGGAGTTTTATGGCCTTGAAATGATGCATTGCAAAATGGCAATATTTAAGATGCCCCACATGAATTGCTGCATTGTGCAAAAATTTTCTAAGCAATGGACTCCTGCACATCTTTTAAAAGCTGCAAGAAGCTTGCAAAGAAGTAATTTTAGCTATAAGACATAGAGAAATATTTACAAAAAAAAATTGAGGGTTTTCCTCTAATTATTTGTTCAACTATGTTACTCTGCCCAAGGCTGTAGCTTTTCACAGTATGTGCTTCTCATTCTCCTTACGCTGCAAGTAACCCTTGTTTCATACTTTTATCTGAAACACTACTTGCCCTCCTTAGACGTCTTTAGTTTATAGCTGCCATTTTCACGATGTCATATCTCCTACACTGTGATCAGAGGTGTTCATCTTTTTCCTTTCCTAAGTGATATTGTTGTCATATAATTTACTTTCTCGGTTATTCTGACTGGAAAAGCTGGAAGGCCTATCTTCTTCACATTTAACACACAGCCACGATCTGAATAGAGCTTGTAGATTTCATCTGCAGTTTCCATTTATTGTCCATTTTGAAATAACTACAAAGCAGTGCTACTATCCAGAAATACCTCTTATTCCTATTTTTGAACACATGGTTTATATTCCTTAGGAGAGTGGTTTACTTTCCAACTGTCATCTTTTGTCCTGTCTCAGCAGCTTTAGGATGCTTTTATGGGTCATTCAATGTTTCCTTCTCAATGCTGATGACAGTAGTCAAATTTGAGGATGTGATGCTACTGTCATCTCATTTAAAGCAGCACTACAGGGAGAAAAGTCATATCTCATTCAAGAAAAAAAGTTATTTATGGAATAAAAAGCAACAGAAAGCAGCATTAGAACCGTTTGCAGAGAGTCTTGTAGTGGGACACGGTCACAGGACAGGAAGGCAACCTCAGGTTCCTCTGATTTTCCATGGTAGTTAAGTACATGTCTAGGCCTTGCCAGTTTTAAACTACTTACAGTCTCTTACTGTGTATTTTGTACCAATTCAGTTTCAAATCCCCAAGTCTGATTTAATTAGAAAGGCAACGCAATCTGGGAAAGGAACCAGGCATCTAAAACTGTTACACTGTGTAACTGAAGTAGATGATGTTTATTGGGCTCTCAGAACATATAAACTACTAAGCATCGCTAGCACTTCTAAACTGATGGCAGCTTCCCTAATGAATTAAATAGCACACTTTTAATAATGTAAGTCTCAAATAAATGAGGCTTCAGTGGGCCCAATCCACAGCTGGCACAGCTGTAACAAAGTCATTACCACACCTGCAGGGACGTGCGCACTTCTGCCAACACTCACGCCAGCAGAACAGTTCTTAAACAAATGGATACGTACAGCAAGGATGTGCAAGTCTGCAGCCCAGAAAAAAATCCACATACTGCCAAGGCTTCATACTGAAATCCGTCATTTGTTTCTGAACATCTCTGCACATGCAGCTGGAAAACTTAGTTTGGTTTACCAAAAAAAAGTTATTTTATACTTTTGCATCTTGTGCTACACTGGTAGAATTTTATGCATTTCCTGTGGAGGCAGCATTTTATAATAAACACATTTCTGTTTGCATTGCTTAGTGACCTTACATTGCTAATAAGCCTTCATTACCTGTTAGTGTACTGCCCTTGTCAGACTTTGCTCATCTGACCCGTACTTTGTGTCTTCAGTAAACTTATTGATCTGGTAGAAACATTTAAGTAATAAAGTATTGCTCCATGTGAGAAGGACTATCAGACTGCAATCCCAAGCAAACAGAAATTGTTCTCTTTTTAAGTTGCTTGAAATGAAAAACACCACAACACTGGCATATCTGCTTGCATTGTTATTTTAAATTATATACACACAGCATCTTAACAGAAGAAATTATATGCCTCCTAGCTGACACATTTCACAGTTAGAAATAGATTTTAAAACTGTTTTCAAATAATAAATTGACAATCTTACCCCTGCGTTCCATGTGTGCACACTCCTTAAAAGCACAACCAGAAGGGAGAGTACAAAATTTGATTTATTATAATCCACTACTCAAAGAATTTGCAATTTTTTTTTTTAGTCACTCAATGGAGAGAATTTTTCTTCCAATTTCCTTTTAATTTTCTGCTAGAGTGAAATGAAGATAGGAAGCTACAGCAAACACACAGAAGACATTTATACATTTTAACTGCATTTAAAAAAATTATATTTGCGCTTCTAAATAGCTTCCCAATTTCTAAATGTTTCTTTTTTTTCTAAAAGATCGCAATCCACATTCACACACAGAAAAAGCGCATGTCTGCAGTGTAAATTTACTAACTTCCAAATCTCCAAAGTAGAAAGGCTGTCAGATACAGTAGTATAAAACACCAGGGCAGCAGCTATCTTTGTGGAATTATTTCAGCTTCAGAATACTGGAAAAAGGGTAAATAAAGTTTAGAAGAAATATAGTACACTAAATAGCTTTCAAAGGGAGTTGAACACATCTCCCAAACAACGAGGTGAAGCGGCTGTGGATTCTCACAATTACACAAGTTCTCATTTACTGTAGCTTAGCAGTCCAAAACTCTACTGGAACTCCACTGTGGCAGATAAAAATGAAACGTAATGACAGTCATCTCTGAACTTACTGCAGCCTGAACTACAGAAATCTAGAACTGAAACCGAAGCTAAAAGTGCTAGCATAGCTATCAACAATTCCTCTGATGCGGATGTCCAATTTTTTAAGATCTGTACGTAAATGGGATACTCTTCCACTGTCAAGAATGGAAAGTTTTCTTGCATGAGTTTGTTCTTTAGTGTATTGTTATCAAGACAATAGTATTCTCCTCCTTCTACCAAAAAGTAAGAATTTTTTCTGTAAACCTTGAAAACATAGTTCTCATAACCTCCCTAGAATGGTGATGAAATTGAAAGCTCATTTTTCAGAAAATTAATATTTCAAGATAAAAAGCAAGGAGCATAAGGAATATGGCTAAAAATCCAGGGCTGTTGGCTTATTTGTTTACTTGACAGCAGGGTTTTCAACAATGCAACACTTTTTCATTAAAACTGTGCACTTTCCTTGAATTTAGAATGAACTGTCAAAAATAAGTCTCAAATATTTAGATATGGAATAATAGCAGTGGTGTCTCTTGGGAATTATAATCATTTTATAGCTCATGCTGAGATCTGCCTAAACATTTTCTTCTATAAATTTAGAACTCACAAAATGGAGTCTCTCTCTCCCACGGTGCACTACCATGAATCGCTCCCATGACAGAGAAGTGTTTGGCCCCCAGAGACTTTGGAGCATCATGAAGTTTACAACCTGCTTCATACAGCAAAATATCAGCATGAAGCAAATAAAACAAGAACATAAATTTCATTTTGACATGCTAAAAACTGTAGGTTTTGGAAATGTATTCAGAAATGAGGTATTCCAAATTGGATGGTATTTCTGATTAAAGATTTCCAGAAGAGGACAAGATTTCAGCCAGCGCTGCTACTGACAATGTGTCTCTGCAGTATTTTACGGGCAAGCAGCACCAACAGGATTCATCTTTCAGAAGCTGGAGCACACAAGAATGTAGGGACCAAGTGCTACAGCCAAAAAGCATATAAAATTAATTTATTATGTGGATTGAACACCAAAGAGACTGTCCTTTCCTCAGAGAAGCTGGAAGTGGGAGTAAAGATACTGTATAAACGCAATCTTGCAGATGAAAAACCCAAGGAATACAAGGAAAAAAAACCAAAATATTTTCACCCATGCTAGGACAGGAAGCCTGTAGCAGAGACAAAAACTGAATAGCGAGCTCACCATCTCACAACGAACCACCACTACTGCCTTGCTTTCCAGTTGCATAAAAATAACAACTTTTGTTGTCATCTTTTAAATTTTACCTGCCATTACTTCCGTAAGTTAGATTTTAACATGTTCTATAACGGTAATCTAAAAAATGTTATTTTCACATTTAAAATATGTACTATTTTTTAACATTATTTATTCTTAAGCAGTCAAAAGGAGCCATTTCAGCCAGTTAGGGCTTCAAACATTTTTTTACATAATGAGTAGAAACAGTTTCTCTGAATATCATGCTAGTGTCACTCTCTTCTCTTTCTCCCAGCCCTGCTTTTGCCCTCCTTCCATATTTTAACTTGCACGGAGTGGGCTAAAACAAAGCAGGGAAATCAGACCCTCTAACAATCTACAAGTTGAGAAATGACAATTTATATTTAAGCACTCTAAAATTAATAGAGTACAATTGAAATGAAAGGCAGAAATGGTCTTAAGCCAAGTGCAGCAGATTCTTAGGAAGATATGTTCTTGTCTTCCTTGCAGCTGAAAATGAAAAGGCATTTATATATTTCTGATAAATTAAGATGACATATTAATGTTATTAATGAAGTTATTCACCATTGCCAATGGAATTCACTGTAAACGCTGAGAGATGCTACTAAGTGGACTCAACAAAAGGATTTTCAGATTTTTCCAAGAACTAAGCCTGGTCAAAACTTTTACAGCATTTGTTTTCCTATGAAATATACCAATTTATTTTAGAACTTTGCACATACAATTAAACATAGTTTGGGATTTACCTTCAAAAATCAAGTAATTCTATTTAAGTGAAGTAATCTTGGAGGATAGATTTACATCATCCTTTCACATGGTGAGACCACTCTGCTTTCATCAGTGACATTAATTGGACTGCTGTGAGATTACTGCTGTAAAAGCAGAGCTCTCCACGACATCTTGTCAGTAGAGGGTCACGCACACCTTACCTGCGCAACAGACACCAAACATAGGTGCCAACAAACTGCTTGCATCCAACTCTAAATAAGAGAGTTAACCAGAAACATTTAGTCCTCACAAAGTGCTATATAATCAAACCTGCTCATAAAGATTAAGCAGGCAAGCATCACACTGCACACCTACAATCACACTTGCAAGAAGGCAAGAACCTTCTCCAAAAGGCAAAATTAGACTAAAAGAAACAACTTTTGTAACATCATGGGAATTCTGTATTTTCTGACACTGACCATTTACACGAAACCTTGATATGATTCAGTACTATTAACAATTTTGTTCACATTGAATAGCTATCAGTATACCTCAACCAATGAGTAGCTCATTGCTTGGATAAAAATGTGCTAGCCACTGACTAAATCAGTCAGAATCTATCATGTAGTTGAATTAAAAAGAAGAGCTTTGTTAAAACAACATTAATCTTTCCTTCTTTGTGATTCAAAGATCTGTTTGGAATGAAATACTGAATAGTTATGACTAATCAGTGAGGAAAAAATAGATTCAGGTTCCATAGCATTAGTAATAGTAATGAAGTACTTCCACATGAACCCATAGACACTATCCATTACTCCTGTTATTCATATTTATACTTAATGTAATAATACATACTGGATTATAAAATGATTTCCTCCGTAAGATCTGTATAGAAACACTCCAGAATGAAAGCAACAATGCACTTGAATCATAATTCTTGTGACAAGAAGGAAGGAAGGAAGGAAATGAAAACCGAGAACTGGGGTACCTCCTCTTATTTCCAGACTGAAGAGCTCAGACCTATTCGAAGAACAAATAATAGTAAGCTTTCCTCTGTCTTGCAGAGGTCCAGAAAAGAACACGAGAGAAGGCAATTAGTTTAGGGAGCAATTATCTTCCCTGAATGTCTTTACAGGAGGGAACTCTGAGACAAGACTTGGAAAAAATCAGACTTTGATAAAGGTCAGTGACATATAACCTATTTTGGCAATTACTTGTCAAATATATGAATGGTTTAAAATACATTGAACCAACTCAGCAAACGTGGTGACAGGACTGTTTTAAGCAACGTGCTCACTTACTCTTCAAAGATAACTCTGAATTTAACACTGGCAATACTGACATAAAATTGGGTGTGGGAGAACAAGGAAAGAAGCAATATGCCTTCCCCCTGAGTTTAAGGGGTTACTGACACAGATGTGGCCTGTAATCTATATGCCAAACATTGGAGCTGTTGTGCAATCAGCCACTCCAGGCTCCATTCTTCATTCTTCTCTAGTCTTAATACTGATATGATGCAGGCGCATCGGTGACCTATTTGTACATGAAGAGGACTGACTCCTCACGTGCACCATGGCAGCTGGAAAGCTTTCAGAAGGAATTTTACAGCACGCTGAACAGCCCGCTATCAAGCATCCTTATTTTGTTCTGCATTGAATTACAATTTTCTTCCCTGGAGATTCTCCCTTCTAGATCTCCATGTAAAGATATGTGCTGTTTGGGGTCAGATTTGAAATGTTTGACCCACCTGCTGTTCAAAAGCTACACAGCCTGCGTTCCCCCCACCAGTTCTGCCATTGTATGATTTTATCTGTGCCAGTGGTGGAGGCTGATTGAACATCAGGAGGGAGAGAGAACATTCTATAAAACTGCAGGCGGAAAAGGTTTGCCAATTATTTTTCTTCTCATGACTTTTAGGATGCACAGATTCCTTTTGGCAGTTCCCCTTGTTTTGTGCCCATAAAATAAGTTTAATGGCTGAATTTTCTTTAAGATAATCAGAGGCTGTATAATTTATGCATTCGAATAGCATTGTAGCCAGATGTAATTTTGCTTGAAGTTTCAGCATTACAGTTAGTAATGACTCTGCTGGCTGTGTTTTGTAGAATTTGCAATTTATTTAACAGTTGACTGAGCACTGACCCCATATAATATCACCATAATCAAAGTGTGGTAAAAATTAAAAATTAAAAACGAAAAAGAAATCTGTGCCTTCTGGGAAACATGCAGACTTCAAGTGGACAGGGTATAGAAATGATCTCTGAAAATGACAGGTAACTAACACGGTCTTTAAAGTTTATAGCACAGACAAACTAGCCAATCAAAGATTTATCTGAATTAAGGTTTGAAACACTCTCTCAGTAATAGCTATGGCTTGAGGCATTTGTTTTGTCAGTCTTTGCTGCCATTCAACTCAAGTCCCTTTCCCTGATTTGCAAGAGTTGATTATTCTCTGATCAGACAAGGGAAATATCAGAGGGTACCCTGTGCTTCCAAAGAGCAGGGGGACCTTAGAGGGAGAAAAGTTAAATTTCAATTACTGTCTATTTCTGCCATGGCTTCACAAAGAGTAATAGAGCAATGCCAAATCGGAAGCTACGCCTTTCTGAAGCACACTGTGATATACACACAAAGCTGTATCCTTGCTTTTCCAGAGCAGCTCCTCCCCACTGTGCCAGGCTGTCCCAGCCTTCCCCGGGCTCTCGCCCACGCTGCAAAACCCTTCATTGCTCCCCGCAGCCGCTGGTCGTGTCCTGCTCACCTCTTCCAGTAGGTCTCACAGCAGACCCACAAGTCTCTCTTTGGGTCATTATTTTGGCCCTGTTTATAATAAGGCTTGCTGTTAATCCACCTTTTTAGCCCACCCACTGGGTGACATTTAATAAAGTGTATTCTTCATTAACATTTCCTTCTCAAGCATTATAGATGATTAATGGCGATAGAGAAATACTGTGTCATCAGCATAAAACAATGATTTATGGCGATAAAGAAAACAGCATAATCAGCATAAAAAATAGGAAGTTATTTGAAGAACTAAAGTTAACATGGGAAGGAGCAGATCCAGAATTTGCTGCAAGTTCAGTTTACCTCTGCAGCATTCATGTATGTCGCCTGGTTTGTCCTGCTGAAATAACAGTGTGACTGGGACTTACAGATTTCTGTGTCCCCAACAGGTATGATAAAACCTATTCGAGACACTGCACTGCAACAGCAGTGTTACAAAATACAGGGACGACGGTTTTCTCTCGAACTCCTCTATGCCGTTAGTGAATCCTAACTGTATTCTTAAGCCAATTTAGATCAGAGGCCATTATTGCATACAACTTGCAGCAGGCTACACTACAATTTATGTGCCATGTGGGATACAAAGAGCCATGAAAGATTGCCTTTCAAAGCACTCAAAAGGCTGAAATGGTTTCTCAGCTGGTTGTCATTTACACTACTAATCCAATTGGAGAAAGAGTGTTTCTAACAAAGTTAAAAAATGGCAACACAATTGAAGACAGTGTCCCGAGACAGCAACTCAGCATTTTAAAAAATGTAGAAGTCTGTGAAAAAGTTTTGCATCATGGCACACAGTCACAGTCCACTTGATCCAATGTGGAATATGCATTCAAGATGACAAAGCTTTAAGATCTATGCAACTTCCCAAAGCTTCTCAGATCAGTGAAAATTTTTTCTGAAGAAAAAATTCCTGATGACAGCAAAAAAGGAAAAGACAACGTAAAAAAATCTTATTAATTCGATAATCCGTTAGAAATGGACATCTGACACTCAGGATTTTCTGAAACAGTGATGGGCTACACAGCATGATAGCTGGTTTACATCTAGGCCACAAAGGAAACCTACCAACACTGGTTTCATAGGAAAAAAAAAAATAATCTCCATAAGTCTTTGTATTCATCTCTAAGCAAAAGTCACTCATTTATAATAAAATAAAAAAATAAAACAAACAAAAAACCCAACACCTTTCATGAAGGCTTGTGATTTAAGAAGTAGATCTTAGTATGAAGGACCCTTCTCTCTCAGAGTTGTAAAGTTTTCCAGTGATTTACAGAAGATTTCAGCCATTCAAATTATTCTTCTGGGTTTGCAGAGGAAGAATTTCTAGGGGGTTTAAACAGTTTTCATCCAACAGCTCCCTTTAAGCAATCAAAATAAGGGATAAAAGCTAGGCTAATATAATGCCATGCATCCATCATGGAGTGACAATGACAATAGCTGGGTAAAGATTATCTGGAGGTTTAGCAGGTCAGTAACAGAGAAGTGCCCTTTGTCAGAGAGGAATGTGTTGGGACAATTTCTATCCTTCAACATCCACAGTGGTAGCATAGGGCATCCAAGGTTATTTCAAACCCTCTAGCACTTTTTCTGTAGTTTGCTAAATAGAAAAATGAAATGTTTGCTTTCTGACCACTGTGTAACACAAAATATTTGCTAAGCACCACCAGTTAAGTTCTGGACTTGCTAAGCACCACCAGTTAAGTTCTGGACTTGCATGCTCAGGAAGATCACGTTCAGCCCAGATATGAAAGTTCAAATCACAGCTAGATTTTAACAGGCTTGTTGGAAGTTTCCTCAAGTTTAACCTATTCATCTTTGATGCTGTCCACACTCTTGGCTAGCCTTTTTTTTTTTTTTTTTTCCCCTCCCTGCCCCCAAAATTTACCTCTCCTCTGTCCCCTATACCTACTCAGGCACGAACACCCAAACCAGAAGCGCTCAGCTCTGTCAGGCAGGGGAGGGAACGTGGACAATTCCTATCAGCTCTGATTCACAGATGAGAAGCAGGCTCTTCCTTCTCCCACATGCAGTCTCAGAGCTACTCCTTAGGAGCCAGAGAGCAGTTCTTGTCTCAGCCTTGGCACCCTTTAAACATCCCATGTCAGAGCTACTTACATTCAGAGACTAGTTTTGTCTCTGTTGAAGTGGCCTTCTTCAAAAATTTCTGTAGAAGAACCATAATAATGCTTACAGAGCTTGCTGTCTTTCCTACTACTTTTATTGGGGAAGGGAAAATTCACGCGAAGGCAGAGAGTTAACCAAGCAGATTTTGAGCAGCTGTAACTGGATGTTAGCGGCAGTGCACAGAAATCACTGGAACTGCAACAGCATAAACCAGCCAAGGATCTGGCCCATACGCTTCATGAGATACAGCTGCATAGCTATGCCTCGTAAGTCTGTGTGTTTTGAGACTCTGAATATCATATTCAAAGTATCCCATGGCCTGGTGTTCTGCATGCTGGAGAACCACAGCTAGTGGTATATGATGGCATTCTCCAGTTCAATACAGAGTTTCTCCTCAGCTCGATTCTACAGCTTCTTTGTACAGGCAATTTGTACTTGGAGCTTCACTTTCAGGAAAAATAAAGAGACAACTTTTATTTCTCAACTGCAAGAAAATAAATTAATGTCTGTACCACTCCTCAGACAATATCACCATACCACTCTAATATTTGAGGGGGCAGGGGCTAAGTACTAATAATTGAGGGGGGGAGACTGATGGAAAGGTACTCTACTCCTATCTTCATTCTATATTCATATTCACTGCAGTTATGGGATCAAGTATGCCAGTAGTCAAAGTAGAGTACTTACCTACTTGATAGCATTGTTCCTAATTATTTGCTGTTCCTTCTCATTACTTTTCAAACTTGACTATCTTGATTTCAACACTACTAAAAGAGTCATTTAGAGAAATAATGGAAAAGAATGGTTTCAGTGCCAATTCATGCTGTCCTCTTCCATAAATCTCTCTCCAACTTTAAACACTTTCATTTACAGCTACAATATTTTTGACCTTTATGCTGTTTCTAAGCCTCTTTCAACCACCATTGGCAGACTGACTTGACTAGTGTGAGATTTTCCTCCTGCATATTCTGAGTATGCAGATACAACAGCCACTTCAGGGGGAAAGATAAGTCTGAAGCAAGTTCTCCCCTCTTACAAAGTGAAAACATCATGATTATGTCTTCAACATTAACAGTGCACATTTAAAGCTACAGACTAAAGGTACAGTACGTTGCACTTATGCAAAAGCATGTAAAATGGAAGCAAAATAAACAGGGATCCTTCTTTCCTCTGTGCTCAGGTACTAGCTCACAGGTAAGAGCCTCTCCTAAGAGGAGGAGTACATTGAAAGCAAAGACCACCACCCTAGCAAGGAGCAAACACAATTCCCTACATGCAGATGTTCATAAGGTCAGCAAACATTTTTTGGTCAAACAAAAACGTCTCCTAGAGGTTTTATATATGTGGCTTTGCATTTCACACACGCACACACACAGAGCACGTAATTTGCTCTACCAACACAAATTTCAAAACTGTCCATTCAAATGAAGCAGAAGCCAAAGTCTTTCTACCAGGATGAAGAAATGCTCCCTGAATAGACTAGGTGAGTTTAAGACATCCATCAATCACATGAGGGGATAGGTGGTAAGAAGTGCCAACTATTTTCTATACATTTGTATTTAAATACTTGAAACAACTTGCTTTGACCGTGTTCATAGTGTTTTAAACCAGAATATTAATGAGAACAGAGGATTCTAAACAAATAATGGAAAACACGTGCACACAGAAAATCATTAATTCCCTCCAAGAGTACATGATTGTACAGCATATACAGACTTGGGGAAAACACATCAGGTTGCTTCTGCATACAACAAAATGAACCAAGTTTACAGACCATGAACTGATTTGTTGAAATCACTTTGTGAATTGCTTTGAACAACAAATTAAGCTCCATTCTCTGCCCCTCTGTTGCATGGACTGTCTGGGGTGATCCGATGTTTTTAACTATTTTTTTCTAAGTTGAGTTAAAATATACAGCCCTGAAAATACTGCTTTCACAGGTGAAGAGGAAAGGAAAAAGGCTGAATCTACTTATTTCTTATTCAGCTGGGAAAGGCAGAACTGTTTTACTCTGCCTATCACACTTGCTCGCTGTTTTCTTTTTGAACTCTGAAAACAGTTTTTGTAATAGCAATTCAGTTCTTGTTCCTCAGACTATGTAGAGATTTGTTCAGGCTTGGATAAATGCCCAAAACCATACTCCCAACTATTCCAGTTCTATTGAGTCTCTGAAAAGGCGCTACATGTAGCTTCTCAGAATTTAGCTCTTTTTATTTTAGTCTCAGATGAAAGCACACAGAGCTAAAAAAGGAGAAAGGGAGGAAAGTGATCTGAACTTACACAGAGATAAAGAATGGCTCATTTAGAGTTTGGCTGGAGTTCTGGATGAATGACCATCTTAACTTTTGCCTTATTTCAACAATTCTTCCAAAAATATTTTTCAGCCCTGGGTAACCAAAGTTCTGACTTTTGCCAATTAAAAGTGTATTATGATGACATGCAGAAACTATGTTTAAAGGAAGAGGCGGCATATGCAAAACTGTTATTTTTGCACTGAAAGTCAGTGGCAACATATTAACAGCACAGTCAACAGTCAAGTATTAGCTACCTAAGAGATGGGAGTCGTCTCACATCAAATAGAAAAGTTTTCACCTTAAATTTGGTGTAAAACAAGCAATAAAAACATAACTCAAACTTTTTTTAATAAGAAATATCTTAATAGCTAGTATTCTAAAATACTAATAAGTCTTTTTATTTTTCCTTCATGGGGCACTTCTCATCAAAGATATTCAGCAGATGATCTGGCTATCCCCATTGTTAACCTGTATATGAATGCAATGCAAATGTCACATGAGTCAGCAGCAAGCTGGGAAGTAGTATATCATGATCACAAGTGATCACTCCAATATCAATCATTCTTCAAACATGAAGAAAAAATACCTTGTTCTTATTAAAAAACATGAGCTTGTTTTCAGATGAAATCCCCCCTTATTGCCTCAAAATGGCTTTATATGAGATCCGGATTGCTGTTTAGGTTAGTAGGCATGTCCCATTTTGCAAAACAGAGAAGTCTTTGCATTGTGATTACTTACATTTAAAACAGCTGAACAGCAAAAGAGAATACGCTTCCAGGAATATTCACTCATTGTTAATGTTCATTCATGCTTAATAAAAGTTCTGTTCATTCTTGTACATCTTTCAGGTTCTCTTTTTACGAAATATCAGAATGGTCATGTTTCTGGATTTTAAATTATCTACTGCTGTGCAAGAGGCTAATAAAATCCCTACTCTTCATTTACATACCTCTACAATAGCGCTCAAGAGGAGGAGAGGCCTGTCTCCCCAGGATACCTGTTCAAGCACTTGTGATGGGAATGGAATAAGATACTCTGCTATAGCACAGGCTGGAATAAAAAAAAAAAAAAAAAGAATCTCTTTTAATAACATCCTCCTCTTGAAGCAATTAAAGCAAGCCAAGTATAGGTTCCACTGCATCGTTTTCGAGAAGTAGCAACTCAGACAAAATTTGAACAGTCCTATATGGCAGTACAAATCAGCAAATGCAATAATTCGTGGTATGCACCTCATGCACTGTCCAAAAATTACAGGAGGGAGTCAAGAACTCTGAAGCTCTCGAAAGATATTTCTGAAAAAGTCAGTCCCACATCTGCCTCCACCGCGTGCAGCTATGCTGTGTGTAATCACTACACACAGGATCCTATTTGGTTATGCTGAGACAGTTTTTTTACATTTGCCTCAGGTTATGTTTATGCCATGACATAAACAGCAAATGCGTGTGAGCATGGGTCTGTGACAGTCCACCCCACTTAACTGCTGGTTTTCTCGTTTTGGGCAGCCCAAGCCTGCTTTCTCCAGCCCAAGCCCTCAGCAGCAAGGACTTGAGCCAGGGGAGTCACCTGGCCCTCTTCTTCCTCACAGAAGGTGGCACAGCCTTGCTGTTGTACAAACTGACATTTTAGAAAGGCCTATGAGACCACACACATTCACCTTTTTCCTTCATATATACTTTCATATATTCTCCACCCCCCCCCCCCTTCTTTCAGCTGGGAGCATCAAGTGATACGACCTCAAGGCCACATTCACCTCTGCAGTCCAAAACCAACCCGTCATAACCCAAGTGTCCACAGGTGTTTTGCCTGGGCTCAGGTAACTCTACTGTACGTCCAAAGATGCCAGCCAAACAGCCCAGGCCTAGAAAGCAGTATAACCTCACTGCACAGTAATCTGCTGTAGATGTTTTAGTTTGGGACACTTTAAGCTCAGGGTTCTATAAGCTCTCCAGTCAATTTTGTCATATGCCCTTCTCTGTTCAGTCCCACTTTTATAGCATGCTCTTTTACAGGAGCTCACATAGGGTTTGGATTAGCAGTGTTATTTGCTTTATATGGAACACTCCATATCTTCAGGATGCCCAGGGAAGTGGTTGAGTCTCCATCCCTGGAGGTATTTAAAAGACGGGTAGACGTGGTGCTTGAGGACATGGTTTAGTGGTGGACTCGGCAGTGACAGGTTAACGGTTGGACTCGATGATCTTAAGGTCTTTTCCAACCTTAACGATTCTATGATTCTATGATTCAGGTAACATGGATAATCAAGAATTGTCTCAGCTTCATCGGTAAGAGAACTCAGTATGAAACAGTCAATCAGCTGTACAAATAGAAGAAAAAACCCAGCCTAGCTCTAACAGCTTTTGCATTTCTAATAGTTGGCAAATTCAAATGTAACACAATCATCTGGTTGGCATTCCAAGAGCTAAATTTTAAAAGAGTATGCATCCAGAAAGAGATATTTATTAACTGCTGATTGTGAATCCTCCCAAGTTGCTAAAGACCAACCAGAGAGACTGCAGGGAGGCATCATAACTGTGGGCAGAGTACAAGTCACTGAATGGGCATCAAGGAGAAGGATGCTTGCAGGCAAAATGACAGGAAATCCCAACAGTATTAACTATTTGGCTGATTTGGAAAACTAGATTATTAAAAGCTCAGGTGATTTGAAGGATTTAAATATTAAAAGAGAGGAAGAAAGGAAATGCAACAGAAAGCAAGAGCAACAACAGATACTGGAAAGGAGCAAGGAAAAGCAGATGCAGTAGTTCAAAATCACACAAAAAGAGAAACAGGGACAGAAGGATTTCAGTAAAGAATAGAAAAATCTCTATGTTTATTTTCATTTGAAGCAAATGGAAGAAAGAAGTCCTAAAGGCATTGGAATAGTTTAATTTTCATAGCTGGTCTGGTTGACATTTTCCTTTGAACAACAGATTAAATAACACAACTCAGTAACAGCAACTTTGCTACAAATGCTACAGGGCTAAAGACCAGATAAGCAGCAGCATTTAAAGGCTTTTTCCCTATGCAAATAAGTGCTAGTAAATACTATCAACACGTGCATATTTTGGGCAAGATGAAAATACAAAATTTGTTGACTGCTCAAGTCTGTTTTTCAACTTCATAATCCTGATGCCAACACCAGACATACATCAGCCTGAGGTTTACATACGAGATGACAATTCCAAAGTTGTCTTAAAAGAGAGAAATAGAAAACTCTAAATATTTTTAACTAAGCACATGTCATTGCTTGTTACTTATACTGGAGTAGTGTTTGGATTTCTCAGAGTCAGGATCCCTTAACATGAAACATGAACAGATTGACACGAGTGTTATGATACTAGAACTTTTTCACCTGAAGCTGCCATTCTCAAAGGCAACAAATTAACAAAAATATCAGCTCCTATGTTAAGGTTAGACTATAGGCCTTGAAGTTATGAAATAAAACTGGAAACTGTAACTTCAGAAAAGACTCCAAAGTTCAAAGATCATCAAATCTGCACAAGGAAGCATCAAACACTCAAAATTTAGATGTGTATTTCTACCTTTATATGCTTATGTCATTTTTATATTACTTAAAGCTTCATTATCTTAACTTCTGAAGTTTGCAGTAATATAAAAATGCACAGAGTGAGCAATATTTTCTGATTTGAAAAAAAAAAAAAAGTAAAATCTAAAGAAATAAGGGAACAAAAAAAAAAAAACAGAGAAGAAGGAGGCCTGTGAGAAGCAGTGACTTGGAGAACGTTAAGCAAGATGTCACAGCAGTGCTGAAGTCGCACCTTTGGGTGCACCTGTGCTGTACATTTGCAGACTGGGCCCAGAACCAGAACCATGATACCCAGTACCACACATACCCGATATAGGCCTGGACACTAGTAAAGCCCTGAAGAAGTTGGTGGATATTCAGTTGAGCAAACAGGTCCATAAAGAGCCAGTTCCAGGGAAAAGAACCTAAATTTTATTACCATTTTTGAGTCCGGATAAGTTTTATACTCTAATATAACTGCTGTAATGTCTGATATATCTGACTTAAAGGACAGAACTGTAATAAAGTTAGAAGCATACAAAATTGCAGAAAGGACAATTTAAACTGAAGCTCTCAACATTAACATCCAGGTTTTGAGCATTCAAAAGTGAGCTATGAAACACCAGAAAAAAATACGTTTAACTTGAGGCCTTTGCTAAATGTCAACCAGGGGAAATGTGACTTAGATTATTAGAGAGAATCAAAGAATATAATCCACAGTGGATCACTTCAGCCCTGGCTAATTACTAAAGGCACCAGTTCATTACACTGCTGTAACTGTATCTTATTCAGTTTGCTCTGCAGTTCATCTATTATGCCTTTTTTATGCATTACTGTACTGGCTGTTGCAGTGTACAATCTGCTCTAAAGGTGCTTCTCAAGCCCTGCGGTTTTCTCTAAGCAAGTCCAGAAACTGTAATTGAGGTTTGCTCAATTTTAAGCTGACTACTAATTAGCAAAAACAGGAAGAAAGAAAAAAAAGGTTGGGGGGGGGAAGGGAACAGGGATAAAGATAAACTCATGTTTAAAAATCAGGACTATGGTTGAGACATTTTCTATAATAAGAGCTAAGCAACTGGAGCTGGTTAATAGGAAACCATTGTCAAATGCAAATTTGAAATTCAAAAGAACAAAGCTATTTAACCTATGATCAGACCATTTAAAAGATATATTTCATTATAAAGAGGTTTTGAAATTTATTCCCATGGGATTCTGTTGGTGTTGAAATTTTACATGGATTCAAGACTTAAGTATATTCATATATTCAGAGGGAAAAAATCTCATCCAAGGTTAACAACTGCAAGCATCCAAAAATTTGTAAGTCACAGATGGGGTTGTTTAGTCTGGAGAAGAGGAGGTTGAGGGGAGACCTTATTGCTCTCTACAACTACCTGAAAGGAGGTTGTAGCCAGGTGGGGGTTTGCCTCTTCTCCCAAGGAACAAGCAATAGGACAAGAGGAAACGGCCTCAAGCTGCGCCAGGGGAGGTTTAGATTAGATATTAGGAAAATCTTCTTCACCGAAAAGGTAGTCAGGCATTGGAACAGGCTGCCCAGGGAAGTGGTTGAGTATCCATCCCTGGAGGTATTTAAAAGACAGGTAGACGTGGTGCTTGAGGACATGGTTTAGTGGTGGACCTGGCAGTGCTAGGTTAACGGTTGGACTCGATGGTCTTAAGGGTCTTTTCCAGCCTTAACGACTCTATGATTCTATGATTAGGGAAGTATCCTAAAAGGTCCTTTTTTATGTTTGTCTTTTTCTTGTTCTCCACCCTGGACACCTTTTATTGACCAATGCTGAACCTTCGGTATGGCTTAATATTATCACTCAGGCAACCCACTATCTCCCCGTTTCATTTGGTAAATGTTCTGAACACAACATTGAGAGCTATTTGCACATTTTGTACCTTTTCACAGAGTAAGCATAAAGTAGCTATAGCTACATACACCTCACAAACCTATACAGCAATTAAAAGTACTTCAAGCACTTGATAAGCAGCAGGAAAACACTTATTAACAGGAACAAATATTTTAAGTTGTGCGGTATGAAGTGTCAGTTCATGAAAATCCATACTACATATCAAAGAATATTTACTATCCATATCTGACTTTCCAGTAGTTAATAATGATGAAAAACAATTTAAGTGACCGTAAGAAATTCCTTTTACATAGTGCATGCCATTCTTGTCACTTTTACAGCTTGGAAATAGAGCAACCTAACGGATATTAAAACTGACATAGTCCTATATTTTTAAGTAGTTGTCACCTGCTCATATTTTTTGTTTAATAGGGTTCTCAAAAGTCATTCACAGCTAATTGGTATTAGTTTTAATTGAGTTTTGTGTAGGTATTAGAAGGAAAACTGAAAAACCAGCTTGCAGTAATTTCCTGCACAATGAATCAAAAAAATGCAGTATCTTTGAAGATATAAGAAATTTGTTCTGATATAAATTAAAAATGACTGAAAGGCATGGGAAACTGTCAGGATTCTCAATACTCAGACAAATATGATATGTGAGTGAAACAGATCCCATTTTCTTCCGTATAGTGGGCGACAGTCCAGCACAGAAAAACAAGACAATCAAGTGGCTTAAACTCTCCTTTGCAATAAAAAGTGAAGCCCAGGCTGTACTGGAGTCACACTGAGCATGCTTAAAGGGAGCAGCCGCTGATAACGCCTTTAGAAACTTGCCTAAAATATAATTTATCTGCAGCTGTATGTTCATATTTTTGGCCCACCAAAATTTTATTTTATCTTTCAGCAGCAAACTAATAAAAATAATGATTCCCGAATTCACCAATAGAACTGTATCTTAAAAGTTTCTGTAACTCCCAATAATATAGCAACTTCTAAAATCTTCAGCACAGGAAAACATGGACAGAAGCAAGTGCATTCAGCCCAAGAGAAACAGCACACTTATTTGAGATGGAGCTGGACCTCTGCCCTGGCTACACCTTGAAATATGGCTTTGTACAGAACAAAGTTAGGTGGATAAGAGAACTTGTTACCCAACAGAACTCTCATCACATCAGTTGCAAACATGTCCATAATTCTTAATACATTTTTTAAACACTGTGAATTGAGGGCAGCAGTCGGAGCCCCTAATGTAGATGAACCCTGGACATAACCTTCCTTCCAAAGTCAGCTCTGTTTTCTTATTTTGACTTCACGAGAGGAACTGCCGAGGCACGTTTCCAAGGAGATGACATGTATCTACTTACAGAATCTGCTCTAAGAGGTCATAATTGCTCCCTAACTCTGCACTCAGAAGATTTGCATGTTGTCTATTGCCTATCGATGAGTCAAGATAGCATTTTCAGGAGTGTGATGGCAAACTCATGAGATACGTCTGAGCAAGCTTTAACTTGTACAACAAGGGCTTTAACAGATTCCCTAAGCTGATTGCAAGCCATAGGTATTTAGGCAGCTGATGAGCCTGCTATTGGGTTTTCCCTGCTTTTTAACCCATATCAGCTAAAGGAGGGCAAGCTGAAGTACACCTACTCACTCTTCAATTGCTCCTTTACCCAACACAGCATAGACACATCACTACCTTTATGCAGCAACACATACATTAAGTCTTCTTGTGCCTCAGAACCTCTTAATCCAAAGAAGAGATACAAAAACTTGAAAAACCAACTGCACCACACAGAGCAATACAGCAGGGTATTGGGTGTTATCACCTCCTCACTCACTAGAGCTCACTTTCATGTCTGTGATTTCTTTTCCTCCTTTTAAGTCCCAAACCTTTACACCAGAGAAGATAAGGAACCAAGGAACATAAAGAAAAGCATTTTATAGCCTTATTCTAGACCTGTCTGCACTGCTAGGAAGCCAAATGCAAGCATTCCTACCTGCGGCTGGAAACCAAACCCCACCACCGCCTGGCAGTGACCTCCATTCCCTGCCTCACCAAAACCATGCCCCACTGCTGCACCCACTGGGGTGCCATCAGCACCCCAGGCTTAGGCCTCAACAGGCCTCTTTCACATCCAAAATTCAGGTTAAAAGTCCCCAGCATTCACAGATTCCTGCATGAGGATAATGACCCTAGAAATGACCTCCCCAGCTGAAGCCTGGAAAAAAAACTATATGGTTCAGGTTGTAACCCTCCACACTTAGTTCCAAAATACAAAGAACAAATGAACTTGTCTTCATTAATGCTCTCTCACTACATTATACAAGAATAACAAGGATTTAATCACACATTGATGTTTGTTTTCTCATTCACTTTCCTAAGGTTTTCCATGTATGAAGTGAGTCTGCTAGTAACTCATGGAGTTATTGATTGCTGTGTATTAAATCAAGCAGGATCATTTGTCCTTCAGGTTCTCCCTTAAACACAGTAGGCAAAGCTCTGTTTTCTAAGGACAAAACAGTTCAGATGATGAAATAAAGACTTTTTCTTAAGGCAAGATACAGAAAGCACACTTACAGCTGAAGGCTGTCTTGCAAAAACAGAAAAAAAGTTCAAACCCAGGTGTTTTCATCAGATAGCTCTTTTGCCTATGATCTCAGTTCAGATACCAACCATTAGAGAAAGTAATTAGTTTATTGGAGTAATTTCTGCTAAAATATTAAAAGGCGCATCCATCACGATGTAACATTAAAAAAATCCATTTCGCAGCATTCTGAGAAAAGAAACTACCTTGCAAATGCATTGAAACAAAAACAACAAAAAAGAACCATTCAAGGTAGCTCCTGCACATTGGCAAGGGAAATAAAAGCTTAATAAAGGGAGACTAAAGTCATTTGTAAGGAGTGTTTCACAGTGCAACATCATCAGCAATGCTTGATGACTGAGGATTCATTAAAGTGATGGTAAAACATTTGGCAGTGTGAGGTTTGAAGTGCTTTTGATCTTTGAGCAAAGAGTTATACTACACATGGTTCGTAAGGATACCAACAGGTCTAATCGTAACTTATATTTAAAGTATACATTCTTTTCATTTGAACCCTTACGGTGAACAGAAATGACTTGCTATCTTTCTTTACAACATTTTTTTCTGTTTCTAATTGCAGGTGCCAAAATGTTTATACTGTCTTTTTTCCACCATGCCACCGTTGCAGTCTGCTCCCATTGGTCTTCCCTAAAATGGAATCTTTGTGCTCCTATTGTTATTGTGATGTCAAAATCTGATTTTCAGATTAACTTTCTGAATTAAAAGCCATGAAAAATTTTAGTTTAGGGAGAATACATACCTTTCGATCCAAACAAAAACAGTGGCTTTGTCTTAATGTTTTGGCATACTTTAATGTCCTATTCCATCTAGTTATTTTTACTTTTTAAAAATGTAATACTTCCTTTCAAAATGGTAAGCCCTAACACTTGCTTTCCACAGCATTCCTCTCCTCCTTCAAAACTACAGCAATCCTGCAAAATAGTTTTAGTAAGACGACTACTGTATTTTGGGGTGAATAAGTTGTTATTTTTTGCCCAGTTATAATTGTAGTTGCTAGTGGATTTCTGCTTCGTACAGATTTACATGTGCTAAGTTGCTTAACAAGCAGAAGGTATATAAGCTGGTGCATGTCCTTCCAAGGGCCAAATAGAGGATGTCTTCTAAAATACCGAGGAATACTGCCTCTCCCATTTTGAAAACTATCCAAATTTTACAAATCCTTACTTACATAAGACAGATATTTTCCCACACATTTTTCTCATGTCCTTTAGCTGCAACACAGCTGCAGCTTTGCTTCTGCATTACAGTGAAATAAGGAAAACTCAGTTGGAAAGCATTAAGCCTCTGAAAATGACTGCAATTACAGGTCAGAATTAGAAACCTACTGAATACAGGTTGCCCTGGAGCCTGCTGTACCTGGATTTGGCACAGTTTTTGACTGATGTCACCTCCCATTAATATCAGTGCTACTTAACCCTGAAAGAGTGCCAGAGTTAGAAATGGAGCTGACACAACTAGGTTTTAATGGTCTCCAGCAACAATGTTTACTGCTCCAAGGTAAAAGGTGAAGAAAATATGTTGTCCTTCCATATACCATTTTAGCAGATCTAGGTAAAAAGCCTTTTGACACATGGCCTCTTACAAAGAAATTGAATAAAAGTGTAATCTGCTAGAGATATGTTACCACACACTACTACTTGCAAAGGATATTTTTGTTTCTTTTCTTTTCTGATTCATGTGCTTGAATGAATGATCTCCCACTGCAGAGAATTTTTATCAGAACTGTAAAACTGGGAAAGCCAGTGGCATTTACTTGGCAGCGTAGCCCTTGTTCATGAGCCCAAATACAACTATGAGGCCTGTGACAAAAAAAATACACAGATGTCTCCCAGCGACCTCTCCTCCCTCTCCCCATGCCTAAAAATGTTGCCACTGCAGCCAGTGACAGGTAAGCAACTGCTCAAATGAAAGCAACTAGCAGAGCAGGTGAAAGGCAAGAATGCAAATCGGGTTGCCGTGCGCTGAATTTAATACATTGGAAGGGAAAGAACAGAGAAGAGGAGAGAGCAGAGCAGGCCAACATCCAGATGCTCAGCAGTGCAGGGAACTTCAGAGGCTCTCAGCCTTTGATGCTAAGGCATTCACATACAAGCGTAAGTGGGCTGATGATACTATAAGGACCAAATCCAAGAAAAGAAACATAAAGCAGCTTTAAAATAATATTTCCCAAAACACAAAAAACTTTTCTCTAAGGAGTACTTTTTTCCCCCTTCAGGTATCAGAAAGACAGATAACAGAGATGGAAACAAGGGAGGTGGGAAAAGAGGGAATTTTGAAATCAAATTCACACCAAAGAAACTGCGCAGTCACAAATAATTCAACATCTCACCCTGTGATTCTCTCCCCATTACCTTTTACATAGGAAGCTTGAAGCTAGTCAAGCTGGTGAGCTGGGAAAAACTTTTAAATGCAAAATGAAGAAAGCTTGTTCAACACACAACTTGCCTGATATCACCCAATCTCTAGACATTCCTATTTTTAGCTGCAAAATAATTTGTATACCAGCCATCTCTTTCCTCTTCAAGAGAGTTTTCTAATTACAGACACATGTCAGGAGACAATATTTGAATTCAGTTTAATTTATAAATTACCTTGAAGCAGGTTTGTCCCTGGTGAATTTAAAACATTATCTAAAATTTCATGTTTTATCCACAGCTGTCAAGTGAGCAATTTCCCTGCCTTGAAATATATATAATGTGAAGTGTTAACCCTGAAGAGAAGGGAAAAAATTAATCAAAATCTCTGTCCTCAAGAAGAAAGAGATCTGGTGATGATCCTTTCCATCCCACGAAATTATGATAAATTACTGATCCAAACTGCATCCAGTACTGAGCATACGGGGTGGTAACACTGATGTAACCGTTCTGGAATCTGGATAACACTGTGCATGGCATTGTACAACGTACAGAGCAAAAAAGCTTCTCTCTGAAGAAGCTTAGTCTCCTTGCAGACAATACCAGCCAAGGGTGAGCGAAGAGGAACTTTATTATCTCAGATTTGCAGAGGCACTCCGAGCACAGAGCGTGTGAGCTGACTGCACTCTTGAAGCCTTTGCCAAAAGATGAACCTGTGCATCTCAATCCCAGTTTAACACTTTACCCATAGATCAAGCCTCTCTCATCTGTTGACTCTTGCCTGCAAATCCAGGCTGTCTGAGTCCACGTGTAGGATCTTTATTTTTCCTCCTCCTCCTCTCCACATCCTTCAAACAGTTTCTAGTTTTTCCTTTTATTGTTACTATTTTTAAATCAAATATTTGAAACACTTTCAGGACAATGGGCAAGGAGATGAGCCCCCGCACCCTTTGATATTCACTTATTTCCATTATGAGGGCAGGTTGATATCAGCATGGCGAGTACCGGTAGCTGCCCTGCACCAGGTTTCCCCAGGCTGCTCTGACTGCAATCTGCATAACGACTGCTTGGAGAATGCACGGTTCAGTCCTTGCTCTCTGCTGTTACTTTTGTTAATCCCACTGACAATAATTTACGCCAGTAGAGACAGACCAGCAAAAAATCCCAAAGCAATCAACACAACAATTACAGTAGAACAGCTTTAACACTCTGACTTTAGCTCTATGTGCAATGGTGTTACATCAACGTAAGGGGTGACACAAATGATTTAGTGGCTGACCATGAATGAGACAAGCTGTCTTATCACCACAGAAGACATGAGAGTTTGGGGTTTAATGAAACCTTGAGAAGTAAATTAATATTTCCTTTGGGGGCACACGAAACATTTACTCCTAATGTAAATTAACTTTTCAGTAAAAAAGTACAATTCCTTATGAAGAAAAAAAAAATATGGAATTTGAAATATTTTTACTTTAAAGAAATGCTACAAACAATCACAACCCTGTGATGATTTGCAAATTATACAGTCTCAAAATCTTTAAAAATCCACTAGATCTTTAGGAGCAAATTTATCACCCACCTTTTATCCTAATAGAAATGGAGGCACAGTGCTGACAACATCCGACCCAGCAAATCAATGGCAGAACTGACTAAATATCGAAATCCCCTGATTCCTGTTGCAAACAATACTCCACATCACCAACATTATCAGCTGCCTTATATATATACATTTTTTACCAAGTCTTAGTCATAAAGTACCTCTATTTCATCTCTATAAACTTAGAATGAATAACCTTTTCTGTTATTTATAACTTTGTGGGGTACTTTCTATTTCTTGAAGGTAGATGGCAAATCCTTGTCTTCGACATAAGAATTCCTTGCACCTGCCCTCAATTTTTTCCTTCTTATTGGTCTGAATACACCCTTTATAATGCTCACAATTAGCTCAAAGCAGAAGCACATCAGGCTGCAGGTCACAGATTCACTGCAGGCGATAGGATCTGGCACAGCACCGAAGATGCAAACAAGAATTTTCCAAGATTTTTCACAGCTCTTGAAACAATGGTAAAGTAATAAGGAGCAGTACTTAACAGTGCTCACCAAGATACTCTCAAGACCATAAGTATCTCAAAATTATTAAATATACAATCACTCAGAAAACCAAAATGTCTGCACTGAGGAGAATTTTTTTTTTTTTTAACTTTTTGTAATATTATCTTCTCTATCACCTTGATAAATACATTTAGCTCCTGAGTGCCTAGAAAAAACCTGAACCGTGGCAGACTTAAGGAGGAAATCCCTCCAAGCAACAATCAGCTACAAACATAAAGGCCGTTCCAACACGGAATAGATTTTTTTTTTTTATATTATTTCACACACTCCAAAGCTCTAGGCACCATCCATTTCACAGGCTATCTCATAATTCCTGTTTTCTTTACATGAAACATGCACTAGCATTTTCACTCCCTGCCACAGCATATCTGAGGTTAGGTACCTATAGCCATTTAAAGATACAAAGCCTTTCAACTTTCTGAGACAAGGGAATCCTTTTTCCTCAGTTTCTAAGCCAAAAAGAGGAACAAAGCTGAGTTAGCAATATCTTAAGTCCTGCTGGATCTTCCTCCCAAGGCTTACCTTTTGTGGGAGATTTTGTGGTAAGGGGGCAATTCTTCTTAATCCCATACCTGCTTAATTGCAGTATGCATGAAGAAAGGAATAATAAATAGGCCTTTTGTTGGGATAAAGCCCCAATTCTGGACACTCATACAATCCATCTGAAATTCACTGGGATTGTTTGTTTTGTTTTGGTTTTTTTTGGTTTGTTTTTTTTTTTCCCCCTCCATAAAACACTCAAAGATGGGGATATTGGATTTGATGGAGTGGAACTGCTCAGAAATGCAATACTTGGTGTTTCTTTTGTAATATGCTTACATACAGTGCTTTAAAGTGCTAGAAAGCACTTGATGCACTTCAAGGGATAGAGAACCTCTTTGCTACAAATTCTCCATATTAGAGAGGGCTTGCCTGTGCAACGGATACCATTATGGCTGATGCACAAAGGAATGAACTACGACTTTTCAAAAATTTATCATTAGGTACTATTGTACTAAAACATAACCATTGCATACAAACTCATTGCAAATGATGCAAAAATATAGATCAAATACAAATAAGTATTCTATTCAACCAATGCCCATTCACATTTCAGATGAGGGCAAGTCTCATATAGTCCAAGGTCAGTCTGATCGGCCTCAAAAATGCATTATTGAGACCAGGGGAGCCTCACCTCAGGGACCAGCAGCATTCCCTCAAATACAAGCTTTCTTAGTACACAAGAAGATGGCTACTATTATCCACAGTCAAGTAAGAAAAAAAATAATAGGGGAGAAGATGGAGTAACTCCAGTATTATAAACTCAATCAGCTCAAAAGCTACTGGATTGATCCTGGGACAACTGGGAAGAGCAAGACTTTGTTCTTGGCACTGTTAGACAAATAAACCAGGTCTTCATAAATCTTGGCACCCATTGCTGTTGATGACACTATTCGTTCATGATGACTCACCATTTCTGAGTGCGGGGAACAGCAGTGGCAGGCTGCTCTCTGTAGCCTGCCCTCACGTCTCTGCAACTCAACTGCAAAAGCTTCTGTATCAGAAATGCTCCTCCATGCTGTGGTGGCCTCTACTTTGACATTTAGAATTGCCCCAAGCAGCTGTCTTACCCCATTTTCTGATGCTTGGCTAAAATACAGGAACTCCTCTTCTATAGTTTCATATACCAGCTGTATCACTACTACACAGATCTTGCATGAGCAGTTATCACTGCAGTAAAATGAAAGAGGGCAATGATGCATTGCACAGACAATCTCACCAACTATTCCCTTCCGACTTGAACAGATTTGAAAAAGTAGCTTATTTCTCCCCTTATTGTCAGTCCTTTAAACAAATTTACAGAACACCCCAAAAGCCATTGTAGCAATGAATGCTGCTGTTCTCCGTACAGCCATGCAAGTTCAGGGGTTTATTTTTCCCTCCGGTCTAAAGGCAAAAGCAATAAATTGATAAAGAAAGGAGATGAATGTCTTGTCTCCCATAGACGGCAGGGGAAGATTTCAAAATGAAGTGGCCTGTTTGCTCCTTGGTATTCTCTCATTATTCTACTGCCTAAATTTTTTTTTAAATTAGTATTTTGATTAAATAAAAATTCCTAGTGCATAGTCTTAACACTGCTGATTTTAGATGTGAGTGCTGATGCTTCAATATGTTAGGCCCATAAATGCAAATTGAAGCAATCACACAAACATGGGAGCTGAGTGAAAATAGAGCTGAAAGGTTTTTAATCCAAACAAACTCAGTCACTTGATTAAAGTTCTTGAGTAATTTGCCCTTTGTGATGTTTTGGGGAAATCTACTGATATACAGGATATAAATTCTCTTTTCTTTTGGGTACCATCTATTTCCATACTTGCAATACAGTGGAAATACATCCAAGCTCCCCGTAGCCTTGCCGGCTGTACTCAAGCTAACTTCATTTTGGGAGTAATATAGCCAGATTAGTGCAGTGCTATGCTCAGCCTATTTTTGCTTGCTTCACAGCAGCCTGCTATTAAGTGTGCTGGAGAGAAGTTTCACCGGCGTTCTGGCACAGTTTCCTCAATAGTCAAAGAAGCTGGCATTTCAGCTTCAAACTCTGAGTGAGAAGCAAAACACACCCTGTGTGTGTCAGTGTATGTATAACACATAAGGTACTGTTCTGTATGTCTGCATAATTATGTATGCATATGCCATGAACCACAGATAATTCAAGCTGAAAGAGCATTCCTACTGATATCCATCTATTGGCCTTTGCTAAAGCCATATGTCTCAACTGCTCTTGTAATTTCTGTCCTGAGAATCTTGGATCTGACTTGCCTCCCACAAGCTAAAAGCAGCTCCTATTGATTAGTACATCTTGCCATTCCAAAACACTCAACCCATAGAAAAAAATGCAATAAATTCTTCTGAGTCATCATTCAGTGCAAGGCGTCATTAATTCTAAGTGTATCTTACAGACATATGTGTCTGCATATTATCATATAAACACATCACACTATGCAATAGGATCCTAAATCACTTTGAGTCTGGAGATGAAGCTGGTTTGGTTTTTTTTGTTTTTTTCCTTAAAGCAAGCACACCAAGAAACACCACTGGCTTATAATATCTCAGGGCAGGCTTTGCAAGACCACAAATTACTGATTTACAATAAGCCAGTAGTAACTTAAAATAGAGAGCTCAGATTTACTAGGGGAAACAGATTAAAAGAAATTGCAAACAAAGCCACCAAGTGCCCACAATATCCCTGTAGGGCCAGTCCTTTTCTTAAATCTTGCTTTCAGTGTGGTGACTTCCAGCAGCCTCTCAAGTTAAAACAAATGCTGCAAGGTCCTTCCCCACACCTAGGGATATCTCCTTCTTATTTCTACGTTCAAGTGCAGGTTTATCTTCTGCTCGGTTCAAAAGTCACCGTGCCTGCTGCAGGAGCTCTGCTCGCTCTCTCCCCATCTCTGCCCCATCCTTGCCCTGCAGAAATCCACCCTGCTGCCAGCTAAACATGCCTCATTGCTTTGCAGAAACATCATTTCCACTTCCTTCCACACCCGCTAACAGCAACGAGCTCAATGGCAGCATCTGAGAAAAGAATTAATTCTCAACAAGCTCAAGTTTGGATGAAAGAAATCTGGGGGGTTTGTGGGTTTTTTTGGCACAGTTATGAAGTTGCAATAAAAAGCTATAGTCTGTTATGGCCATATGTAGAACATACAGCTTATCTTCTATCAAAAGAAAATTAGTGGGGACCACTTGCTAAAATGAAACTTGTTTCTGTATCAACAATCGTAGACAATGACTTAAAGGAGTAGTTACATAGGTTTCTGAACCAGTAATTCTCGGGTTTTGTCTTTTGGTTTTTTTTGTCAACAGGCTGGGAAAATTCATAAAGATTGAAGGATTGTCAAGGTATTTCCATTTTTTTGTTATTATTAATATTATTAAATATTATCTGGAGAACTAGGCATCATTTTCCTTTCTGGTTAGTGGTAGAGAAAGCATTTAAATGTTACATCTGGGACACGGTCAGCAATGAAAAGAAGTCACTCAGCACTGCTTTCATAGGATGTAGGTGCTGTGGAAAATCTATTATTTTATTAGTCTGCTTATTTAAGCACTTTTGGGTCAGTTATAGAGGCAGCTACGTTAATGCCATATACCTTGTTTTTAAACTTAACTTTTGATTAAGAACTTGTACTGTATGATATAAACAAGACATACCAACAGAACAGTTTGACTGACTTCAAGATGTAGGTGTTAATGAGAAGAAACCAAGGAGCTGGTCCCTTTCCAGTCTTAGGTCAAAGAAAGAGCTTGGCCCCACATCGTTGCAGGTTTTTGCCAGCAGTAAGGCTACGTTAAGAATTTTTTGCTGGTACAGCTTCTTGTTTCTATAAATCTTTGTGGAGCAGTAAATAGCAAAGGCAGGTTACTATTACAGAGAGATCTGAATCACTTGCAACCTAAAAAATGCATTTTAATACAGCAAAATGCAACATAATACATCTGGGAACAGAGTAAATCTACTAAATCTACAAACAAATCTGCAAAGTAAATCTACAGGCTGAAAAAGCTTGTCTTGGAAAGCAGCAACACAAGAAGATTTAAAGGTCACTGTATAGAAAGTTTTGCAATTTTTGTGACAAATAGTTTCTTTGCTGAAAAATACACTTAAAGTATAGTTTAGGGAGGGCAAAATTTGTTAAGTAATTCAGGCTGAATTTGAAATATTATGCAAAGGTGAAAATTCAGATTTTTGGTCTGCCTAATATAACTTTTCTGTAGTTTAATCATAAAATGCATTCATGTCATTTACATGGTGATATGCATACATTTAACAATATCTATGTGTTAAATGGAATATACTTTAGAGTTAGCAGCTAACATTTCACATACTACCTTGGCGCTGAGGTCTGAAGTACACCATGCTTTCTTCTATAACAAGACTTACTAAGACAAGTCTGCTTTCTGAGGTGCTTTGGAAATGAGATTCAGCAGTTCTCATAGAACTTCTCCTGTTACTTTGAAAGCAATATTGTGGGCATTCACGTGGTGTTTTTTTTCAGTGGCCTTAAATGATCTATTCATTCACATCTGAGTTCCCTCATATCATCCTTATACGGCCCCACAGAATTAATTGAGTGCAAGATTCACTGTCACACCCACAGCCCCTTAAAAAGAGGCACTCTTTTCTACCCACTTCACAGCTCCAGCAACAGTCAGGAATTATTAGTGTTTGATGATCTTTTGTTTCAAGACTTCAATCTCTTATACTTTGAAATTGAAATTCCTTAGCCTGCAAGAGCCCCAGAATCTGACAGCTGACTTCTTGAACTTTCCTAAGCTGCAACAGCAAAGAAAGTAAATCTATCAGCTCTGCCTCTTACACTAATAGCATTTGCTAACAAAAAAAACCAACCAAACAAAAAAAAAAAAGGCAGCAAGCACTGCTAGCACTACTGAAACTACTGTCCTCACATTTTTTTTTTATTCCATTAGTTGAATTAAATTTTATCTATTTACACACTCTGTTGAACAGATCTGTTGAAGCACTGATATATCTTTCTTGGATTCAGCAATTCCAGATGTCAGAAAGATTAGAGAAGTCAAAGCACTTTAGCAGCTGCATTCCCATAGTCCTATCAATTGTGGAGCTTTTTTTCAGAGAAAGAAATAGCTGTCATTGTTCTGCTTTCTCTTCATCACACCTTCTCTACTCAGCCCAAGCTGTCCTAATCCACTCCCAGAAAGGAAAAAAAAAAAAAAAAAAAAAAGAATGAGCTGATAAGAAAAAGTAAATATTCTTAGAATCACAGAATCTTGATGCAATGAAGACTTGTACTACCAGAGATCATTTCCTTCTAGGTTCAAAATTCATCTACCCCTTTCCATTGGCGACACAGAATAAAAACAGGTATTTATGGACACAAAACACTTTTTAAACAATGTCAGCTCTCTCATGTCTTGACATGCATTGGTCCTTGCTTAACCACAAACCTAGAAGAAGCTCTTCTTTAGGAATCATAACTCTACCCCGCTGAAGATTAAGATAGTAGTATTTTCATAGGTCCTAGTGACAGACAGTGGTATATTTCTGTGGCCACATACTGTCTGATCAGCAGTAGCTCCCTTTTTCCCCTTAATTTTTCCCCTTATATTGAGTTGCAGCATTGCATTCTGATATGAATATCACCTCAGAAAAGACTTCTATGCCAAAAATGATCAAACCTCCCTCAATACAGCAAAATAAGAGAGTAATAAGGAAATCACAATTTTGCAGCTAGAGGAAGCTATAACTCAAGAGAATACCCAAAATAACATAAGCCAGGAGATTCTGTGGTGATTTTCTTTCCCCTAAAGGTCTCAGCAGTAGTTTAACTCTTAGAGCACTGATAACAAAGATAAAACTTCTTATTAAGAAGATATTAACTTCTAGTTCAATGATTATTGATCCCTTTTGAAATATTTAAATTAAATATAGATACATATGTATGTAAGGCTAGTGTTAAGAGTCACTAAAGAAGGATTCAGGCATTCAGAGGATTTCGGATTTGATGGAAGAGGAGGAAGATTTTACTGTTCACAGAAGCAGTTATTGAGTCTTCAAGACTAGTAAGTTTAAGACACAAATAGAAACACATCTTGGAATCCAGGAAAAAAAGCTGGGAAGCCCAGAAACGCAAAGCATCAAGGCACAATAAACAGGAAAAGACATCTTATGTAAACCACAGATTTCCATTATTAGCCCAATTTCAACCCATTCACAGTATCTCTGAAAAGAGTTGCTTTTAAGAATAGAGAAAGAAGCAATCCTTTATCTAAGCCTAAAGCTTTCTAGACAGCCTTCTTACAGCACAGAGAATATTAATACCTGACACACTGACGGTAAATTGCAGTTCTGTATTTTGAGAACAAGGATGATAGAATGATTGCTTTCAACACGAATAAGACAACAGACCACCAAAGTTTCAGGTACACACGGTTTGTAAAATACCAGTAGTTTTCTCTTTCAGAAGTGAACGTCATTGCTTTGAGTCAGTCCAAGCATATAGAAAAATATCCTTAGCACTGTCCTTCACACCGCACTTCTCTAGTGCAGCCAGAGCGCCAGGGCATGCAGAGGGGTGAACAGAACATTTAAAGCCCAGAACTGAGGAATGTCCATTAAAGCTAAGAGCAACTGCTTGGCTCTTGCATGTTTCTGTCCTTATCCCAAGCCTTCACGCACAGAAAGATTTGCATTCATACAAATGTTTAGGATATGTCTTCTTCTCATGTAGGCTCTAATTCACTTGGGAACCCTTCCACAATTTATTTTGTACAATAGAGAGCTAGGTAGTTTTCAGTTTGATTCCACAACTGGATGAAGTTGCAGTGACATACATCAGATCTAGTCCTGTATCTGTCACTTGCTGTTCTCCTGTTTAGTAAATTCAAGGAGAAGATAATGCTGTGTAACAGACAGCAACAAATAAGAATAGACACTTCTTTTGCACTGGACTTGAGGCCCATCTATTTCAGTAAGATGGCTCTTACAGCCCTCAGCACTAAATACTTTAGGAGAAGCAGCAAAATCTGCATTAGGCAGATAGCAGATAATCCTCCCTCAGAGTGGATCTCTTCTAAATTCTCCATAGAACTGGAGAAAAATCCCCAAACAGTGGAGTTTAAAAATGGCAGGGTTAAATAAAACTGTTTTCAAGAAGATCATATGCTGAAAATAAATCAGAATTATTTACCAAATAAAAATACTATGATTAAAAACCATTTAATGAGATTGGTTGGGGGGGGGGGGGGGTGGAGGGAAAGGGAAAATACATTTCCTCCCTACCTGGTCCATGAAATCTACTGCTGATTTCTTTATTGTACTGAGATTAAGGGAGAAAAGATTACGAAAACGTCTTTCCTTTAGTGCTAATATTTCTGTGCACTGCATTGCTATATTAAGTCTAAACATACCAAAGTTGCTTGAATCATTAAAATCATACTCTCAGCCACTAAGAACTGTCGCATGCCAAGCACAGAAGCACAACTTGCCAACACATTCATAAGCGGAAAGATTTTTTCCCTCTCTCACAGATGCAATCAAAATCCAGCAAGACAGCTAATTGTAACCTAATCTTGTCAATTCTATGTGCAAAAACAATTTTAGGTATGATTGGAAAATCTGCAGAGGGAATAACAACGGGGTATTTCTGGCACCCTCTGGGATTTAAAAACCAGATCCAGTGGTATTAAATAAAGTAGCAGGGCTACGTTTGCTAAATCAAATAATATTGGACTAATAAGGACATCTGGAAACAGTTGGTATCAAACAACATTTGATTTGTGTTTTCCATGACTGCAATGCATGGCTAACACAGGTGCACTGCTCTTTACAGCGGAGGTGCCAAGTGCTGGAAGCTTAAGGGGAAGTTGGGGAGACGCAGTCGCGGATAAAATTGGCAAATGTATCTGAGCATAAATAACAACACTGATTCAAGGTCATCACACTATTTAATGAGAAGAGAGAGTTTTTCCCTTATTAGCGCATTAACAATTATATATTACTATATTCTCATATTAGACTTGATAAACATCTACTAGAAGCACAGAAAAAAGCACTGCATGAGCTTCCAAAAAGAAAGGAAGGCCATTAAATGAGGTTCTATGTCACTGTACTCCTTTTGGATAAAAATAGGGATTGAGGTCTCCATTTAAATCTAGTGCCAAGCCTACTTCGTACCTACAGGAAGCTTAAAACCTAACATAAAACAAAGATCTGGGGGATTCAAGGCCTTGATGTTTAGTCAGGCATTATGCCTTATGAAAGTTAACCTTTTTCTTAGCATCTTATTGGAATTTTAAGATCAATAAATAGGACTGCTGTGGATGAGCTCAAGCTATCTTAAATATATAAAAAAAAAATCCTGCCTCAGTGTGCCATAAAGTTAGCATAATGAATCTGACCACTCCCCTTTCAGCAAATAGTACCTATAACCATTTCAAGTACAAGCAGCTTGGTCTCAATTAATAAAAGTGCCAGGATTACCCAACAAGTAGAAGGGAGCCAAGTCCACACAGAGTAAAGGGAAATGAAACTCCCCATGAAACTTCTCCTTTCACATCAGCTAGCAGAACTGGGCCAGACAGCGCTGTTCACTCCTAGTATTATTCCTAAGAGGCTGAGCTGGGAGACCTTTTCCAGTTGAATATTTTGCCTACATTATGAAACTTTGTGTATTCTTATGATGATTCTTTCCAAGCGTGTTAATAATGACAACCAAAACCAGTTATTTAAGGGAAGCGTAAGAGTCAAAAACCAACAGTGTCTTTCAAATGTAAGGTTTCGAGTTTTCCCTTCAAAAGGAAAATTTGCACAGTTCTACGCAAAAAAATCTATAGCTCATGATTTGAATTCATTTCTCTGAGTACTTTACACACAGACAGGATAGTCCCTCTTTGGAAGAATCTGCAACAGGGGCAAGCGTAAGGAACATCAAGTAGACATGCAACAGAAAAATGAGTTTCTCAGGATCATACCAAGCAGATGTGGTGTCCAAAGTCTAGGATAAAAGATGTAAATTCTCCCAACTGCCCCTTTAATCTTTGGACCATGCTTCCACTCCCAACTCAACAAGACAGATCATACGACTGAGCCTCGCCTTCTGGTGTATCAGTTCAACGCTTTTGAAGACCTCATTACACACATTGCACCATTACTAGTTATTTTATTGAGAGGACTGATAATTTGAGTGGTCTGGAATATGCTGTCTGGAATTTAACTGCTGAGCTATCTGCAGCAACATCAACCATAAGATCACTTTAATAGTACTTGGATACTCAATTATAAGAGCAGTAAACTGGTTATACTACTTTGGACAATTTGGCTATATTACTGATGTCTGCAAAGATCTGTACTGCTATAACAAAGTTATTTCCCGTCCCCAAACCAGTTATCTCTGTAGGAAGTTTGACTGGTTTAACTGCATTGATATAAGGGTTTTGTCAGCACTTCTAACCCACTGAGGAACTACAAATCATATGCAGCAAATGTGGCAAATATGGCTATTCTAAGTCTAGAGGGTGGTAGAAGACTATGTTTGTTATAGTCTTACAGTATCAAGATTAAAGTGAAGTTTTCTTTGCTGAGTCAGGGGACTATCCATCATTTCAACAAGCACAAACACATACTCCCACACAATGTGTACAAATCAGTGAGACAAAAATTGTATCAGCAAAAGCAGGAACCATTCTTGCAGTGTTTGCTGTACTCGGACCTCTCAACAAACACTGTTTTCTTGACAAAAATGATAAACAGCAGCTGCTCTTTAGGTATGTCTTTAAGCTCATCCTCTAGCAAAGAAGAATCAGTACGGAAATACCTGGGTAGCTGTATTGGCATTTTTGGCATTTTTCCAGACCCTCCATGGATTCAGTGTAGTTGCTTTAGATTTTGACTGTCTGTTCTCCTCCTCTGTTATTGAACCATGTGTATTGTTTAGGGCACAGCATGCCCTAAGGCACAATCCGGAGCATAAGGTGGGATAACGCTTGTTTGGATGGCAGAAGTTAAGAGAAGTGATAGCTTTCTTCTCTCTCTGTCCGATGAAAATAAGAATTTAATTCCTGAACTATCTACAGCAACACCAGCCCTTCCAATTTTACAACTTGTATTAGAACATATCTGCCACATTTTCTCTCTCTTTATCTTTCCTCTTCCCTTTTCTATTTTTCCTGTTCTGTTCTCACTTCTGTATTTTTTTCCCCTCTCAAAAAACAGCTAGAGATGGAAAGCTGTAGAAGATCACACAGACAGTTATCCCTACCAGTGCGAATCTTTTATTAGTGATTAAAGAAACAGAAACTATGCACATTAGAGGAGTTAGTCCCCTCTCCAGATTATCACAGACTGCACTAACAGCTGTACAATTCCTACTTGGGTTGGACCCTTCTAAATCTACTTGTCACCACATGCTTAAAGAGAGTCCTCCTGTTATATAGGGGTAAAACTGATAGCTGATTAAGCAGGTCTGTCACAAAGCAAAGTGGTATTTAAAGGGCTTATCTACCTATAACTAAGCAAATCTCCTAAGCAAGAAGTTTTGTCTCTTCTATTAATGGCACTGTCATAAGACCAAAGCTAACCTCAAAAAACATTCTTAGTAGAAACAGCTGTGTATTGGGTTTGCGTGGCAAAGTTTTAGTAGTGGGGGAGCTACAGGGGTGGCTTCTGTGAGAAGCTGCTAGAAGCTTCCCCTGTGTTCAATAGAGCCAGTGCTGGCCAAGGCCAAGCCCATCAGTGATGGCGGTAGCGCCTCTGGGATAACATATTTAAGAAGGGGAAAAAAACCTGCACAACAGCAATTGCAGCCAAAGACAGGAGTGAGAATATGCAAGAAGAACAACCCTGCAGACACCAAGGTCAGTGAAGAAGGAGGGGCAGGAGGTGCTCCAGGCACCGGATCAGAGATCCCCCTGCAGCCCACGGTGAAGACCATGGTGAGGCAGGTTGTACCCCTGCAGCCCATGGAGGTTAACGGTGGAGCCAAAATCCACCTGCAGCCCATGGAGGACTCCACGCTGGAGCAGGTGGATGCCTGAAGGAGGCTGTGACCCTGTGGGAAGCCCGTGCTGGAGCAGGCTCCTGGCAGGACCTGTGGCCCTGTGGAGAGAGGAGCCCATGCTGGAGCAGGTTTGCTGGCAGGACTTGTGACCCTGCGGGGGACCCACGCTGGAGCAGTCTGTTCCTGAAGAACTACACCTCACAGAAGGGACCCATGCTGGAGCAGTTCGTGAAGAACTGCAGCTCATGGGAAGTACTCACATTGGAGAAGTTCATGGAGGACTGTATGCCGTGGGAAGGACCCCATGCTGGAGCAGGGGAAGAGTGTGAGGAGTCCTCCCCCTGAGGAGGAAGGAGCAGCAGAAACGTGTGCTGAACTGACCACAACCCTCATTTCTTTTCTCCCTGTGCTGCTGGAGGGGAGGAGGTAGAGAAATTGGGAGTGAAGTTAAGCCCGGGAAGAAGGGAGGGGTGGGGGGAAGGTGTTTTAAGATTTAGTTTTTATTTTCTCATTACCTTAGTCTGGTTTGGTTTGTAATAAATTAAAATAATTTCCCCAAGTTGAGTCTGTTTTGCCTGTGACGATAATTGGTGAATGATCTTTCCCTGTCCTTATCTCGACCCATGAGACTTTCATTCTATTTTCTCTCCCCTGTCCAGCTGAGGAAGGGGAGTGATAGAGCGGCTTTGGTGGGCACCTGGCATCCAGCCAGGGTCAACCCACCACAAGCTGTCATAACAGGAATATAAACTCTGTGCTAGCACTGCCAACCTCCCTTCACAGCTGTGGCAAAAACACAAGCTGTCTCTTTATAGGAATTAGGTACAGCCTCACCAGTGACCAGCAGTTGGCTTCCATGCAGTGAGTTTGAGACCAGGAATCAGACAATATAGAAAGATCATCAGCCTGCTCAAAGATAGAGAAGACAACAGGCTGGTGGGAACAGGAAAGTTCCTGCAGGAAATCCCATGTCAAGTGAAAGGTCCAGGAGGGAATCCCTGGTAGTCTTCAAACAGGGCTGGAGACATGTACCCCACGGTGTAGCTCCAACCAGGGCCTGAGCTTCACTGGGGCTGGTGGGCAATGGATAAGGGGTACAGGGGTGGTGCTGCTCAGAGCCATTAAAGCCTGTTGGTACCCTCAGGGTCCTGGCAATGTGCCCCCTCTGGTTTTGTTTGCATTGGAGGGTCCTTTGAGAGACAGATTCATCTCCTAGGATGAGAGCTACTGTTAAAATAAGCTTTACGCATTCAGTTTGGTCCGCTGGTTTACCATGGTCAAAAAGTTTTAAAATTGAATGAATCTCTCTCAATCCAGAACTGCTTTGGTGGCATCTCAACAAATTCAAGTTATTGAAAGATTAACCATTGTACTGTTAAACAAAGACTCAAAAGGCATGGGTTTTAGTGCACAGATCTGTTAATCAACCAAAAAAGCCAGATATGTAACAACTGTATTCCTCCCTCATCTACTATATGAGGCTACTAACAATTCTGTGGAGTCTGTTTCTGAAGGCCTTTACATATAAAATATAATTACCATGAAAGTAATATTAGCAGAATTCAACTGGGCTAATAATAGAGTTGGGTTTCATGCAAAGGGATCTAAAAAGAAATGGATAAACTTTAAAAGCAACTAAATCGAAGACAAGTAATTTAGTATGCTTTGTTGTTCCTATATTGAATTTTATAATCTGAAGTTTATCTCTTCCTCACAAGGTAAAAAATAGGTGCCTGTTAATAGCCTGAAATCTCACAGGTTTCATTGCCCTGAAGTACCATTCTGCTCCTTGACAACTTCTCTGTTAGTGTTCATAAGCTTCTATCCTTTTCTGCACAGAAAGCATCAGATCTCCAGGTATGAGATCAGACTTGTTTTTTAAGAGCGTCACACTCCCACAGATCAGTTAATCCTGTCGGTGGTAACGCTTCAGAGCATACGGAGAACTATTCTGCATGTTATTTTTACATGATCTCTCCTAGCATCAAAACTAGGTCTGTGCAAAGGGGAAAAAAATGCACATCCACAGGAAAGAAGAAGTCATGTTCCGCAACACACTAATAGTTCAAGTGCTACTTGAATATGATCGATTTACCTCGAGTTTTGACTTCACATTGTTCAGAGCTGTTAAAGAGACTGCAGTGTACATTGAGTCTCATTTCAAAAATTCAACAGCTGCTTAAAATGATTTTAAAAAGTAAAAAAAGATACAAAAATGCAACCATTGCTTCCCTGTTAGGAGAGCAGATAACAGTCTTTCATAAGATTACTTTATCCCATATACCCAGTCTTGTCAGATTCATAATCCTCTCTTTGTTAGGTACAGGATAACATCTGCTTACATTGCCAAATTCCAAGCCAGCGCCATGAGGCTGGAGCTCCTCTCCCGCAGTCTTCAAAGACTGATTAACGGCAAGAGCAGGTGCAACTCCTACAGGCTTCACTTGATGACTTCCCCCTCTCCTGTAACTCTCCTTCCACTGCCTCCCCAGATATTTGTATTAAAAGACTCCAATATCAACACATCTGAGGCAACTGACTTTTAGATCAAATATATTTCCTGTTTCAGCTTCGCTCAATTATTTCAGTTTTGCCTTCATGTGCTGGCATTCTGCTTGCAAGCATGCTATGGCGTAGACACCATAGGGTCTACAGCACTGAAATAAAAGAGCAAGCAAAGCCAAGCGTTTTCACTATCCGAACAATCGCAGTATCAGGGATCCTGCCAGTGGCCCCTCGCAGTAACCTTCACTGTATCCTGGCCCTGACACCTAAATAAAGTACAGAAGGCAATGATTCCTAATCAGGCATGAAACATGCAGCCGTCATTGACAAGACATGTCAATAAAGGAATTTAAGAGTTTTAACCATTTTCATGTTATATATGCATATACATCAATATATGCATATACATCAAATATATGCATATACATTGAATTCACCTTTGCAAAGAGAGACACCGTAACTGTACAGCCTACAGACACAGGCTAGATCAAATCTCAATGCCAGTAAACATAGTATTGTTTAAGTAAAATTTAATGAAAAATATGAGCCTCAAGCTAAACAGAGGAGGCTGTTATAATCCGAAATAAAAGGAACAGTAGGAGTTAAAACAAAGTGAGGTAGAGATCTTCTGGTTATTGTTTTGAATATAACAGAAGACAAAGAAATGCAAGAAAACAAATTGCAAGAAAAGAGGAAGAAATCAAGAAGAAATAATTTAACTGCTTTCCTATGGAAAAAAAAAGCAAATAAAAAAGACTTTTCAGGGAAGCGTTGCATGATGAAATCTTGGGGGACCAGTCTTTCACTTGTTCTTTGTAAATAAAGGACTGCAATCTAGAAAGCTGACTCTTTTACCAACTTTTCCCCAAAACTGAGCAGCCTGCAAAAACCCAGGGTTTTTGTCTAGTTCAGAGGACTAATGATAACGAAAATGAGGTGCCAGAGTAAAACAACAAGATGGTGCAATTCAAGCATGAAAAGCTTGAAAAGGCAAATATTGATACTACTGACAGACAAAAAGGAATTTACTTGAGATCATATCAGCTCTTTTGCTGCCTCATATGTGATTCTAGCCCCTTTGTCCATATGCTGGTGTTTGTAGCCTTGATCGGGCACACAAGAGATGTTAATATTAACTCTTTACACTAGCAACTCACATCAACAGGACATTCATCTCCACAGATGCAGCATTCTGGCAATAAAGATTGCAATTCAGAGTCCTGGAGTTCTGATGACTTCAATAACTTACGTATTAAGTTTAGGAGTGGTGTCATTCTTAGCAGGATTGGGACCCAGTATTAAAATCTCTTCAGGAAAGAGATAGTTCCTTCCTGTGTTTTTATACCAGAGCCCCAGTCTTTATTGCAGCTTTTATGAGACGCTATAATTCAAAACTCAGCTTCCCTAGATTGCTGCATTTTTTTTTCTTCTTTCACCTTTGCATTTCACTTCACATGCCCTGCACAATCTACAACGAATATGAAAGACCACGTTTGCCAAAATAAAGGAAAACAAAAAAAATACCCTTGTCTGCAGTGGCTACCTTTTCTGCCTGTATTGCCATTGATCCAATGATATTTTTGCGCATCCATCCCTGCAGATTTATTCTTGAAAAAACGATAACCAGTCAGAAGAGTTATCACCTTGTCTCCTTGTGGAAATGCATTGCCACCCAAGCCACAATTCATATAGCGAATATCAAGGCCAGCAGTGGAATATCTATGAAACTAAGAGGTAGGAGCATTTCATCTAATGATGAAACAAAATCCACAACAAAATCCCATCACATGTTTCTTGCTGAGATGGGTTTATTTCTAATAATATTGTTTCAAAGGCAATTGGAGTCCATGTTGTCACACCTGCATAATGAAACAAATCAGACAAAAACTGCTCTTTCCTATTGCTGTTATTCATCCACAACTTGCATTATAGATCAACATGTTTCAGCAATCAGTAATGTGCTATGTGTTGAACATTTGTTTAGAATGGAAATAGCTAAACCAAAATCAGAGTTGTGTCTTTGATGTAGTTCCATACATTTGTTATGCTGCAAGGGCTAAGGCTGCTAGACCCCGCTGATGTCAACGGATTGGTTAAATCCTCTTTTAGACTTTGTGGAAGGAACAATTAAATCCCTGTAGATATGGCCACAAACGCTTTAGAGATGCCACATTTTTTGAGCTATTTAGTTGCCTGGTTTGTTCCTTTTGTGTTTCTGGGAGAAGACCTAAAGAAATAGCTGAGACCAAGATCCATAGATGAGACAAAGTGAGATCTTCCAAGCTAGACAGTTACTCACTGTGTAAAACTGGGGTACCTGAGCAAGAAGACTTCCCGATCTTTATTTCCTTCTATAATGAAAAGAACAGCATGCACTGTCTGTGGAAAGAAACATCACTGTATCCGATTAGTAGATACCCAATTTTGGAGATGGCTTTAGACAAAGACTAAGAACTAAGTTTTTAAACATACTGAACTTGTAGCTATATCATGGCTGACCTAAGACTGTTGCAGATTACGACCAAAATATTTGCCAGCTCATTTCTGTCATAGCATACATGAACATTTTCCTGGGTGGAAGGAATTTGAAGCTTGGGAACCTGTAATCTCTTCAAAGGCAGACAAGCTCCTGTCACACATCATTATGAGGTGTAAAAAAACCCAACCAACCAAAAAAAACAAAACCCAAACAAACCACAAACCAACAAAAAACCCCAGCAAGTTGTGTAGGCTTTCCTAGAGGAAAAAATAATACTTCACACAAGTGGCATAATTGTATATAATATGTAACCACAGGAAATAACTACTTTACCATGTTCATCCATTCAGAAAGGAGAAAATGGAAGTCACTCAAGCTAATCCTTTTTAGACTTGCACAGACTGCCTCCTGTTACTGCGGATCTGGTTTTGTACTGCCAGCTGCGAGCGCTGCTAAACTACCTCATTGAAAGCTAGTTTTAATTCGGATGCGTGGAGCCTGTGCACACTATTACAAATGAAAAATGCCCTTCCCATACAGTGCTGCGTTCAGCTTTCAGATGGCTGAAAATATTTTCTCTCTGATGTGAGAACCACTTGTGTTTCCTTAGAAAGGAACACCATAGGGGTATGTAAAATAATGAATGGTTTAGTTCAAGTTGATTAGGCTCCCCTGTTCATCCTGAAAAATAACACCAGAATAATGGGGAAACTCAAGCAGATGTGCTACACAGCAAAACAGAAATAAAAAGTAAAAGTACATGAAAAACAAATACATGTTGTGGAATTTTTAAGCAACTGACAAACCAGATAAATATTTCTAAGGGGTTAATATATATGAATATACTTTAATTTTTGGTTTGGTTTATTTGGACTTGGAAAAACAAGACTACTCAAGGCTCCTTCCACACCAGAATTACATGTAATAAAATTACAGGGTGTTTGAAGGCACAGGTTTTGAGAAAGAGTAAGTAATTCTGAACAGTATTTGCATTACTATAATTAGTTTCATTGATGTCAACGGGGCTAGCAAGGAGGTAAGTTTATCCCCAGTAAAGGCAGCAAGGTAGATGAAAAGCAAACAAAGCAAGTGGAGATGTGAAAGCTCATTGGGGTTTAACTTCCCATGGCTCTGCACCACACATGAAGAGCAACCTTTCCACATGCATGAAAGCAGGTCAGCACTCAGTTCCCATGGAAAGCCAACTATCATCTAAAACACTGTTAGATACAAGGGGCAACAGACACCGTTTGCTTTGATAGTCAACCCTCTGTGTACAGTGTGCCATCCTACATTAACATGCAGAGCAGAGAAAGACAAGGAGGTTTTGGCTGCTCAGAGGCGAAATCCTGGCCCTGGTAACATTTACCTGGAAACCATCTCCTGCCAACATCTACCTTAAACTGCCCCTTCAAAACGTCTCCCGACAAGCTGACTAGAGAAACTTCACTTGAACCATATTACAACAGAATGCCGAGTTCCTTCAAAATCAAAGCATTAATTTAATTTCCCTGAAATACCTTATAGAAAAGATACAGACATTTTGAAAAACTCCAAAGCAGCTTGTTTTGACCTGATAGAAGGAAGTAATTCTACTATTCATTTTGAAAAGACTTTGTATTGAGGGTAATGCACAATAAACCTTAAAAGTCAAAATTAAAATGTTTAAATTCACTGAAATCTATTAAATGATCCTTGGGAGAGGTAGGGGAGGATCGCAGGGATTGAAGTGTGTTTTTCTGTTATTTTGTTGTTGTTCAGTGGGTTTTTTTTTTTTGTTTTTTAATACAACATCAGGAATTTTTTTGTTTCACTCCAATGCAGAACTGAGACATTTTAAAATGTGAAAAATCTTTCACATATGGAACTTTGTCTACCATAGAGCTCTTATCTGGAGCAGCACATCACAGTGCTGCATAGTTTGGGATCTCACTGGAGTATCTAGTAAATGGATTAAATGGATCCATTACATGGAGTTGGTTTTGGTGCTTCAGAATCCTATCCAGTCAATCAATACACACTTGCTTCTGACACAACTACTTTATTACAGAGATTGCAACTGCTTTTGCACCAGGCTAACATTACCTACAAATGCATTAGTCACTGAAGCAGTTTTGCAACTCAGGCGTAGTTTGTCAGGGGCATGTTGATCCTGGCCCTCAGTCTACAAAAAATCCTGCCAGCATTTGTAGCTTTCTCCGTGAGTTTCATACATTCAAAGCCAGACATCACTGAGCAACACTGCCAGGAACTCGGTCAGTATCAGCTTGAAGCTTTAGATTGCCAAGGGTTTTATTTTTTTTATTGCAATTTTAAAAGGGAAATTTATTATGTAATATTTTTAAGCCAGGAATTTTTTATTTTTTTTTGTTAAAAACAGCCCCTTTTTTTGGTGAAACAGAACTATTGTGGAGGAAAATAACCTATGCAAAAGAAGTTAAAGAAATAATAACTTGAGCTTATGTGGTACTCTGATTTATAATAAAATAAAAAAAGTCATCTTGACATGGGAATGGTTGGTCATGACATAACAGCTGCATGCTTTCTCAATAGTGATAAGCCTCGTCTGATAACAACAATTCCTTTACAGACAGAAAGAATGAAGTCAGGAAAACAGCTAAGGAAAAAAATAACCTTTAAGTTATGTACCCACAGCAGAAGCAAGGAAGAAAAAAAAAATAGAAGTCACTAACTCCCAGATAGTTGGGAAACAATGATATGAGTGCATTGCAGATCATTTACAACACTAACAAGAAAGGATCATTTAGGCAATAGCTATGTAAATTTATTGAAAGAGTTAAGACAACAAAAGAACGTTGTTTTTCTATTCTTGTACTGCATAGCTGTCCATTTGAAACTCCATCTGAAAAATGCTCACTTGTAGTTGTTCACAGCTAACACATCATCAAAATCCTAATAAGCAGATCAAGGCATCATTGAAACTTTAAACTTTAAGCACCGGGGAAGGCAACTGCAACATTGAATAACATGCAGAAGATCAACCTCCCTCCCTTAAGAGAGGTTGTTGGGGTTTTTTTTAAGTCCCTTGAGAGGTTAATACAGGCTTCAGTGCATTTATCACTTTGAAGAGGATTTCACTTTTAATTTTCTAACTCTAGAGGCGCAGCTTTTTAAAAGCTGCAGACGTTCATGCTTAGCTATCTGCTCTGCTACATATTTCATATAGAAATTTTGACTTTGCTACAACTTCAAACCCTTTAAACCCTATGAAACTCAAGTGCTAATTCATACTGCATGATCTGAAAGCAGAACTGGTTCACAGATGGTAAGGTAGATCCATCAGAATCTGGATTCTGATGATCTCTACTAACTAATGCACACTATAAGATGACTGTTTTTCTTGTTTGTGGAAAGAACAAGCCAGTCTCAATGTGTGCGCGCACAGCAAGTAGCAACTTTTAGCAGTGAGCTACCCTACAGCCACGTCCATCGCTCACCTACTGCTTCCTACCTAGAAGCAGAAAATTTCCGTCTTTCCTTTCTATGCCTAATTTTTTCCCCATGGCCACATCAAAGAATAAGGCAGCACTTCAAGTGTCACCTAGTGCAAAGAATGTCTCTCCGAACATGGAGCAATTGCATTATGAACATTTACGAGCCAGAGCTTCTAGTGATTATTATAACACATTTTACTTAGCCAGTGAGCTGCCTTAGGACCACCCGATTAGTTACCATGGATCACAAAAGTGATTAATACCTATTACTCTCAAGTCTGAATTCAGATGATATCATATTAAATTAAGAGGATACTAAAGTTAACCATAGAATCATAATATACCTCAGACCGGAGGGGACCCTCAAGAAGGCATTATGGTCCAATCTCCTGCTCAAAGCAGGGCTAACTTCACTGTTAGGTAAAATCGTTCAGCTTTGTTCCAGTTAAGTTTTGAACTTCTCTGAAGATGAAGATAATAATCTATACGTTTACCGCAGACCCTAATGAAGTACAAAACTGTATATCAACAACCGAGGCAATGTTGTTAGAATTTATAGCTCAGAATGTCTTTTCTATGTAGTAGTTTTGACTAAAAGACTTTCAGTGATTAATTGTATGTTTTGAAGTTTCCCAGCTTTCATGTCTACTGTTCTGAAATAGTATACCAAAGGTGAAAAGGAAAATTTCATTCTGTCTTGAGCTTCCACACCTGCGTACATCTGTAATCATCTTATTTTGACAGATTTTCTCTACTTAGCTTTTGCCAAAATTAAAGATTTACTACTATTGCATGTATCAGAGGTATCTATTTTCCTTTTACAACTAATCATCAACTGAGTAAATCTGATAGGAGCTGGTTTCTATTACAATCTTTCTTTGCAAAATTATTTTGTAGGCAAAGAAACACAAAACGTCTTCCATGGCACAAGGCTGTTTTCCAGAAAATGGAAGAACGTTCTATTGAAGCTGCATAGAAATGATCCTATTATATGTGAACCATTTAGAACACAGTGGCTTCCTAACAATTAGAGCTTTATGTGTTTCGTTCACAGCTTATATAAAAATTCTCAATAGACTATTTGCCCTCTCCTTCTCCCCCAGCAAGTTTGAAAAGACATCAGTAAAGATCCTTTATGGCATCTAATTCATTCTCTTGAAATTACCTGCAATTCTTTAGTAAAAGAGACATTTTTAAATGAATTATCTCTCTGCCAATTACAACCTCTCTCGTCATGCTGGCTCTGCAAGAGCATCAACATGACAACTTTTCCTAGTTAGGAAAAGAGGTGATGCATTCTTTTCTTACAACAGTTTGATTTTTTTTAAATTCACAAGTCAGCCTTCTGAACTGTATTCAGAATTCAGGTAGAAGTGCTTTGGTTTACAGTCCTGTGTAAAATACCTTTGAAGACCACAGAAGCGTGGAAATAGGGAGATGGTGGTGATCCCTCTCCCATAAAGCAGCTAATTATATGATCATCTTGAACTCTCTGAAGTCAATTACTGTAATTACTGCAACTATTGTGTTGTCATATTTCATTTGGAACAAAATGGTAGCATGAGAGGAAACTGCCAAATACGGCATTCCAGACTTTTTCCACTTTATAGAAATATGTTTAAAATGAAAGCTTCTGTCAACCCTAATAAAGTGTTCCTAAACTCAGGAGGTGCAGTCACTTGTTACAATACTCCCTCTTAAGGTAAACCACTATAAAATGTAATAGGATTAGAGGGAGAAGGCTCAACTTCAGTATTTAAAACACAGCCCCAGCAGTACAGAGAATATGCAAGAGGTGTCCGCACTGCCCACGGGGCAGTCTGAGGACCCATTTCACTTTCCTCCTCAGCTCCACCACACCAAGCAGAACAGCTGTTCACAGTCACCTTGCATCTTCTGTTTCACGTGCTTACGCTAGAAGCCCTATGTAAACCAGGAGACACTCAGCCATCACTTTAGGTAACTGATGATCCCCAAAACAGAAAACTGCATCTGGGTAAAAACTTTTCTATCCTCAAGAGGTTTTCAGGAGTTTGGCTTTAACTATAGCTTGAATAACAAAAACATTATAAAACAAGGTTAACCTCAACTTCATCCTGATGGAACTATTTATCTGTCACACAAAGATAGGTATATTCTCTGTGGACTGCTTTTTTTAAGGGCACATACACAAGCTATTTTCTCACTACAGTGAGGATGTCTAAATAAATCTCTTACAGGCAAGTAATAGGAAATATTTCAGCTCCAGATGACTACACCCAACTATTTCCCAACCTTCAGGAAAGCCAGTGAATATCTAAAAGTATTAGCACTTCTAAAAGAACAAAATAGGGAAAGATTTACAAAACAGTGGTATCAACCTCTGCATTAGCCCTCAGTTCTAACTTCATGGAATAAAGTCTTCTAATACTTGTTACCACACAAAATGAGCCATACTGTATTGTGATTCTGTGTTTTGCTTCCTCAAAACAGGATACAGATGGTGATATAAGCAGTAATTTTTCCATGCTTTAAGGTGCCATAAATATTTAAGCCTCTCTCCTGTAACTCCCTATCTCAGGAAAGGCTGAGCAGATCCTCCGAGGACCAGTACTGAAACAGATACTGAACTGTGAGCCATGCTTAGGGATGTGCGAGTTGCATTTTGTTTTTAATACAACTGTGGCTGCTACAAATTTGCTGGGTCTATATACTCTGGGCCTAGCAAAAATTTGTCAAAAAACTGTTGTAAAGAGTATCCTTTATGCCCCATCAAGCCTTTTAAGCACTAGTCCTCATTCAAGTACAACGTAATGCCCCAGCTTTTGAGGAAAAGCAGAATAACTGTGCTTCAGACTGGCACACTCTCTGTTAAGGCAGAGCCTTGGATTTCGAGTGGTTCACCTTTGGCATGTCAGGCACCCATCACAGGAGTCAATGCAAAGAGAGCAGGGCTAAAACCCTTCTGTTACAGTTCACTTCTTAGCCCCTTTCCACATGAGGCCAATGCGCAGCAGGCGTTTCAGACAGGAATGATAAGGCGATATATATTAGCAGGGCTTTGGTAACAGATGGCATTATCCAAGACATTATTTTGTAAGGAGTTACAGAGAAACCTCAAAATTGATAATGTTTTTTTTCTGTTGGCTTCAGGGAATTCAGGATTTTCGTGCTTAAGGTCTCAAAGATAACACAAAATATATATAAAAAAAAAGAACCATTGCAAATTAACAAATACTGTCTGTAATCTCAAATGAGCTTGTAGAAAACACTACACCTTTGCCTTGATTGCAAATAGTCAACTCTCTGTACATAAAAGGCTTAAATGGAGAACTTTTATCACAAAAGTTTTCACTGTAGCGCTACTTTCCTTAGTAGGCAGCATTACTACTTTTTCTAAGAAGCCTCAGGAACTTCGTCTGTGTACATCTTTTTATGCTACTTCCTGAAGACATTGGCAGTGGAAGTGCTACTTTTTGGTGGTGTTTTTTGTCCTTTTTCATATCAATTTATTTTGAGATTAACTCTGACTCAACTGTTAAAGAGAGCTTGTGAACAGATGAAGGACAATGCAGCACTTTCATAGTGTTATGGATGACAAAATAAAGAGTTTTCATTCCACAGTGTTAAATGTATTCCATGTTCTCACAATGCCTATTTAGTAGTTTTGGGACTCTGTGTGTGTTTCCCTTAGAAGAGAAAAGCAGAACACACTCCACCATTTTTTTTCTCCTCCTGGATCTAATTATTCTCTAATTTAAATGCAAAGGCCAATCCAGGTTGCTCCTGAGACACTGTGGGACTCTATTAGGATCTTTTACATTAAGACTTTTTATGATAACGATTATATGATAAAAAGCATCTGGAGTCTAACACAATATTAACACTATTTCTTAAAGTTGCAACCCAATTTTTCCACAATCTAACATTCAATTTCTCTGTGCTTACACAGCCTAGCTTAAGGGAAGAAGATATTTTCTTCCAAGTAGTCTGTATCAGTTATGACAGAGTGTCAGAAAAGCCTGGTGCGGGGACAATAAGACTAGTTTTAACACCCATTAGAGAGAATGTTCTGCATCTTCAGGCTCTCTTTAGTTAAGTCCATACTATTCCATTATCTTCTACATAGAAATGATCTGCTACTTGGCTTATGTAACTTAGGTAAAAACGACATTAAAGGTTTGAAGACAGCGCCAAACAGAATACTCTGCCACACGTGCTGTAACATAGTATTACATTACACCCCTTCTTAAAATCTCCGTGCTAAGTGAGACATTGTCTAGAATTATATTAATTTGTAAAATGAACAGGGCATTTCTTTGTGCAGATCTTCTAGCTGTTCTGATGTTTGATGAAAACCAAACACATCCACTAATTCAGAAATCGGGTAGTAAGCCAGAACATACAAAAGGTAGGGTTCTGTTTTTATAAACCAGGTTCCCTGGAGCCTAAGACTTACTTTAAAGCTCATGCTTTGTAGTTCCCTAACACAGTTTGCGCTTTGACTCTACTATACTGTATTACAATCCAGTGGAAACAGATTCTGCTAGATTAAGAACAATCTGGCTTCGTTTTTATTTATTTATTTGATAAGTAGAAAAAACAAGTAGAATTATGATAATTTTATTATCTCCTTCTGCACACGAATAGCTTACAGATAAAGAAATAAAACATTAAAAGTAGGCAATGAGAGGCAAACCCAGGGATTTTCATCTGCAATGTTTAAAGTCCAAAAAGTTCATTCATTTATCCACAATTTGCTTCTTCCTATAATTCTCTCACATATTGCGTGCCACTGCACAGGTAGCTATCTATGTACCTACCCAATTAACAGATACTAGCACTCATAAGATTAGATTTTGAAAGATCCAACTTCAAAAAGGGCTTGAAACACACGGTTTTTAGTCTAGACAGTTTAAAAGGGCTAACTCCATTCCTCACTCTTTTTTTCATGTATAGCAAGAACTTTTTATTACTCTTTTTCATGAAATATTAAACATATATATGAAGGAAAGGATCAGAAATACAAAAATGCTTTAAGAAATTTTTTCTAATGGTTAGAATTATACAAGTTTAATCATCTTATTATACTACCACACTACTGCAACTGCACTATATCTGTAAGGCAAGTAACAGGCTAAAAGAACAACAATGCCACTTTGCATTTTTACATATACTAAGCTATTTGTTCCAGTGTTTCATCTGTGGTCTTTTTGCTTTACCAATGAGCTGGTAATCTTCACACCTATATGCTACCTCTTATGTCAATACGAACTTACCACAAACGGAAAAACGCCACTAATTATTGACTGAATACAGTGTCCATATACAAAAGTAAAGTGGTTTTCTGCTTTAGTGTAACTCTGAGATGAGCTCAGTAGCCCACAGGCGATATTACGAGAAGAAGGACACTTTCCAAGCTGAGATATAGTTTCAATCTATAATTAATGCACACATAAGTGCCTCATTATTTCTGTACAGACTTGCAGAAGGGACATTTTAACTGCACATTTTTAACCAAATAAGACCTATTAGTTAGCACACTGAAGCACAACATCAAGAAACTTCTGTCCTCAGTGTTCTTGAGCTGAAAAAGTTTATCGAAGCCTCCCCAAAGAAAGAAACCAATGAGTTGAGTACTTACTACCACGAAAAACAACGTATCCATTGTCTCATGGTGCATTTTCTGATTCTCTCAGTGTAAGACTAGCTAATTCACATGGTCTCAGATTCATGTTCCATGTTTGCACCTGTTCTGTTCGGTGAATAAAACCAGTAATATCCATTTTGACTTTTTTTCTAATGCTACTTTGTGAGGCAGCTTTTACACTTCCCGAGGAATTACACATAACTGAGGAGGAGCAAGTGATCTCTTAGGAATAGTTTCAAAGGAAAAGAGAGCTAGCACATGAGACCAAGGACTATAAAAGATTACTAAAAAAATGTAATATTCTATACTAAAGACTTGACATAATTTGACTTAAATTGGCAGATGAAATTTCATCAATTCCTATGTCTAAATTATTTACTCAGTTTAGAGTATGTTCATAGTCTAAGGCGCTGGTAGGAAACCTCAGTGTCCTGACAATATCTGACCATCATTTAGATGCAGGTGTTCTCTAGAGAAATTAACGTAGCCTCAAGACAAACAAGAGTGCTCAAATTTATATTATAGGTATTCTTTGCTTTCCAAGGGCAGAGAAGGCAGTTAAATGTGATTATATAAAACCAGTATCCAAAATTGCATTGCTACTTAAAGAATGAGGATGGAACGATCCTTTGGAAAAGGAAAAAAAACCCAGCTTTTTTATACCTTTCCACTCCAATTCTTCATGCTACTAGATGTCAAAATGAAGATAAGAATCTTTCAGGAACTAGTTTTAACATATTGAAATTAACAAATTGAAGTCTTGGGGTTATAAGTAGGCCAAGGGCCAGAATTATTATTTTTATTTTCAGTTAAATTGCTATCTTGATAGGATTTCATGATATTGGAAATTTGTTTTCTCAGATGTGCTTTAAATGTGCCTGGTTTGTTCATTAGGATATTTACATAACCCCATTAATTGAATTTTTTTTTTTTTTTTTAGAAGGAAGACACTAGGAAAATTAATTGTTTCATGATTTATATTGTACTATTAGAAAAGTGATCAGACTTTAGGAAAATAAACCAGCCCATTGTTCTCAATATGTCCATTATAATCTAACGTGATCAAAGATTTACTATTTCATTGCCACCTATAGGCAATCTGCTTCCCTGTATTGTCCAATAACTGGCTGATACTATTTGACAGCATTCCTACTTTTAGGTAATGCCAGGAGGTCAGTCTGGACTAATGAAAGATCTGAAATAGGCAAAACTGATCTAGTTAATATAATCAAGTGTTTTTATTTCTTGCTTTTTGTATTTTTTGTAGTTTTCATACTTACAGGACTGTGCAGTTCCACGAAACAAAAGACACTATGTTTGCATGTGATTATGGATCGTGATTTTTGAGTGGAGGAAAAATGAAGAAGTCAGTGTGTCAGCTATGTCATTCAGGATTCAAACTTAAAAGTGCAAAGCATCTGAAATTCTTTCTATCTTATGATGATATTCTCAGGCAGAAAATCTCAGAGAATTTTAGATATTCTTCTACTGGAAATGTTCATTATTTTGAACTGTATCTTTTTCAACATTTGGTCCCTTGCTGCATACAATTCTAATTTGAGAACCAATTTGCAATGTTTTTGAAAAATTTTAAGGAGCTTTTTTTGTGTCTTCACTTTAGTCCTGCCTGTTTAGGGGAGAACCACAAAACCTAGAGAACCACTTCTCAAAGTAAATAAAAGCCAAAAAAAATGGTGAATTACCCATGACTGAGAAGTACAGTGATATGTAAAGCCTCTAGCAAGGGACTCTCAGAGTCTGGTATTTCCTGCAGGGAATCAAGGGAAATCTGCATTACAATATGATGCATGACTGACTGGGGACTACCAGTCAAAATGATGACATTATCTGCCAATCAGGGTAAGAGGCAGTTAAAAGAGAAATCTTCTTCCATTTACATGCCATATCCATTAAAAGCGGGGCTAGTGATATGCTTAATCTTTCCAGTGCCCTATACCAGGCAATCTCCAGGTTTTGTCATTTCTGACGGCTTTGCAACTGCATATGGCATATGTACAGACTTTTAGGTCAGAAAGAGGCCACGATCAAGAGGTATGCTTCATGTCCAACTACAGCGAGAAGCTAAATCTAAGTCCATGTTTAAGGAGTGATTATAGTGCATAGAAGTTAGAGCCAAAAGGATTTATTTGGGTTTTTTAGCAAGTTACCAGCTGATCTCACAGGAGCAGACCTCAGAATTATGAGACAATCCCTCTCTAGTTTTCCTGACTCCGTGTCCCTTCATAGCTCACAGCCTTCTGGGAAAGTGACAACAAACTCTGGGACAAGATTCATAGTTGTTAAGACCAAAAGGGATGATTAGACCATCTAGTCTGACTTTTCATAAGCCAGTCCAAATACTTTTTACCAGTTACTCATGCACTGGAGCGTAGTAACTTGCATTTGATTAAGACATGCCATCTAGAAAATATAAGGACAGAAAAAACTACCAGCTACATTAAGTAATAGTAGTCTCTGAACATTTAATAAGCCTTATTGTTAACAGTTATAATTTATTTCTAGTTAGATGCTTTCCAATTTTAATGGCGACTCTAATTTCCATGGCTCTGTGCTACAGTGACTGCAACATCATACATTGAGCTGATTTAATGGGCAGAAAAAGCTATACGCCTATGAAATTTGGTGGTGACTTGTTAGAGTTTGACAGCTAAACTATCCAAAGATTTCACATGCCTTGAGCATGTTCCAGTACACCCCAGTTCCTCACTGTACATTTGAATAAGCTAAGGACATTTTTCCACAGACTATTACTTCCACAATAGCTTCTCCTTCCTCCCGTGAGCAACTATGACAAGATGACAGTGATGTTATGTATCTCCTGTCTCCCAAACAGGGATCTTTTCGAAAAGCAGAAGGTGTTGGATGAGGAGGTAGCAAGTCATACATGGATGAAGAACACTTCAGGAGACAACTGAGCTAAAGCGAGGGAAAAATGAGAAGGCTTTGGATTTGCGTGTGGAACCAAATATGGACAAAAATGTATCAGAAAAGATTTATTCAAAGACACAAGGCAAAACATCAAACAGTTTGGGAAATAAATCTTATAGCCATCTTAATCTTAAAGCTCCCAGGAGAAACTAGATGTTTCTGAAACTGAAATTCAGTTAGGACCACAAAGTAAATGTTACAGCTATAAAGCTGAACATGTTTTGACATGTGGCTAAAAGTGCCAGTGCGATGAAGCAGCTTTGGGTAGTGGCGATACAACTCATGGTATTTTCATTTCTTACTACCTGTGGTTACAACTGTGTATGGCAAATGCTTAGTGATTCCTATAAGAAAATAAGTTTAACCTATCTGCATAGCTCTTACGAAAAAAGCACGGCTTCTGCTGGGAGAGACCATCAATCTGATAAAGATTTAAGCAACATTTATGCTACGGTACATTTCCAAAGCTGGTGGAGGCCACTTCATTACTTAGACCCATTCCTATTGCCCTATAATACTATCAGAACTACTCTACCCTTTAATGATGCTACAGTAAGCCATGCTGTTGTTTGGTCTCTTCTTATATTGGACCCTAAAGTACAAGACCATTTTTGTGTATTGGGAAAATTTTGTTCTTTGTATGTTGCTTATTCAATTTAAAAATAAATGAGAACTAGGTTAGAGTAGCTTAATGTACTCCTTTATTTTCTGGTTGGGTAGCTATTTTCACGGCTAAGACTTTTATTTCAGATTAGCACACAGAAGCTAGCTATTGTGCAGTCTGTGAACTACAACAGTTGGGGAACATTTTTTTTTTTTTAGTATGGCCAGCCAAAGTCTAAAACACAAGAGACTGCTGCACATTTTCTAGCCTGATGCTATGAAATCATTTGGTACCTTTCCATTCCAATGGTAGAAAAAATGTTAAGAAGTCACAATCATGTAAAGAAAGTCCTTGCACATAATAAGGTTCCATATAGATGGTTCATCCAGTGGCATAGCAGCTATTTACCTTTCCTTTATGGAAAGAGTAGCTGACAAGTTCTCCCACAGCTGAACAGCTGCTTCTCAGCTGTCTCTAACCTAAAAGCTAGATGGGCACTGGGGACTAATGAAAAAAGATATGGTCAAAGACCTGTTGTTACATCCACTGAGCGTTTTCCATTTGCCCAGCCATGTCTACCTTGTGATTCTGCAGTAATACGCTGACCTCATACACTTTGGATTGTGATGTTTTATTATGGTATCAGGTATGTTACTCATCGTTATCGATACAGAACAAGATTCTAAAACCACCAGGTGCTAATGCTACCTGGAGATGTCTGTGACACCATCCTGTGCTCTGCTATTCACTGCCCTTAACGTCTTGACTACATTGCGTCTCTGTCCCGTCTCTTTGCCTGAACGTGGACAACAAAACTCAAAGGTCTTTTCTGCTTACCCACAGCAAGGGCTAAAAGCAAGCCACACTCCTCCTTCCCCTCCTCTTCCCGCTGCCTGCTCCCACAGGGCAGTAGCACATCTCTCCGCCTCCAGGAAAACGAGGGAACAGAGCTAGTGTACATAGGAGTAGAGTGGAAGCTGCGATTCCTGGCAGGTGGCTGAGGTGGCACCAAAATCACGGAAGATTCAAATGCTTTGTCCATCATTACCTAACATCACCTTATGTTGCTTCTCTCTTAACAGCAAGAATGTCAAGTCACCCATTGCTTAAAATAGTCCCAGAGCTTACAGAATTACTGACAATTTCTCTGAATGAGTACCAGTATTCCTAGATTATTCATTCTTCACATTTGAAAAATATTTTAAAAAACCCCTCACGATCAAAACCAAAACTTTTTATCATTTTGTATTTTGCATCTAAAAATTTCATTACAAATAGCGTTTGTTTTCTACTTCTCATGTTTATTTGCTCTTTTGCTTAAGATTTTATTTCACTTTCACCTTCTATCAAGATGGACTTCAAAATGTAGTCTGAGCTAAAATTTAATATGCACAATAAAATTTACTATGTAGCTGAACAAAAAGTCGCTGCACCAAAAATGGTCCAGTCCAGCAGTTTTCTAAATGATGTAGGAGAAAAATAATGGGGCAGAGTAGCAGAAGCCTGACCCTATTCCCATAAGACTGTAAGATTTATCACCTACATAAGCAGAATGCTACAGAAAAGAGATCTATTGACCACAGCAATAACTCACAGCCCAGTAAAGCTAGCTGAGATGTTAGTCTGGTATTTGCTGATAGTACCTTTATTATGTGGTACTCAGAATCTTTTTAAACAGCTTTGCTCAACAGGTTACTGTTTTTAATATTATGCACCACCTACTCTTTTTTAGACCAGCCACTTATTTATAGTACTGATATTCAGGGGAGGGGGAGCTGCAGGGAAGGATTTATAGTAGTTGGGATTTACTATTTGAATCCAAACCTGTGTTGCCTTGGTTCTCATGGATTTCAGGAGAGGGGGAGCTATGAGCACATGCTATCCTGGTATAACAGAAATATTACTCAAACAGAAATATGTTTGCATAATACCTCCTATTTGAATAGAATATTTACTGGGGAAATGAAAAATAAAAAAAAGTCAGAAAACTGCTATCACTTGCAATGTATGGACTGAATTTTTGGGGGTTTTTTGGGTACATGTAGGTAGATGCTCAACCAGCTTTCTGTTTTGCAGAGCATTTCTTCAAGGGCTGGGATAGCAAGGGTACAAGGTCCTTAAAAAGTTATCCAATACTAGAAGCTGGACACAGAGGGCATCATCTTTTCCTGATAAGCTTGTGTCAGAGCGCTGAGTGCAACTCTTCCCCCAGGAATTTAGCTGCCTGCACTCACAACCAGTGCTGATACGGCGCCTCAGACTGCTGTGAAAAGACCTGTGAGAAGCAGGGGCCTGGCCCCATTTGCTTCAGAGCTGCATTTAACTGAGGCCCCTCAGCCCTTGAGCTCTGCCTGAGCTACACTGCAGCCATGCCTGTGCCTGGCTGCGTACCCCACTGACCCGGACCCTGACCCATGAACTTGCCTTCCTGCCTTGAGCTCAGATCCATCTCTAGAACTCCCCTAGAGAAAGATAATTTTCTTCCAGCAACCTTTAGCTACAATGTAGCTATGTTAGCCCAGCAAGAGAGTCCAAAATATACACAATGGACTGAAGAAATATCCCTAGTGTTTATTCCCTTCTCCATTTTCACAACCTCAGTGTCAGACCTGCTTCCTGTATTCTTGCAGGATTTAAAAGAAAATGTAATGGTCTTTGGAAGTCCTAAGCAATCACAAGTTGTAATAAAACATCTGTTTATGATTCTTTAACAGTTATTTCAATTATTTGTTAAAGTGATTGGCTCAAATATCAAATACTACAGAATCCCAACTAAAAGAGCAGAAGCTTTATGCAACAGGATTGTTGGAGTTAGCTGCATGAACACATGCTATAAACAAACCACAAAAAGTAACAGAAAGCATCAACTGTTCAGTTCAACCCAACCTGTCGCAGGAAAGGGAGCCTAGACGAGATTATCTGGCACCTCGTCCCATCACATCACGAAAACCCCCAGCGACAGGCACTCTACCACATCCCTGGGGATGTTGTTCCAGTGAGTGATTGCTCTCACTATAAAAAAATTCTTTCTTATATCAAGGGGGATACCAGCCTCCCAGAAGACAGCAACTGCTGCTGCTGATCTTTTTTACCCCATAAAAGCCTCTCTTTCCATCTGGATGTACTTTCTTGAAGAGAAAGGATCATATCTTGTAACTCTGGGGCCAGATGGCTGCTGATCCTTCTCCATATCTCTGTGAGCAGCAGAGGATCTTTCCTCCAATCACTGCCTGTGGGGAGAGACTGTGCTACCTTGTAGGGAAGGACTTACTACTGTAAGAGATTCATAAAATACAGACACTGAGAAAAGACTGAGAAAAGGAACCAAAATGGTTTCTACACTTCTTTCTTACTGTTGCTCAGACAAGCCACAGCACCACTGTGCATTTTTTTGACCACTAGCCATCTTGCATACTACCTTAAGTTTGGTAAAACAAGTGCCTGAAAAATCTAAGTCCGTGTAGGAAAATCTGTCCATGGAAATACTTTTCAGAACATACTGAAGACACAGGCTGAATAGATGTGTTTATGAATACACAGCCAACCTTTAGGGGTTTTCCCCCTGTATTTGCTCCTACAAGCCCAGCACTTTTTGCCAGGAATCATTTAAATTTACAGGGGAAAGAGGCACAAAAGCCTGAAGTTGTTTTGGTTTTCCACATGAAGCTTTATTTTCACAGCTCCTTTGAAACAAAGGAAAGCACAAAGACAGTATGAAATAGGAAAAGTTCCTCTCTGACTATCAAAGGTAGACTACTTTCTAAATTAAGAAAAAACCACTTTCAACTCTAGTGTGGCCTGGTTCCACACATTTTAAATTCCTCCCAAATGTTGTGTACAGTTACCTTTACCAGACAGCAATAATCCTCATTAAGAAACAAAACCCACCTTCTATTCTCTGAACCTCTAAAGATCCACTTGACAACACAAGTCATGTATGTGACAAGATCGATGCTTAGTAAAGGGTGATGTGCAGCTGAGTAATGGCCCAGTTCTACTTTGGCCTATAACAAGGTTTGAGACCAAAATTTCTTTCAGCACAGAGGTTCATATTTCACACACAAAAACCCCAAACAAAACCAAGAAACCAGCAGCCGAACCTCTGCTCATGAAAATATAATTACCTCAGGTAAAATCAAATTACATAATTAGAACAATAAAGAAAAAAATCTACCACACAGGGTACATCTGTTGCCATGTGCATAAATTCTCTATGACTTGCCAAAGTAATTTATCCACCCAGAACACACATCCAAGCCGGCCAATATCTAGTACTGAGCAGAAAGGAAATTTAAAGAAAGGCACATCATTTATCATTACAGACAGCTCAGCAATATTGTGAACAGGGAGCACAATTTCAGTGGAGGGGGAAGCGGGAGTGGGAGAATGAAGATTGGAAATGCTTGCTGAGCTCAGAGCCTGCTGTAACAGCAGCCTGACATCAGGATCTCAAGGGCTACTTCCTCTGAGAAAAGAGGAGTACAGAAAGCCGTGTCTTAACCATTCAACCCTGTCCCAACACATATTGCAATTCAAAGAATTGCTATTTTGTGATGGAAAAACTTGCTGTCGGAAAATTTTTGACCACCCTTGCATAACTTGCAGTAGAATTTAATGTGAAGAATAAACAAACTCACCACTCTATGGCAGTCTTACATTAAGGCTGAAATCTTCCAGAATTAACTGTTGCAAAAAGTCCATTTTCATATGCTGCATGTAAAATTCTACCCCTTCCTCTCCACACTTAGAGGAGTTCTTGGCAAGGGTATCAACGCAGTTATTCCGTACAAAAGCCTGTCTGATGAATTTTTCAACACACTGTTCAGCTTTCTAGGCTACAAGATGCTAGGGCAAGGCGAGGCAAGGGTACATTTCGCTATTTAATTCCCCCGCCATCTTTATCAATGAATCAAATTTACATAAGAGAACATACTGACATATGGGTATCAGCTTCATCCTACAGGATCTCATTGTTCATTAAAATTCAAGAAGATTTTGGCTCCTAGCATCACAAAAGAAGCCCTAAATACATGAGCAGGCTGTAAAGAGTGCCTTTGTGAGGGTTCAGGCTCCCCAGAGCTTATACACAAGACTATTCTGTTGTTCTTGATGATGCATCAATGGTGCTGCCCAGTGAGATACTTGAAGGCAAGGAGGACATAACGCAGCTCCAGATACAAGGGATGATAGGAGCTGCAGGGAGTAAATTTTACTGGAGGCAGATTTTAAACAAGTAGTTCAGGAGATGTCTATATTTTCAGGAGCTATTTCAACCGAACTGCCTCCAGCACAGTCTTGGATGAAAGCACAATTGCAAGCTGCTGAACGTGAGCCCCAGTTAGTCTGTTCTTACTGCACATTACAAGTCTTATTCGACTTTGTAAGTCAGCACAGGCCCTTCTGCTTCCACCTTCCTTTTGGAGATGCTATGGCAGTAGCATGCCTTCTTTCTAAAATGAGACACTACCACCTTTCCAGGCTGCGGACTAGAGAAGAAGAATCAGCAATCATTTTACCTGTGTGCGCAGTCAGGGATACAGCAAAGAATTTCTATTCTCCTGCACATGTGCCAAAGGAGTATGTTTTCTGTTCTTAATTTCTGGGAGGTCCTTGATTTTCCTGCTTCAGTTTCTGAGACACAGAAATTACACAGTCATTTCTCTGCCACAGAGCTAAGTTCAGAAAAATCATCTGGCTGCATAAGAAAAACTAGATTATTAAAATACATGTCTCCTTTTCAGTCATGCTGGAAAACTTAAACAACTGTACAGTAAATATTTTAGCTATCATGAGATCCTGAAAGCCTGCAGCACCACTCTCAAAAAGAGAGACCACATTAAGGAACAGGGGAAAAAAAAATAGAGGGAGGAAAGAAATAATCAGAACCCATAGATATTCCAACAGAAGAAGAACTAACTAATATTTGGTACTGCTAAACAGATATTTCAATAAAAGGTAAAATAAAAGGGCAAAGACTGAGGACAGTCCTTATTTTTATGAACCAAGACTTATATCTGTCTTTGCTAAAGGATGAAAGTAAGATGACATTTATTCTCTATCTAGATTACCCCTGACACACCAGAAGTACCAAATGAGCCAAGCTGGCCTTCCTTACCTAGATGCCATCAACCTACATCAAGCGAAATGGGTGCTACTAGACAACTCTGATGAAGCAGCCCAATTAATCCTAACCAGTTTCCTGCCTGCAGTTTGGTGAATTCCACTCTTAAGATCAGAAAGATGTATTTGTACTGAAAATGTTTTACCCTTATTGAAGAATAAGGGCATTTTAAGAGAACCCATTTGACCAGTGAGAGTCAAGTCAGACAATCTGATTGAAGAAAAAACAAACAAACAAAAAACAACAAAACACCAGACCCCCCAAACCAGAAAAAACACCATAAAAACCAAAACACAATAAAAAACAAGCAAACATCTCCCCCCAAAAAATCCAAACCCAAACCAAAAAAAAACCCCATAATTCTTTTCATCACACCTTGATTCCTTTTCCAATGGAATGTTCGCAAAGCTTGTTAATCCAGATTGTGCATAGTTTAATCAAATGTCAAGAAAAAAATTAAGCTTAGAACACTACTACTGGCAAAAACCAAAAATTTCCTGACTCGAAGGATCTTAAGTTTAATGTGGTGGGGGCAGAAAGGGCATACAAACAAAAAAAAACAAAAAAAAAAACAACAAACCACACACAAAAAAACAAATACAGAAAGTATATTTTGGTTTTCTATGGATTTTATAGAGAGTCAGAGATCGGCCCAGCTTTGCCTGAAATAGGATGTAAGTTTTCACACCACTGTCAGTTTGCTAAAGAACACATGGAAAGGTTCAAACTGAAATAACGCCTGAAACTAGATAACTTGACACCATGTCTGGACTGTGTTTTAAATAGTTTGCATAGTTCTAGTTAGGACTCTCTCAGCCATATTTGCTGTCTGATGGGTGATTAAATGACATGTTTTTAAAACATGAAGCATTGGCCATTTTGTGTTTCTGGTGCCATCTTTTTAAATTTCACGGAAATGGAGTGAAAGCAATCCAGACTGGTTTTGAAATTCCTATCACTAAGTGTACTTCAGTTACCCAACATATAATGCTTATTCATGTAATACTTAAATGTGGTAATTTTTATAAGGGAAGTTGAAAAATTGTCAGAGAACTATAATTTTGGGGGGTAGTGGTGGTGCTCTTCTCTCTGCTCTCTTCCTGACCCACCTCCTCAGGCTCTTGTAAAATGATTTGGACTCCTCAGATCAGTACCATAACACAGCACAAAATAGTAAAATTTTTATTTATTTTCTGTTGGGCAGGAGGAACTTAATTTGTGAAAAGCAGGCAGGCAGAGCACATGTGTTACTTTTTAAAGCTGTTGTAGCAAGTAGAAAGCAGAAAGTTCCAACTGGCACGTTATCGAAAAAATAAATTACAGTTCCTTTACGGTAAATCAAGTGCAAGAAATCCTTATCTTCATCAGTCGCTTCTTCTCCTTAACACTACAACTTATTCTCCAGATCAGTTGTGCTGATTCAGTTGTTTCTACGGATATGTTTCAAAATAGATCTGTGAAGTGATCCAGCTGTGATATTTAAAAAAATGTTACCCCCCTCCCCAACTCATGCACCCACCTGCTCAAAGAAAAGGATCATTTTACAGAGGGGGTCTAGTGCATGGCCACATTAAACAATCATTCAAATGGTTGAATCTGCATTGTATGATCATATCCGCTGTCAGGGCAAGTTTGAAATGGTTCAGACAGAAAAGGCTCCTCTCCTAAGCCAGATTTACTGTTAAAGAAATCACACTGTGGATCTGCAGTCTAAATACATGGTAGGGCTCATTATGGGCAGGTCTTTTCCAGAAACATCTGCAGAATGCCATCCCCATCACCCCCTATTAAAGTTAACTCGTTTATTATGTGTATATCACAGCAGGACTTGGCCTTTTGTTCCTTGTCAATAGTGCAACTTACACTGTACTATCCAAAAGCCACACAGAGCAAGCATCCTTTCCATGTTATTAAAAGAGAACTGGTGCCAATCAACCTAGGACAGTGCAGAGGCTGAGCCCTATCTCAGAAAATTCTCAGACACTGACACTCTTGTAACAAAATTAATTACTACTTTATATAGCCCAATTGACAGAAACCCTGGGCCCTTTGACAGTGACATGTCAAAATACAATTCAATGTGGATGTAGTAAGGCATACTGAAACTGGCCTCGTACTATAAGTATCATCAAACATCAACTGAAAAAAAAAAAAGCCTCCTCTTTTTTGGGGTGGAGTCACATTTTTATTTTCATAAAAGAACAGGCCATTGAATTTCACTTAAAAAAAATAAATTGGCAAAACAAGTCATTAATCTATTCTAATGTAAAATATACAGCTCTAAACTAATGAATATTTGAAATGAAGAGAGTGAAGTTAAATTATTCCTACATAACCTACAGATGTTGTAGGCAGTCTACAGCATATGTGTTCAATTTAGTCATTTTACAAAATGCATAGCCATATATTGGCTTATCTGGAAAGCTAATTTTTATTTATTATTTTTAGTCCTAGCTTATTTGAGCACAGACTCATTCTTTTCATTGGATAATCATAACTGGAGATGAAGATATTTCTTTGTTGTTTATAAGCTTCCTAGAAAAAAATACAAGATGCTATTCTGCAGGGAAGACTCAGACTCTTACACAAGAACAGCTTCTGCAAAATAATGTTGTCTAAAAGCTAGGAAATGAAAGAAAGACAGTGGTTTTAACATATTTTCAGAACAGATTCCTTCTATAAATTTGAATTGCTGCAGTTATTTGATACAAACTTTGGCAGATTTTTAGCAGACCAGATGTCCACAATAAAATGTTATTTAATGTATCTGTGAACAGTTTCCAATATGCAAATAAGTCAGTTTCTGCAAACATCTGATGGACAACTGCCAACGTGATGGGTGTTCATTTCAATAGAGTAGAAGTGGCTATAGAGATTCTTAGTTTTCTGATAAAAGCACCATTTAAAATATTTATTTGTTCATTTTATAATAGTGCATAAGGAACATGTTTGTTTCTAGCAAATAGTCCAAAAACATAATAAAGTTATAATAAGCTTGGGAATAAAATCAACAATGCCTTCAGCGGTGGAAAGATGGAGGAAGAAAAAGCAAATTATCCAAAGGATGCTTAGCAATTGTTTTCTGCATAAATTGTATGAGGTGCTTCCACATGGTTGCCAGATTTCAAAGTGCTCTAGTAATTTGCATTGCTCAGTTTAAATTTTGTTTTCTATGATCCTCTGACACTGACATGCACAGTAATACAGGCCAGCAGACCAATACAGCTGACTGGCTTGGTGACAAACTTGTCTTAAGATATGAGAAAGCATCTTGGTTCATTACATTCCCCTGACAGAGTACTCCTCAGCATTAGGAAAGCTAGCTAGATTGGAAATAATTTCCTCCATAGCCTCCAAAACATCAACAGCCACCCCATCCTTCCCAAGGTACAGTAACTAGGGCAGAAGGCAACAAAGCAGCTTTGATATTCAAGTAAAGAATAAGGATTTACAGCTCCATCACTCTTTCTAGGCTTTTTCATGTTAGCTATTTTCTCATTTTCCTAAATAATTGAAAAATTTCACCCGGCTGATGGGTCCTCTCAGTTTGTTGTAATTTGATTTTTAAATAACCACCTTGCTGACATACTAAATTGTCTCCAGATTATTTTATTAATCTTATAAGAACATTAACAAAATCAGTTATGTATGGTATTTACTACTGTAAATCAGTAATGTGTTGTAATTTATGAGAAAGCCCCTTTCCCTCTGATTCTAAAGGAAACATGATTGACCCTGACACAGTTATGTGCTCCAGAGGGGAGACAGTCTGTCATGTTCAATCATTGCTTGACCAAATCCAAAATGGCAAGTTAATTGTTTAATTAAGGGAACAAGGCCCTTAGAAAGTTCCATGTTCTACATAATTTTATAATGGGTCTACATAAATAAAATAAATAAGATCTGATTGCATGGAGAGAAATTTCGTAAGCAAAACCGGTGCTAAATATATGCGATACTAACACAAAGCTATCACCGGCTAACCTCCAATGGTTGAGTCCAACAAAATAAGTTGAGTTTGATATAAGTATTTTGGAATTCATATGAAAAATAACTGGCATGTTTGAACACGGTTGTACCTCATTTAGGTTGTACCATGTTCAAGACAAAGAATGGACCACAAAACCAAAATTCTGTCTTACTTCTTGAGGTAATCCTGAAAAACAGGATTAACGAAAAGCAAAGCAATTTATGGGAAATCGCACTACCAATGCTGCAACATTTAGTGTGCCTTTTGTATCTTAGAGGATTTTTGCCATCAAAATTGCTGCTGCCTATATCTAGAGGTCACTTTTCACAGCCAATAAAAGTCCATTTTTATAATAAGAAACTATCCATTTGGAACTCTGAACTAGATACCTAACCATGCACTGATTTATTTATCTGTGAACGGGCCCCCACACATGATAAATCCCATTATTTATAAAGCAATGTAAAATGCATTGATTCTTTTTGATACGTTATTCATTGAGTACAGTGTACCTGCACTTCTCATTAGTGGAATTTCTCCCAGTATTATATGTTCTGAACAGTTTTCAGAAGTCTCCTTCTCTCTCCAAAGACTCTGACACAAAAATGACTTCTTTCTTTAGCTTAAACTGTCATGATTTGATTGAAACTCAAACCAAAATAAAGTTCATAATTTATTTTTGAACACTCACAGTTTTAAATTCTGACCTCAACATAGCTGAAAACATTTGTACAATTCTGCCAGCATTATGCATTCGAGGTTTCTAACGATACTTAGCATTTTGTAGCAAAAGCAAATAGATTAAAGCTGGCTTTCCAGCAAGATTTAAACTTCTATGCTTTGTCCAGTGCTTGCTTAAGGCTAGAGGTAGATACACATTGTCTGTGAAATTTAGGTCAGTTGATGTGTGTTAAGCTGCAAGAACTCCTTAAGAGTCCTAATTGTTAAAAGTTACCCGAGAAAGCCCATATGTCGTATTCATGAATTAGAGAAGACAAGTCAGCCATAGAAGTTTTGATGCTGGGGTACTATTTTTTATGTGTGTGTGTTTTAAATACATTTAAGCCATATCTATATCTAGTAGCTTCACAAAACAAAAATGATTTTAACTTTTTTTTTTTTTTTTATAGTAAAGAAGAAAGTATGGGGAGGACTGTGGATTCTGGAAGTTTCAGATCACAGAGCTTCCCGTCAACTCAAATGTGCCTGGAGAGGCAGATGGGATGCCTGTTTCTTCTTTTAGGAGCACAGTTATTTTAGGAGAGGGAGGAGGAAAGGGGAAAAAAGAAAGGAAAGAAGGGGAAAAAAAAAAAAGAAAGGAAAGAGGGGGGGAAAGAAAGGAAAGGGGGGAAAAAAAAAGAAAGGAAAGGGGGGAAAAAAAAGAAAGGAAAGGGGGGGAAAAAAAAAGAAAGGAAAGGGGGGGAAAAAAAGAAAGGAAAGGGGGGGGAAAGAAAGAAAGAAGAGGGAGTCAGGTATAGGAACTAATTACAAACCCTGGAGATTAAAAGGAACACAGCTCTCAGCTCAGGAATAACATAGGGGAAACATTTTTTTTTATTTTACTTTTTAACAGAATCTAGACTGCAAGAGGCACTCTAGAACCTTAAAATTGCTAACAGGCCCCCTAAACTTCTAGGCTTATTTTGAAGTTATGAGCTTTCCAAAACAGTAACAGTTAAGTTCTTTTCACTCTTTTACTTTCTTTTCATTGTGACATATGTTTCCCAGTTTCTCCTCATCTTAACTACGTGTGAGAAGGTTTCATGAAGAGAGAACTTGAAAAAAAAAAAAATACATAAAATATTTTTAAATTCACAACTAAATAAATTGAACAAACTATGCTGAACACGGATACTTCAGTTCTTTTTCCTTATGCCACTCTGCTTAAAAATACATAAATAAAATTCCCCTAATGTACAGTGGGCCAGGTTAGGTGAGAAATCAGCAAGAACGCGGAGTGTGTTCTTCTACCAATACCAGCTTACACAGTTGCAGAGGGAAACCAAATAATCCTGCCTGGATTAATCAGTGTTTAATCAAAACCTGACTTTTCGCTCCCATCAATTAAAAGATTTGCAGAAGGCAAAAGAGAGAAAAAGGTAGTAAGTCTAAAAGTGATGAGGGAACCGGAGGGTCACATCAATAAAGACATGTTTTTGTAACAATTGTCTTTGCTCCAGAATGAACAGAGAAGCACAAAGAATCTACTTTCTCCAACCACGCCGAGGAGCTGTGCTAAACCTCTGATTAGACAAAGATTTCCTTTAAACTTTTATAGGAATAAGAAGGTCTCCACTAATGAGAGTTTAAGGGAATTTCTTAAATCTAAAGTGAAGGATACCAGGAGTTGAACATAACCTGAGGGTTTTCCTGTACATGTTCGCTAGTATTACAAAGAGCTTTCAGAAAACCCTCTGAAGATCCTGTTTCTTGCAGGAAGAAAAAGCAGGGCAGATAAGACTTTTGGGAGCTGAAAAGGAAAGAATATTGCTATAAAGTTACATACACAGTATGTTAGAGAAATAAGAGTCTTCCAAATGCCATAATATAATTCCTGTATCTAGGAAGCAATTTGAAATGAAAAAAGCAGAACAAAAAAGTTCTCTCCTTGCCCCTTCATAAGACAAACTGTTCTAGCATACAAAACCAGTGCAACCTGAACAGGAACGCGATACGTAACTGGGATAATAACTGAGCTCATTGATAGCGCATGTGAAAACATAGCACTGAACCTTTCACAAACAGTAACTGAACCCAAGTCTTTCAGTATTACACTCAAGGAAGAGCTGGAGAAGTACAAGAGGATTTTTCACCCTTACAGAGGTGCCAGTCAGTCTTCTGTCCTACCTGCAGAGAGGAAGACGACTGTCCCCGTTCAGACCTGGATAGCAAATGATCCATTTGACAGCACTGTCTGAAAAGTGTCCCATCAGCAACAGTGAACTTAAAAACCAAAACAAACCCACACAATTAGATCATTTAAAAATGTATATTTTTTTTCCCTTTTTTGTGGGCATAACTCTGAACACAACAGACTTGCACTGTGCTGTCTGTCTCTGTATTGAGCAGGGACAAACAGCTAATCCTCCTGTAATTCCCCTGTTACAGTGATAATTGTAGCATGTCAGAATGTGAAAAAGTTTAAGCTGCACCTAACTCAATGGACAGTCGTTGGGGTGGGGGGTGGGGGAGAGAAAACTGAAAAGACCCAACAGCCATACCAAATTCATCTGCCTTTATTGTGTTCAATGGAAGCACTGTTTTCTAAATAGTATATTGCTATAAAGCACAGGCAGAGGGGAAGATTTAACCTTTGTATAAATGGAGAGCAGTCAAGGGCAATAAAAGCTCATGTCAGGTAAGAGAGGCTTATCAATGCTGACAGGGGTAGGAATGGAGAAGTCTGAACACTTGCTCCTGAGCACAAGGTGTCAGACTCATGGAGACCTTTATAAAGCTCTACTCTGTTTCTGTTTCATTACAGAAAGCTCCTTTTATGTTGGAAGATCTGCCAAGGAAGGGAGCCACCTTTCCAAATCCTGAGGAAGGTAGCAGCTTGCCCTTCCAAAACAAGGTGACTGAAGTAGGAAATACCACTGTGATGGCTGCCATAGTACAGGGACCAAAGAAGGAAGCACTTTGAAGTTTTCCTTGGAAGAGAAGGCGCTTCACAAAGCAGTCCTTCAACTTGTGGGGCTTGCAGAATGCTAAGGCTTGCCACAGGCTGGCCCCAGAAGCTCAGCCTGCATGAGGTCTGCAAGGGAGCACCAACTGATGGGAGCAGCCCTGGGGCAATACACAGAAGGAGGATGGGCCATGGACATAGAAAAGCGATGCAAGAAATCATCATAGAGGTGGTTAACTGGCATGAAGAGAACCAAACGACAGCTAGGTGAATGAAGAGCTACCAAAACTAAGGCATATGAAGGACTTCAAAAGTTGCTGTGACCAGTTGGTCCTGAAAGCATCATAAGTTGTCCACAAAGAAATGCATTTCAGTTTAGTGCAGGAACTTTAAACTCGGAAGAAAAATGATCAGATTACAACTGCAATAAAGTAGAAAGAACAGATACTGTGTGGCATGTGGGTAGGAGACCGAAAAATTATGAATGTTGAAGAAACTAAAAAAAAAAAAAAAACCACCCAAAAAACCCAATAATACATTTCTAAACATTGAGAGAAATCCTGGGGCAACATCAGAGAGGGTATGCCTTTAGACATTATAGTGAAGAGGTCACAAAGAGAAACTGCTGGAGCATCCTGACCCCTAACGGGAACACACTGTATGCAGCAGCTACAAGGGAACCTACAGCACGTTGTAGCAGAGGAGCAATTGGTGGCTGTGCAACTGATGTTATCTCAGGAGTGCTCTCTGAAGCTAGGGCCTTCACTGGCCCTTTTCCTTCATTTGGCCTCAGCTGAAGCAGCTCGATGCTGTTATCTAATAATAAATCACACCACGTTTGTCTGAAAGATCTCTCTGCACTCAAGTGGCATAGAACCATCTTTCATCCTCTTTTCTCACATTCATTTCTTCAACAACCAAAGTTTGTTTTCTTAAAGATTTCAGGTAAAATATTGAAAAGAGATGTTATCATTTTATGGGGATTAAACAAAAAACAAAAAAAGAAACCAAGCTCCAAGTCTGATGCTTTCACCTGAAATATGGAAATATTTGCTCATAATAATCCACACTGTCTTTCTTCCAGTCTGATGTGCAATGGCAGCTTACATCTTTGCTGCTCAGAGCTTCCATTACATAAGCCCAGAAGCAGCTTGCTAAGTGCGACCCTGCCTGGAGGTTATTTGCGTGTGGTATCCCCGTATGCTACAGAACCAATCTCCTTGCCGTTATTCACACACACGCACATGGAAAAGACTGTACAACATTTCCAGTTTGAATCACCAACTCTCATATATTCAGCATCTAGAGAAGTAGTCTGTTACATTTTGCACAAAAAAAAACCCAAAACCAAACCTCTGAAAGTGCTGGGAATGAAGATTATCGCACTCATAACCTGTACGACATCAGTCTGAGATTCTGTGGGCTAGGAAGCATTCATAAGACAATATGTCAGTGGCTGACACAAGGCTAGCTTTTGAAAATAATCCTGTCTCCAGTGTTCCCCTTTTGTATGTATTTTACACTACTAATATCTCTTTTGTTAAAGCCTTAAACACATTTCTGAAGCGCAACTTAGAGAAACCTAGCTCTTTAGAACTGGAGAGATACTCAGTACTAGCCCTCCTTAGCATCTACTATACAGTTGTGATGGTTCTGAAAAATATTTAATGTTTTCTGTTTCTTCTCAACAAGAATTCTGTTTTCTTGTCAGAAAACACAGGAATAAAATTTTGTTTGGTATTCTAATAGCAGCACAAGTGTCCTAGATAAAAAACATAAAATACTTGGAATAATAGTAGTAGCTAGGGGGATTGTGTTTATGGACTATTTGTTATTATGTTGTGTGAATTGCAGGAAGCGACTCAAGTGAATATTTGTACTTGTGCAATCTTATTTGCCTTGTATATAGTGGCTCTCGTAATGTGGGCATTTGTGCAGTCTCTGTATTTTACATGCTTTCCCAAGAGGAGAAGCAGTAGTGAAACCAATAAAGCAGGCAATAAACCCATATTAATAATGTATGCAGAGCTATAGATGTCTATTTATATGATACAATATTAAAGTGTAAATGCATTGCTTTTTTTTTTTCTTTTTTAGATGAACATGAATGACCAAAACAATGTTCTTAGCTTTTTTACCAACAACGACATCTTCATAGTGCTCCATATTAAGGAACACTTTCAATACACACACACAAAAAGGCCCCCAAATTTTTACTAGTCTGTAGGTAATTATAATGTTGGTAAGTAAAAAATGACAAAATTTGAAGTACAGAAGATATATCTAATATTCATGTGCTTATCGCTTAAGCTAGACAGAATACACTAATTCAGTGACAAAAAAAAAAAACATTTACCCAAATATGCTGATATTTGTGAAATCCAATTCAATCCAGCAACATTCGTAAAAACTTGAGGGTTTATTACTTCTTTATTATTTCTCATCTAAGTGATGATGTTGACATGGAACAGCAAACAGTAAAGATCGCCACATCTTCATTTGAACCTGGGGCAGAGGTATGGTCTTGCATAGACCTTAGCCAAAGATCATTTTAGGTTTTTTTGGTGACAAACATTAGTAAAACCTATTTTTTAGGCTCTTGTTCACATAATCCAATCACCTGTTAGAGTGCTTTCAGGTCATTATAGTGGCTTGGTGCAACACATTATATTCATGCTTTACTAAGACAATACGTGACTCACAACTAAATGAGAAGGAGATAGTGTGGCCTTTGTCAGGGGAGATGTCGAAAGTCACTTTGGGATTTAAAAATTTCCTCTTGCTGAGAACATTTTTGGCATACATATTTGGTTAACTGGTAGATCTGAAATATCATTACTAATGGACATAAAATATTTTAATTGTAAAGCAGTAGTTATCATTGTTACCATTTATTATTTAGACGAAGGAGATCCCAAATCTTTTAGCAGGCCTCTGATGCCTCGAATTTTTGGACTCAGACAGACAAAAGTAGAACAAACAAAGCTTTAGTTTCTTCTGTACTGACAAGACTACAAAGTAGTACCCTCCTCTGCTGGGGTTTTGGTGTATATGAAGAGATGCCAGAAGTATTTCTGTTTGATCAAGTGCTTAATATCGTAGCAGGATCTAAACTTCACTTTTTATCATTTTTATACAGGTAACAACTGTGGACCCAGATCAGCAATGTAAAAAAAAATCAAATTAAACTGATTTTAAAATTGACACGCTTGTCAAACTCTGCTGAATTGCCGAAGTTGTTCTGACACTACTCTGTATTCAGTCAGCTTGGAGTAGATAGGTACCAAAACGAACACGTTCATGTCATCAGATGGCAGTCCTAAGAACTAAGTTTTCATGATGGCTACTATAAAGTAGTACTTGCCCAGCTATTTCAAACTATATTCTAAATGTGCATTAGGGACAGCACAAAAAAGAGTGTTTCTACCATTTTGATCCATGCCCTAGCATGCATCCGTTTTTTATTCCACACAGGGAGAATGAGCTCTCTCCACATTCCCAATCACAGAGACCTCTGCTGCCTCTCACCTGAAAGGAGGACACATGTGTCTTTGCTGTACTGAGTGCTGTTCAGTGCTTGGGATAGCTGTGAATTCCGCCAGAGCTCAATGCTGAAAACAAGACTTCTGCAATGGAGCTGCTTTGTGTCTTTACAGTCTCCCAAGCAAACCACAGCCATCTTGTCCTCTCATCTCTCCATTTCCTATCACTGTCTCAGTTTTCGTCTTCACTTCTTCCTTCACTAACTTCAGAGGTTAGAGGGGAGAAGCTTTACCTGCTGCTGTCAAACAGGAGAATTGGGGAGTGTGCAGATACAAAGGAAAAACAGGAATTCAAAGTGACTGTGATTTAAAATATATTCTTCAAAAAAAGAAAGATCTGACTTGGTCTTTGGGAATGACAGAGTACGATTTTCTTATTTTTGCAGAAAGGACTACACACATCAAGGGAGAGCAATACCCACCTGAGAATTTTTTTATAGATATATCTTTGAAGAAGGAGCTTCCGGCATAAATTCTACAATTGCCAGGGGACAGACAGGTAGTCTTTCACAGGAGGAGGAAAAAAAGAGTTATAAACAGAAAAAAGTCAAGTAGTTGGAGAATAGAAACAAATCAAGACAAGAACAAAAAAAGACTGACAAAAGAACCTGTCCAATTTTTTAGAGAGTTTCAATATATTCGATACTTGTTTATGGGATTGCTGAAAATGTTTGTACCTCTCTGCAGTGAAAGATGGACCCATGAAGAATTAGATGTTCAGGTTGAATGAAGAGACAAGTTTTCAGCCTCTCTAGGGCTCAGCACTCTGACATACACAGTGAGGCTGGGTAATTGCTCAGTCCTACAAACACCAGAATACTTCAATTTAACAAAAAACTTCTATCTAGAAAAAGCACTCAAAACATACTGTATTTGAGTAATATTAGAATTAAACCACATGCTGACAGTTAGAACTGAATCAGGATCCAAGTTAAGAAGAAAAATATTGAGCTATCTCACCCATCCTGACTGAAATGATATAATTTTAACTTAATGACTTTCATTAATAAAGAAGAGAATAAATAAATGTGAAAAGGTGATGGCTACATGAGGAGACGCATTAAAATTTTGAAATAAAGCTCTAAATAAATATAAAAGAAGCTGCAACAGAAAAGTAAAATCTGAACTGTTTGACCTACAGGATAAACAATCAAGCAAGACCCTGAGGCTTCTCCCAGCTCCTGCTGTGTCTCTTTGAACAAATCACATCATTTCTCTTGGCTCTTACTTCCCTCCTAACCTTTGTCAGTCTTGTCTAGTTGGCCTGGAAACATCTTCAGGCCAGGGCTTGTTTCTTATTATGCTATACCGAACACAATCTCTATCGGGTCTTCTGGGCAGCCTGGTATGAAAATACTGATACCTGCAGTATCATTGAAAACTGATGAACAACTGTGTTAGATGTATCTTGATTGCTAAGAGCATAAGAATGTCCATACAGGGTCAGACCCAAGCCCACTGCAGAGTTCAACTGACCTCCCTGTTGCTAAAGGTAATTGTCCAGGAAAAGGCATAAGCACAGGGCAAGCATTCAGGGATATTTCCTTAAATACTCTCTTCCCAACCCAGCTTTGTAGCTCATCGACTTTTCAAGCCAGCAGCAGTGATGCTGGTATCTTTGTTTAGATATTGCAGTGCCAGCTGAACATTTCAGCTAAGGAGGACGTCCTGCAGGAATGCAGGTCACTGGTGCAGGAGGTGAGTTAACTAATGAAAACTGTTATTTTACAATGATGTAGGCAACTGCAGAGTTTATTTCCTGAGGCAATCACACAGTGACTGATAAATGTAGACAGTGAATGCTCTTAGCTATGGGGGAGAAGTTTCCTCCATGATCTGGGAGTGACATGGAATTGCTACCAAAACTCCTAAACCCCCTGAGAGGGTATTATACACTGCTTTTCTGTTAGGAACTCCATGTCAGTGCTGATGACTTCCTGGTAACCCAGACTTGTACGTAAACTGCTTTTCTGTTACTTTATTTCTTCCCTATAATCTTTTCATTCTGAATAAATAGGATTTTGCTTTATGGAAGCTGGTTAACCTTATGCTGAACTAAAAATCAGACTTGCAGTTAATTACCAGGATCTGCAATCTAAAGCCCTGCAATCTAAACATTTTATATAGAGAAAATTGAAGCACAAAGAAATTACTTAGGCCAAAACAGAAAATCTAATCAGACTTTGGCAGAGTTCAAAACAACATTAAATCTCTTATTGTAATTGCAAAACATATTCCAGCAAAAACTGATCATGAAATAGCAAAAGGAAATAGCAAAGGTATTAAGAACTACATATACAGTATGGCATTTGGGATGCTATATTTCAAAACTGTATCAAGCCATTAACATACCTAGTAATAGACTACCAATTAATTTTTTTTTGTAATTCAAATATATGGTAGATATAAAGAAAACAACTCTTATTCGGTTAGGAAAGGGGGACACAAAAATGTATGAGAAATATACACAGTATGTCTTGTATGAATAACAAATGCACTGCTCCCATACAGTGCATTGCTAAATACTTCAAAAAGGAGCTCCTGTTTTCCCAAACACCAGACAGACAGACCCCATTTTCCTCTGCACTTCCATCATTTCATTTCTGTATTGACTACCTTGTCAAGACCAATAAAACGATAGCCAAACACTGAGCCAGCTGCTTTTACATGAACATGTTTTGACCTCAAGCTGATTGTACCCCAGAAGTTTGGGCATATCCCTGGTCAATCATTTTCGCAATTTTCAAGAGCAAATATTTACATGCACATACAACATAGGCACGCACTTTGGTAAGCCTGTGCCAGCATACACAGCTGATTTGGATATAGATTACCCAGACATAATACACTATTTCTTCGCTTGGAGACATTGCAGAATTATGTGGAGAACACTGAAATCCTTTGAGATATTGTTGCAAACGTAGTGTGAACCCTTTACCACTGTGTCGAGTCAGCCCGCACGTAAGCTGAAAAAGTATGCACAAATGGTGCTCTAAAGTCCCATAGAAAACTGCACAATTTACTGGAGAAAGACCTTAAACGCTTAAAACATTCATAACTCACATCAGCTTTACCTACTTTCACTGGGCTTTGGTTCTGCAAAGTGTTCAGGATGAAATACGCGCTCACTTAGGAAACTCTCAAGTGCTTTAGCACTGTTTCACTCTCAACAAGTAAGCCCCAAAAATAATATGAGAATTATATTGCCAGGCATAGTGATTCTTAACTTACATTGCCACTGCTTGGACTCCTCCCTTGCTTGAAGTATCCCACAATGTCCCTTTCTGCACTCGCTGTATCAGCACCAGCTATAGTACTCCAGTCTCACACCTCTTGGGGAGAAGAGGTATGAGGTAAATAGCCAAAACTTGCAAGGCTGGAGGAATACAGTCTCCAGGATCCATATCTTTACACAAACTGTTCACCAAAACCAATATGATATTCTCTTTAATCGATTAAGCATCATGCCCTTTACAGAGCAGTGAACTAGGAACAATACTAGCTGTTGATTAACTGTCAGTTCAACCCACTCCCCCATTCACCTGTGCAAATGTACCCACCTGCAACTAACAGCCCCATTCAAACAAAAAGGAAAAAGGAAAAAAAAAAGGGAAGAAAAAAAAAAGACTCTCCTGAAGCTATGAAAATGAATGAGCGAAAAATTTGTCTCTCTGAAAAAATATCCATGTCAAATAGTACTCAGTATATTTGCCAACAGAAAGTTTTGTACCAGGCTGTTGGGACAACTGAGACAAAAATGATACGGTTGTGGACTGTTTGGAACTCCTAGGACAAATAATAAATAGCCCTTTGTGACTCTGAAAGCAGCTTTTTGCTGGGAATCTTGTGTTAGTTTGTGGGCTTTTACAGATAAATAGATGCAGACTCTAGAGTGAAGCCTTTACACTACTAATTTCCAGAGAGGCTAAGATAAGTAGGACTGCCATTGCAGTTAAAACCATTGAGAACTAGTACATGAAACATCTAAGATACCTTAAAAAAGAAAAAGAAACCCACAAACCAAAAAACACACAGACCAAACTAAAAAACAAACAAACAAACAAAAAAACCCCCAAAAAAACAAACAAAAAAACCCCCAAACAAAACCCAAAAAAACCCTCATCCTGTAGTGGAGCAAAAGCCTTTATTCTTACTAATATACAAAAAAAGCACGCATCTCTTTCCATACAGACAGACTGATAGGTTTGAGAGCAAATCTACCCCACAGCCTTAGCTCAGCGGTTGCCCTTTTTCCCAGTCCTGCCACGTGAACCCTCTAGATCTTGTGGAAGATTCTTTCCCCTCATCCCCCATCTCATCCTCTCAGAGATTTCCCCAAGACTGAATATAACACAGGACCTACAGGTACCATATGGCTTTTTGGAGTGGCAGCTGGTACCAGACAGCATCTGAAATGGTACTGGATACCCATGTTTGGGCAACCCTGTGACTGGGTGCCCTCTGTGCCTCACAGGAAGGAGTGGTCCCCTTCCCACCACTCCGAGTCAGACGCCAGCAGCCCCAGACGAAGGAAACCCTGCTGCGTCCCCATCCCACCTTGCTACACTCCTTTAGGAAAATATACAGGATTTTTTTTTTTTTAAAGAACATCAGAACCGTACAATAATCCTATTGCCCTAGTCACTTAGGCTTTGTAATTTACATCTATGGGATCTACTAAATCAATGCAGACCATAATAAACAAAACAGAGAACATTAAATACTAAGCACAGACATTCCTCCGAGACATGTATCAAGGTGGGAGAAAAACTACAATAGTTATTTTTGTTCAGAGCCTGATGCAGCTCTGAGCTTTCCTGGTGAAATTCAAACCTGCAATAAATATACCTCTTTCTTTATGGTGTATCAAGTTTTCTTGCTGTACTATTTTTAAGACATTTGTAGTAACAACACCAACAAAGGAATAATATTATATAAATAGATATTTTCTATATGTAGCATACTAGAAATCCTGAACTAATTAATGATACTATTGGCAGATACAAGCCATGAAACACTGCTTAGCTATTCCTTTCCAATAGTTTTAAAATAATTCAGCTCAAACAGTATTCTTACAGCTTAGTCCTGCTGTAGATTTAAAAAAAAAAAAAAATTAAGCTTGAATCAAGTTGGTGACTTGATTGAAGAAGAAAAAAAAAATAGATAAATACAAAAAAAGGGATGGAATTTGGCATTTATCTATTTATATTAAAATGATCCATCTAGATTTCACTGGTGATGGGTTGGGCATTTGGTTCTGCAAAAGGCTAGATACAAACAAAGGCAATATTGGTCTCTATTGTCGCCCAGATGCTGTCAACAATTTGTGAGAGCAGCAGAACTGAAGCAATGTCCTCCCTTTGGGACGAACTTACCAAGGGGGTCAATTATCCTAATAATAAGATTGCTAATAGCATGCTGAGCATGCAGTCAATTTTCTTTGCAGACATTGCTGAAGAACGATCATTGCGGGGCATGTAAGCTCCCATGCCATATTCCCCCTTGTGAATGGACTTAGTGACCATGACAAAACTCACATCTACAGCCTGACCCTGGGACACATCCCAGATCATCTCTTGAGAAGCAGTGATGCAAGATTTTCTGACAAACAAACTCTGTCCATCCTTCTGAGAAGGATGGCTCCAAAATATTCTGTCACTTTATGTCACAGCGCTGACGACCTTCCAACTATATGAATACTTAGCATTTACAAAGTGCAGAAAAGTGGAGAGGATGGACATCAGCAGGCATGGGTTTTTTTGCAAACCTATTTTATATTTTCTTATCTATCATAAATTCAGGATTCAACATATCACAATATCAGAATTTTGTGTCTCTTGACTCTGCACAACAGGAGGGGAGCATGCTTGGACAGGTAGGCATTACTGAAATCAGCACATAAAAACGGTAGCAATAGCAGACAAGAATAAGGAGCAGCAGGTGTATAACTACTGGAGAAGGCTATATAACTGAGGGAGAATTCAGTCTTCAGAAACAGATGATGTCTCTTACCCAGCGTAAAAGGAAGATGACTACTGAAGCTTCCCTCCAGTGACCCCTTCCCACCTCACTTTGACAAATTCTGTCTCTCAGTTATACCTCACTCAACTACATGGTTAGCATCCCAAAATATTTATTTACAGACCAATAATTGGTTAAGCTGGCAACAAGCTATGGTTGTCACCATCTGACAGCTGTTTGTTGGCTTGCAAAAAGTTAAGTGGTGTGTTTTCAGTGCGGAGTAGGCCAGGTGCCCGCGCCATTAAAAATATCAGTGGCACAACTGTTACTAAGTGATGCTACTGATGTCTGCAGAGAGGCCAGGGCTGGACAGTGTCGGGCAGTGCTACCAGCCAGAGGATGGTCGGTGGAATCACTCCAGCTGTGTTTGATGGGAGCTAGACAAATCCATCTGTAGGGCTGTTCCTCCTGACCTCTGCATTAGTGCACACATCATTTAAAAATTGACAAAGAGAAAAATCTTTTTTAAAAATGTTATAATACAATATCTGAATCTTGCCATGGTTTGAAAAGCTCTGAAATCTTCGGCTTGATGAGTCTTCCGCTGTCTAAAGCAATTTAGCATATTCTTCCCTCCATTAAGCTATCAATGACATTTTATGCAACCATCATGTAAAATAGGATGGCAGAATCCACAATCCTGAACACAAAGCAAATAGATGGCTTTCTTTGGAACAGCTTAATCATTTTTCTCCCACTAGTTCCATGGGTTTTCTGGTTTTGTTCCACTCAGCAACTTTGCAGTGGAGGGGGGCACTGAACTGCATGACCTTATAGAATTAGCTACCTGCACAGTTCCAAATATAAACTGTTCTCTCTGCGGAGCAATCAAAGACACTTTCTTTTTCATCAAAACCGAACATGTTAACTAAACCACCATGACAAACTCTGTACTATTGCAGTCAAATCTAAATGGCTGTTCAGTGATGCACAACAACCTCTTCTTTTAAATTCTAGCCTGCTTTGTCTCTCTAACACAACCAGTTACAATTATATGTTTCATTCTTTCCACATCCCTTCCAACTACCTGCAGTCAGAGCATGTGTTTCTCATCCAATCAGTTCATACTCTGTACCTGCTGATGTGAAGATGACCTGAAGTAAATAGATAACACAACCCACTTGCTACCTGATTCTTGTACTGAATAAGCTTTAGGAAGATTTTCAAGAGCTTAAGTGTGTTGGCAATTGGGAGCTGCCTTTGGAAGTATATAGAAATAAAACATAAGAAAGAATCATTTTGTGGTCTGATTTTAGTCATTACTGGCCTAGATTTTCTGACTTGGCACTTCAGTTACCTTTAGCTTAGTTCGAATTTCTCAGCACTTCACAATCATGATCAAATTTACTAATATTGCAGAAACTAGCCCATAATCTAGCCCAGCAGTGCTCCTTAACAGAAGTCCAACATTGGATTAACCAGATTCATGTGAAGTAGAGAAAAGCGGAAAAATGGCAGATGTAATCCTAACACAGCATCTGTCCACGCTGTGGCTTAAGTGAGCCACTCTGGGTAAAATGGGAACTACCTTTAATTATCTTAAACCCAAACAGAAAGCCATTTTTGGAAATGCCCATCTGTTGTAACACAGTGCTAGTTTCCAGGGCTATTCAGATCCCTCCAACATTTTCAAGTACCCAAGAAAATAACATTTTGTATATATCTTACTAAATTTGCAATCATATCCTTTCCTTATGTCTATGCATATATTATCAATATCTACACATACTGTTTCTCTGGGGATTTGCATCTGTAATTTAGCATTTCTCACTTTACAGAGAAAATTGAATAAAAAAGGACTATCTGACAATATTACGTGGTCCTGGATAGTATTACTCAGCTTTGTAATTATCTTATCTCTACCTGCACAGGCATAGTTTCAATCAAAAAAACCTCAGTCACTTCCACTCCTCCTGCAGATAACGTGGGCCAACAGATCACTTAATCTATACCTATTCCTCAGCAGAGATAACAGAAGTACTAACTTCTCTAGGATAATCTTGCATCAGACTCATCTCGGAGTAGGAGAATCACTGCTGCATGAAGCAGTGACACTCTGAGATGCAATTCCACCACAAGTCAGCTTTTCTTGAGACCAGAAGTTACAACTCAGAGTAGATGTAGCTCCTGTCTAATTATTTTATTCACTTCTCCACATACACTCACATCAAACACAGATATTGGTTTTCTCATTATGGCTGTACAAGGAATAGAAATAACTTTGCAAGCCTTTTCTCTTTTCATGCAATCCTGCAACGCTGTTGTTAGAAGAGGTTTTGTTCTCCTCCATAGCGCTGTGGGAGGAAAACAAGGGTAAAAGGGCAGACAGGTGAGCTCTGATCACTCATTGCCCACTGTGTTTCAGGGCAGAACCAGATTCAACTCCTTCAGCACTAATTCAGGTTTCCAATATTTCACTATTTAATTGCCATTGGAGTTTTTCCCCCCAAAGGATAAGCAGCAAAGTAAGAAATCTGTTAAAAAAAAGAGAGGAAAGAAAGAAAGAAAAAAACAGCAGCAACGCCCTCTCCAACCCCAAGAAAACAACTACAGCTTCAACAAACTATCGTTTCGATACAGTTCTATTCAGCAGTGAGATAAAATTAACCTGAAGTATTTTGCCAAGGCTGTGACATATGTCAACTGCAAGCATTAGTACTGTGGCATATACTTAATTTATAGCTTTTACAGAGCATTTTCAGCTCCGATCATACTTCTTTCACGCTATTTAAATATATTTTAAAAAAACCAAAGAACACTGTAACACATATTCCCTAACGCACATTTGCAAGCAAAGCATCTATGGTCTCAAATCCAGCATGACTCACGTTACAGAGCAAAAAGAGTAAGATGATTAAATCGACTGGCTCACCCAGCTTGTTTTTACACATCAATAAATAACCTCAACACAGCAGAAATAGAGATGTGGTTTTCCGTTTGGAGTTAATTCAAACACTGGCTCTTCTTCAGACCTTCCACACTATGTAAAATAGAGCTGGGCAAATAATTCATTATGAATTATTCATTCAATTAATTTAATTTCTTCTGCTCACTAATTAACTATCTTGACTTTTTTGAATGTTTTCATTATCTGCAAATTATTTACTCAACAGTTTCTATGAATAACGCCTTGCCTCTAGATTGTTCACAAGCAGATTACTGCAAGAAATCAAAATTGTAAATTCAAGCTGTGCTGAATAGTTTTAATTAGACATAAAAGTCACATGGAATTTTTCTGAATCCTTATTGAATATATATATTAAAAAAAAACCAAACAAAAAACACCCAACATAACACAGATATCTCCTGCAAACAAACCCGTTCCAAGAGTGAAATTTATTTGCCACAAAAATTCTTGACTGGATTCATTTTATAGCATAGAATGATTTTGTCTTATCTTTGAAAAAATAGTAAACTAAGCATGTTAAATTAGAAAAGTAAAACACAACTTGCATGCATCTATTCTTTAACCGCTTCGGCTTTCCCTATAAGTCTGGGTCCTCTTCCAGGCTCAAACCTCCAGCACAGCTCCCTACTCTGAATCTGAAAAAGGGAAGAATGACAATGCCACCAGTAGGAATAAAGTTGAGAGGATATCTGTGTCTCCTCTTTAGTCTCCATCCAAGGAGGAGGTCATTCCATGGCCGGGTTTAGCAGGCTGTCAGGTAGCTCGTACAGAGGCTATGTGGTTCTTTTTCTACTTTCCAGCGGAAGTTGAGATATTTATGGGGATAAAGAAAAAGACCACATAGAGTTAGCTTTGTCTTTTGATTCAAATCACACCTCAGCCCTAGGTTCACTGTTTCCTTACAGCAGCACCCAGGCTGGTCATTCAGCCATCTACACCTCTGTTCCCTAGCTACAGACACAGGGACAGAAACATGTCCTTATGCTTGTTACCATCGCATCAACCAAGCAAGATAAAAGGAAACAATGGAATAAGAGACTACTACAACAAGCAACCAGAACATGGTCAATAACAATGAACCTGGCTGGGGAATCATCTCTATACGCAGAGTTGAGGTATGTAAAAAGCCTTTCAGCTTTCCAGTAGCCGAGCAAAAGTTTTTCCCTGCATCATCTAAAAACAACAAAAAAATCCCCCTCAAATCCCAAACCTACCTTGGACATATCTTTCTTCTTCCTACAGCTGTTGTTGCTTGTAAATGGGAGATGTTCATTTCCACACCCTCTAGGGTGAGAGGAAAGGGAGAAGTTAAGATGACAAATAATAGTCTATCAGAGCACAGAATATTTCAAAGAGAAACATAGAACTACTGACAACTACCTACTGTTTCTCAGAGGAGACAGCAGCAGACCATCTCATGTGGGATAGAAGAGTGAGAAGCAGCTATGATTGCTGTAATCATTACCTGCTATGACCTGAGGGAACTGAGCTGCTGCCATCAGTTAAAGTTACTTGGCAATTCTCTTGCCAATTTACAGCCAAGAATTATATCTGCTTCCCACCCACCTGAGGTGGAGGAACTGTGCTGTGGACATATCATCAGATGTAAACAATCAATCTTAACTGAGCTCACGAGACACATGTGATGCGAGTCATATGCTAGAAGTTACAGATTTCAAATTGAGGTGATGGTTAACCAAGTATGTATTTTCATGAGAAACATGCCAGATTTGTATGTATGCATCCACAAGAACAAATCTTTAACTTACCTCCATGCAGATGATAAATTATTTCGATTTAAGTCCTAAAGTATTAGTTTGATCTTGTTCTTCAACACATTAAAGACCCATACTCCACAAATGAAGACTTTATGAAACAGAAGGCTATACGTAGGCTTTGCCAAGCAGAACTGTTAACATAGGTTACAAATGAAATTGTCTTAAAAAGCATTTTCAGATAGTACATTACAGATAGATAAAATATGATTTCTGTAAAATAATTTCTACCTCTGTCTTTGATCTAATATAATGTATTTCCAGCCAATTAATTTTAGTTAAAATTAGCATCTTAGAGTATTTTCATTCATACAGAACAATTTTTCTATAATACAACATGGACCTATATTGATTAAAATCCTTGGAGACTTTCTTAAATATTTAGAGCTGAACTTCTACTCACAAAAACAATCTTAACTCATTTCTTGACTACTGGAATTCCTCTTATTAAGTCTCTAGCATACGTGTTACAGCAAACAAATGAAACTCTTGGTGACAATATGCATAATGAAGAGACCCCATTCCTTACAGAAAAGGCTAATTAATCATTAGGTGAGTGCTAGTAAATTTTCTGAATCACCAAGTTTCTGACAGACACGCTGTTAAGCCAGCAAAATGCCCACAGATGTTACTTGGCCGTCAGAGGGGAACATATTCTCTGGAGGACTCTGAGCATTTGTCACTGTTTATTTATTTATTTTTGAATGAAATGAAAAATTAGCAAACCCATGTAATGATTAATGTATATGTGCAAGCAAATAATAATAGCATGAAGCCTATTAATAATTAAAACTAGTGCTGGATTTTAAGATACTAAAGGAGAAATGTGAATTGCTTTCCAGCGGCTCTGAAATGGTACAGTTAATAGATCTACTGCACCGTCTCCCTAATAACTTAAGCATAACTTAATTCAGAGAAAACAATCCTAAATTTTCACAGCAGGATTCTCAGTTTTACTTTGCTTTCTTCCTATGTCTTTTAGTACTTTACTAGAGCAGTCTCCACACAAAAGCTCCATCACTACGTTCAGTAACCTGTGGCATTCTCTCCCACCAGATGTAAAAGCCAGAGCCTTGGTACAGCTCCACGTCTGTCAAGAACCGCCCAACCCACTCTTCACCTGGTGGGAATCAGAGCATGCGTCACACGCTTCACCGCTGCCCATGGGGAGCCTGGTTTTGCTGGCCAGGATATGTCGAAATATGCCACAAACCCAAAGGCAGAATTAGACCCAAACCAATGAGCCTTTGTAATACATCAAATACTTGCATCAGGCTTTTTGCAGGATACACGTTATGACAATGTACTGCTCAGTGACACCTTAAGATCTGCAGTTTCATTTAAATTCTCATTCTTCTTCACAGATTTTATAAGGATAGGCTCAGAAAAACATTAATGAGGATTTTTTAAGTATTTCTGTAATGACAAGGGTGTTTTTCAGGTGCAGAATTCCAGGCAGGGCCTCATCCTGAAACCTCCTTTCCTCACTAAATGTTTTCCTTTCAACAATCTTTAACTTTCCTCCCACCCCTCGCCATTATAAAAATACATTAGGGCCTGGCATATATGAAAACTATTGTTTCTTTTATTCCTCCCCCTCCCTCCCCAGGTATTAATTACATTACAGTTCATTAGCTGAGCTCATTAAGACCACAGTACAGGTAGGAAATCGGTAATTGGCTAGGTACAATTATTACATTAATTTAATTAGCTGTTTTGTGCTTTTATCAAAAAGGTGACCTCTGTGGATACTGGAATAGGTTTCACTCCCTTGCTACTTGCTGGGTTGCAGGCAGCCATGGGTCTGTGATTACCTATGAAAAGCCACATTAAAATTGCTTTTGGTGTGGTTCAGACTGAGGGGAAGAGGCAGCTGTATCCAGATAACTGTCGTACAAGATTGTTGGATTTTAATATGACTCTGCCCCTGCTCACTTACTTGAATGCCACTGATGCTTTATTGTGTGCCAGGCAAAACACAAGCCTGGATATAGGGAATGTGGGAGCGTACTGCCTCAGCCAAATGTCACGGAGGCTTTGTGCTTGAGACAGGCTGTATCTCTTAAGATACCATGACAGTAAAGCCAGAACAAAAGAGTTAAAGCACATGGAAGGATATGGAAAATATACACGCCTCCATATAAATGCAACTGAGCTAGCTGATGCAAATATCGGAGGCCCTGGGACATCCCTGCCATCCCATTTCTGGGACGGTGCCTCTGGCAGAGCAGGTAGCAATGACCCACACGGGCTGGCTTGGTGACAGTGCCACAAAGAGGACAGCAAGCCTTTCACCCCATGTCACTGCTGAACACTTGCACAGGGTTTATCACAAGCTGCCCCAAAATACTCCTAGAGGGTTTTTTATTTTAATATTGCTTTAATTAAACAACTAGAATGATTTGTTCCTGAGAATAGCACACAAATGAACACCATTGAGGGAAGCAGCTCTAGGGATGCTTTCAATTAAAACAGCAATTGGTGGGGGTGGTAAGGCATGGTCTAACTCCTAATTAAGTAAATGTGACATCTCCCACTGACTAAGCTGGGAGCTGGACAAAGCCCAAAACAGAAAAGGAGGAGGGCAAGCAGTGAGCGAGTTCAAAACAGCATTAAGAGATTTACTTGTCACCTTTATAGGAAAATGTCTTTGTGTAGTCTACAAAGAAGTCCCTATTTTCCAAAGAGTCTTTGTTTAAACAAAATACAGAGATACATTCTGTTTAGGTAAAAAGAGAGCAAGATTTTAAGTGAAAAAGGTGGGTTTTTTCAATTTCATCTTTGTGTCGATTTTGAAAAGTTTTCTCTTCAAAAAATAAAATATCTGTGACTATTCTGAAGCTTAACATTTTTGTTGGTATTACAGACACTCGCTCCTAAGTTTCACATTGCTAAAACCCGTGTTTATGTACTTACTGCTTCAATATTATGTAACTTCCCAGTGTTGGCAAACAGCTGAAATAATACCTGTCTGTTTGTGCAATCACACAGGGGATGTAGCTGGGATTATAAATTACCTCCAGACAAATAAGAGGCACAAAACATAAGCTTGTCAAGTCAACTGGAGCAAATTGGTATTGTGCTGGAACAAACTGGAGAACTAACAAGCAATACAGATGAAATCATGGACAGCTGAAGCAGATCCATAGTTTATCTTCCAGAGTCAGTTAATGTCAATGTCAGTAGAATTTGCACAAGCAACAAACCCTCAACCTCAGCTCTGCGCTAGCTGACATTTCTCTCCTTTTAAAATTGGCAGCGTGAGCTGTGGAACCTAAATTTAACCTCTGGAGAATATGCCACATGACATCTGTGTTCTTTACATGTTCAGCTTAAGACTTTGAAAGCTAATTTATCCATGCACCACCTCAATAAGTGACGCGCCTAGCAACTACTGAACTTCTGTCACTTGTTGGCTTCTGTTGGCAGAGCCTTTTACTCTTGGGAACTCATTCTTTAATAATGACCATCTTAGACCCCTGAGGATGACACTAATGAGCATTTGAAAATGCCAAAGATACCTAACAGCGTTCACTGATTTTTGAAGAAACAACACCTGTTAAAAGTGGCCATTGCACCAAGAGATTTTTGCAACAAATTGTGCCAGGCTGTGCTATTAGATTCGTATTAAATTCTCACACCCAAAATACAAACATTTAAACAGACACTTAAAATACTGAAAGCTAAACTAAAGATTTCTTACAAAGTGCTGCCTCTTACATGTTTAAGAGAACAGTATGTGAGAAGAATTGCTAAACAAATATCACCTCCAAACCAAAATAGCTTCAAAATAATAGACTAAAGTACGGTGACAAAAGAGCTGTAAAGTCCAGTCGTATCTCCTCCCCCTCCCCAAGATGCCCTGAATCCAGTTGTAAGTGAAGAACAACATGGAAAATTGACTTTTCCTCCAGAAATTACACTGGACCTGTCCTTGCACCGACAGAAAGCAGCAATGTTCTCAGCCACAAAAGGGGCACTGCACTTTTTGCCCTGCATCGACCTACATATCCATAGAGTTTCTGCAGCTACACAGAGAAGTCACAAATTGTGCAACCTTGTGTTTACTGAATTTCCCTCCTCAGTGAAAGTAGGCTTTTTTCTTTCCATTTATGTGGTTTTTGTTCCACATAAGTCATCAAGACAAGAATATAAGATAATTCTATACCTGCAAAATAAAAATTATAAATGCATAATGCACTCATACGTTGGTCAAATAGGCTGGCTTCATGGTGACTACTATGCATTTCCTTTGGTCTACACACCCTGTTCTCTTCTCTCCTTCTTCCCCATTCCTTTCTCTTAGGTTTCAATGCTGTATGGGTATGACAGTGAGACAAGAAGACAAATCTGCTAAGTATTTACATGAGTTTGAAATGGAGAGTATAAGTACCAAATAAAAATAGATACTTTTACCACTTCATAGATATCCTTAACATCTTCCCCTAAAGAAATAAGCAGTATTGTACCCAAGTATATTAGCAACAAATCAAATGTTCTGCAAACATCACAAGGCCAGGAGAAAACGAGTTTGAGAGATTATCCTGATTCTTTACTTACACGCCCCCATTTGTGGAAACACTCAGCTGTATCCTCCCTTTATATTAGAGCAAAATTAATTAAATAGGTTATCATTTAGAACAAAAGAGGAGAAATAACTGGTGATACAAAGCCACACTTAATGAGGAAACGTTACTTGAGAACAGATGGATAGATGCATACAAAAACAAAGCAGTAATTTAACAGGTTTAAAACTCTGTGCCTTTCATATATCCATACTCATTTCAATAAAACGATATGCTTGTTTTGGGGGAGTCCAGCTCTCCTGAACGCTAGGTAAGTGTTTAAATTACTCCATCTATTTACAGTTATTGAATAGCAAAGTGCTAAAGGAAACTATGTCAGAGAATAGCTAGATAAATGTTGATAGCGTCTTGTCACTAACCTGAGATGGGTTCTTGCACCTACCTAAACATTCAAGTAACTTTACACAGGGAAAAGGAACTATTCATATGTATTATTGAACCATTGTATAAATGTCTTCTGGATCAGAATCCTAGATTGTCCTCTACTGTAAGATAGGAGCAATTTCTTTACTATATGTTGACTTTAAAAGGTGTCCTGATTCCTGTCTGTAGACTATAAGTGTCAGAAAAAGCATTAAAGAAAAAAACAACCACAGATCCAAATTTGTTTGATGTGCCTGAATACACACACCCACACATGCTCACGTGCACACGATGAGTCTGTGCTTTGTCCGTGTCCTGGTTTCAGCTGGGATAGAGTTAATTTTCGTCTTGGTAGCCGGTATGGGGCTGTGTTCTGGGTTTAGGATGAGAACAATGTCGACGATACACTGATGCTTTGGTTCTTGCTAAGTAGCGCTAAGCTGGTGCTAAATAGGTGCTAAGTGGCGCTCACACTGGTCAAGGACTTTTCAGCTTCCCCTGCTCTGCCGGGTGCACAAGAAGCTGGGAGGGGGCACAGCCGGGGGGGTGCTGACCCAGGCTGGCCAAAGGGCTATTCCATACCATATGACGTCATGCTCAGTATATAAGCTGGGGGAGGAAGGAAGGGGGGGACATTGGGTATGATGGCGTTTGTCTTCCCAAGTAACCGTTACGCGTGATGGAGCCCTGCTTTCCTGGGGATGGCTGAACACCCGCCTGCCGATGGGAAGGAGTGAATGAATTCCTTGTTTTTGCTTTGTTTGCGTGCACGGTTTTTTGCTTTGCCTATTTAACTATTTTATTTTATTTCAATTATTAAATTGTTCTTATCTCAACCCACGAGTTTTCTCCCTTTTACCCTTCCGATTCTCTCCCCCATCCCACTGGTGGGGAGTGAGCGAGCGGCTGCGTGGTGCTTAGTTGCTGGCTGGGGTTAAACCACGACAGTCCACTATTCCAGAGAGTAAGTTAATGAGGCTGGGGTACTGGAAGCTAGCAGAAAAGTAATTCAGATCAAATAAAAACTATGGCTACAGAGAACAGCCTTCATTCCAAATTATTAGTTCCAGGAAAACATGCCATCTAACCCACCGGAACAGTTGTGGGAAAATAAGCGTTGTTTACAGTTTCATGAGTGTGGTGTGCAATCGCTGGCAGGTACTAAAGACAGAGCATGCTAAATGGCCAGGGGTTTCAAGGCAACCATTTCCTCATTCTGTCTTTGCTTACTGAGAGTTGTTTTTCTGCTTACTTATTTCTTCTTTTGTTTAATTCAACAAAAATAAACACAAAGCAGAATCTGAATTGCACATGATTAAAATGAATCTCTTCAAATTCCACAGACCCCAAATCCTCTTGGTACCACTTTATTTTTAAGGGATGCCCAACAATGATTTAATGTGAGATGAATAATGCATTTATATCACATACTAGTTGTAGCAAAAATAATCTATAAATGTTTAATAAATATTCTATAATGCTTTTGGTGAGCATGTTATAAATAAATAACAATAGATTTGTGATGAAATATTTATATACATTTTGGCTATTGTTATGCTTTAAGTGTTCACGGAGCCATTACTAACAAAGTGAATGGAGTTATCAAGGTTATAGATATGTTCTGTAAGCCATTTATAATGAAATGTTCAACACTTAAAGTGCATTTGTAGAGGTTGTTGACAAAATGTAAGTGTCTAACAAACCATTCATACTAAACTCCACACAGGTATAAATGATATGTAGTCATTTGATAAGTCATTTATAGCGAGATGTGAAACTCTTCTCTGCTGGGAATATATTGTAAGATCTTTGTGTGTTCCTGTATACTAACTGTAGCATACTTACAAATACATGGTTAGATCTTGACAAACCTCTCACAAGTTGTATTATTAAGACTGCATCTTAGCTATCACATCCAGATAACCTGAAGGTTCAAGAGCATGGGTAACTTCCAGAGAGCCACTGGGGTCAAAAAGCAGCGTGAGGCTTCTTCCCATACAGTGTGATGCTAAATATCCACTGCTTCCAGGCACAGCTGTGGAAGGTACACACTGTAGCCCTAGCTGACTAGTGGGCCTTAGGAGTGCTACAGAGGCGGCGCCAGCCTGATATATTTAGCTAATGCCATCACATTTGTAGTAACAGCAGCTTAAGAAGATGACACCTACTGCTGTCGCAGAAATATCCAGATAATAATAAATAATATAACAAGTGTTTTAAGGAAAAGATTCTAATGTTAGATTATACGCACATCTATCCTAGTATCAAGAACAGCCATTATACCAGGTTCTGACCTGGGCAAGATAAACTGCGTCCTCTTGAACTTTACAAACTCAGAGTACTCCTGGTATTATTTAAAAAGACAAGCATGAATGATTCACAGGGATATTAATGATATATTTGTATTACACACTATTATCATACACTTACGCTTCAGGTTTCACAGCACCCTTGTTTGCGGGGCGGGGGGAGCACATGTGGTTACTGTTGGCTCCCACAGCTGCCGTAGGCATTGCTGCTTTATACTCACACCATCCTCAGCACTTCCGCAGCTCCTATAAAAAACAGTGATATCTCTCCAGCAACCATGTGTCCACAGCTCTTACTGACCCTCAAAGACTCGAATGCTCTGGACGGCGGCATTGTTTTCATGATAGAAAATCATAGTGATTTCCTCAGTGAAAAGAGCACTACAAATAGTTGCAAAGGTTTAAAACCTGGTTTAAATAATACCATTAGTGGTGGAGGGATTTAGCTTCCTCTTACACAGCCACTGAGCCAGGGCTTAACAATAGGGGATTTGGCTTGAAAAACTGCAACAATATCAGAACAACAAGTAGAATACAGGAAAAAGTAATACTCTTTTCTGTATTTCAGTTAATCTTCCAAAACATAAGACTATTATTGTCTTCTGGAACGTGCATATAGCCACAACAGAACTGAAAAATAGATGAAGACTTCCTTTCAGTCCCTCACAAAGATGATAAAGTGGGTGCCATTGAAGGGAAGAGGACATCAACATGAGATAAATTAGCCAAATCACTTGCTCAAAATATGGGATTATATTGTGTTAAACTTCTAAGGAAATAAACACAATTTTAAATTCAATAACTTTCTTTGACATTAGGAGCTATTGTATAGCAACTGTAATGGAAATTTAATTGCTATACTATTTTGTATGTGGTTCTACAGTGCTGATTCATTCCAGGGTCAATATGAGGTTTGCTCATTCTGTGTCTCTACCAGGAGTGTCAAGCACATATGAGAAGTATTAGATTTTGCTCTTCATTTATCCCCTTTCAAACTGCAAAATAAGTAAGGCCTGAAATACGAAAATAACCTTCACTCTGTCTTTAGCTACTTGCAAAGGTAAATTCTTATCTCAACTTTATCCATATCCTCAGCTTTATAGCAACACTAAAACATTAGAGGGAAATACTTTCTAATAATGATACATTAATGAACAATAAATTACAGAGGAAATACTACTTAGAACATCCATATTAATACTAAATGAGTTCTTAATTATTAATACAGTATCATAAATATAAAAAGGAATTATCAATAATTTGGCTATGATTTTATATTGTTAAACACCAGAGATTATATTTCATTTCAAATAATTTTAATAGATGTTGAAAAAGTCATCCGCCTTCCTGCACAGAACTTCATGTCAAGCGAAGCAATCTGTGCAAAGGACAGGTGCTTCAAATGCAGAAGCCCTGCCATGCCTGCCTTAAGTCAGCAATTATTTCACTGACTACCAGGGGAAGCTTGTTTTCATGAGGATTGTAAAATTAGAACTAACACAGCCATGGATTCCAGAAAAAGGAAGTAATAATAATTTGTACCTGTATAACACCTTTCCTTTTGTGATCATAAAGCATTTTATATGCAGAGTACTCAAATGAGAACCATCAATATGATGTCCCAGAGGTCCTGTGCCTAATATCCACAGTAGTGCAAGCAGCAGCTTTTTGACTGGAATTCATCATCCCATGTTTTCAGATGTTAGACTCTGATGGTGCAAAAGAAGAATGTGGTCTTTTTCCAACAAAACCTGTTCTGATGAGACAAACTCAGATTTATTTTCTCCTAGTTATTTTCCTTGTCTTCTCTCATTTCTTAAGTTTCCCTGATGAAACATCTCCAATCCATCTGCTAAAAAACTGGTGTTGGTGATGCTGCTTCACCACAAAAATGAGGTGAAAAGAAATAGTGTCTAGGCAGTGCATAAAACAATAAAATGATAAGGTTTTGTTACTTTTCTAGCAGCTGAGGCATATCAGTGTAAAGGAGTCGAGTAGCTCTGTGTTTAAGTGGGAAAATTGGGGCTTCATTATGTATAATTACATTCCACGCAGCAGAATCTTACTGGTATATTAGAGGGGTTTGGGCTGTTTAGACTTAAATAACTGATGGAACTGGAGGAAGGGATCTATAAAAATTCTTTTCAGTTTTCTGCCTTCTCATTATTTAAGGAGAGCCTTCTGTACAAAGATGAATTTGCACAACCCATCATTAATAAAAGCTTTGGAAACATAACACTTCATAATTTTACTTTGTCACAGATTTAAAAGAAAAAAGCAACACAGCAAGTGACAAACTGCAATCTCACAAGCCACCGTGTCTATGCAAATGCTGTCAATAAGGTTCTAAATAGCTCATTCATTGCCAGAGACTCATACCAAAAATTGAAGCTCTTTTTACCAAGCTATTGCAGACTGGAGGTTATTTTTCATTTAGATAACACTGTTTAAAATATAACTATCTTTCTGAGATATCATTTGTCTTTCACATTCTTTGAAGAAGCACACAATTCAGAATTTTGCTTGCCAGCATTACAGAGAGACAAGTGTCACAGTTGCAGCCGGCTTCCCGTTGGTCCTGCTTCTCTTCCCATCACCCTCTCCAGGCTCTGCATAGTCCTCTTCCGTTCACCACCACTGATGTTTCTCTGACCCATCAGTGACCAGATTCCTCTTGCCAAACCAGTAAAAGCCCCCCCCACACTTTTTGCATCCTTACTGGGGCTGGATGCGTTTGGGGCTGGGTTAGCCCTGAGGTCAGAGAGGGGCAGCACGTGGGTCAGCGCCAGCACAAGGGAAGCAGTGGAAGTGCAAGTCAGGAGGACAGGAGTGGGACCACCCTGCAGACAGCAGTGACCTGTTGGTCCAACTTTAGCTTCTTACGTGAAACATGATGAGAGAAGCACCTGCAACCTAACTTAGTCCTAAAAATTGTTTTTGTGATGGAGTTCTCTGTCCACCCCAAGACAACAGAAGAGTCTTAGACATGTAGCTGAGCTATGTATTCTGCTCCTGCATAACCTTCAAGGAAAGAGTAATGTCAGATGGGGACATAAACTGTAATCTGTGGTCAGCTAAAAAAAAGAGACTGCTGCGGTGTCACAGAATGAATAACCAATGAGAAATATTTAGAAAGAGGAACATGGATATATAATCATTTAATGAAGGTTTGTGTTTTCATGTGACTATCTTAATGTTGCAGTTACAATCCAAAATAATAACTATCAAGAAGGTCTATAATTAGGGGAAACCAAGAACTTCACCGTAAACTGGAATAGCCTGTCAGATTGAGATTTTTCTTTCACAAACTCATGGAATTGCAATGACAAGAGTTCATTTAATGGATGGAAGACAGTGATACTGCTGCTTTCTTGTGTTACTGATCTTGCTTTTAATGAGAAAACGTTTTTCCTTTCCTCTTTTTGTTGGAAATTATGCAGTGAGCCTCCAGTCTGCTCAGATGCATTCAGTGCAATTGAAAAGGTGCTCCCAGTTTCTGAGGCTGTATATTCAATTAATATAATATGTCACAACATTTTCAAAATGCAAGTTTCTTAGAAAAAGAGACATTACTGGGGAAGAAGGAATTTAAAATACACGTAAAACACATTTTCTTGGGAAAGTATTTGATTCAAATTGTTAGAAGACAAAAACCCATAAAGGTCTCTCTTATGCCTTCCTTCTTAATCTTCAGCAAAAGTTTCATGACCGTAAACTGGCATCAATGGAAGCTGCATCTCAGGAATGAAAGGAATATATGGCCTTTAATGGAAGAAATTTTTACACTTAAAAGAGAGAGAGAGAGGGAGCATTTCTATCCTTTGCAGTCATTCAGCATAAAATTACTTAGTTATTATTCATGACTATCTTTAAATGCTTTATTGAAGCATAATGCAAAAAAGTACCTGTCCATACTTAAAAACCAAAATTTCATCCATCCATCCTATATTTGGGTTTGGACTTCAACATCTATTAAACAACTCCATTATTTCTCCTTTTTTGACATTGCTAGTTCAGTGCACCAACCATTCCTTGGGTGTGACAGGGACAACGGCACACCAAAAAAAAGTCACAGCAAACTTAAATTGTATTGCTTACAAAGGAAAGCTAAAGATGGGTTGCTAAGCAATAGCAAAAGGAAGTCTGAGGTGCAGCAGGACTTGCTCTGGGTATTCAGTGTCCTGGGACCCACAGATTGCATTTTTTCCTTAAGGCTGGCTAGTAGCGTTTGGCTTCCTTGAACCCAAGAGCTTCACATACCTCTACTAAACTTTCTTATTTCACATTGAAATCCTTTGACTTATTCCTCTCCCCCGTGCTCAGGATATACAGATTCTGCTTTCTCAGATATTTTTGGGAAGGGGGAAATGGAGACCACTGACTTCCTCCAGCAGCCTGTCTCAGATTCTGTGCTTCTGCAAATCCTGATGTATCAGCAAGCCCTTAGTCCTGCCTGGGGCAACATCCCAGGGGAGCAATCAGCTTGTTTTTCTACACAAAAAAATGAGCTTCTGAGGAGCAGGCAACTATCCTCCTGAATTTGGCTGAAGAATAACAAAACAGAGAAAATATCTGCCAGTGCCTGGATCAAGCCCAGCATGTATTCAGATCAATTCCATCAAAGTATTAAGCAGACGGCTGTTAAGCACTTATTTACAATTTGCAAATATTAAATATTTTTTCCAGATTATAAAGAAATGGCTTAGTGAAGAAAAAACAGTGGTTTCATTTAGCAAACTATTTCATCTGTTAATGGTTGCAGCTTTTCTGATCTCAGGAACTGTCCTCCGCTTTACTTCCAACTTCAGCTTCATGCAAGTCCTTCTCAGGTAGAAAACACAAGTGCGGTGACTTCCCCCTCTCCACACTCCTCCAGCTTTACTCAACAGTGCTGAAATCTCACCAAGACGCCAGCAGCACCCTCCAGCCATTCACATTCCCTGTTGCCACTGCACATCCCCAAGGGTCGTGCAGGTGCACTGGAATGGACACACATTCCCCGCCATCCCTCTAATTTCTTCTCATCCCTGCCTGCATAGTACAGTCCAAGCTACATTACCTTACTCGGAGGTTATAGGTGTAAAGCAATGGCTAATGTATTGATACCCTCCTTTTTTTTGCAGCTGCTGCAGATCAAGGTACTAGGCAGGTTGTTTGCCACACAAAGATTTGATCCACTGTAATTAAAGAGAGATTTGAGCCTTTCTAGTTGCTCCCTGGCCAGACAGAAAGGGCAGAACATCTGTCTGCCTCCTGAGGAATGTGGGAAAGAAAAGCAACCAGCTAGTCATTTCCCACTTTGACACATACCTTTGCAATCCCAGTGTCTCACAGAAGCCAGTGCTTGGACCAGAAATGGAAATTTAAGTCTTCTAAACCTCAGTGGAGAGCACCTGATCACTGCACTATCTTTCCTGACAGACAAGCTCAGTCAGATTTAGTGAGATGGTTTAAAGAGTTAATGTCAGAGTTGCCAGCCCTCTGCTACACAACAAAGTGGCTCTGCAGTGGCTCCTTGGCCACCACATTTGGCAGCCTAGTGCACTTACATCAGCCACCACCCATTCCCATTCAGGTTTACCCCTGGCTTCAAAGCCCGGCACCCCCAGGCCCGTCCTTGCTCCAGGAGTCACAGCCTCTGGCAGCAGGAAGCCTCAGCGCTGGAAAATAGTGACCTCGTACCCATCCGAGAAGAAGAAAGTCAGCCAAGCTCAGCATATCAAAAATGCCTTTTCCCATTGTTTAACATGAACCCAGGGTATACACCTGAATAACATTACTCTGCAAATGAATGGACTTTTCATTCTGTTAGCATAGTCTCCCTGTTGGTTGGAAGTTTACTCTTTCGGCAGTTATTCTGGTGGAATGTAATCATTTAACTGTGATTTATGGTACAGCTATATGCAGCTGGCTTAGTGCAAGGTGAATGCACAGCAGTACTTTAATAGTTCTTTTCCATTAGCAGGTATGTTTTTCAGTTGGCTTCACTGCGATTGGAAGAGTTGATAAATGTAACATATAAAACACTGTTGGTAAACGTCTTCAGGCTAAGAGTAAGCTTACTGCTTGCCTCTCAGAAGGTGAGATAACTATATGCCTCTAGAAAATAACCTTCCAGGTGATATCTGTGACTAAAAATTTGACGGGGAGGAGGAAAGACTGTTTACAGTTGTGAGCTTAAAAGGAGTATCTGTTGAGAAGCAGATCTGGGGGGGATGGGGAAAACCTTTCTCTTCTTCAATTGCTGTTCGTGCTTATAGGCTACCTTTCTGAATATCCACACTGATGCTAAATGGCATTAATAATTGCTACATTATATTAAATTGTATATCAATCAAATTAATAATGTCTACCATACTTGAGGCATTTAGGTTCTTCAAAATCACTAGCATCTGCTCCTATTAAAAATGACAGATGATTTGCAAATCCAAACTTTTGGTGAAAAACGTTAGCTAACAAGGTGAAATTAAAATTTACATCTTGTTCCAACATAATGAAGATAATTAAAAAGAGTGATAAAACCCTTTGATTAACCCTCATCCCATTTTGCACAGCACTATTATGCAGATTAAACATTGAACATTGTAAACTTAGTGCCAGCAAAAGATTCCAATATAAATATATTCTAATTTATAAATTAAGAAAATATAAAAACATGCCATTGGATCTCTGACTGCACCCTTTGTCATTGCTGAATTAAAGAGCAGAACCGGGGGCATATGCCGCAGTGAGATAACTCATGTCTTGAGTTGTTGAAGGATTAGAGTTTGATCCTGTTTCTTTCTTGTACCAGGCATCATATTATTCCCACAATGATTTTGGTGTATAGTTTAATTAGCCTCCCTACTATAATCAAGCTGTGCTCTGTCATCAGAAACGTTCAAACCCTGCAAAATATGCATCAGAATTGCTGTGTTCTGGGTCACTGGGTTTTGTTTTGGTGCTTTTAGTTCAGTTTTGTTACTTTTCCAGTGGTGAAGACATCACAAAAACCTTTCATTTTAAGTTCTGCCTGATAGAATGACGGCTGGCAGCACTGTATGGTTCCAAGCATCTAAAATCTTTGTTCAAAGTCCTTTCGGTTCCCCAGGAGTCCTTCCTTTGGTCTCTACAGCTACTCTGTGAAGGCCTCAGCTGAAGACAAAAGCACATCAGCAGTACTGAGTTTTAGGATTTCTTTTCCTTCCGTGTGGATGTTTGTTTTGGAAGGACAATTCACAGGTTCCTGCCTGCAGTTTTTTGGACGGGTAAGCCTGCATTTCTAGCACTGGACTAGGACAGCTAACAAGTATTCAAAAAAGAAACTTCTTTAAATTCACAATATCCATCTTGCAGCGAAAACTATCGGTGTGCAAGGACACAGATGAGGTGGTACAAGGGCTGTAGTCTATCTCTCAAATCCCAGCTGCTGCTTAGAAATACTGTATACAATGCGCTCTACCAAATCTACAGTAAGTCATTGACAAAACTACTTGTCTGCTTCTCCCCCCCCGCCCAAATTAGAGTAGCTAACTTAATGAAAAATGATTTTTTTTCTTTTTGTCGCTTAGGAGGGTCTGAACATAAAGCTCTTATCATCAAGCCACAGCTGTAGGAGGAATCCTTTAATCATAGCCTTCCTCCTTGAAGAAGAATATAGATTTATGACCGGACTTTGGTTACTGAGCGAGAAAGAAATATTGCCAGCAGCCACCATACTACTTCCCATAGGCTGTAAACAGCTTTAATCTGCTTTAGCTGTCATTTTGAAGTTGAGAGATATTAGAGTACAATGTAATTATGTAGTTGTGGGCAGAAGCACAGTTTATTTTCTTTAAACTAAAGTGGCAGAGGTAAATTCGTAGACTGTGCCTAAACAAACAAATCCTCCTCCCTCGGTCTTACTGCCACCATGGCTGCAACAGTCCCATCCCTTTTGTGCTGCTTCGCTCGCTCCGCTCTTCTGCTAATACACTTTCATGGGGACCCTGGCTTCCCACCATGGTGAAATGAGCTCACAGGTCTCTCTCTCTCTCTCTCTGACACACCTAAAGAAGGAATGTTTTCTTGGATAGTACAAAAAGCTACTGGAAATGCTGTCTGCTGGTTTTGTTAGGGGCACAAAAGTGATATGTTCACCCCTGAGCTTCCCAGGGCAAGAATCCACTCCCATAAGCACACATGCTCATTTCTTACTTGCTTAAATATAGCACGTCTGACGTTATGTAGAAAGTTTTAGAATAAGCTGATTAATTATAATTTATCTTTGCTTTCATATCTAATAGGGCTTGTCAGGAAAGTAAAGTCCTCCTTAATATGATGCACACAAAAAAAGAGCATTTAGCTTTTTCCCCCCATCTCTAGAAAAAAGAAAGTAGTTCCTTTTGAATTTTTTGGCAGGAAAGACCTGTAAGTTCATGTCTGGAACATGCAAGCTCCAGGTACAGCACTTATTTGAACATTTTCCTGTATTCTAGGTGAATGTTGCAACCATTAAGTTACAGAGTTCTTCATCTGACCTAACATTTTGTTTTGCATACGAATTGAAATTTCTTCAACAGAAAATAAAAGAAAGACCAATTCTCTACCAACATACCTCAATTGTTGGCCAATATGTTACCCATTTCTCAAACCTTTGCAACCTTTAATTCTGTCCCGTACTTGAGAAGTCTTTACAGTCACTTTCTACCAATATTCTCAAAAGATGCACCTATTGGATCCACTTCAGTAAAGCAGAGCCATAAGTGCTTAAGCCTAACTTAATTTAGCATATCATCAAAGCACACAGTTTTACTGGAATCTGAAAATTTATAAAACTGTAATAAGCATACAGATATATTTCCTCAGCTTATTTATTCCTTTATTAAGTGAACATAATGACATTACATGGACTACTATCATTAAAGGATATTTGCTTCTTGGTCTGAGATTTCAGGGAAGAAAATACTAAACCAAACTTTCCTCCTTATATTATGTAATACTGCTGTCTTTGCATGAGTTAAGACAACAAAGTGCAGATAAATTGCAGTCTTCCTGGATTTATATTGTTCTATGCTGCATATTGCATTTTAAAATTCATAGATTGAGGGATCTATTTGCCATCAGCTACGTGCTATTGCCTTTTCAAAGAGCTACTTCAACTATTATGCAGGACATTGCAGCCTCTCTGGATTTTCATACCAATAATCTCCTCCTGATTGTCTGAGTTTGTCCACCTCCCAAATTCTATCAGAAAGTGCTTATAAAGTCTGAGCCTGTTGTGTGCTGAGTGCCATCAGTTCAGCTGGTTTTAGGAGGCGCATAGGGAAGAGTCATGAATTAATACCACTATGACCTAGAGAAAATATATTTGTTCATTCATCAGCAAAAAGAAAAAAAAAAGGCAAAACATGGCTTATTGGATGAATTAAAAGGAGAGTGATGTGCTATAGCACTAGGAGCAGTAATTATCAATTCTGTCTGAAAAGGGAATAAACAGTCCTGCAGGGCTTTTTGCAGCATCATTTTGCCTCTGTATTCCAGCCAGGCATCAGTCTCCATGGAATCCAAACAGTTATCCGAGCAAATTATTCCTGCTAAGAGCAAGACTTCTCCTTGCAAGCACTTAAGATCTTGGTGCTGTGGGCCTATCAGTAAGATCTATTGGGCTGAACTTCTAATTTCAGAAGCTGCGGAATGTACATCTGTGCTAAATACAAAGAAGCAAAATACAGTGGCATATACACTTCAAGACCCCTTACTACTACCCTATAGCTCCCTCAGTTCTTTATTCAAATGAAAACACAAAAAGGATAGGCAATTTTAGTGTCACTTCTGAGCTTTAAAAAATGAAGTTGCAGAGCAAAGAGGACTGAGGAAAATTCTAGCACAGTCTCAAAATGAAACCACACAGCTTCAAAGATTGAGTGGGTCTTTTGACTAAAGACAAACATTTTCAATTAATAACATTTATGGTAAATTGTTGTGCAAATTATATGAGAATAGAGATAGGGTTTGCATAAAATGTTCAGGAGAGTCAGTGACTGCAGATTTCTCCATGCTTTTTTCCATCAGTATTCACCAGTCATTCCAGACATTAAAAAGAACAGTTAAGCATAATCCTGTAGAAAACAGCACCGTGGTTATAAAAAAAAAAACCTAAAAAGCAGTCCTATCATTTCTATTGAAATAGACAGGGATGTTCATTCAAAACTGGCATCTTCTAGTGGGAGATATCAAGATAAAGATAACCATCAAGAATATCTTTGTTGGATTAATGTCGTAGGTGGGGTCACACTGACACTTTTTTGTAGTAAGCTCTATGATTAATAAAACTGCTTGGAAAGTGGTTCTTTTAATGACAGACACATATATATTGTATGACCCTAGTTCTTCGTAAATGCCATCTTATTGTCAAAATGCTGAGAGAGAAATTTGATATGATTAATGTTCTTTCTTCCTCCCTTTTCCCCACACTGATCAAACAGAAGAAGGCTAATCCAGTTGCCTACACCAAAGCGATTAACAATAAAAGGGTGATTTCTGCAAAATTCAGTCCTTGTACCTTAAGGAAAACCTTTCATTTTAATCATTTTGCACTACAAATAATTAAGGGTTATGAATCAGAGGGCTGGAAGTGACCTCCAGAGATCAGCTAGATCTGTTTCCCTGCTTGCAGGCAGAAAAATCATACATGGGGTTTCCCAACAGATGTGTGTCTATCTGGGGTTGTTAAAGACCCACAGACAGGGTCTCTGCAGCCTCCCTAGACACTCTGCTCCAACATCTCATGATCAAGGAAAAGCTTCTCCTAACATCCAAGCTAAATTTTCTTATCTATAGTTAGAACTTCTTATCCCATCTGCCATCAGCATGGAGAACACATGTGCAGTTTCACCATTATTTTAAGCTTACCCAGGATGACATTTTTGTCAAAAGATGTGATCCCAGTGACTCTGCCTACACACCCCTGTTGTGTCCCTTGTAATAGCTCCGGTGATTCAACATCTGTCAGCTGAGCTGCTGATCCAGCTGAAAATGAATTGAGAAAAACAACTGGGTAGTTTTGAGGCAGATCAATGGCTACAAGGCAGCAGGAGGTCAGCTCGAGGGCTGAAACTTCTCCTGATGTTGCTGCTACCGAGAAAAACATCTCTGGAACACCTGCCCAAGATCCTTTCCCACTGAATTTCCACCTAGCCAGCTGTTTTTTGTTTGTATTTAGGCACTTGATTATTCGTGTATAAGCCCAGTACTTTCCTCTTGTCGCTGTTGAATAGAGCCATATACCTATAATAGTGCCATAGACCTATAACAAAACCATATATCTATAACAAAACCATATATCTAATTGTCAGACTCAATCTCTTGCCATCCAGCATTCAGAGTTCTCCTAGTTGGTAACATCTGCAAGTTTAATAAGCCTATTCTCTATCACATTGTCCTGATCATTATTAAAAAAAAATTAAATAGCATCAGTATTAGACACAGATAAAATGGTGGGCTGGTTAATGTTTCTGTAATTGAGGACACCTGATAAACATTTTAATAAAAAAAGAACAAAATGCTCTTGATGTATCACACAATTAAAATTAGGCCTCACTCCTACCTTATAGCTGACATACCAGAACAACTGGAAAACAAGTACAGCAAATACAGTGGTCATGTGTGATAATGAGTCCAGCTTCTCTAGAGCATTAAAGTTATTATTTCCTTTTTCACGCTAGCCATGATGGATCTTCAGAGAGATACAAAAAGTACAGTGACTACTCTTATTATTTTATTTTAGCTACAACAATTAGAAGCCAAGACTTGTGAAGAAAAGAGAAGAACCACCTTTCAGGAGGAATAAAACCAACAAACATCTGGTAGAAAAGTCCTGCAGTTACTTATGGTCTAAAGAAAATCAGTTTTCAGCCACTTCATGAATATCACTGTTTGCGTTCAGTAGTAATCTCCAAGCTGTAACAACCCCTTCAATTCTTTGACACAAGATGTTATTGAGGCCAAGAGCTACAGCAGACCTAAGAAAGTTTTCTTCATGTTAACACCAGCAAGGAGCTCTATGGTCTTCGTGGGGAAGATGGAAATACCAGACAAAACTTTGAAAGACATTACATAAACTCATCTCTAGCAGAAGGGGCTATTAGAAATGTTAATTGTGACTACCAGAAGTTTGCTAGTGAGAAAGAAATTTGTTGAAAACTAAAGGGTTCCCAGATAAGGTTTGTTTGCGTTTTCTCCTCATAAGAAGCTTCCTGATACAGAATCAGGGAGGTAGAAGAGGGAAGGGGGGGAGAGAGAGCGAGAGAGACCCTATCCAAGCTAGCCGCTGTTATCCAAACAGCAGTGTTAGGAATGTAGATTTGCCACTTTCCATCCAAATTCCCTAACTACTGGGATCAGTAGTTACATTGTTCCTCCCTTCCCCCACAACCAATATCTACTCTTTTTTCACTTGCTTCATAAACCAGAATTATTGTTTCTTATATAAGCCTCGAGAAATGGGACACTAAATTAGATAGACTACTGGCTAATCTGTTAAGGTGATTCTTGTATTCCTCATGGAGACCAGTTCTTGGAAAGTCACACTCATGAAGTTAAAATTCATTCCCCGTGGAGAGAACCAATATAAGGCTTTTGTGCCACTTCTAAGCCCTACAGCTGTTGTGCTGCATAGATATATATTTAACCCGTTCATATTAGTGAGCAGGAGCTTCAGGATTTTGTTCAGTCATTAAACAGACTCTAGAGGAGGTTAAAAGAAGAAAGAAAGAAAAATAACATACTTGTTTCACCTACACAGGTTAAAATCCTACAGGATGTTTTCTACTAATAGGAGTTTTAAAAATAAAGCTGAAGCATGTAATTTGCTGTTCACAGTGGTACAGTACTACCTCTCACCTCTTCCTCATGTCCCTTCCTCTACCTCAGAGACTGCAAATCAAACACTTGTTTCTCGAATATAATAAAATTGTTAAAGCACAGCAGTTTCATTTAAGTACCAGAAAAAAAAAATGATTAGAGCATTATGTGCTAATATAACATTCAACAATTAAAATTACTTGCATCCAAATTTTATTGCCAGTTAATGGCATCTAAAATAATATTGATAACAAATGATGCAGAATATCTTCCCAGAAGTCTAATTCTGATTCATAAAATTGTTTCATATACTGGTTTGAGTAATGATACAACATATAATGGGAATAATACATCCCATTTGTTGATGATTTTCTGCAAGTTCTACATCAGAGTTTTCTTTAAACTTACACAGAAAGCTCAGGAAAGTAAACTTCCTCATACAAAATTTGTAAATAGGTTTAAATGGTGTCTGAAACCAGCTCCACTTTTCCTTGTAGTTCTAACAGTACAAAAGGAAAAACCAAAACAGATTCCAAACTCGACAAGTTTTTCATGTTTACAAGGATTTTCAACGGATTCCAGTCCAAACATACCCAAAGATGGCCTCATTCCAGCGATCACAGTACTGCAAGGAGCCCTTTTAACCCTTATGAGCAAAAGTAAGGAGCAATCAAAAGAAACTCTGGTTCACTGGTATGCAACAAGAAAAGGAAGCAGTCAACGAGAACTCAGGTAGCTACTAATTAGCCAAGTTTTCCCATAGCTCTGAGAGCTTTCAGAAGTAAGCATTCAGCTCATTTACATGTGTTAGAAGGTGAGCACTTATTGATGACTCTTGAGAGCAGCAAGGGGTTGCTGAAACCCCAGCACTGAACTGCTCTTTTTATTGCTGGTGAAACTTTGCCATCCTAGGAAGTCTATGGAGTAATGCAGATACACTCCTCCCATGGGTTATTTTTTTGCTGCTCTTCATTCATTCCTTACTAAACTCTTTAGAAGAAGTAGAGTAGAGGTTATAACTCCTTTACAGAGCTAAGTCATACAGATCATGCCATGTGTAATAAACGCTCTCCGGTTGCCCTCTCCTACTGCACCAATTCTCACTTGATACTACAGATAGGATCGTGTGCAGTCTCTACGCCTGCATTTTGCAGAAATTAGTGTCATCAATAAAAGAAGTCATAGCCACAGTACAGATTCCCTTGATTCACAGCAGGAGGGAATGCTACATCTGAAAGCAAGTGCTGTCATTTCAAATGTCACCCAGTATGTCACCAAATGTCACCTTCCTAGATTTTTTTCTGTAATGACAGTCTAAAGCTATATGTGATGTTTGCTGAACCCCCTGGTAGATCATCTATTATGTTCCACTTCAGAATCAGATGCTAGACCTTCCTGACATCTGGCAAGCGATTGCCCTGTAGTTATAACAGCACAAAATGAAAAGAAACACAAAACACCTCCCTACACGCATGTGCACGCACACACACACACACGCTCACCAAGCCTTTACTTTCCAAAAACAATTTCTAAATGTCTTTTTATCCACACATGGACTTAAAGATCACATCAGCACCTTCACCTTTCACTCCCCATCTGCAATCGATTTGTCTGCTGTTTGTGGTCTTTAGGGGTCACTTATTTGGAAAGGTGAACATTTCTCTAAAAACAGAGATTACTCACTACCTTTTTTAAAATGAAAGTTCCAAATAGACCTGTCGAATACGTAGGGGTTAGGACAGGCAGACATCCAAATTCTCTCTGTTTAGACTAAATAGATATTTGTAAACAGACGCATATGGAAATGGGTCCCAAGTATGAACATTTAGAATAATTAGTATGGGAAAGCATGACTCACTTTGCCACTATTTTTCATCAGTTTGCATTCCTGGTAAGTTCTGTTATACATTTTTGAAGGGTTAGCTTTATTTCCAGTTTATATTGGCCCATTTTGAATATCAGCCACACAGCATCAACAACACCTGGAGTATATGAAAGAAAAAAAGCACCTTGTGCACATTTTCACAGGAACTCTAGCAGAGTTAAACACTAAATAAAACTCTCAGATCCATCAAGTGTCACACCCCAACATCATCCAACTCTTCTACAATTTTACACCTAACACCTCTGCTGTGACAAGCCTTATTTTTAGCAATTTCTGTCTCCAAAAGTGACCTAATCTCTTATCCCCCCATGCAAATCTTAAACCAATGCAGGGACATTTTCAAATGCATTCATTTATTTATTAGCAATGTTTCTAAAATACCTGCAAAAGAAGTGGACAGTTTATTGATGACACTCTCTGGGTTTATTTCCTGACTAGCCCACTGTTTATCAATGCTCACTTTTTTCTTCCCCTCAACTTTCCCCCCTGCTCTTTATTCTTAAAATTCTTAACACTTGATGCTTCTTCAAAGCTGCTTCTGCTACATTTATTGTCTTGCCAAGTGTAAGGCTTCTCTCTCTCTGCTCTGCTTTTGACACTAAACTCAATGATCAGTTGATCAGTCTAGTCTATCTGTCTGGCTGTTGACATTGAGCCCCTTCAAGCTTCTGTTTCCCTGTTCTATTTTTGTATCATTCAGCAACTTGCGTTTTCCTCTGAGGTCACCCTTAAAGGTCCATGTGTCATGTTTTTCATTTCTGCCTTGTCAGGAAAATCTTGCCACTGCATCTATCAAAGTAATCATCAGGCCTTGATGTAAGAGTGTGGTTCCTCTCACATTTTTCATTACCAGATAATTTATTAATATCCTCCTGAGCAAGACTAGATTTATCTTGATAAAACCGCTATCAGTGGCGACACGGTATACAGCACTGAAAGTGTTCAGCTAGTTTGGCAAATGCTCAGGGAAGAGGTGTCCTTTAACCTCTTCCACCCCTTAATTCCTCAGCCAGCTAAACGATTTTGGATCCTGAGGCTCTGGAGGCTTTTGGCATATTGCCACTTCAGTAAAGCTGACCCGGGTCAGCCTCCTCAGACCAGCCCCTGCAGCACATCTGGCTTTTCCTTCGCGACACTCTCTGTTGCTGGCAAGGAATGCATACCCCTTAAATGAAATAAAAGTAATGTAATGATATACACAGAAGCAAAAAGCTTTAGAGTTAGGAGTGCCATCTGATATCAGGAAACTACAGGCGGTCATTTTACATTGCAGGTTGAACAGCCCCCGACACTGCTCTGGATATTTTCTACCCAGGCGGATATTCTGTTTTCTTCTAGCAACTGAACCCTGCCTATGCACCCCTCCCCATCTCAGCACATTCTTCCTCTAACAGGCATTTCTCTTTTACATTATCTTTGCTGGAAAAAAAACATCGTAAGGCTACTCAGCCAGCTCCTTGCTCTATTATATACTGAAATTAAAGCACAGGAGGCCCTCCACAAAAGCGGCTGGCTAATGACTCTCCTGGTGGACATTAGGCAAGAGATGCATTTGTGACATGAGTGGCAGCTGTGCAGACACCAGTTTATGTGATTCAGCACAGCTATTTCATTAATTGCGTTTCACGGTTCATTTCCTCAGATTACACTCAAAATAAATAAATAAATAAGAACACAAAGCTGCTGTGTTCTCTGAACCATCCACCAAACAAAAAGAATGAAAAAAATGCCCTTGTTTTAATTGGCTTCCTACATAATTTTTCTGTCTTAGGTGCTTTTCAAATTGTGAAGTAAAAAATAAAATAAATTGCAGTTGTATTCTGCTATCTAATTATCTCTTCAGTTTTCCACAGAGACTTCATAACTTACAGAGAACCCCACTAAGAGGAAGCATGCTCTAATGAAAGTCAAAATGTTGTAGAGGCTTACCTACAAACATGACGTATCAGCTGCTTTACATGTTTATATTTTGTGGCTTAAATTTAACACCGAAAAACTGCGTGGAGTCTCAGGAAATGAACAGCTTAGTTTAAAAACCGACCCTTTATGTATCTTCATAACTATATGCATAATGGAAAAGTAATTACAAGAAACAATGAAAAATGCAAATGCAGAAATGGACAAAAATTGCTTTGATTCAAATCAATAATGGAAGTGCTCTAAAAAGACATCCAACTTACATTTGAACAGATAGTGACAAGTGACTTGTTCAGCACCACAAAACCCATCAAAAGCAGCCAACGTGGTCATGAATTTTTAAGATTAAATGTTACAGGAGACTGTCCCCAAAAATTATTGTTTGGTAAAACTGCAGTTTTCACATCAGAAGGCGTAATTAAAAAAAAAAAAAAAAATCTGTAAGGAACTTTCCCTAACGTTGAAATTAGTGTGAAAACCTCACCCAATTCCAGTGGTTGTCGCTGGAACCTTTGTCACTCATAGCCAAAAATTGAGCTGAATCAGATACAGCAACCCTCTAAAGACCAAAATCTCTATAGATTTTTCAAAACCTTTCCTTCGGAAGTTTTTCAGGTTTACAGAGGAAGAGATGCACCCAGGAATAGCCTTCAGCCTTGCTGTAGAGCAATCATGGGAATGTAGGTTCAAATCTTCATTTGATGTTAGTCAGAGCATGTTCTAGGTAAAAGCCTTATAAAGCAGAGAACAACTCTTCATGAGAAAATGAACAACATCTCCTCAGAAAACAACTACTTGTGACAGGGAAAATATCTAGTGCTTCTTTTTGTTTGTTTTTTACAAAAGATGCAAATACTGAAAGCTCAATGTTTGCAAAAAATTGAGAGTGAACATGTTTAGGAAAATATGGGGCAGGGAGTCTAGGCAATTGCTGAGTTATAATAATCCATCTACTATAAATACCTGCAGTGTGAAAAAGGCTCTCTCTCTCTCTCTCTCTGTGTTTCGGTGCTGCTGCTAAGCACTAAGCTTTTTTGTGGTTACATTTTAGTAATCAGGATCTCTCGTACTTCCCGGACAGATGGCCATTCACACTTCAGTGCTCATTTAAACACATACGTCAATGATGACAGAACATTTCAGCTGAGAACAGGCCAATGTAATCTTCCAAATTCAAGGCTATCTGTCATTTTTGTTGGTTATATAAAAGCAGAGTCAAAAGAAAGTAGGACTGTTCTTATTTGGAAAGCTAGAAAGAAAATGGAAAATTCCACCTGGCTCGCTGTCAACATGAAACTCGGGCAAGGCTATTTAAAATGATTTGAGAAGGTTTGAATGTCTAGCCTCTGCTGATCCATTGGCAGTTGCTCTTGGGGCCTGCTAAGAAATGGGAGAAGCTAATATCAGATTAGAGAATGAATGTTGGGTCTTGCCGGCTGCTCAGAGCCCCTACAAGAGCATTAATTCTATATATCCTCTTCAAATCCATCCCATGTTTATAATGTAATGGTCCTTCGTTTGTCTCTTAAGGTATTAGATAAGTACATGCCAGCACCTCGCAGCCGCATTCTGCAATACACAAAAGACAAATTGGAAATGGAGGGCAAAGTATCTTCCTGACTCTGATGCTGATCCCCTGTGTTTGCTCTGAGTGGACGCAGTACTTATGTGGATAAATAGACAAAATTATTTTCCACTTCTGTCAAGCCAGCATCTTAGACAAGAAGGAAAGCATTTAAATTTAATAACATTCTCTTCAGCTTCAGGGTGGGCTATGTGTAAGAAATAGAAATCTGAAACATGAAAAAAAAAAAAAACCAAAACCCAACTATTAATGACATTTCTTGTTCCTGCCAGTCACAGGAAGAACTTGTGTTCTGCCAAGAATGTCTACTTAACTGAGGTTATCAGCAAATGATTTTTTTTTTTTTTTAGTTCAAGCAAACTTTACAGGCAATCTTTTGGGAACTTTGCCAAACCTAAACCAACCTATGAGCCATTTAAAGTTCAATTAATTAGTAATTAGGAGGACAGAATTAACACAGGGGAGCATTTAAGAGAGTGTATATGTAATCAGCCAATAATTATCAACACAGCAACAGAAGTGTAACACAGTATGAGTTTCCAGCATATCCACCTAAGTGTGCAAAGATAATGAACATAGCAATGCCTAAATATTTCAGCTTGCCATCCGTGTGAATCTCCAGTAAGTCTGCTTCCACAATTTGCACCTAAGCTACTGACCATAAAGCTAAAGAGTCTCCACTGGGAGTAAAAAATTTCCCTAAACTTACAATGCTGTTTAACAGCTGAGTCTCAAAACTGTATTTTTGAGGAGTACTGCCAATAATCAAGACATTTATCATACCGTACTTTTGTCATTTGTGTCTGCAAAAGGAGATTTCTCATCAATAAAGAAAGCACAGCAGTGGATCAAAAGTCCAGTCAGAGTTGCTAAACAAATGGGTCTTACAAGTGAAAAACAAAGGTCACGAAAATCAGTCTGACCCTGAATGATTCTATCATTCTGAAAGTAAAAGCTGTGAAAACTGCAGAGTTTAGGGAACACATTTTACAAATGAGTTAACTGAATTTACGCTGGAGTGACTTACACAGTCAGGGCAACCGTTGCCATCCCGCTGTGGACGTCTAACACTGGTGGTACTGGAAACTACTACTGCACTGCAAGAATGCAGTCATGATCCCTGCATATGGATCATAAAAGAGAGTTATCAAAGCATTCAGTATTCTTCTGCCATTCCTGGTACAAAAATTTAGAAACATTTGATTAGGCTGAATAAAAATCTTTGAGATAAGAGAAGAAATATAACTACTTCCGAAAGTGTAAAATACACTGGTGAGTAGTTGGATTGAACCTTAGTCATGTGGTTAGTACTGGAAAAGGCCCCTTAAACAAACTTGTCTTGTCAAACACATTGCAAAAGAAAAGAAGCTGACCCAGAAGGATCCTTCAAGGCACAACAGAGGAGCGACTTTACAGATCAGCAGCTTTAACAAAGTAGAGGAGCTGACCCAGGATAGGATTAGCTGGATAGGCAAGCGGTACGTTGTGAGCACCTGACTGAGCTGGAACAAGACAGAAGATGAGAATAAAATACCCTTCAGCTTCTCACAGGACCCATTGCTAAACCTTCTGGGGAACAAGATAAATTTGAAGGAAGAGAACAATTATCTTTTCTTCTAGAATGTAATTGGTAATTCATTCTGACTGAAGAAAAAGGAATGGGTTTTTTGTGGAGGAGGCTGGAGGTACATTACCTGAAAGAATCTCTGTGCCTCACCTTTTTGCTTTTTCTGATTTAAGCTTTCCCTTGTAGCTGGTGGGAGCATTTCAAATTGACTGAATGCAGATAAAAGGGCAGGATGGTCAAGATGCATGTTCTCTTTACAAATTGTTTTTCTGTATTTTATAATCTTCTGTGGTTCGGGCATACAATGAGATCTGCCACATCTGGTTGACACTCCTCTACTCTATGGGAGTGTCAGCAAAGCAGAAATTGCTTCTGGGTGAACAATATTCATTTAAAATATCATTTTAAATAAAATTTTAATCTAAAATTAATGTCATCATAACTATATGGGAACACCATCACTCTTCTTGAAAGTAACAGATGACTCACTGTGCCTCCTACTGTAAGTTTTATATATTTTGCTTATGTAATCCCTGGCAAAAATTAGTTAATAGTCACTATAGACTTGGGTGCAATATACATCAAATCTCCTTTGAGTAGATCAAACTGTTTTACCACTCAATAGTATATATTAACTAGATGAAGAACTACTGAATGCATAATTTGAATTTCTGGGTTTAGTGTTTGTTTGTTTGTTTTTCACTTACACATGATTTGGCACTCCCATAGGGTTTAAGATGGTTTATGAGAGCACTGAATTTCATTTTTGCAAGCTGCTAAGTTCTCACCTGTAAACACATATTTTGAAATGCAGATGAAAGAACAAGATGACATAAATGAGCATTATTGCAGCACTTAGATGTGCAAATTAAATTCTTTCAATATCCCTCCCATAAACAGATTATTAAAGTAGTAAGGGCAGTCCAAAGCCTGTTGGCCTCACCTGAATCTTTCAAAAGGTACCTTTCAGCCAAAGAGAGAGATCTATCTGTTCGGTAACCTAAGTCTACAGATTATGATTCACGGTGTTTCTCTATATACAATTAGTCAATTCGCTACATGCCATCTCAGCACATTCTCCTATCAGTTACAGGACATCTTTTAGTCTCAGGTTTTTTGTAAACTTCTTGACTGCATAATTACTACTAATGCCTACTAATTAGGCATATATTCAAGCTTCACTTTCTGTCAGTAACGTAAGATCAGTTCCTCAGTAGGACACATCAGCTTTTATGGCTTTTGATATAGCTTCTTTTGGTGATGCCCGTCAGCTCACAGGAAAGGGGGAAGTCAATGTTCTTCAGTATTCACGAATATTCTGTCTGTTAGTCACCTCCCTGTTTCAGGCATTGCATCACCTCAGTTGCACAGGCAAAGTAGGTAGGTGGCTGTGGTTTTTTTCAAGCCTGAATCATCAATATGCCATTTCAAGCCTTCACTTGAGCAAGATTGCTTTAGCCTAAAGTAGTCAGCAGCAACAGGAAGAATTTGCTTGGACTATCTAATTATTATTTGTGGAGCAGTTCTGTTCAGTAATATTAATGACTGTATAAATAACAAAATAACTTCTTACAGTTTTGCAAGATGTAATTCTCTTTTAATACCTGACCTTCTTATGTTTTAATAAACTTACTGAAAGTCTTTTTTTAATTATTAAACACTGTAACTATAAAAAGAGAGAAAATGCCTTGGGTATTGCCTGTGGTTTAAATACCATAATCAAGAATTTTGCCTTTCAAATGTCAGTTGTCAAACATTTTGTTGAACATATGCCTTTCATTTAAAGATGATGGTAGCTACACTGCCTGAACTGTTTTAAAAATATCAATCTATAGATATCACCAATGCAGCCCATTTTTCTGCCTTCACTTATCTCATAATAGTTTGTACAGGATATCCAGCTGAAATCTAACTCGATATAGAAAAGAAAGGGCAGCCCCATTCATGAAAGACTTACTCTGTAATGATTAACAATTTTGTTCGTATCGTGTTAGTGCCCAGGAGACTTGCCCCTTATAAACAACACTAGCACCAAGAATTGCCCCAAAGTCCACTACCAAAGGAATTACAATTTAAAATCTTTAGATTGCGCGTTCCTCAATTTTTTCTCATAGCTAAGTTTAGAAACTAAATGTTTCTAAGAATATTTCTGAGCAAATGGGACTCTTCCCCCTGTTTTCTTCAAACACACATCACACCCCAGAAACCTGAATGGCAACTCAGTTACATGAATGTGAAGTTAACAGATGAACACAATAACAGCAGAAGATGTGAAATCACTGGCCGTGACTCACTCAGTGAAGACATACCTATTTCTCTCTCGAGAAAGACGTTTGCATGACATGTCAACAGAAGATCTGTAACCACTAGGCAGAACCACTAGGAAGACAGACTTCAAGGGCTAATGAATCTTTTGGAAAAAAAAATGTTTAAGTAACAAGGTTGTCCACGCAGAAGCTAAAGCAGCTTTGAAAAATCTTTAAGCTCTCTTTCTTCAGGTAAATCAGAAACCCCTAGCAAACTAATAACCAATGCCAGCATAGTACAGTTGAACTTTCCTTGTAAATGGAGCAGGAAGTAGGGACTGATTTTAATAAGATAGAGATTGGTTAGGAAAAAATTACCCCAAATTTCCGCAACATTTTTGTGTGAGTTTTGCCTAAGTATCTGTATTTGTTTGTGAAAGAAGAAAAAACTCCAAGTTTTTGTTGCTTGTGTTTTCTAAAATAAAGTTATACTTACCATTATTAGAGTGCTTGAATAACATCTTTTGCTACCTTATACCCTAAAAAACAGTTTGAAAAATTATGAAACCCTATTTCAGATGGAGAGTAGCCTCCTAAAAAGCTAGAATCCAATCTACAGCCATCTTAGCTCTGTAAAATGATCATTATTTGATTATCAGACACACATGCCAAGTCATAAATTAATATTAAAGCCAGTGATGGGACCTGAACCTTGATCTGGTGGCTTCCCAGGTGAGTGCTCTGCACTTGAGGTAATAGAGTAATTAGACAGCTTTTCCCTCTGAAGGATAATTGCTAATACATGTTAGCTGTTGGAGAGGAAGCCCTCCTGAGGAGCAGATGTGGGTTTCCTTTTTCATTAAAAAAGAAACTTAACTTTTTCAGTGGTTAACCTTCAGCATATTAAAATGTTTAGTGCCTAAGTTAGATAGAAGTGTTCATCTAAGTAACAAAAACATAGCAAGTGGGAAAGTAGGACTATGGTTCTGAGACAAACCCACAGTGACAATTAAGTAAAAGCTGCCCTGCTAACCATTCTGTGTAGGCATAACACACAGTGCTGCAAGCCAGCATACAACTAGTACAGTTGTTGATAAAGGTAATAAATCCATGTGATCCACAAGAAGCTCACAAACAGTCTATACCTTACCTACAATTACAGTTTTTCAGAGATGATACCTGAGATGTGTCACACTACGTGTGTACAAATCTCTCTGCTTACAAAGTGTAAGGGTTCAGTTTCCTCATTTTTCCTGAACTCTGCTCTTCCTTTTAGAGAGTCATAAACCTGCTTATAGATATGTATATACATTTATTAAATAGATCAGATTAATAAATGTCATTTGATCTAAATATATTCTAATCTTAGCAAATTAAGATTACCTGACCCATACAAAGACAGAAATATCACATATACTGAGTCTTAAAAACTATAGATACTCAGAAATTCTGATAGATGAAAGAGAATTGTACAACTCGTGAATACAAAATGTAATACCATGCCAGAAGCTTAGTTTGGTCCATTGAAATGTGCAGAAGTTTTCCTATTGACATGAATTAAACCAGGTTTAGAGTCTAAATCATTTAGGTCTGATCCTGTCTTCCCTTACATCTTCTGTGATCATTAGCATTTTAAAGACTGAATGTCCAGTGAGTATGAAATGCTGCTAGTCTATTGAGTCTCTCAGACTATAAATACCAAGATTTTAATCTCCTTTTAGGTATTTTTACTTCCAGAAAATGTTTTTACTTTCAGAAGTGCAACATAAGATATATCTCAATATATTACAGGTGAGCACAATATATTGCTGGACAGATTCCATGGGCTTCATCTGGCTGGTAACTTTGAATGAGAGTGACAAAAATCCCTTCAACTAGAATTCAGTGCTAACGGGAGATAGATTTGAGCAGCAGAGCATCCTTTCCTTAATTCCAATTTTTTTTTTTTTTTTTTTTTGCCTTCTCAAAAGTTTTCTAAAGCATCTCTTTCTTTCTACAACTTTCCAGGCTGAACTGGCATTCCTGGAACTCAGCAATTCCTGTCAATCACTAAGAGTTAAGGCCACTTCCAGAAAATTTGAACTATCAGCATGGCAGCATTAGTGCTGCAGGGACAAGTGGCATGTCAGCGGTAGTAGATGGAGCCATTTACAAATTGCATTAGAAAAAGAGAGGGTATGATTACTGACCCCTGGAAACAGAGTGAAAACCCATTATAGCATTTTTGGTTATCATCCCAGACTGCACAGTAATTTCCATACTATACAATAATAAAGTGCCCTTTTGTTTTCAGGCTACACTTCCCCATTGCACTACTTTACAGTCAGCATCAACAGTATGCTGGTTACTGTCTTCTGGAATCGATGTAAAGTCAAGATCCTGTCCATAAGTGCTTACTGAAGACTGCTCTGTGCTTTTTGTACATTTGGAAACATTAACCAGCATGTTCTATTTAAACTTCAGTTTGAATAACCATATATACTAGCCACTCAGCTTAGACCTTTTCAAATAGGTGGATGGGTTTCTTGAATTTCTTCTCATAAATAAATACCTGCACATATATAAACGTGACATTTCATTCTGATAACAAAAGACATGATTCACTTTTTCTATTTATATTCTTCTTCCATGGACCAGCTACCACACATCCTCACAGATAATCCCTTGACATTCATGGACCTACTTGGAGACTAAGTACCTTGCAGTACAAGTGTGAGGTAAGACCATGCCATTGTGCTCTGTTGCAGATGGGAATTAGAGAGACGAAAAACACTAAGGCCCACATCTTCAAAATTATTTATGCACCTGTCTTCATAGATCTTAGATACATTCATGGATTTCAAAACAGTGCATCCATAATGAAACAGAAAACTAAAATAAACTTTCCAGAATGTCAGATTAGTGGTTTTTTCCTATTCCAAAATGCAGTGAGTTTGTACATGCCAAATTTGCTAGTACCATTCAGGACCTCAGAGCCCCACAGCCCCTGTCTTTGCACAGGAAGGCAGCACGTGTGCAAACATGCAGGCTTCATCATGTGGAGGGGATTTAGAGTTTTATGGATTAAAAGCTGTGGAGAGGAAGATTTCCATTACAACATAAAGCAAAGAAAGGAGAGCAGCAGTGAGAACTCTCACTACGCCACCTTATTGCCAGTGTATCTCAGGAAGGACAATTAACGGAGGTCTTGTGTCTGCATATTCATCAGTCCTTTTGCTGCGACTGCCAACATGAATAACTATGAAAGCTACTTGTGGTGCTGGCTGACAACTGTCCTCCGAGAACCTGATCAAGAGCACCGTGACCTACAAAACTTCATTTTACAGATGGGAGATTTTGGGTCCAGTTTGGGCCTTTGGAACTAAGTTGGCTTAAAATGAAGTTCAGCTTTGGGGTTGAATTGGTGGCAGTTGTTACAACTGCCGCTGGGAAGGCTCTCTGGGATGTGAGATGCCCCTGTATAAGATTGTTTTACTAAAAATGCTGTGTGACTGTTTTGGAGTGGGAAACTATTTAACAAATTCTGCATCTTTGTCTGTTGGCAGGTTACAATTGTGTAATTTATTCATCCCTGCTTTATCTGCCAAACACTTTCCAATTTTTAGTCTATTAATTGGACACCAACAGTGTACATGATGAGTATCTGATATTCATCCTATTGTTTCCGATTCTCCCCTGGGTGAGGAGAGTTCTTGGCAGCTGACTTCGACTGTGACCACTCAGGCTTCCAAGTTCCGCATTAACTTTCTGATGAACATTCTCTAATAATCACTTAAAATTTACTGTTTCGGCAACATTACTGCCATTAAATTTACTTGTCTGAATATTCACAGATGTCAGCCCAAACAATATAAATCCAATATGTTACTGAATATAAGTGAGGTTAGAAATCGGGTACTAATCTAATAATTTTTTATTCTTTGAGTATGATGGATAATATTTCAGTCTGTCATATTGCTGATGTCAAGGTATTGATAATATTTTGGTTAGGCAGGCACTGTTTTCAAGGATTTGCAGTCACTACCTTTTATGTTCCAACTGATGCGCACACCACAGTTTTATTACCGTTCATTTATTAATCTGGATCTGAAGAAGCTATTAGTTACAATACTAAAACTGAAAATAGCTAAACTGACATATTTCTTCTTAAACCCAAAATTTACTTATAATATTGCTAGAATTAAATTTTCCAGTGACTCGGGTCTAAAAAAAAGTAGTTTATATAGCATAATTTGGTTGGGTTTGTCATGATTTGCTTCACCCATCTGCATTTTCTGACTGCATTGTTAAGCATCTTCTTTGGCACAGACATTTTAATCTTCCTCGCACAGAAAAAGAGTTTTCTCTGGTTTTATTTCAGAATTGCTGAAAGTAGTATTTTAGTCTATTTCTTCATATCTATTTAGATGAACTCCGTATTTATTAAAGGAGCAAACTGTGTTATGATGCTGGCCTAAGAGTTTCCTTTTAAATTTCTCTCTGTCTTTTAAAATCTGAAAGATATGCTGGTAGAGAAGATATGATCCATGTGGCATAATGACCATTCAGTAGTCAAAGAGGCAATTACTGAGTCGATGTTAGCAAGGAGTTCAGGATGTCAGCATGACAAGATGAAACAGAATAGATCTGCATGAAGCCAGGGGCTCTGTAGCTGCTTTGTGCTCATTCCATTAATCCGAAATCACAGACTCAACAGATCCATGAATAAGGAGACCAGACATCCCTTAGGTTTTGTTGGTGGTGTTATTGAATAGTGAAATCTTATGTGTGGATGTGGAGATTATGGGTGGGTTTTTTTTCAAATTCTTATCTGAGTCATTATGCAGTAGAAATGAGCCTTTGGGGTACCCAGTTCCCATCCAGTTTTGTTGGTTTTGAAATGGAAAAAAAAAAAAAACCAAACAAGCCAGTGTTTTCTACTCACTGCGACTTTCTGAATACTATTATTCCTCTAGGGTTGTTCTGGTTTTACATGATTTTGCATTTCCCTAAATTTTCTCAGCTGCCTTTAAATGTTACTGTAAATCCCTTCACCCGTTTCCAGCTTGGCAAATCAGCTTTCTCTTTGTTTAACCCTTTGCGACAAACATAGTTTAAAGACGCTCTTCTCCCCTCATCTTACTTTCTAAGTTATCAAACAAGACCCTTGGGATGACTAAGGATACAAAGAAATTTTTCACACGAGGAGCCTAATGCCCTGATCACATTCGGGGTTGAGTAATTGCATTTCATGCATTGTGCATGAACACGTGGAAGAATCTCCTCTTTGCACTGTCAGCTAGACACAGCACTATGGATCAAACTGTTATGTTTCAGATTGCTAGGAATGCTTTATGGAGAGAAATATATATCTGCCAGCAAAGCATTTTCCAAACGAAGACAGAGCATAAAACCGCCCTGCAAGTAACACAAACTGGTAATGGTGACATTTTGCAGTATAACTGCATTTGCTAGCACAGTAATAAGAGGTAAAGAGCAAGGTTTCCACGTGCGTGCAATGTCAGGGAAAGCTGACAGCATTAGCGCACTGCTTGTGCTGGAAAAATACAGGAGGGGCCTCAGCAGTGTCAGGAAGGATTTTTTCCTGACAAACAGAACGTGTCCTGGCTTCCTCGTTCTGCAGCCCTGCCAACCGGGTCCCGCGGTGGCAAGTGAGAGCATGCCCTTTGCTTGTCAGTCCCACCAGTACAGCTGCAAGCAAATATCCAGATCACAAACAGAAGTCGTCTTCACAATCTGTGTTGCTCTTCTCTTTTGCAAGCATTTGTCTCCTCTTCAAGGAAACAACACTGAGTTCTAACAGAAGCAGGATATGTGAGCCACTACCAAGTAATTTTTTCTTTTTCCCCAGGAAAGAGCAAATAATACCATCACTGGTGCAACTGAAAAATGAGTAAAAAGGTGTGTTTTTTTTTAAAATAAAATCTGCTGCTAAAAGGGAAAGGGAATAAGAGGTCTTGCTACAATGAATGCTTTACTTTATACATCAAATGCTTTAAACCACTCACCCTTTTTCCTGCAACTTTAAAGAAAGGTTAGAAATATTTTTAGAGGTGATTGTTTGCCATGGAAGTAAGTGGGTCAAAGTCTCTATACTTGGAAACCTGGATCTTTTCTCATTATTTAACTCTGTGCAGTGGCAAACCAGAACTTCCTGGACTCACTTATTCCGTAAAAATTAATGTAATAGCCCCCATAGAGCAGGAAAATACCCAACAACTTTTTTTTTCCACATTTAGAAAAATAAAGGGCTTTTAGTTACCTAGAAGGAACAGAACACAGTATTCACACGGCTTGTGATATCAAATTTTAAAATCTTGCAACACTTGGCAATGGAGGCAGAAAAGCTATACCAATTTAAACCTGAGAGAAATCCAAAAGCATACCAACATTATGAAAACAAGAATTTATGTAAATCTAGCTCTCAGAGGATAACAGGTCTATTTTCATAGACTGGAGACTGGAAATGTTGGCTGTCAGAGGGCTAGGTTCACTTCAGAAACTAAAAAGAAGTCTTTAACTGTTCACACAAAATCAGAAGTCAGCCGATAGCTGAATAGAGACAAGATTTTCTTGTCTTGTCATCCGACACTGATTTATTCGAGCTTCTTTTTCATTTAAGGGAAAATTTCAAGACATCTGTCTGATTACAAAAAACATATAAAATCCCTAGATCAGAGCATTAATGAACCCCGATGCAGAAGTTGCTTTTTTTCCCCAAGTAACTTCTGAGAGTTGTATAGCTGTCCTTGTTTATTTAATCTTTCCTCATATGGGTATTTTCTGTTGTGTTCTCTTTTGATTTCTTAGTAATTCCTAATGTTCTACTTAGTGTTTTGGCAGCAAATCAGCACTAACCTGATGTCTTAAGAGAACAATCTACAATGACTTTAAGATGTCTTTCGTGAGTGGCAATATTTAATTTGGAGCCCATAATGACATAAGTAAAGTTAGAATTACTTTCCTCTCTATAAACAATACTTTGAATTAATTGTCCAATAACTCAGTATTAAGTGATCCTCCTGTAACTTTTCCATGTCTGCTATAGATTAGATTGTTCTGCATAAATTTACATCAAGCAAACTTTGTCAGAGAAACTCTCTCTAAATACACAGCACAAAGTTTAGCACAGAGCACTGCAAGGCCTTATTAATAACCTCCTTCCAGCATGAAAGTTTAGCATTTATGCCTATCCTTTTTTTCTCTCTTTTAACCAGTTATTAGTTCACAGAAGAAACTTGCCCCTCTAAAAAACACCCCTGCTGACAAAGTTTTTGGAAATTCAGGTTTGTTATATTGCTCAGATCAGCCTTATCCACGTAGCATGTGTGCTGCTGGCATCTGTGGATCTACTCAGTCACTATGAGTGCACGTACCAGGTCCGATGTTGCTGTCATGAAAAAGATATCACATACCTGAAATTCACACAATCTCCCACACCTCTGTCTGCATGGAATGTAGAGGTGTGGGGGAAAGTGTTGAGCTATGGAAAACATACGTATGTAGCCATAATCCTTTCATCAGATCAGCCAACCTGTACTCATGAAGCAGCCTAATTCAGGAAAAGCAGAGGATATGCTTTTGTACTCGCGCAGAGACTGCTTCAACATAAAGTGGTGATACAGATGTTTTTTTAAAAGTATCAGAGCCTATGGCAGTTTTTAACTGTCAATTAGTACGATAGGACTGCAGTCCTGGTTCCCTCTGTTGCTTCTTGAGTCCCAGGGAGCTGCTAGCACTGTGGTCCTGGTGACAGGGGTGCCAAGTGTAGTGTTGCTGGAGCCATGACTTGCCCATTCATTTTTTTATTCGTGGGCCTTTGAAGGTTTGATGTACTGCTTGGACCGAGCGACATGAACTGGTGTTTCCCCTAACAAAAGGCAGAGGCCAGCATTTGATCCAGTGACACCATATGTTCTTGAGCTATGGTTCCTTTCTCAGATACTCACTATATTTTTAGCACCTCCCTGATCAGTTTTAACCAAGCTTCACATCTGGGTAGAAGAAAGAGACTTTGTTATATCCTGTCAAAGGAAAGACAGGAGAGTTCATCTTTGTCAGAAGCACCTAGCTTGCCAGTTGATACACAGGTAGCTTTTCACAGTGGTGACTGACCGAAACGCCGGAGAGAAGTGCAGAGGGAGTCAGGGTGCTGTCAGGACCACAGAGGAGAGGGAGATACTTGGAGGGGGAACACTGGGGACACGAGCAGGTTCCTGAGGGAAGTGTGGGGTGGACAGGGCAGCATTGGAGGGAAGCGGAAAAGGAGGTTGCAATACAAGGAGAATGCACACGTGAAAAGTGTTTGAAATAGAGACATGCAGGGGATTTAAGATGCAAAAAAGTGTAGGAAACGAGACTTCATTTTCTGCTGTTCACAAAAAACCCTAATTTTTCTTCTACTAAGGTCTCCTTGTTAACAGTCGTCTTAGATGGCAGACATTTTCAAAGAACTAATGGTCTCTTCATCTACTGCATATGATTCTTTTTTATGCAGCTGATTGTTAATTCCTACAACTCTGGTGTAATTCCAGATTCTGAGTCTTCATTCACTTTCAAGATATAACTATCATATTACTCCTTGAAGTCACTCATTAAATTCACCCTGTCTTATTCAAGAAGCATGCTGAAATCCTGATGGACACTTCTGTTACTTCTTGGTTGAAGTACTTTAACGTGCTTGATTTGTTTCGGCTTCCTAAATTCTGTGTGAACTGTTTTGCAGTGATCTAGAATACAGCACGTTCTACTCCTTGAACTCACTACTTCTGTAACTTCTCTGATTCCGTGTGTTATATGAGACTATACGTAAAAAGCTAATGTTAGCCTCAGTGCAAAGCCAATGATGTCACTGAAAATATTTCCCACCCCACTTCTCTCATGGTTACCATCCAAGCCACTAGTTAAATCTGGCTCCCTACTAAAGGCTGCAAAGCACAGAAATATTGGGCCAAAGTCAAATCATTCAATATTTTTTTTCTCTCATTGATTACCAGTAGTGAGTCTTGCAAATCCATTGGCATCACACTGCAGATAGCTAACTTTCAGCAGAAAATATAACTGTAATATCCATAAATAAATTTAAGTATGGAGCACATTCTTTTATAACATTCATTATGTATATAATGACAAATAATGGTATATATTAAGTAAAAAAAAAAAGGACATAAGCAAAAGAATGTACATTGTTTCTCTAAAAGTAAAAATGCCCAGTCTTCCCAGACTTTCTGCATTACTTTATGATACAGAACGGTAGATGCAGGATTTGCTAGACCACAGGAGAAAGCTAACTGCTGATTAATGTAATCAATACTGAAAACACTATCTTGAGATATTTCAAGGAGAAGCCAAATGCTTGTCTGTTTCAGCTGAGGGATCAGGCAGGTAGCTGGACCCATATATTACTGCTGACTTTTAGCAAAATTACTAGGACCCTAGCCAGATTCAGAGACTCATCTACTGTTAATTTTAGGACCAGGCCTTGTTACTGAACTAGGCACTGCAAATTCCTATAGGATCAGGGGAAGCTGATTTTCTCCTACCACCATGCTCCTCCCCCTGCAAAGCAGAGAAAGGGCAAAAGAGCACTCTGCCTCCTCGACAGTTCCCAACCCTCCGTCCCACCCAAGTTCAGTCCCTCTGAAGCCCTCCTGGGCTCCAAAGCCAAGACACAAAGTTGTGACAAAGAGCTTCTACACTCATGCTTGTCACATGAGGGTTTGCTGTGAGAGCTTCACATGGTGTTGCAAAAAAGCAGAGTTATATTACATGGATGAAGAACTCATTTCAAACTATACTCCTTGTTTTTTGAATCCAAATGTGACATACTCTCAACAGAAGGCAATTTAATAGGCTTGCATTTGTACAGGTGGCTTATAAAACATATATGTCTCTCCTCCAGCTAGTGACTATTAAAGAGAGCAGGTAATACACAAACACATGATCAAGCCTACTGCCTGAAAATGTGGAACAATTAAGATATTTTATTGCATGCCCTTCTTTGTTTGATTCCAGTATAGTTACAAAGTTATAATCTGCAGTACCTAAGAAAAAATTAGCATGCTGTTCACCTGAATAAAAGTATGTTCTTCTTCACTGATTCCTTTAAATGGTCTGAAAAATAAACCAACTGAAGTTTTCTTTAACTGACAATAGCCAGCTCCAATATTTCAGTTTTCACTGAAAGGGTAGTGCAGCAGAGGGTAATCTTCAGATAAGTAAATGTAAAAATATTACCAACTTTAGTATACAGGAAGAGACAGGAGAAAAAGGCACGTGTGACTGTTTATTCTGTTCTCTCTGGTTATTCAAAATATCTTGTCTTTCAGCTGACTAAAGGTCCTTACAGGAAAGGTTGAAGTGGTAAGGGTGAGAATGAGAATGGGTCTAGGCAGTTTGATTAGTAACATTCATATTGATCTCAGTTGCTATGTTGGAAAGGAGAAAAAGTATTCCTGTTTTAGTTTTAAAACCTAAAGGCAAAACAGTTTCATTTACTTAATGACAAAACTAGTCACAGCAGAAAAGATTAATTTTTTGTTAAAGTTCTTTGCAATATAAAAAGATCTTTGGCAAGCTTCAAAATAATTGTATGATTTTTTTTTTTCCATTTCTCCCTAATATCATATATGAATAGATGTACAGTAAACAGTTCCTTCATTTTGACAAATACTTCAAAACAGGGATAGAAAAGTGATGGCAAAATCTATACCATAATAGATGACCAAACAACAGTGTTGACTCTCAGAACTGCTGTCTAAGTAGATTCCATCCTTGCAAACACTTTGGCATTATATATCTAGTCATGTTTTTTGAGATCATGTTCCCTTAAAACATCTCGGACCATACACGGCTAAAGGGGCCTGCCCATCCTGAAATCCAAATACAGACTGACCCAGAGTCTAATGCTTGTAAAGAACAAGGACATGTCGCCTGACCCACGTAGCATGGCAGCTTCAAGATCCATATTTAGTTGAATATTTCTTGCTTTTTTTGATTAACAATCCACATGATTTCACTTCTGATAATGAGCCAGTCTATGAAACACAGTTGTCCCACACGCTCCATGTGAAAACAGTATGATTCCACAAAACCAACAACCTGTTAGGCTTGTTTGCCATCAGCCTTCGTTGAGTGAGACTTGAGGAAAAAAGCTAGGGAACACTTGCAACTCAGATGAGCCTGAAACTATACAGCTTTTTAAAACAACGTAATTAAACCTGCAAAGGTAATTTTTCAAAGAGAGAGGAATTAGAAAGAACATGTTAGTAAGTATATTCCAAGGCAGAGGTCCACCAGCATAGTCAACGCCATACTGAAGCCCCCAGAAGAAAGAGACTCCCTAACTGGGAGGACAAAAATCACAAAAAAAGATTTTTAAACATAATGGCCATGATAGCATGCTAAAACATTCTGATCCCTTGGTTGGAAAGGTGATGTGTAGATACTGTTGCTGAAAGAATTTTTATGGATCTAAACAGAAACTCCCTATGCTTTCAGGGTTGAAATAGCATAGCCTGAGGAACACAGCTGTTGCTCAGAGTCTAGTCAGAAAACATCTTCTTTTTAGCTTTATAAATCAATCTAGTTGGGGCTTTCCTGCTTTGACGCAATGTTCTAACCTCAGAGAGGAAATGTTGTGATTGGGTGATAGATGGAGGGTAACGGACTTGCTGAACATTTTGCATAGCAAAAGAGGAGACCTGGCTGCTTTCTGATTGTGCTCCCTGAAGCTGAACAGGTTTCTGTTAAAATAAATGGCAAACTAAGCAAAGAGAGCTGACAGAAGAACAGACGGACACCTCGAGTTGTAAGAGCAGAGCAGAGAACGTGACTTTGTTCTGCAATTACTTTAGCAACCCACAGCAGATCATGTTGAACTTACATGCTCATTTGTAACGACTGCAAATCAGGTGATCCACCAAAACAAGGCTATTCTGCAGTAGCCCAAGCCCAATCTTGTGAAGTGCCTTACAATACTTTTTAAAAATATACATGTCCCATGACCTTTCTAATGCATCATTCTAACGCCTCATACTGCCTGAAAGCTAAGAGATTAAAGAATGGTGAACAAGATAAAAATAAAAGTTCTATTTAATTTTGTGTCTGCATCAGTAGAAGACTTTTCATTTAACACCCTCCTTATTAATTGATGTGCTAACACAGTTTGGACAGAAATGGTACCTGCTCCAGCGCCTGCAGCACCTCCTCCCCCTCCCCCTTCTCCTCCTCTCACCTAGGTGCTCACAGGGCTGTTTCTCACACTGTTTTCCTCACTCTACCAGGCAGTGCTTTGCCCTTTCTTAAATCCCTTTTCCCAGAGGCCCCACCAGCATTGCTGACGGGCTCAGCTGTGCCCTGTGGTGGGGCCATTAGGGGACCGGCTGTGCCTGGCACAAAGCAGCCCCAGCCTCTCCTCACAGAAGCCCCTGCAGCCAGCTCCTGAGCATAGGCACCCAATACAGTAACATGAAACAGCACAACAGCTACAGGTCCGATGGGCCTGAAGTATGCTTGCTTTCCCAGAAGACGATGGCATAAGATTGTTCTGTGTGACACTGTACTGCTGCATGGAGCATCAGTGATGATGATTACCGGTGCTCATTAATCAACTGTATGAAACACAAGTCCTAACTTGGCATGGATTAGAATAACAAAGGCCCATACCTGAGTGTCATCGTTTTACCGGCAAGTATGACTTCAAAGTATCAAATATCACATAGTTGATTCCATGTAGCTTGAAAAACAGCATGTGAAGCTAGTCAGGAGTCTCAGTAAACATCCACAATTATCCCAAGATAGGTATTCAGCTATAGAAGACTTGACTGTAGCTACATGCATGCTTTATCATAATCAACATATACACCAAGCGTGCCTAGTAACATGCAAGAGAATACCAAATCATTTCTAACAAATCCAACTGGTTTTGTGAATAGCATGGCTATGTAATGTGAAATACGTAAAGTTATCTTGCAACAATGATGGACAAGCTTTTACCAATCCAGAAAAGAAGTTATAACCTGACTGGCCTTTATCAAGTTTGTTTGCACATTTACACAAAACAAATTCTCTTTTAATTTAAAGTTCAAGGACAAAGTATTGGGGGGAAGAAAGTAACAAGCAGAAAACTGACAGCATACTCAGTTCAAGAAAATTGGGCAGCAGATTCATAACTAGTGTTCAGAGCGAGAATAAATGAATGAGCAAGCTACAGTTCATATTTTCATTGTAAGGAATGGATTTGGGGTTTCAGAGGGGAAAATTGAGGTCGGGGGATGTTGGCATTATAGAAAAAGTTGCCCTTGTTTATGAGCAGTAAAGGGATTGGTGAAAATGTGTATTTCACTCTCAGTGCAGAATTATGCTAGCTCAGGAGAGCGCTTTAAGACCCGAGTTCTGTGGATATTAGCAGAGTCAGATATACAGAAAACACTGTGGAGGATTTAAAAGTATGAAAGGCATAAGGATTATATAGACTTGAACTGTGAATGAGGTTGAAGTGCATTCAAGAAAGCAATAAAGACTAGTGAACCAGAAACGCCCTGCTCACTTATGATAAAATATCTAGTTAATACCAAAGAAAAGCTTCAAATAGACTTGTCTGGTTCTTTAGAAAGTCACTATAAAATAATGCCAGTATTCTTTGTATAAATACTTTCACAAATAAAGAGTCTCTTTTAGAAAGAAGATTGAACTTGGTAAGTAAGCAGCTTAAGCAGTAAGGGAAAGCATATTAAAATTATTTCTTAACTTGCAGAAATGTTGAATAATGGTCTGTGGCCATGTTCTGTAATGACAACAGACCATACACTATTCCCAGAGTAATGTAGCTTCCTGCGTTTTACATACAAGACACATACCAAAAGGTTAATTTGATCCAAAATGGCAATACAAAAAAGGTAATTAACACAAGCGCACCAACGACTTACTCTTTAAAGTCTTTCAGTTTTGCTCATTTTCTTGAGAAGTGGAGAATTCACCAACTAACCTACACTCTTCAGCACCATTCTTTTCACTATTTTTAGTGAAAAAAGATACTTCAGACTAAGTGGATTAAGCTAATATAATTTGACTAACCAAAATAAGTGATGAAAAGCATGAAATGCTTTCACCTTAATTAGCTCATATTTCATTTGAACAAAGTCAGGCTTGCTGTTCTTCAGAGGAGGCAATCAGTAGACACTGTAGACTCTAAAAGTGCCTTGTTTTGTTTATGGGGAATCTTTCTAGAATTATAAGACTCAAGTGAACTATGCAAGAAATAAAAACACATTCTAGCATAAGAAGCATTATAGACACTAAGGCAAAACTCAGCATTTCTCCATCTGTTACCAATTAAAAATGTGATCCTCATCAATTTTGAATGTGAGACTAATTTTGGTAAATCACGCATTCTCTTACTGTTGGGTAAGGATTTTGTTTTCCCCTTTCAGCTACAGAACTTGGAAATGTAAACTGCAAGACTCCTACTCTAAGTAGGGTGTACAAAGCCCTCCTAATCAAATAAAGAAAGCATCTGAGCAGAGCCAGGAATCTTTCTTACCTCTCTTAAAGCTCTGGGCATTAGAGTTACATAGGGAAAAGTGCAGGGAGAGAGACAATAACTAGATCTCACAGATGTTGAATCCTTGCTCACCAAACCAGCTCTAGATCAGCCTCCTAGCACCACCACCTCATTGTGCTTCCACATTTGCAAAGCCTCATTAGCAACTCATTAGGAACACTACAGATGTGACACACAAACCTGCTCTGGGAGAGGGAATTAGGGAATCTGTATTAGAGAACTAAGTCAGAAACCTGGAAACACTTTAAATGATTGTTCAGAGAACATCCTGATCATTATGTGAAAAATAATAAATCACCATTTTTAGCAAACACTGAGTGAAGAAAAAGCTACATGTTTTTAGGGTTCGAAAGGTTAAAACGAAAGGAATTGCTGTCTGGGTCAATTCCCAATTTATACTTGGATTTGCAGTAATAACAGAAGGAAATTATAGCTTTTACTTGGTGCCTTCAGGAAGGACTGAGTTTATTTAAAGGCAGCCACTGTCTTCTTACAATAATGAAAAGGATCTTTCTTTCTGCCCTGCTGTTAGTACCAGCAGCTCCTAAATAATTCTGACAGTTTCTTCTCTGTTTAAAAAAAAAGCTTTGTTATTCATTTATTATGTTAGAACACATGCCAGTTATCTGATACTTATTTCACACCTAGTCCAGTCTAAAAAAATCATGTATTTGGAACAGATTCAGTCCTCCTCAGAAAAATCCATAGCAAAATTCTGCCTTAATTCTTTGGAAGCAGCCGCAGCGCAGCATCGTTCACAGCCCTTATCTGGGAACAGAGTTTCTTTTAAGGACGGAATACTGGAAAGATACAGTTAAAAAGATGAAAATGTCACCTAAACTTGTTCAAGGAAACTCCTCAAGTCCATCTGTAATACTTCCGCCTGAGAACGTGTGATAGGGGTACAATTGTTAAGATTGTAATGGGAAGAAGGCTAGAAATAAGGCTAAACGTGAATGACTGTCATACGCTCTGATGTAACTTTGAGTAGTGGTCCTTGAACATAGAGAAAAAGTTGAATTCTTAGTGGAAATAGCTTAAAAGTTGAGGACTCAGTTATACTCTGTTATATATTGTACTTTTTTTTCCCCCACCATCAGTTTTATAGCCAATACAATTGACTTCAGTGGGGTTTATCATAGCATATTTGGCAAGAGAAGGACTATTTTAAGGCAAAAATTTACACAAAAAATAAATACAAGCAAGTTTACCTCTGGATACATCAAAACAACCAGTCACCAAAGTAATTACAGATGTCATGTTCTCTTCTCTTTCTGACATTTTCTGCTATTCTTCCTTTCCAAAGTAATTTAAGCAGGATTAATATAATCAAAATTTTGTATTTAAAACGTTTAGCCTGATAAAGTATACAAATGCAAACTAAATATCGAAGGGGGAAGAAGCTTCTGAGGGTGTTCATGGAGTTACTGGTGCTATGGGAACTATATAGCTGCTATTCACAGCCTGTACATTTGTCTCACTCTGTCTCTGGTTCCTGGAAGGGCAGCAACTGCCCTGCACCATGAGGTCAGGAACAGGGAAAACTGTCAAACCTCCTGGAAATATTCATATACACGAATTCAAAAGGTTGTTGGTTAAAAAGGACCTGTGAGAGCATATCATAAACTCGTGCTCAGAGTAGTATGAACGTCAAAAATTCCTGCTGTCCTCCCATTGCAACCCCATTCCTACTTCCTTTAATGCACTGCATTTCTGTATCCTTTACCTTTCAGTGATTATATGCTAATTAATATGAAAGTTACTATACACTAAGGAAGATGATTTGTGTAAGATAACCTGCTTGTCAGTGGTCTGTTTCTTATCAAGAGCTCCCAGGGAACTAACAGATAAACTGGGCAAATTAAGACAGGTAACTGTCTGAACCACCAAAACAGGTGACATTGCCATTCCTTTCTGCCAGTAAATTTTAGAGTAGACATTGTCACCTTTAAAAATACTTAGAAGCATCATTTTTGCTTGAACAAGCCCAATGTCTACTCAGGGAATAAAGTACTCTTCAATATTTCAAAGGGTGATTGCATCTTGCATGCTGCTCATCATGGTATTTATTTTGGGACTACATTCTGTGTTTAAATTTCACACCAAAAATCTAGCAGGACTTAGCACATGAAAAGTATAGCCACAACATTTTGTTGAGACTTGTGTTATCTAGGTGACTCTCTAGGCTAAAGAGCATTCAGCCACCACTGAAAGAACAGTTTTGGAGACTCATTCTTTTTCCCCCTAGGAAACACTCAGAAACTTAATTACTGGTTTGTATGCTTGTCAAATGGGCTTCATGTATGGTCAGTTCATAACCCGGAGTGTTCCTGGAGCAAACCAATATTAGAATTATTGCTAATCACAGAAGAATGAAACAACTACAGGCATAGTAACTACACACAACTACAAGAGAAAGAAAAATGCTGTTGAGGTTCTGTATTTTTTCACTTTCCCATTAGTACCATCCTGTGCAAGGATTTTATGTCACCTATGCAGGTTTCCAGCAACAGAGAATGCTATGTATGTCATCACTGTAGATCAGCTATGTATATGTAAGCCCATTCGCAGCAAGTCTGACGCATCCAGGTTAGTCACACTTCCCGTACACGTCCTGGCCATGTAAGTCACCATCTACACCTGTACTCTGGATGGAAATGTTGGAGTGCCTCACGTGACTGTGCAATTCGTGCTATCACCTCCTGTTAGGCGGGGGCCACGTCCATTTCTGAGGCAGCAGACACAAGGTGCAACATCAGGACAGCTTCAAATTAAAATTTCTTATACTGAGCAAAGCCACACAGAAGAAAAACCCAGTCAACTAACATATACAGTCAAGACAACAATTTGTTCTCAGAAAATTAATATCCAGACCCAATCCCAAAATAACATAAGTCAATGAGAGCTGAAAGAAGGCTAATAATTCAAAAGCTCATCCCTAGCAGCAGCCATATGAGTTGTACTAAATAATTGTTCTAAAATCCCATGAATTCTAACACTCAGTTGAGTAAAATTGGGGTTAAAAAGAAGCCCTGAACAGTTGGAGAGAACATAATCTTCATGTCTCTGAATGTAATCCAACCTCTCGCTGAGTAGGAAAAAACAACTTTTCTGTGTAGGTAAGCTATATCCTAATTATCCTGTTCAGAGTTTCTTATACTGCCTTCCAAGTACCTCATCGCAGCCTCATCTGATAAAAGGCTACCAGTCTAACTCAATATGGCAATTTTCATTTAGCTATGGTAATTCTGAGGAATTTTGTGAAGGCAGATTTAATTTCATGTTGGTTGTGAATTAGACCGTGGACTTCCCAGAATAAAACCTTTGATTGTGAAAATTAAAATGCAAAGTTCCTAAGTCTTCCTTCGAAAGACTTATAGGATTTATAATATATCTGTTATTTCAGTTTTTTTTAAAACCTGTTGTTAGCCATAAGAAAAATGCACATTTTTATTGACATACATACTTTTCTTTGTGTTTATTCCCTTAAATGTAATAAAGCCTTCTAGCTATCAGGGTAATTTAGTCTCAAATCTCCACTTTCCCTTTCGGTTTTCATTATTTCACATGATTCTTTTACCCTTATTATAGAAGCTGGCTTTATTCCCAACTCATAAAGTGACCCGAATTCTCCAGGAGATATTTTCTAGCATTGATTTTTCTTCGTTCATAATGTTAATAGCATGGCTGTTCCTATCTTTACGTTCTGTACTTTCTTAGCTTTTATTATTTTCATAATCCCACACTAACACACTATATTTTTCCTCATCTAGACCGCACAATTTTTTTCTTGTAATAATGCTATGTACGTTTCATTTTCCTTCCCCACCCTGCCTTAGACAGTAGGAGATATGTCTGTAGTGAATTTGAGGTTTTATCTGTTTTTGAAATGTCAAATGAGAATACCAAACAGCAAAAAATTTTACAATGAATTCTTATTTCATAACCTTTGAGTCCCTTTTTGACACCTGTAATTCATCTCACCAAAATTTCCTCTCTGAATATATTCCAAAAGCTCTTTATCTGGAAAGTTTTTCATCTAGAGCACTATCAGCATTGTGTAAACATGGTTTTGGGGATGTCATACCCCATCTCTTGTTAATGGCATTTATGAGATTCACAGTATTTTTCAAGGTAGACTTTGGGAGCCTACATCTTATAGGATGGAACATTTTCACCCCAGTATATAGTTTGCCTCTTTAATAAGATTGTCTGTACATGGAAAGTGCTAAATATTGTTACCTTCTGTTTATAGAACCTCATCCTTCTTCCTTCAAACTATTATTGTATTTTTAAATCTATACTTTCTTTTAGTTGTTTAGATTTTTTTCATGTACTTTGTCAGTTTCTGTGAGATAGCCATTAAAATATAGGAAAACTTATCATCCTGTTTTCATTTAGGGATTAAAATTTGCAGTTTAATTCACAATAGAAAGCCTCACAATCCTCTATCAAGTCACTCCCATTCTGACTTAGATTGGTTTCTCTGTTCCTTGCCTGGACAAGGGACAGTAATTTCTTTCTCCATGGCCTTGCTGTATGTTTCTCATCATTGAATGGCATGGTATTATCCCAAACAGGTCTCTGACAGAGGGAAGTTCCATCACGCAAGGCCCATTTCAGATCACTAATATCCATAGCTAGTCTTTTGCCATACAGCTTTTTACTATCTGCTTTCTTAACAGGAGATTAGGTAACCATAAACAAGTCTTTCCAAAAATCAAGACCTTTATTCAGTAAATTGAAACTTCTTGACTCTGAACTTCTAAACCTTTCTTAAAAAGGGTAGAATTTTTTAATTCCTCTAAAGCCTATTTCACCTTCCTTTACAAAAGACTCTCTCCTACTTAAGAAAAAATGACAGCAAAATATCATCTCTGTTAAATTACTTTTTCAATAGTAGATGATTTATAGTTGATTAGGTAATTAAATCAAATACAAGTGGCTGAAAGTAAATCTATTTTTATCATCCCTGTAAATTAAAAGTTCCGCATCATAAAAAATCATGACCATCTTGAAAATGACTAGTCAAGTGCTTTTTATAGGCAAGCAGGATTTATTGTCAATTAACGTATTGAACTGGATAGTCAGCATAACCCTGTGCTCAAGACTTTTTAAATTATTGGCTTCCGCTATCAAGCTGCTCCATATCACAGTAATGAAATGTATCTAGCTATTCACATATTGAACAATTCCTTAGGTTGGGTTTATATCTCACTATAACAACATTTCTTTTTATTATTATCTCCGATCCCCTGTAATGAATACAAATACATTCCTTTTTTCCATCATGGGTTTATCAATTTTCATTGATTTGCCTGTAATGAATGCAGACAGGATGGGGGAGAAAAAATTTAAAGAGATCATATCCATTAAAATGTCTGTAAATTCAAAAGTTTTCCACTTGCAGTCACATCAATTCAAAGAAATAATTCAGGAAAACGATTAAAATGAACTATTAGTTTAAGTCTTAATATTTAAATAACTGTAAAAAGGAATTTGGGGTCTCTGTTTTTTCCAGAATATTTGCTTTTGCAATTGTCTTTCCATAGACTTAAAAAAAAAAAAGAAAAATTCTCATTAGAGTTTTGCATTTCATGTAGATTAATTTGTCTTAATGGACCACATTTTTCTTTTTTAATAAAGGTCAACTTGACTACTGAAAATGCAGCTTATGGTGCAATGTGTGGTTTGCTATACACAAAATATGCTTGAAAATTACTCATGCCAGCATCTTCCCTTCCCATTGGGAAGTCCCCCAGCCCCAGTATCAGTCCTCATTGAGGAAACCACTTGCACTGTTGAAGTGCTTGCTGCACAGAGGAGACCTCAAGCACAACCTATGTATTTGCTACAGTTTGGGTACTGATAGTTTCAATTTCTTTCTTAATTTTGAAACCTAAATAAAACCACATTGGTTGAAGACAAATATAGACATCTTGAAACTCGCATTCCAACTGTGTTACAAACTTTCATATTGAAAACCAAACTTTTAAATGAAAAAACAAAGAGTGTTCTCAGTTGTGACATTTTATTGCACTATAACAATTGCATCTGCTTGTGTTTGGCAATTATATCATTATGTGACAATGTAATTTGATATGAAACGAAGTGATACAATAACATCCTAGCTTTCATGCAGGCACAGAAAAAGAAAAAAAAAATGGAACATATAACGTTTGGTCTATCCAGGAAAACAATACTGACAGCAGAATCTGACCTATTGTATTTATGTTGTGTGGCAGAACAGGACAAGGCTGGCTTCATAAAGAAAAAGAAGGAATTGTTAGGCAGAACACAACTATCCTACTTTTTACACACAGCCTCATTTTAATAGGTAGAAGACTTGTTTGAAGCAGATGCACAGATAAGTTTGGTGGTTTTTTTAAATGAGAAAATGCACTTCTAACTGTCTAGAAAAATCCTATATGTTTTAATGCCTCAGGAGATCATAATCGAACACTACAATCAGATTTTCAAATGAGATGGGAAGTATGACCAATAGTAAAAGCATGCTTCAAGAAGAGAAAAAAAAAAATCCAACTGTCAGACATCAAAACATAAGATACTTATTATTCCTTATACTGATTTCTTGTCCCTCATACATATATCTGTTGTGCAGAACAAAAATATCCTCCACCACCCTCTTATGTTTATCTGCCAGTTTCTCTAAAACCACCATGTAGCATCTTCGATAGCTATAACACTTCGAGCACTTAGTGCAAGTGATACAAACAGCCAAAGTAATCTGGTTCCTAACTGGTGTTGTGGGTCACCTCTACTAGAATAAAAGATAGAAAAGATGCTGGGGAAATAAAATAGACCATTAGTGTACTTCTGCCAGTTACCAGACGAGGTGCAGAAAACTGGCAGCCAGTGCCATAATGGTAATTTCCAAACTGCAGGTACCCTTAGCCCTGCTAAATATACAGGTTCCTTCTGAGAGACAAGAAAAATAGGGCTGATACCACTTAATATAGTTAGAAAATGATGCTTCTCAGCATTACAGGTTATGCCCAGAAATTTCATTGTCATACGTCTTAAAATTCTTACATATTACAAAGCCAAACTATTTTTCAAGTTAGAAAAATGAGAAGACATGTAAGAGTAACTCAGGACCTCTTTTTAATGTTGCTAAATTGGGAAAGAAGATTAAGATGCACAAAAAAGAACATATACTAATAAATTTCTTCTTCCCTGTTAAATGGAAGTTCAGAAACTGCAAGAGTGATTCCCTCTAGACCTACTGAATCTCCTTTTTCCAAGGATATTCTTGAATTCAGTTCTCTAGATCACCCTACTGAAACTGAACGAGAGCCTGGTATCTAACTTTCCTGTGCTGCTTTGAAAATTCCAGCCTATAGCATTACAAGCATGTTTTGAATAAGTTACTTCAAAGCAAAAACATCCTTAACTTCTATCATTTTAACAGCTTCAGAAGGCTTCCAGTGTTACTCTTGTCAGTAAATAAACTAGATATTTAATTTTCATAGATGACTTCTTTTGTCACATGTAATATAAGTCACAAGTGTTGCATTTAATACTTAAATAATAAGCATGGTCTAAACCTTGGTAATGTTATACATAAGGGGGTAAATGCTGCATGTTGAACTCAGCGGTGCTATTTGCAAGTTGTGCCAGATGGAAGAGACTTTCCTTGCAGTCTTGAGTGACAAAAAGTTTGCAGAATCAAAGAACCTTAGAAGATAATAGCTATTGTAAAATACACAGGTGATTAATTTTGCTTATGCTCTTTTTTAGCAGTAATTAATGCTACTTTGATCCAAAATATTTGATTGGGAAAAGAAGTAGGTAAAATTATTTAAGACATTATAGAGACTATAAGCATGTAAAAAAAACCCAGTAATTGCAAGAGGGCCCTGCTATTGATTCATCATTTCTTAGAAAATTTTAAAACACATTATTTTGAGGCTAAAACATGGATTCACCATTGAATGAAAATAAAAATAAAAATAAGAGAAGTTGTCATCTCTTGGACATTTTTTGTATCAATGGTAAAGCAATGAGTATCATCTTCTCACATGTGAAAGTTGAATCTGAAATGTGCTGAGTTTTGTGCCCCCCCGTCTCCCCTGCAGAGAACAGTCAGTGCTTTCTAACGAAAAAGACTTCTCTAAACTCCTCTTTAAGCATACAGTCTTATTTTTGTACATCATTGATATATTTAAAATAAATAAAAATAATCCTATACCATAATATTTGTTCCGAAGTCCAAGCTTCCCTACTAGCCTCAACATTTGGGAATTTTGTTCAGGTACTCTGGTAGAAACCCCTCATTCATCTGTCAGAGCCAACCACTGGTGAACAAGAGGCTAGCTTGTTACAAAGACTACTCTTCTGAAGGAAAATGTACTTTGTATATCAGGTTTGGAAATATTAATGCTCTTCCTTGGAAAATACAAAGGAAACTGAATAATGCAAAATCCAGCCTAAAAGTTTGCCCACCATAGAATCATAGAATCGTTAAGGTTGGAAAAGACCCTTAAGATCATCAAGTCCAACCGTTAACCTAGCACTGCCAAGTCCACCACTAAACCATGTCCTCGAGCACCACGTCTACCCTTCTTTTAAATACCTCCAGGGATGGAGACTCAACCACTTCCCTGGGCAGCCTGTGCCAGGGCCTGACTGCCCTTTTGGTGAAGAAGTTTTTCCTAATACCCAACCTAAACCTCCCCTGGCACAGCTTGAGGCCGTTTCCTCTTGTCCTATCACTTGTTCCTTGGGAGAAGAGACCGACCCCCACCTCGCTACAACCTCCTTTCAGGTAGTTGTAGAGGGCAACCAGTCAAATTACATTGTTTTGGAAAAGGTTTCACACCACTGCAATCTGTTTCACGCCCTTTCAGCGTGCTTTAACCTCACCACAAAATATTTCATGTCTTTCCCAATCTCTACCAATACTATTAGAAAATCTATTAATAATGACAGCATACAATCTTCAATGGGGATTAAAACCCCAAGCAACATGGCAGAAATTAAGTTGGTCACAGGGATGTTGGGCATTTACAATTTACTGAACGGCCAGATCTGACTGCTTAAGAAGGCCATAGGCTTAACAGCTTCACTGGAAGAGTGACTTCTCGTTAATGAAGGAAAGAGTAAAACTAATGTAAGAGACAGGGGAAGTGACTGGGTTATTTGTGACCCAGAGGATCCCGATTCAAACCCAGAGTCTAAAAGAAAGTAGTAAAGGAAGGAAAATAACAGCTTGCTAAATGAATGGACTATGATTCTAGCACACTTTTTTCAACTTGGCAAAAAGGAGACATCTTTTTCTGCTTTGCTTTAAACAAGTTTATTTGGTGATAAACTCTCTGTATTAGCAAAGGCATTTTCCTCTCACTGTACTCCCAACTGTTATTTTGTGATTCTCTTCCTCCTCCCACTTTGTTTCTGGACATTTCTGAACAAGTCGAGGAGGTGAGATCCCTGTTTGCCCAGTGTCTCATTAAGACCCCAGACAGACACAGGCTGTGCAAAGTCATCCTGACACAAAGCACATGCCGACCACAGAGGCTTTGTGCAGCACTAACAACATAGATCATTTGTTGGGTTTGCTGCAAAGGTCATAGCTCCTATTACACACTCACAGAAGCGGCCTAAAAGCCCACCACTCTCTTTGAAACCCTGACAGTAACAGTCTCCTCAAGTGTTATGACATTGTCTGAGACAGACAACCAAACAAAAATGTGCCAGAAGGTGCTTAAAAGAACCACGTGGATTAAATAAAACCTGTTGCATGATGGGTCAAGTGAGCCCACCCTGCAGACACATCATCATCTTCCATGCCTAGCACAGCCTCTCCACCTTCAAACACTTTACGAGACACCTCAGTAAGAGAACTTCTTCAATCTCTTCATTTAAAAATCTATAATCTTCAAGCTTCCACAGCTTCCTTTGAGACTAAGGTAAATAAAATTGAGGGAAAGCTGGAGGGATTTGAAAAGCAATGGAGTCAATTGAAACTCAAATAACAAAGAGAGGAATTCTGAAATAAAAATCACAAAGGAGAGAAAACTGTGTTTAAGCATTATGGAGCTCCTGAAAGAAGATTAGAGTTTTTGGAAAAATCAACAGCATTGTCATAGTACTTAGTGTTCTGAGCATCTTCTCTGAAAGACCCTAGATGGCTGGAAATTTATGGAAAAATCCAAAGCAGACATAATGAAGAAAAGTCCATTATCTGGAGTAGCAAAAGCAATACATCTGCATGAATGTTCCAGGCTCAAAGTGCTGCACAGGAAGAACATAATAATCATAGAGAGCATGTGACTGAAGACAGGGTTTGAGCAGTGGCCAAAGAATTAGAAATAAAACGGAGATCAGCCATCTCACCACTACATAAACCCTTGGCAAAGGATAGGAAGTAACTTCATTTGAGGAAAGAAAAATTTTTACTAAGTGACCCTGCATCAATCTTCTATCCTGCCAGATTGCGATTACTACTCTTGAGAGAAGAAATGCAGCACTGCTGGGAAGCAGAAGCAGCACGATGTTTCACATAGAACTGAAAGAGGCAGCAGGAAGAAGTTAGAAAGCTAAAGCTATCAAAAATCCTCCAACCTATTTGTTTCATTTCTTTACCACAGAAGATGCATTTGAATATGATTGTTCTGGAAAAGACTATTTGCCCTCTCACCCAGTATGTGGGGCATTGGTGATTTTACTCTCACGTGCTGGCACAAAAGAATATGTTCAACTAAAATAATGCAAAAGTTTAATTAGCATAAATCATTATAAGGCTGGTGAGTTCTTATTGGTAAATTAATCTAATGACTAAACTGCACTTTCAGAGGACCAAATTTGCCTTATGGTAGCATTTGAAGATTGCTGTTTGGACTAAGAACTTTGCTAATATATATTACTAATATAGAAGTTAGTACCTCAATGTTATTGATAATTATAAATCATTATTTATACTATTATAATAAACAAATATATGACAAATACCTTTAATGACAGTTTGCTCTTCACTACTGAGAAACAGAAAGGAAATTAAAATAAGGAGCCTTATAATGCAGCCTTGCTATTTCAAGGGGTGCCTTAGGATGCCTTCACTTTAACGACTGTCATTGGTTCAAGTAAAGCCTACATCTTTGGTACCCTAGAATGAAAATTACCTTGCATATCTGAACTAGATATATTTATTTCTGCTGAACTGACGTAAACTGGTATATTGCTCCCAAAGGGAGCATGCATGACAGTGACAGTGCTGAGAAGGAAGCCTGACTGGGACAGCACGTGTCCAGGATAAGGAGACGAGCATTAGCTAACAAGAAATCAGGTAGAGAAATTGATGTGAAATATAGTAGATTTATCTCAAATAATCTGATCAGGTGTCCAAGAGATCTTCTTGCTCTTGAGCAGCCTCACCAGGGCCCCCCACCCACACCCTCTGCCCATGGGCCAAGAAGAACAGTTAAGGTCAGGCCTGCGCCCCCCCCCTTGTTTGAGATATGCTGTAGGCAGGCCTAAAAGAAGAGAAATAGCTTACAACAAAGTGCGTTCTAAACCAGATCACTGCATTCTACAGATTTTCTTCAATTTCTAACTGAGTAGTGTGATTTGTATGGTTGCATGAGGTGTATGACCTAAAGTAGAAACAGATGCAAAGGCAAATATTTTGAAGCACAGGAATTAAACAGCTACTTTCCATCCCTAAAATGTAAAGAGTAGTATCTTCTCTAAGCAAAAAATTGAGGTTCACACTAAAAATTTCCCTACATTTAAAAAAATATTCTTCATTTTTTACATTGAAACTAGAAGTATATGGTTCAACTGACATCCTTGGTCCTTGGGTTGAACAGAAAGCATCTGGGAATAGAATTCAAATATTGTTAAAGCATTTACTGTCTAAGCACAGGCTCATCTTTTTGAGTTGGCTTGCTTTCAGTTTTTTGACTTATGCATATATGAAGGCTTCTGTGGCTGGCTGGTTTGGTTGTGGTTCTTTGTTGCAATGTTTTGTTAACCTTCCTTTATGTATTTTTAATGAATACTACAAATAAGAAATGTGTAAACTCATCCTGAGAAGAGGCTATAATGTCTTCCTGTGCTTTTGATTCACTGCCTCATTTGCGAGATTGCTGCTTATTCACAAATTAATTATGCAATGGCATCTTTAGCTAATAAAGTCTAAACAAAAAACATTTAATCCAATTCATAGTTTTCTCTCAATCAAACCAAGTCTGTCAAACATAATTACATTACACATGCAAAGCAGGAATGAGCCAAACATGTGCCACACCTGCTTAGCACTTCTTCAGGCAGACGATATACAGTAGAAGAACAGTTGGCAGCACAGATGGCAAAGCAAAGAAGACTTGTGAAAAATGTAGTTGTGGAGTGTGGTTTTGTGCCTTTTATTGATGGGAAGGGTCAGAGAGTGATCTCAGTTTATGTCAAATACACCTTTCTGGTACCTTTAGGTTTGACAGCTCTAATTTTGGAGATACAAACGTCTTGTGCTTTCTAAAGGAAGAGACCTCTGCAGCTCGTAGGGAGTCATTGCTGGTTTCCAACCATAGCCATGAGCTCTGGGGACATGTGTGTTATCATTTATGATCATGGAGACCACACTGTATTTTAGGGTGAATCTAAACAATATATCCCCCCACCAACATCATTGTATAGCTCTATAATAAAACCTCTTTGGCAATGATAAGGATGCTGACTCTGTACATTTCGGTGCATCCAGTTCATATAAACTCAATAAGGAGCCAGGTATTTCACTTATGAGCACAAAACCGAAAGATAACACAGGCAGTCCTGGGTAGCTTTTCAATTCTGTGAATATGCTTAATTGATAAAACAGACGTATGATTTAATATTAATGTGCATTTATTGTGATTTCTACTTAAAAACTATGTAATTATATCAAGAGGTAGAGGTTCTGAAAATTGCTTTAGCTAGACATTTCATGATATCTCCTGATACCACTGAAATGATCTCTATCATTTTATTTACAAAGCTAGCATCTTGCAGGAGGCAAGATACCCAAACCCAATCAATGCATCACTCCTTATTTCCTAAAAGATCTAATATCTAGCCTTTGGCTTCCTGTACACACAGGAAAGAAAAGAAACTCAAAAAATGAAACTCAAAATGTTCTTATTCAAAACGGCTTATGTCTCTTATCTCAGTTACTGTTATCTGCTTCTCATCACTGCACACTTGTCCTCTACAGAAATCCTTTCACATCTGTTGTATATATTCTGTATTTGCATTGCACCCATGCTATAAAAGCTTGGTATGAAACCATCACTGCAGTTAGCTGCTTTGACCACATGTTCTATCTTTGAGGTTCTTCACAACTTTCTCCAGCTTTGCCAAGCTTTAGGAAAACATTATTTCCACCACACGGGTTTTCTTTCCCAATAGACTGAGACAACTATTAAAGAAGATCTTGGGTTACATCCACACAGGATACATGCATAAAGGAATTATAAGGCTGTGAGGGTAAGTGGGTTTCACAAACTTTACTAATTGCTACAAAATGTTTTCTCTCATTTCTTTCGTTATAGTGGTTCTATCAAAGATCCTGTATAGTGTAAGATTTAGCATAAACTTACACCAAGTCATGTAACACAGGGAAGGACAGCATACCCTTTTCCATTACACACGCAATGTGGCCCTGCAGTACTGCATCACCACAGCCCAGTGGTCCGTGCTGCACTGGTTGTACTGTGCTGACTGGGGAGAGCTGGGAGAGAGAATGGGAGGGACCTGCCTCTCCATCCTTGAATGTCATAATCCAGAGAAAAATAAGAAGAGACTAAGTTCCAAGTGAACAAAGTTAATTTGGGGCTCTCCACTTACTTTCAATATACATCTGGCTGTGCCATACTGGCTGCAAGATTTTAGTAACTGTAACATAATTTAAAAGGTAAATTAGCTTATTAAGAACATTTTCTAATAACGGTCTTAAGATTCAGTTCTAAGTTCACTGTTGGCATCCCTGCATCAAAGCAGAATATAGCTCAAATATATTCATACTTATTCCACAGCAGGAAGAATGGACCTGTCCTGACTGCTGTGTTTCAAGTATGTTATACATTAAAGGAGTTCATTCTCCACTGAAGTTTTCCTCCTGTATTCAAACTTGTTTTCCACTTACGTGACCAAAATGCTAACACAGTATTCATATAATATTTCCCACAGGTGTAGGTACACTAAATGGAGACTCTGCAGCATCAAGGACTGGAAAAATGGTATTGAAAACAGTGCATGTTCAAATAAGTTCTGCAGTAGACATTCCCTAGAATGCTAAATTTTTGAATCTATTAGTATGTTTCCAGATTCAAAAATATTCCAGTACAGAATATTTTGTCTGCTTTTCTCTAAGGACACTTGACCAGAGGGCTGTTAGCAAGAGCTGGAAAACTGTCAGTGGAACTAAAAAGATAGCCGTAAATAAATAAATAAATAAATAAAGCACAAACTGTTTTTCAGGGATTGAGTGCAAAAAAATTAGTCAGAGGAAAATACACTGGGATTTAACTTAAACAAAGTTTAAAGAAATTCACAAAGTTTAAATTACTGAGTGAACAACAAATGTCCTGGGAGAATCCTTATGACAGCACAAGTCAGAAATAAATCAGCAGAAAGGAATACATATGTTTTTCTGAGAAGAGAAATCTCAGTGCCATCATAAGTATTAAAAATAAAAATAAAAAAATTAACCAGACAATCTTATTCAGAAAGCATATCTGTTCCAGAGCCTCAGCTCCATTGAAAGACACCAAGATGAACCAGCGAGCAAAGCTATAAAACCAAAATCCCAAACGAATAAATAAAAAGGCCATCTTCTGTTTCAGAAATCAGCAGTCCCATAACACATTGCTCTATAAATTTCTTCCCCACAGACTGGAAAGAGAATGTTCTTGACTAACAGATCTTTCTTGCTGAAATATCACCTGGGATGTATAGTACTCACTGGCAGGCTTGCACCATCTGCTTAGTGAGGCTCTAGTAAAGTAAGCAGCGTGTTTCATGTTTGCATAGCACTGATTTAAAGGAAATTATATCCATTTTTACTTTGTCGCACAGGGATGTTTATAAAAAGCCCAAGTTTACACCACGCTATTGTCTCAGCTGTGTACTATTCCAAATTAAGCTTAGTGAACACTTTCCTAAATCTGAGAAAAGCTGTTTTTCTAGTGTTTATATTTCAGTCTGAACTACATCAGAGCCAGTGAAGTACCAATCAATAAATTTTAACACTCTTCATAGATGGTCATGGATTCATGGATTATACGGACAGCTGTTTGAAGGGTGGCCACAGGGTTGCAATCCAGGCACCAAAATCTCTTCCCCTTGCCCTGTTTCCAAGTACCATACTCCTGAAGTCTTTGGGCATTTCTACTGGGTACAATGGAGCACAGCACAGATAGCACCAAAATAAGACCATTTGGAGCCAGAAGCAGCGTGAATACCAAGCAAGTACTTAATAGCCTTCCTGAGACAAGATCATTAGCACGGGGTGCAATGCTGACATGCTGAAACAACCTCGAGGATATCGGTGCCTCTTGCTGCAGTAAACCAGTGTTAGTGCTAACAAACCTGGAAATACCATGGGTAACATTTCACAGCACTGTGCTGCGTCAGGCAGGCATAGCCGTTGCTGTCAGCTCTGCTGTGCTTTTGATAAGGATGCCGCAAAAAGTCAAATTAGTTTTTAAAAAACTATGCCCAATTCACCCTCTCTTCAGCCAGCACTATTCATATGAGATTCATATGAATCTGATATGAGATTAATACCACCTACAGACAGAAGGTAAGATATGTTCAAGTTTTAAAAAGAAAAAAGGACCATTTATTATCTCAGCTTTCAGCCTTTGGATTTTACAAAGGATTTGGGTTCCCCCTCCCCCCCAATCAGATATAGGTACTATCTATTATTAAGTGATGTGATCTTTCATCTTTTAATTTTTTCATTTAGAAATCTGAAGTACTAAAGTAATAAACAATTATTCATTCCCTTACCTTTAATATCAAAATTTAAATAAAAATACTTAACATAGAATATATGTGATGTGCAGTGTTCAAATTTGTCATCTCTCATCGTCGTGGCAACTATTGCTACACTTGGGTTTCACTTGAAAGCTAGATCCTGTAAGATTTTGAACTTTCATTGAAAAGCGCTAGTTCTCAGAGAATAAGAAAATGTTCATATATGCGTAAAACACTCAAAAATATACAGCAAACAACATCTCCATCTTTATTTTTTCCCTAAGCTTTGTTATCTCTGTACCCATCTAATGATTTATATTTGAATGTTTGAATGTCTGAAATTGGCTGTGAAGTTATCCTTTATTGCATAAATGAATATTGCAAATATTTATGTATGATTTAATCTAAGTATACAGCCCCAGTGGTGATGTTTACGTGCACAACCATAATCATATTCATAAATAACTCTCAGACAAGTATCTGTTTAATTTCAGAACTGATTTTTAATAATTGATCTTTTTATTTGAAAACAAGATTATTGGAAAATGACTCCCTAAAAATTGCACTATTTTACACCCAGGAAAATGTTCCAGATTAGAAAAACGAATAAAATAAAAAAACGCTAGACCAGACTGCTAAGCTTGCAACAAATATGGAAATAGCTACCCAAAGCCCTTTGATTCTCTTGATATTTAACGTTATTCTAGCAAAAGGGATTTTTGACAACCTCTCAAGTCAAAATATAGCCAAAAGCATCTTCCATTAGAGCAATACAACAAGGTAACCTAAACATCCAAGTAAAGCAGGAAATGAATTGTCTCCTGGCCCTCTAAGGACTAACAGTACACCCTCTGCTACGGGTAGAGGTCTCAGAGCAAGCTTGCTGTCATTCATGTCGGAGTTGTCTTTTACCATCCCACAGACTAGGCTCTTTCACCACTCATTATTGAAAAACAGCAAGTTCTCCTGCATAATGTGGCAGCTCTTCAACAATGAAAAGAAAAACTTGCATGTGTCTATGTCCTGCTGATGCTCCACCGATGGAAAACATTTAATTGTACAGCTATAGAATTTTAATAAGTATTGATTTTATTCCTGTCATGAAGAAAGAGGACTGTGAATCTTGTCAAACCAGAATGAACACAGGTTAATGCAGGGTTATATACCAATCCATTTGTCTCTTTACTAAGACTATGTATTTTTTCACTAACAGAAAAGTACCAAATGATGCAAGCATATTCCGAAGCTTTGTAAATAAGGAATGCTTAATCTAACTCACTGTTTGATGTGGAATAAAATCTTCAACACCTATATATTGCCTTGTTTATGTTAGACTGTGAAAATTTAAACTAGTAGATGCTTACGGAGGTGCAGGCAATGCCAGGGGAGAGGAGAAAAGGATTTTGCCATGCCTAAATCTGTACAAAGTTTTTTGTGGAAGAGCTCTGTCAGTTGGGATGTGTGTGCTACATTCCTAAAATACACAGGCAGGCCTGCAAAATTGCGCAATAACCTTGTATGCAAAAGGAACACAGTGACAGCTGAAAAAGATGTTTGTACTCAGGATTAAGGCCAGTATTTATCTTCTTGGCAAAGGTGTCTACATGAAAGACTAGAGTAATGATACCGTACTCTACAAACTACTACAAAAACAAGATCAAGAAGAATTGCATAAATACACCTATATAACATCCATCACATTAATGAGAATGTAGAGACAAATGCAACTTGCTGCTAAACTTGGCATCTATTGACTACAGAAGAAAGTTAGACAATGCAGAGACAAATTCTATCCTAAAGCTATTCGAAGACCATAGATCTGAAATGATTTGATGCACAAAAGTTCATCTGTCCAATGAAGTAGCGTCTTTCAGGTTTGGCAGTCCACCAAAAGCAAAACCGAATGCTGTTATCATCTTAACAATGGTCTTTTCAGCTTGGTCTCCAAAAGATCTTCTTGGGAAGCTGATCTCACGCAGGAAAGGATGCTAGAGTATTAGAAAAACCTCACTCACCAAAGCTTTACGTGAACACTATTTGAATATCTGAAACTAACGAAGAAGGTAGTGATGGCTGGGCTAAATTGATGGACTAGCAATCTGAAAACAGAAGCATTAGTTCTGCATCAGATAAGGTGGAAGTAAAAGGTCTTTTCTTTTTGACCAATGAATACACCAAGTTATAGGGATATTTGCTCAATATTTTGCTGGGAAGAATAGAAGGCTTTGCAAAGCTAGCAGGGGGAAGTTAGCACATGCTGTGAAATGCAAAAACTTTCAAAGAAGGACAAGATGATCTAAGCTGGTGAAAAAAGTACCCATGTACTGTTTAGTCACGTTGATCTGAATTTTTAAAAGTATCAAGTGTTAAATTAATTCCCATTTTCAAGTTTTTGTAGCTTAGTAAATTGCAATGCTTTACTCTTTATATTTTCCACCTGTAATTCTGAATTGTTTTTCAAGGGAAGGTAAAAATCATAATTCCCATGGAAGCAAGGTGGAACTGTGAGATTACAGACATTTTTTTTTTTCCTTTTTAATTCCAGAGTTCTGTTCAGCAACTTTTCATCATAAACTAGATTTGATGGCTTTATAGTTATTCAATCCGTTATTATTGAATCCTAAAAGTAAAAATAAAAATACCGCTTTCAAGTAATTGTACTCAGAGCTGTCAGTAAGCATCCATTTTTTATTTTTCTTTTACAGTAGTCAGCTGAAAATGCTCTTTAGCCAAGAGCTATGTACGGAGGATAAGTGGGGTTTTTTTCTGCTAAAGTTATGAGACAAAAGATGCAAAAGCTTCAGGTTGCACAAGAAGCCATAAAGAAATGGTTAATGATTGCAAGGGTGAGCACGAAGTGATAAAATGTGATGTAAAATGCCTGTGTTTTGCTCAGAAAACAAACCAAAGGAAATAAGGTCCTACAGAGCGCGGTGTCATTGTGAACCATAGACAGCAGATGGTTATGAGTGCGCCTTGAGTCCCACAGATGCGAGTCAAAGTGATGATTGTACAGCCTGCCTCAAGTCCATACAACAAAGAGAGAAAATAGCCACAAAAGGATGAGGCTGTTAAACACCCCCTTTTGTAAGAGAACCCATTAAATGTTTGGCATGAAGCTCCCTTAGTGCTCCGAGTTTACTGTTTCTGATGAATGCCAAAGGCCTTCTGCATCTGTGTCATATCCCTATGTCAGCAAATGACCGGCAATTTCTGCATTGCCTGACAAACATTTGAAAAGGCACAGTGCGAAAATGTATGCATTTCAAATGTCTCCTCCAAATTGTTATTACCAGACCTGAAAACAAAACAGCTCCAATGGCACCAACTACAGAAAAATAAAATGAACCGAAGTTACCGCTCTCCCAGATTGGTGACGATCGCAGCTCCTCTCCCTAGCCACAGCTCTCTGCAGCTGTTTGTTGTCAGAGCGGAAAGTATGAGCCTTGGCACTTCTCCTCTCTGCTGTACTCTGGATAGCTGCTCAGCACATCGAGGTAATTGACTCGTCTTGGCTCAGTCATAACCTCAATCAGCTGGACCATCTCATTTTCCCCACAGCCAAGGAATCCTGGCATTCTTAATATTAGGGCAGCAGCCAACCTGTTTTCAGAGGGAAGCTTATTGCAGAATATCCCTCTGTATCCCTGGGAATTAGCCGAAAGCTTAAATGTTTCTTTTGAAAGAAGATACTTCTTCCAAGAAAGGAAAAAAAAAACCATCACTTTCTACTGTCTTTCTGAAAAATCTTGGAACAAAAAGGCAAATCCCAAAACAACACTGGGAAAAAGTGAAAGGAAAAAACATTCTGGGTTAAACGTGAGCCTCACACTTGCCGAATTCACAATCAAAATATTTGTTCATTGGATTTGAAATCCATTGCAGGTTACTTTCATCTCATCGTAGAGTTGCAAAATGGAAATCTCTGTTTTAGACATTTGCAGATTTTGAGGCATTGGGATTCACAGAATTTGGGTCAATAAAAGTGACAGTCTTTGCCTTGCTTCTCTGGAAAAGTAACACTGTTCCTTTCCCCCCGCCTATAAAAACTGTGGTTCTGAATACAGCAAACCTTAATCAAATGTTCTTTATAAATATTAAAGTGACCAAGTATTTTTATAAACTTCACAGTCACCTCAGTTATAACTATATTTGGGTTTTGTGTGGCACACTGCACTATTTTATTCTGGATTTTCATTTTGCTCCATAAACACAAGTGAAATTCAGCAAAAACAGACAACCTAATTTTAGGAATTTATATTGATTCCAAACTACCATTTTAGCTCAAATTCAGACTGTCACAAACTTCAGGGAATTTGGAGGGCTAATGTTAACCTGATCCTCCAGTGAATACAAGTTTTCAAGCAAATCCTGCCCTTTCCTTAGCACTTTTTTGTTGTGATTTCTGACAGGAGGAAAGTCAGGGTAGACGAGAAGGGAGGTGGGGCCACAGCAAGAGCAGCAACAGACTCTCCATGAGCTGAAGGCAGGGAAGCAGCAGGGACACCATCGTATGATTGAACCATCTTGGTTCAACCGATTTCTGCCAAAGGCTGAACTTCCAGGAGGAGGCAAAGCTCTTTCCTCCAAGCAAGGCAGAAGGCTCTGCTCTGTGCTTTTCATTTCTCTGTCAGGAACTGGTACTCATGACTTCTTTCTTCCCTGAGCCGTCTGGGTACGTCCTTTCCCTTCCCACAGCTCCTTGGCCAAGCCCCCATTAAGCTTCAGCATATCTTATCTTCAATAACCAATTTTCCCTGTTATGCTCAGACTAAATGCTAAGCAGTTAGGTAGTCACATCCAAGTTTCACCTTGCCTGTACAGGAGAGTTTCCCAGACCCACATATCTGGCCCTAGTCTGGTATGGAAGGAGCACAGAGCCTGCCAAATTGACATCCTGTCACAGTACTTCGTGCCAAAACATTTCAGTCAAGCTCTGGTATTTGCTATAATACTGGCACATATAATTACAACTTAGAGAAGAAAAACATCTTTTCAGCTGTTGCGTTACAGAAAGGAAAATAATATTTCCTCCAGAGCATTAAGCTTGGAGAAGATTATCTGCCCCCTCTGTCACTGGCTTTTATTTTTGAGAAATAAGAAAAAAAGAGGAACTCTGCTGATGCTTTTGTAGACTGTGGCGCTCCTCACAAGCCATTACCCACACAGGCTCTGGCCCCTTCACAACTGCTTCCATGACCCTTCGTGAAATCACAGCGCATTTCCCCCTCCCTCCTGATTAACCATTGGACTTGATGATCTTAAAGGTCTTTTCCAACCTAAATGATTCTATGATTCTATGATTTGCCACTGGGAATTTAAACTAAACTGAAGAACGTTTCCTGAATGCAATTGGTGGTGGTGGTACAGTTCCTGCCCCTTTTCATCTACCCTTTTGTCATTTGATTTCAGCTTGCAAAAATCCCTACTTTTTATGCTCATCCCTCTGCAAAACTGTTACTTTCTAACTAAAGTCCATCTGAAGTGGGGGCAAGGAGATAAATGAATTCAGACTTCTATTCTTGAAAATGTCTTTTTCCTCATGTCTCTTTTCTCTCCACTTTCCCGTCTTTGCAATAACTCATTTCCAGCTTTTTCCTTCCAGTCTTCCTCTCTTATACAATATCATAAGATGAAGATAACCCCCATAAACATAGAAATCACACTGGTAAAATTGAACTTGTGAAAATATTTTGTGGTATGCTGAATTTATCATTTGGTCTGGAGGACCTAATTTCTTATCATGACACATGGAATTTCTCCTTGTAAGTCACCTATGCGATGTGAGACACACATACAACTTTATCAGAAAAGATTTCTTCAGTTGCGGGAGTAAAGTTCTGGAACCAAGCATGCAAAGGGGCCACTAAGAGATACTGAAAGCTTGCAAGAGGATTATCAGTGATACTGAGCAGTATCATTGTTCTGCAACACACAGAATTTCCCTCTGAGGCATCTCACACTTTATCACAGAAAACGCTCGCTAAATGATGATTACTTTCACTTCAGTTCTGCTAGGAAATCTAACTGAGGGAAAAAAAAAAAAAAAGACTGGAGCACTTCCAATGGGTTTTCTGATGGAAAAACACTCCACATGTAAAAATCAAAATGTTTTGTGGGAATGTGTTGATTTCAATGTATTTTTGATAGGTTTCCCTTGTAAATCTGCCCAGTCCCTATCTGATGTACTGCCAGCCTGACTGGCCGTTGGTTAAGCCCAACAGCTGTCCACCTGGTGGCCTTCCAGAGTCAAGCTCCCAAGTACCTGCACGTTGCATATGGCGATCAAACAACCCTGTACTCCTTACCCACAAGGGAACAAAAGCCATTGTTCCACCTTTAAACCTGTTGGACACGTAACACACCGAGACATTTCTTGCCCTGCTCCAGGCAGCTGCTATGTAAGTATGCCAAGAAACGTACATGTTACACAGCAAAGGACTGCAGCATAAAGGTATGCTGCTGCTCATGCTGCAAGAGATGCGATCACAAATTATCATTAACAGCTAGCAGCAATTACCTACATATTACAGCTTACATATATACAAGCAAATTCTTGCTCAAAATATATGCCAATATGCACACCCTTGTACACGTGTGCATATAAGTTTAGAGAACACATTTCATCCTCTCTTGCATAAGAGGAGGTATTTTTGGTGCAGCCTTCCGAAAACTCAGCAAAGGGTGCAAAGCAAAGAAGCTACAGAAGTTGGCATTATTTCCACTTAATCAGTATGAAATCATTATAGCTTTGCTATGAAAATGAAACAACCCTAGTCATACAAGATACATCATGACACAGAAAAATTAGAAAACACTGTGAGCTCTGCACAGCAAGATTTGTAAGCCTGCCAGGAGAATCACAAACTCGCACAGCTCTAATTTGTCTAGGAAAAAAGGGATGTTTAATTGCTGTGCATAATAAACACACAAACGTCAGAGAGCAGCCATGGATAACATGCACAAGTAGATTCCAGCTGTAATGCTAAGGAAACATAAAAGTGATTTATTTTATATCTTGATCTTAACTCCAATAAATCATTTTAAAATAATATGACCAAATTTCCTTAAGTGCTTAGCACCCAGCAGCTCTTGCTGGCCTCTCTACTGAGCTCGTTTGGAAATGCACTGGTTTCATTTAGGTATCTGCACAGGGTGCAGTGCCATGCAGCATTACCTGAGCTACGGTGAGCTCCGCGAGCAATAGCTTTTTAGCTTATTCAATTAGCCCATACAAAGCTGAGCACTAATGTAGTTCTAGTGCTGGAACTAGTTTATTGAGAGCTAACTCTGATCAATCTTATCTCTGCTCCATGTGCAAATCCCCTAAGCATCAGCTGATTGCTTTCAAAAGCCTGTCCAGTTTGTGTTGCCTAATAAGAGCCTCCAGGGGCCAGCCCTTGTATAAATATCTAGTCAGAAATTCATCTTTGTTCTGCTCCTAACTGCAGCCAGCACAGATCACCAGATACCCTATCCATACATGAACTGGCTTGTTATAAAATTATGTTTGTATCTCAGAGTTTCTTTCTTTTCCCTCCATAAAGAGTTGGGAAAATAAAAGGGAGACAGTCTACTAGAAAGGATTTTTTTTCAGGGGTGTCACCAATCTGCAACTGGCCTAACATCAATACCCTTGATACTCTCTTCTCAAGCTCATCTCTTATTGATAGCTGGAGAGGGGAAGACATGTAAATGCAAACCATTCTTGTAGGCAAGAAGTTACCTTTTGCTGGGGTGCGATCCAAGTTGCAATTTAACGCATCACAACTGTCCATCTCAGTGAATACGTTAGAGCACGTTGCACTCGAACCAAGTTACAACCTACTTTGTATGCAATTTGGGTTTAAATTGCTCTTCTGTTTGTCATCATGAAACCTTACTTTCCGCATATGAAGCTGTCTAAGATTTTATTGAATCTTTCATTCAGAACTTATAAGTCTTTCTAAAGTGTTGATATTTTTGCCTTTAAGACAACTTTTAATTGAATGATCACTTCCTTGTTACCTTTCTTTCTCTGCCTGACTGGCTTAAGGAAAAACAAGAAGCATTCTTTTCCATACTGAGATTACAAATCACTACCAATGGCTTGAGCAGTAGATGACAAACCACTGCTACAGACTTTTCTTCAAGGCTTTAGACACCTTGGGATTTATCATGCTTCACGGAAGTCCTGTGTTTGTACATGGCATTCTTACTACCTGCAACTACCCTTTCTACACTGCAGAGCATTTCTTACGTTATAGTCAACACAAAAATTCTGTCTGCAATTCCCCTAAAAAGTAATGGGGCAATCAATAAAGTTGAATATCTTGTGATTTTTTTTCTACTTATTTACAGAACAGGATTTATGTCAGAATTAGACTACTATTTACTTGATTCAGGAAGAAAATTGCTGACTTGCAGGGTCTCCTGAAAAAAATATTTATAAATTAGCCAGCTGCTATGTGCTTGAAATCAATAGCAGAGATCAGAACCTGGCTTGCTTTCTTGGTCAAGCGCACAAGGTCCATCCTCATCCTCAGCATCATTTGTATAAATATGAATAACACATTTAAGATCTTCCAAGTCCTTCAGAATTTACATCAATCTAACCAAGAATAACACCACAGAATCATTGCAGTTTAACTGCTTTTTCATTTTAAAGTTGTAGGGTCCACTGTTTGAGTAAAAACTGCATACAACATTGAGGGCATTTCTCTCCATGATCACAGTGATGAAAAAACTTTACCTGAACATGAAGAAGATAGTGCCATAATAAATACAGATAATAAATAAATTCGTCCTTTGTTCTAGTGGAAGGTGCACAGTTGGAGAAAGGAGAGGCTTGGGACTCAGTATTATTTAGTGCAGGGGACTGTTCAGCCATCTGTCCATGAACAGATAGCATCGTCTCCCATTTGTGCTGGAATAATCTCTTTGCAGCATCTTGCTAGATCAGGGTTGGTAATGAAAAACTGACTGAAAGAACTGGATATAAAACTCAGTTGAAGAAAGTCATTAAGAGAAAACCTTAATAGAGAAGACAGTCACAGGAGAGAATATTATGATGCTAAGAATATAGAGACAGATACAAATGTTGCCTCCTTAATCTCTTGCATACTCAGAGAGTGAGAACATATTTATATGAGATAGTACATCTGGAAATTTTTCTTTGACAACCACAGAAAAAGTACTGCATCTCATATTAGTTAGCCAACAGGTAAAATATTAAAAACCCCCAAACTTTAAATGAAAACATATTTTGGAATTTTGAAAAGTTATCAAAGTATAAATAATAAGACCTAGTAAGAAAAGCTGAGTAAAGCATTTGCCAGAATCGCTTGTTAAAAACTCTCATCAGCTGTTGCTGTATCACAAAGCAGAACAAGGGAAGGCATCAGTTTTAAACTACTTCTAAGCATGCTAAAAAAAAAGCTGCCACAAGAAATATAATAAATATAAAAAATACATTTTTTTTTTGAATCAGATTTCTTTGAAACTTGGAACCTACATTTGCTCTGGAAATTGAAAAGTGGCTAAAGCATTAGGATGAGAGGATTCAGGCATTCAAAGTGTGAAGTCTGTGTTTAAGCTTACAACCTATTATCAGCTACAACCTTCTATCTTCCTGGCACTATTTATATGGCAAATAGATCATTGTTATGGGATTTACATAACTGATCTGTATATAAGCACCCAGTTAAAATAAAACGTTGCACTTCCTTTGTCAGAAATGGGAAAACATACACTTCCATTTTGCAAATTAGTGAGCAAGCAACAGATTTAAAGCTTGCATCTCAGAGTACATATGAATCACATCAGGTTGTGCGGTCAAACACATAAAGGGCTAGAAGTCTTCTAATGACTTTACAAGTCATCTTAAAGCCATTCAATTTAGATAACCTTTTCAGAATAATGGGTTCTAAAGCTGCAATTCAGCACAAATCCGGCAATTTTACTGTACAGTACATCCACATCTTTGAGAAATGATCAAGGAAAGATTAAACCACAATAGGATAAACTATTGCTTCAACTTGCAGTTTTAAGGGATGTACTATGAAGATCATCTTGAAGAACGCCACTTTAATATTTAGATTCTCTAGTACCCAGAATGCTTCTTTAGGTTTATCAGATTTACAATAAGAGCAAGAAGGGAGATTTAGTAAGTCAATAGTGCTTGCTAAACTACATTTCTCAGGCTGAGTTACAAGCACATTATGCTTTATAAATTAAACTGGACTGTCAAGATAAATGCATAGGCAATACAGTGCTATTTGTAAGTAAATGCCTCTTTATGTTTAAACAGGTTCTTATAGACCAAGAGGCTGAATCTCTTTTTCCTAACAACATTATAAATCTAAAAGCCAAAGGAATAAAATGAAAAGGAAGTGGGCCCTAGGTCTTTGTGAAGGATTGATGACTCAGGCAGTACTAAGTCTACCAGAAATGATTATTTTTCTTGTCTTTAGTTGGCTTTTGTCTAATCATCATGGAGAGCAGGAGGGGAGGAGGGAGGGAAGGAGGGAGGGAAAACAGAGAGGAAGGGAATAAAGAAAAAGCAATTTTAGCTTTTTACTCCTTCTTTTAGGAAAAATTGCCTTAGTTACCTGCATATCATGAGATAAAGATAGCTCTAAGTCAGCAAATTGCTTGTTCTGCTGGATATGCTGTACTTACCATGATTCACCCTGCCACTTACAGTAAAATGACACCCTATTGTAGTAGCAGAATGACTACACTTTAAGGTTGCAGAAACATTCACCAATTATCACTAGCAAGAAGGGAATATCAGTTGGTAAACTACATAATAACAAATTCCTACCCCAGTCCCAAAAGTCTGTCATCCATCTCTGCCTATTCAGTGAAATGCTTCTGCATCAAGACATTGCAGGGAATCAGAAGCCCATAAACATGCTGCAGGAACGCAGCAGCAATACAGGGACCTCAAACCCTGCAGCCCCCTGTGCCGCTGGACTGTGGCAGTTCTGCTGCAGGCTGCTCTGTCCCTGGATTATGGGGGGAAATTTTTTAAATTTCTTTCTTAACCTACCAAATTAATGCCTGGAACAGTTATTTCTGTCATCTATTTGGAACAGTTATTTCTGTCATCTATTTGAAAGTGCTGTAGCAATTCGAATGAGCAAGCAAAAATAAGCATCTTTGCAGCAATAAAACACATACAAGGCACTAAAGCTGTTGTTCAGTGCAAAGCAAAGCCAGAGTCAGACAGACAGGCTTGATTTCAAATTCTCTTTTCAAAGATGGTAGGCTCTGCTGTTAAAGCTAATGACTCCTCCTCTGGCATTCAAGAACATGCCCACACAGCTTGTTTACAATCTCTGCATAAGATACAAAAAGATATACGTAAGCATTTGTAATGACACACTGTTTAATGCTTGGCAAGTCAATATAGATTCACAGTTTGCGGCGTATAACTCATTAGCTGTAGGCTGGTACAGCACATCCTACATTATGAAGCATTAACAATGCAAGTTATGGAACCTGCAAAATGAAATATTACCTCGTATACAAGTCTGTCTTCCCAGCTCTGGAGCACTGGAATAAGATACTGCCACAGACACAGAGAAAAACTTACTTGGCTGCAATTGCTCAAATGGCAGCTCTTCAGAAATCTTATACGGTGAGTTAATTAAATAATACATCAAAGCTAAACATGTAAGGCCTTAAAGCCTAAACAAAAGTGTTTGCTTACAAGGAACCCCCCCATGCACCAGATGCACCCTGTGCAAACTGTAAGCTTTTAATACCAAAGTAGCCAGATGAAGTGAAGGTTCATGTCTGCCAAATGAACTGCCTGTTGTATGGCTGCCAAGGGCAGAAAACAAATCTGAGGTACGACTATGGCTTAATAACTGCATTACCTGCCCAGGCGCTGGCAGGGGGCTGTGGGGGCCTCTGTGAGGAGAGGCCGGGGCTGCCCCGTGCCGGACATGGCCGGTTCCAGCCGCCTCCCCTCAGGGCACAGCTGAGCCCCTCAGCCAGGCTGGTGACACCTCAGGGAAAACATGTTCATGAAAGGGCAAAGCCCTGCCCAAGCCCACAAGCCTTTCCATCTTATTTTCTCCCCCCATCCTGTTGAGGAAGGTGAAATGAGAGAGTGACTGGGTGATCACCTGGCTGAAAGCCAAGGTCAACCCACCACATAACTCAAACTGTGCAGTTGTCCTGGTTTCGGCTGGGATAGAGTTAATTTTCTTCCTAGTAGCTGGTATAGTGCTGTGGTTTGGATTTAGGATGAGAATAACGTTGATAACACACTGATGGTTTAGTTGTTGCTAAGTAGTGCTTACACCAGTCAAGGACTTTTTAGCTTCCCATGCTCTGCCCGGTGCACAAGAAGCCGGGAGGGGACACAGCCAGGACAGCTGACCCCGACTGGCCAAAGGGCTATTCCATACCATATGACGTCATGTTCAGTATATAAACTGGGGGAGTTGGCCGGGGGGGCAGCGATCACTGCTTAGGCATGTGCTGGGCATCGGTCAGCGGGTGGTGAGCAATTACATTGTGCATCCCTTGTTTTGTATATTCTTTTATCATTATTATTATTATTTTCTCTTCCTCTGCTGTCCTATTAAACAGTCTTTATCTCAGCCCATGGGGTTTAATTTTTTTTTTCTTCCCCTGATTCTCTCCCCCATCCCGCAGGGGGCAGGGTGAGCGAGCAGCTGTGTCGTGCTTAGTTGCCAACTGGGGTTAAACCACGACAGGAGTTAAACAGGAATGTTAAAGTGCGTTTGCACTGCTCCCTCCATCCACATGTTTTCATGAACTTTGTTGAGAAAGGAGTACAGATTACAAGTGGGAATCCCTGGTCTGTGTGAAGATGTAAAGTAAAAGGTAACATCCAGTGTTCTATGGAGAATACTATGAGAAAGTTAAACAGAAACAGTTGACATTTCTAAAACCTGATTTTCCTGACTCCATAACAGCTCCCAAGAAGTGATCAGTCTCAGAGTTTCCAAGAGAAGTTAGTGCAATTTAGTGAAAAGTCAGTAGAAGCTGTTGTTAGGCCTTTGGGGGACAGCAGCAATTGTACATATCACTATCATATGGAACAGGCCTAGACAGAAAAAAATAAACACTATGAGAAATCATTACTTATTACAGTGAGGCTGACAATTTAGAATAAAGTAATAATTTTCTGTATAGCCTGGAATATGACAGTAGCATTTGCTCTGGTGTTTACACAGTTATGGTTTACCTGAGTGGCCTAGCAGAAAAAAAAAAAAAAAAAAAAAAGAGCCATCTCTTTCAGATTTGCACAGAAAGCAGAGCAAGAGTCCAGTTCCCATGTTGTTGCTGCCTCAGCTGTCAGAGCTATACAATGCAGACTTAACATCTTGTCATCAGAATATCTTGATTGAGGAAACTATTTGCAGAAGCTAGTTTTCCGATTGGAAATGTTATCACAGGAGGTGCACAGAGAGCACCAGCTGTGAACTAGAAAAGTGAGAAACACAAGTCCCTGTCCTGAAAATTTCTTTCTTCTCTTGTGTTTATTAAGAAAAGACTGCCCTGACCTAAATCTTTTGTACAAACACACTTGGTCCTTCAGCAAATAGAACACCAACATAAGTGCATCCTCTAACTTCCACAGGAAGTTACATCATGAGTGTACACAGGGTATCACCGGTTATTTACATCCTCAGAAGCCACGTGCTGGGCATGGAGGAGAATGGCAGAGAATAAAGGGCCTGAAATACTCCCACAGCACAACCTGGTGGGGGGTATGACTATAGCAGGAGCTGCAAAACCCACCATCCACATCTGCTGCTGGACACATCTGATCCAAGGGATGTATTTCCTTAAAACGGCATGCCATACTGCAGCCTGGCAGCTCTTGCTGCAGAAGAGTTTTGATGTTTTGTTCAACAGCTGCCCACAAGTACACAAGGCATTTAGAAACTATGGCTGTAGATAAGAAGCCAACTAAGTAGTTAGAGAAGCCAACTAGAGATAAGCAATCCAGGTCCAAAAGAAAAGAATACGTAATTAAATTCATGTTTTCACTTAAAAGAAGTACTAATTTGAAACAACTACTGTGAGGTCACTGTAAATGGTCAGTTGTAATTGAGAATGGAATTTAGCTGTTATATCCAAATGAAAATGAAGAAACAAAAAACCCATGAGGGAGCAGTTTGGTACTGTAGACAAATTGTCATTGTTTGGCATAGGAAGTGGCCAGAGATGGACTTAAAACCACTACATTTACATGGTTTAGGCTTTGTATGTCTCTTCCCCCCCCCACACACTGAATCGTAGTAGTAAAATACACATACTCTGGCTTATATTGTCTAAAATATTGACTCTACTCTAAATGACTGGTTTATCCCAACATTAGTTGAACTGCAGACCCCAAAGTTGTGTACATAGGTCTGACTGTCCAATTTTAAGAGCAAATATGTGATGCAAATGTTCCTATTTGTGCTGGAACAGAATAGCCATATGCAATAGTTCTGCAATACAGTTTGTGCCTATGAAAAAACAAAGCTTTCACTTTTAAAATCTCTTTCTGCCCCATCAATTAAATATTTGATCTCCTAGTAAGAAAGAAAAGACAAATTCCTTACTGGAACAAGTGCACAGATTGCACTGAGAGGTTGTTTTTTTTTTTAATTGCATGGACTGTATGGACATCCCAAAAGACAAAGTTTCCATCCAGTGCCCGTAAGAACAGATTTGTTTTAATTTGTCATTTTGGACAATTCATCAGGAAATGGAGCTTTTTTCCTAGTGTTTTTGTTTTACTTTATGCACTCGTTACGATACCCAATGAATATAAAACATTTCTGCATCCCCTCAGTCTAATTGTATTTAGATTTCAGTCTGTTTTAATCAATGCATTTTCACCCAGTACATAACTCCCTCAGTAGCAGTACTAGTTAGAAAGAGAGAAGATGAGTGGTCCCTTCATACAAGGCTACCTTCATAATGATCTGTGGAGATGTCGCTTTTCATCTACTGCCCTTTGATAAGAAAGCAGAGATTTCCCACTCAGCTGATTAAAACTGAGTGACTGCATAATCTTATAATAATCTCATCTATTACTCAAACAAAATGGTTACCTACTGCATCATAGTGGCTAATAAGAAAAAAGGGCTCCTTTCTGTGTTGAGGTTTTGTAAATTGCCTGCTCTACCATATTTAGTTCATGGTTAAGTTACACAAGAAGACGTCTCTGCCTTCATGTTTTTCCCTGTAGTATCACCACCACCAATTGGAAGCATTTTATGCTCTCTACAGTTGACACTACAATTTGGTAAAGTAACAAAAGATGACATAAGATCACTACAATACTTGAAGATACCTATGGGTAGCCCATCTTACCCTGCATTGTTTTCAGATGCCTATAGAAAAATCTAAAAAGCGCCACTAGCATTTTCTAAAGACACCGTATTATCATTTTCTTGTGATCAAGTTCTCCCACAGAAGTCACTAGAAAATCTCACAGTGCACAATACAAGTCAAAAATAGCTAAGCCATGGGGATTCAGCCAGTGCACAGCAATAAGACCTATTACAACAATTTTCCTCCATGGCCAGGATAGGATCTGGATCTTCTGGCAGTATCTGGGCCATGCTGGCCTATTTAGATTGTTCTGTTTACAAAATGAAGATGCAATTTTTTTGGTAAGAAACTCTTTCCATTTCCAGACACAAAGACAGGAGAGGGACCTTCCCTTTCCTTTCCTCTTCCATCCATAATGAAGAAATCGACTTTTCAGCTTTCCTGCCCTAAATATCTCATCAGCAGTCCTTGCCTATTTTTGTAACACGTTGTACCCTGCTGCAATAGCTAAGGTAAGAGCTGCCAGCTTAGAGGAACCAAACTGCCAGGATCACACCCACAAAGACCTGCAGCCTGTTACAAAGTTCATCCTGGGATGGACTCTTTATTCCCCTGAAATTCAGCTCTACCTCATACCTGTGGCTGGAACTACTACAACATTTACCTGGTGATTATAAGACAGAATTGTTATCCTCCCCTCTGTAAAGCTTTTGAATTAGATCAAGTATTACCATACCCCCTGTCATGTATCAATGAGGAAAGACTTCATTTATATACAGGCATTCCTGTTAGGAAGGACTGCTTTGAAATTTAATTATGTTGCAAGGTAGTAACAACATTATGTTTGCAGCATAGTAGCATAAAAAATGATGGAGATCCTTGATAAGCAGCCTGGGATCAGATCAAAATTATCAATTTGTTACTTGTAAGGATTAGGTTAGTTTGGAGTCACAGTTTCTCTAAGATTCCCAGAAATCAGAACCCTTGATTTCCATTTTCTGTCACATTAAGGTATCAGAATAGCTGAAGAGGGAGAAAGCGTGGCCTTATCCCATTCAGCTCAAGGTTTGCCCTTAAGTTCTGCAGGCAGATAGATAGGACTTCAGCGATAACAATGTTTGGGATTCATACGAAATGCAAGAACATCAAAGCTCTCTGTACAGAGCCTGAAATATTTCCATACTGTGCTTTATAGTCTCTTTTTAATGTCCACAGCCAAAAAGTGATGCTCTTCAAGAGAACATGACTTCACCTGTACACATCTGGCTATTACGCTGCAACTCAGACATGTAAATTTCTGATTCTTACTGCAGAATTATTTAACACTGGTGCTGAGATGGCAGTTTTACTTTCGGTTAAACTCTAGGCCATCTCAAAGAGGCAAAAATTATATAATTGCTGATTAAGTTGAAACTGTTAAACAGTTTTTAACTGTGCAGTTAATAGAAGCAGAAATAGAATCTGTAAAGGAATAGTTATAAAACTTCAATGTACATCTAATATGAGGCGGATTATCTACAGTAATCTAAGGTCTCTTCCTACAGTGGCCCAAGGCATCTTTCCAAAGGACAGAAGAATGATCTTCCAAAACAAAGGGTTGTGGGTTTTTTTTCTTATAAAAATTAATATTTTTATTATCAGGCTTTTTGCTGCCAGAATGCTCTTTGTTTGGCTGTCTTCTTTCTCTTTCTCTCTTGCTCAAAAATAAAATAGTAATAGGTTGATACCTTGAGGTGATATAAATAAATCCATTCATTATCTAGTACAAATTTCCAAAAGCTGGACTGATTCACAGCAGGAATGCCTGGGATGCACCTGGAAAGGCTAGATCTAAGGCAGATGCAACTGCAGGACCACTGAGATCTCCAGACGGCAGAGGTCCTTTACAACGTAGGCAGCTAAGCATCCTTTATAGAAGCATTTACCAGCACAGCCTGAACTGTCCTCAGGCCAGATCTGAAAAATGACAGAAAACCATGGGGTTTTTTTCCAGTCCCCTACCTGAATTTTCTTCATTAGACAAGGAATTGGGACTATTTTCTCTCCACATTTTCTAGAGCAGTTTAAAACACAGGTGTGTGTGGGGGTTTATTATTCTTTACATTTTAAATGTCAAATTATATATCAAAATATATTTTTTAGTATCTACTATTACAGTCTGAGATTTGGTCATCTAATGTACTGAATTTTTTCTGGCTGCTCTGTTGACAATTATGCAAATAGTCCTAAAACTTCTTAAGTTTCAAATTTATCTTTTTGTATGAATGAGGTGCAGAAGTTGTCCAGAAATATCTTTTAAACACTGAGGCTCCAGAACAACCGTGCTTGTTTATTCTACGTATATTTGAAGAGCACCCTCATATTGTCATCCTTTTGTTCTGTAGAGTGCTGAACCACTCAGGTTGCAATGAACCTTCAACTGCTCTTGTGTTCAAGACACCCAGACTGTAACATCACTTCCATTTGCATGGAGGTGATCACAAACTTGAAAATATTTTCATGTTATCTGCTTCATTAAACTGACGCTGATAGGAACTGTTTACAGTTTTAGAACATTTCACAAGTAAAAACTGGTAAGTGAACCATCCCTTTGTGTAAGTGAAAAGATTTGTTTTAAAAGAGGAAAGTTCTGAAGAATTAGCTAAATAATTTAATCTCATGTAGTTACTGATACTACCTTTTACTAAAATGAATCATTTAGCCTCAAGCAACACTGATATTGGGGAAATATCATTAACTAAAGAAAAATTATACTCAGTATCTGGGCTCCAACTCTACTGATAAGAGGAAGAAGAAAGCATTCAGACATTGGCTTAGAAAGACAGAATGCTTAAAAATCTGACGGATGGTAACCTGAGGGCTATGCCATGTCCCCTTCTGCTGACATTCCCCAGGCAGCGAAACTAGCTCAGGTCCAAAGCTCTGTTATCAAATGGGCAGTACTACTACATCTTGTCTTCTACTACCCCAAAACCCACATACAGTTATAGATGAAGAGGTCACCTGAAATTACAGGGGTAGAGAAGAGGGAGGAAAACATACTGCTGTATTTACCTTGCACAGTATTTTAGCATTATTTTACTTCATCTGTTTAATCTCCGTCCGAATAATAGTTTCACAATCCAGATTAATGTAACTAAACAGTGGAAGTATCACTCTGTGTATCAAAACACACTGCCTACCTTATCTTTCAAACCAACTATTTAAAACAAAGACTATCACCCCTGAGGAAAAAAAATACTACTTATCCTCATTTGCTCAGGTACCACATGAACAACAACGTAACACTGCTATTGCACAGTGCTCTCTTATATCTCAGCCAAAATACCAAAGGTCTTTTTAAGGCCTGCATGGTAAAACTACAAGGATATTCTTGATAGAAAAGATATGCAAAAGAAATCTGTTCAATTGATGTCTCAGAGTTTACTTCTGTTTTCTTATGCACCTCTTTGCAGAAGGGAATCAGCAGGGAACACAAATGACCTTAACTAGTTCTGTTCCTAAGTCTACAAAAGTGAGTGGCATTTTTTTGAAAGGCAGCAGCTTTAAGTAAATAAAGGTAGTGTATAGCTGAAAAAAACATAGCAGGGAAAAAAAAATAGTTGTGAGGAATTTTGACAGAGGTGTATGTGTTTCAAATAATTATGGAGACTTTAAATGATGGCTTGAACTAGCATTCACCCAAACCATTACCTGGACTACTGCATAGATATTTTTGACCATATGACTCTAATCAGAGAATTGGTTCAGAAAACTGAATGCAAAAGGAGGTCACGGTATTTACTCTAACTGTTGCACAAGAGAATTTTCATTATGATTTTATGACTTCATTGACAGATCTGTAATTACCTTCTGAAAGATGTAATGAAATTAATGAATCAAAGGGAAGAGACATTGCTGAAAGCATCTTAGAAAACACATCTAAGACTTGCGTAAATAGGTCAGGCAAGCTATATGGGTTGCACTCTCCAGTGTTAAACATTTGAGGACTAATACTGCAAAACGTTAGCTGATGAACATTTTTCCTAAGCTGATGGAGGATCAGACTTCATTATTAGGGGAAAATAGGTCTCTTTTTAGCATTAAAGACAAACAAAAACCTGCACCCAACACAGGGGTAGCAATTAGAAGTCATTCCTTTATGAAGTGTCAGTTGTCATTCTCTTATATAAATAATAGCTCTCCAAATCAAAAAAATAAGAGAGCTGTACCCCTTTGCCTTGCTCAATATCAGCCTCTTTCTTCCTGTTAGGAGCCATGACGTTCACTGAGCTCAAGAAAAAACTTCCTACTTAGAATACAGGTGCTGCAACCTACTACCCTATTTCCCCCTCCTTTTGCCCCTAAATTCTGGTAGAACAATTGAAATTAAAAAGTTCTCAGTCTTCTATAAAGCGTGTTGGCCATAGGTCCAACAGTCAGCAATGGGAAACAAAGGCCACTGCACTTAACTAAAATGAAAATGTTTTAATGTTTTGTTTGCTGCATTACCAGACAATCATTACATTAAACACATTAAATTTGAAGCCTTTGTTATATATAGCTCTGTGTTCACACACACACACAAAAAAAGGTTTCTGTATTCATTGGTGGAAGTTCTGTGGTTTTTCAACAGCTAGTTTTGCTGAAAATTTCTCTACAATCCTTCTCTCAAAGAGGTTTCTTACTATGAGGTCCACTGTCATTTAATCTGCATGAAACTGTCTGTAAACACATTACTAATTGAGACAAACTTTCAAGTGATGGATTACATATCAATTTGCACTTTTCTATGATAATTTTATATTAATTAAATGCATCCTATTAATTAAGTCAAAATTAAATTAGCTCTTGGAAGGAAAAGTTAAAACGAATTACTTCGTGGCATGTTTCATAAAATACATCAAGGAACTCTGGACTGAACTTTACTCTTATTACATCACATTGTAGTATTAGTAAAAAAGAAGAAAAATCTGCTAAGAAGTAGAGGTTTTTAATCATAGAAGTCATGATAAAGTTCATATGACAAAAAGATTTAGAACTTAATTCATCGTTGACACAAACATGGTTACCTGATCATTAAAATACTAGTAAGAAACTTACTAGATTAAGTAGGCTTAGATAAAGGGTTGAGGGTATTAAATCCAAAGACTCACTGCATTCTTACAAGACAGTTCATATGGTCAGTCTAGTTGTTTTCTACCTGTTAGTATAAAACACAAATAGACTAGAATTTGCAGTTATCCCTGAAGGTAATGCTCTTCAAGTATTTGCGCTCCCACAAAACTTGGAAATATCCATCATGGATAATTCCATGAAAGCCAATACCATAAGTAAAGAGGAAGAAAAGTAATCCAGAAGAGGAAAAAAACAACCAACCAAACAAACAGTATCTGATGTGAGGCATGAGAGTATCACGTCAAAAGAACAGAGAAGAAAAATAAGTTATACTAACAAATATTTACAAGGAGACTCAAACACACAAGAACTAGAGATTACTATTCACTATTAGCATGTAGTAATGCATATTAATAATATTTTTTTTTCTGTTCCAGCACTGCATAGGGAGTTCAACTGACAGCCAGTATAACATCTGCTCTTCAGTTTTAGTGTTAACTGTTCAGCACATACTACCTTTGTCATTGCTACCTCTTGTCTGATGTTGGTTTTGCTACACTTTCAGCTCATTTAACCTAAAGAAATGTTGTTCCAAAAAATACTGTAATGCATTAATCTCATTTCAAGTGTGATTTTTTGATTCAGAAGTTTCAGGATTCTTGTTCCTCAAAATTTCTAAATTTCTTATGGGTTTAAGGCTCAAATTTCAACTTTTTCCTTAGAGTTGACATCATGACATTCCCAGTGGATACCTTTAAACTTCTTTCAAAGACCAGAAATAAATTCATAGATCCACTTGTCTTTTTACAGTGGAGTATATCAGGAGCAATTTTGCTGAAGCAAATGGAGCTGCAGTGGTGAACTTCAAAGGGAAATCAGGGAGGATGGCAGACTGGATATTTAACTGACTTCACCTTCAGAACCAGCAATGTGATCCAGCCTGAACCGAGAGCATTTTCCAATGCAGTGGTAAAGATTCATTATAAAGGTTAGGACATAAACATTTTGGAGAATATTCAATGTACTTATATGGTCTCATTTATTGCCTAATCTTTAAATAACTCGAGTTCTACAGGTTATTAAAAAAAAAAAAATTACAATGACTCCCACAGAACTGAAAAGCACACTGTTAAGGTGCCCAACTAATTTCAACAAGAGCCGAAATACATTAGGGCTTGCCAAAGATCAGAATGAATCACATGATGGAAGAGGGCAGGGCACAGCACCCATCTAGCATTTTACACATTTTTCATCTATGCCTTACTACAATGGTGATGAATAAACAGCATCACCTTCAAATCTTGATAGCTGTTATTAAGCTAAATGTTAAATTCTGGATTCTCTTTGGCCAACAACACAGAAAAAGAGCTGACCCTCCCAGCCCAGTGCACTCAAGGGGCAGGTATGAATACAAGAATTATTCATACCCAGTGTTTCAGAAGAAGAAAAGGCAAAGCAGGACCTAGCTCTCTATCACAGCTCAGACCTCTGACCGGTTCTGCTGGCTAGATGGGCAGTTTGTTTAAATGTAGATTAGTTATATCACAATTTTTATTCCTCTTCTAGCAAATGCATATGCATTTGCCCTATGTGACCAGAGGAAGATGAGACTATCCTATTGCAAACTAATCTGGTACTGCATACACACTTCTGCTGAGGAAAATAAATCACTGAAGTGTGACTTCTATGTAATATAAATGTGCTGTTCCCCTTAAAGAACAGAAGTACAAACGCTTCACACTCTGGGTGATCGAATGATACCCTTGAAAAAGAACACCGCAGCAGAGGATATCCAACATAACTAAGCATACTGAATGTTAAGTGTTGTTCCATCTAAATACAGGTAAAAGAACAGTTGCTTGGCAGCAAAAACTTCATTTTAAAAAGGAAACCAAGCTATCTGCCACAGATTTTTAACAATGTATTTTCTCACCTTTTATGACAAAGAATTTTTCAGAAGCTCAGACATTAGTTTCACTGATATATTTCCTGTCCATCACAGATACATTTTCTATTTTGCCAGTGTAAAACTGATTACAAATGATGGGCCTTTGACATCTATGTATCTGTTATAAAGAAAACCAAGCAACCTCTCATATGTGCATTGCAAATGCTGCTATTATAACTCCTTACACATTAATACAGACAGGGATACATGTGAAGTTAACAATAAAAAAAAAAAATATTATCCCGATGAGTACAGTGAGCATTCCTGACAAATCACATGTTGCTCCTAGAAGGCCAAAAGGTTTCTAATCAATATTCATAAAAATGCCTCCTTTTCCTCTTGCAAATACACCTTTAAATAATCCAGCCACACAGCCTACAAATCAATTCAGTCTTCCACCAGTTAGACAAATGGCAAACTTGAATTACTTTGTTCTTCATCTTCGCACCCATCTACTTCATTTTAGTTTTCCTTTGTGTCTTACAAAAAAAGGACCAAACAAACAAACAAAAACCACACACACACACACACACACACACACACACACACACACAAAAAGCACTCAACCTATTTTTACTAAGCTTTCATCCAAATTGAAAATAAGCATTTTTTTGGGCTGACTCTTTGCTTAAGCTGGTGATAAGCTGAAAAATATAATTAGAATGCAATCAGGTCTGGAAACAATATACGATGATCAGAGGATGAAGAAACTAAACTCTCCCAGCTTATCCAAAAGACAGTTAAGGGTTGAGCTGATCACAGTTTGCAGTTTTCTGTGGAAGGTCTTTATATTAGCAGCTCTTACTCTAGCACGGAGGGGCACAATGAGTTTCATTGTTTACAAGTTAAAATGGGACAAATTCAGAGGAGCAAGAGGACATGTATTTTTTTACCAACCAAGTAACCAACAATCAGCACAGACAACTTAGGCATGTGGAAGTTTCTCTATCATTTGATGTTTTAAAATCAGCTCTGGATGTCTTTCTAGAAAACATGTCATCGCTTCACGCAAAGCCACAGGCTTGCCCAGGCCGTGATTGCATTGAGCTCTTTGACCAAGCCATGTCAGAGCTCCAACTAGAGGTTCACAGTGGTTCACCCTGGTCTTAAATTCATTATTCTAAGAGTTCATGTGAGGATATGGAAGTTTAATTAAATAGCCTCTGAGAGGCTCTGAGACCCTATGAAGGGAAAATTTGTTTTATTTTATCCTAAAACTATTTTTTACATTTTATCATACTGAATGTCGGACTCCTGTTTACAGTATGATAAGCTCTGAGCAATGGTCATCAGAAGAAAGTCAGCTCCTAGCAGAAATGATGCTAAAGTATCCAATACCATAAGAAGCTAATGTTATTTAAATGAGAAGCAAGCTTCAAATCACAAGCAATATTGAAGTGGAACTGGACTTAAAAAAAATTTAAAAAAAAATTGAAAATTTGGCATGTCTGGAAATATTTTTGTATTTCCTGAATCCTTAAAGGTGCATAGCTCTTAAAATACACTCATTGGCTAAAAAGGTGAGATGCATAGGATCAGCTGTAAGCATAGAAAGAAGCAACTTCAAAATTGTCAGCTTGAGGTCAAAGCAGTTTGATTAAAGAGTGCAATTATTGTTTCCTCTTACCCTGCAAACAATAGAATTTACTACAGCACTTTGTCATCAACACATGTAGTACAAACAATAGGAAATGAACCTATCTATCCATCACTGATAAACAGATGTAGTGGAGATATATTTTGTCTTGCTCATAATTACAATGCTCAGAACACCCTCCCCATTCGCACATGTCATTATTCCATTTGCCTCACTGAATTCTGTGCTTTGCTTGGAAATTAAATCAGGTCTTGAATCTGAAACCAGGACAATATTGAAACCCAAATCTATCAAAAAGTGCTGTCTCCTTAACTGAGCAAAAATTTCCATTTTCCCCTCAAACTATTAATATTAAGATACAATCACAAGAAAAAAAAAAAAAAAAAAAAAAAGCTGAGCTGAGCTTTAGAATATATCTCTTCGCTGAATAAGTGACAAAAAGTTAAAAGCAGTAATTTAGGAAACTTAAATGTGACAGTGTGTGATAGATGTGAGTTGGCAAGGCAAGAAAATGAGAAACATTAAAATCATATATTAGAATAGATCAAGCTCTACATACCAGTTTATGTCAGCAAATTTCTTTTGATATGTCAAGTCCCTATAGGGCTAGAATTCAAGTATACTTTGAAGATGTATTTTAAAAGGAATATGTTTATGTTTAGAAACTTAATAAGGTCATGTGTGTATGAAAACCAAAGAAAAATAAGATTGAATGCAATATTGTTAAGTTCACCACACGGTTTCTCACTGTGCAGCATTTCTAATGTTTTTCATGTTCTTCAGAACATTGCAGATTCTTTTACTGATAGTCTTCTGCTTTCCCAGGTACCAGGCAGAATGATGTAAAAGGCCATATGGGATTTTATCCCCAGCCATTACCTATCAAAAATTATACCAAGTCAGGGAATTGCAGCTTAGTCAAAGGACATCAAGCAAATTGAATTCAGGCGTGCACCATCTCCCACAGGATGCTGTCAAAGGCTTTGTCACTACTAGCAGGGGAACACAAGCCATGTTCTAGTCAACACCGAGCCAGACATTCACAGGGAAGCTGAATCCCTCTCCCTAGCTAGAATCCATAATATCACTGAACAGAAGGTCACTCGGTTACAAATAAATAGATTTGTACATTGAATCCCTGCCACCACTCCATTTTAAATACCACAGTGTGGACTAGCAATTAGATGTAATAGCAATAATTCTGCATCTGAGATGCTATCATTAAAATGAGAACAAGGACTGGTTGTGTATTTTCATACAGCAACATCACTATGGGGGTTGCCATCTTGGTACTATTCATGCAGACAAAATGAGAGGAGTGATGTCGTGTGATCAGAAACTTGCTAGTTCCAAGTCTGAAAAAGAAAAGAAGGGTAAAGCGCTGTCTGTCTTACCCAGCCCAGTTTCTCCACCACCACCACAGTAGAGACACAATGCTAGTGTTTCAGCCAAAAAGAAATTCCTCTGCCAGTAGGGAGAACCTCCAGAATTTGAGTCTGCTCATTACAAATATTATTTACACTACTTATGGTGCCTACCACTGCTATTTTAAAGTACATCCAAGATGCGTGATAAGATGTGGACAAACAGGGAAGTAAAATACAACGAGGCGAGATGATGATTCCTCCAACACATCACAGGAGGTTGGCAGCTGGACCAGGAGAACTCAGTTTTATTGACCCCTAGTGAGGTGCTTCTGTTTTGGATCATTCTGGAGGGTATTGGGCATCCCAGGAAACAATGAAACACTGGGCAAAATCCTCATTCAGCCCTAGTGTGGTACATATCAGATACAAGGGGTGCAGGTGCTCCCAAATGGAGGGCTGTGCTTCTATGCCACACAATGTCACTGGCAGTAATTTTAACACAACAGTTCAGTCTTATGCATCTTTTAACTGTGGAACACAATGAGGTGTGATTAAATGTTTGCATTCACAGAAAGATTATCAGATTACCTCTCTTCTTTTTCCCTTTAAGTGAATGGCTTAATACACGTGTTTACACTATGCATCCTGGTGGTTAAATAAACCACCTGCTGGTATATGAGCAGGTTTATAGTTTACATGCACATGCAGAAAATGAGTGATCATGTGAAATGGCTTTCTTCTCCCTAACTGTGAATGGATCTACATAAAGCCATTTGAAAGACTGATGTTTGACAGCATTATAGAAAGGCACAAATGCCTAAATGATTCTGAATCAAAGGTGAGCCAAAGGTAAATAGCATCTAGAATGACAGGGTGGACCATATACTCCCTCAGCAGCCACCCAGACCCAGCTGCAGCTCCAAAACCATCAACACAAGTGCCTGTGGACTCTGCCAGGAAGCCAGATGCCATTTTCTGGAAAACTGTGCTCTACAGCTTGGCATCTGGTAATTGTGATGACCAGCCAGTAACTATGAGGGAAGGGAAATATATTTTCTTCAGTAAATGGTACTTCAGTGAACAATAAGCAACTGATCCCCCCCATTTAAAAATGCCTCTCTAAAGAAAGAAACATAAAAAAGGCGGGGGGGGGGGTGGGGGGGGGGGGGAGAAAAAACAAATCCAAAAAGTCTTTATTAACACACACACAAAATGAAAAATTTCCCTGCACTAAGAATGTGATAAACCCAAGCTTTCATTTATGACCTCTCATAAATGATACATTTTTAGGAAGGTTTTACTCAAGCATCTGTAGAATTTGTTCAGTTCTTTGTTTTCATCCAAATAGTCTACTGGCAATAGGAGGGAAGGTTATGAGACAGTTCTGCTTACCATTTTCATGGACCATCACCTCTTCCTGCCAACCCCTCCCCAGCTTTGATCTAAAAATGTTTCATTCAGCAGACCACTAGGAAGCCTTCCAAACTTCACAGTTGGATAATAACCAACCCTCTCTCATCTGCTGCATGTTGAAATCTCACACAAATCAGGAGACGAGGAATTTTCTATGATGTGGCTGGAAATCAGACAACCCTATGCAAAATGCAAAAGGGGGGATTCTCTTCCGCAAGAATTTCACTGCCTGAAAAATTAGCCTGTTTTCAAGTCTGAAATCAAACCTACAGTTACTGATAATCCTTTACTTCAAATAAAGTGTTCCTCAGTGTATTCTACTACCACAGGCTCACAAGAAGCCCTCATCCATCACAGATAAATTATAAAAATTAGGTGATCATAACATTTTTCTACCAACTCCATTAACAGTGAAGCTCAGATTTGCTTATAATAAATTTCAACTGCAGCTACAATATTAAAACTTAGGTTAAAAAAATAGATCTCGCTACACTCTCTCTGGGAATACACTCCCTTCTAAGCAGTAAAAACCTTGAACAATCAACAGGTTCTTTTCTCATGTTTAATCAATATTATTTCTGTGAATTTTAAGAGCTAAATTGTAGCTCTGGCATCAGCATTGTGCAACATCAAAATCTGCTTTGCCTCAGGAGCAGGCTATCAACTGGACTGTGAATGAGTGTTATAATTTTATTTCCAAAATTGTTCTAGGTAGTATAAAAGCAATCTAAGCCAGCTCTACTTCTGATGCATACTGCTTCTCAGATCACCCTCATTTAATAAACCACCTGCATCGAAGAGGAATTCAGGGTCAAGCCTCTCCCCATCTGGGTAGGAAGGACACTGGTTTCTACTCAGACTCCTGAGTCCTGGAAAGCAAATGGCTGCACCGCCTCTCTTGCCTTCACGTATCACAAAATTTCTCAATATCAGACTGTAAATCATCTTCCTTTATCATCTTTTCAGTCATACATGACATTTTAAATCAAGGTTCAAAGCCTTGTAAAAAGTCTTGTTGATCTCTTCAGGCTTTGAATCAAGTAAGGACATTTCCAATTATAAATATTTCTGTCTAAAATCTTTTAAATAAAAGCTTATATCAGTAAGACTAGCCCTTCATAAATTTATTAGAGTAGAATTTGAACCATGTTGTTCTTAATTTGAAAAAAATGTGTGCAAATTCTTTTCTGATCTTTCTGCATTTTCTGCATAGAGTAGCTTGCTGTACTCATATTCAGAAAGAAATCTGTATTTCACTACTGTAAAATATAAAAGATTTAAAAGAAAAGAGACAGATATTCTGTAAACCAGGACTGTAGTTCATGCCATTGCTTATATAGCCAGAGGCAAATTACACCCTGTGAAACAGTTAAACTTATTAAAACTTATTAGACTGCAAAACAAGTGTATTTCTATACCTAGGGTTTCACAATATTCAGAAACAACAACTAGCACAACATTAGAAGGTTTTACACATGCATACAGAGACTCCAGAACACCGAATGCCACCATTTATGCCATCAGCAACCAGATATGCACAGGTTTTACACTGTGAAGCCTAACACAGAATACCAAGTTTAATTCAAAGCTCTCTTGTTGCTCAGTTATTGAGAAATAAAGTTGAATTTAAGCATTCATCTCGCTCCAAATGTAGAAGTTCTAGTTATGTCATTTGTAATGAAGTCTCCTAACAAGGGATAAAAGATTATTGGCAGGAAAAGACAACTGCAGTACATTAAAAGCAGATTAAGGTTGTAAGAAAAAACAGTGGCAGGAAGGAAATTCACAGTTAAGGGGAAAAGGCTCCATATGTCTTCTAACACCGAGATACAATTGGGGGCACTGAGGAATTCATTAAGGAGATACCCCATTGCGTGCTGGAATTACAAGACATATGGCATGTTTTCCCTAAACTGTGGATTTTCTTGATTATCTACCACCAGCATACCATTCTAATGTTTTTCAAAAACAATTTCTAAAGAGGGAAAAGAATAAGTTAGAGTTACACTGGAAGTAGTTTTCTTGTGCAAGAAGTATTATATTGCTTGCCTGTACCCTTCAGACAGACCAAGCATGTGAAGACTTTATAATACCCATGGATCACATATAGTAACAGAGTTCAAGCCACACTGCCAAAAAATGAAATAGCAGTAACAAATAAATTTGCTCTATTCCATGATTCACACCAAATTTGGGGAAAACTTCCAAGTTTTAAGAGCCTGTGGAGGTAAAAATCCCTGGTGGTGAAACTATCATCACCCACCTGGTTTACAGTAGCAAGTGGTGACATATCCTAACTTGAAAAGAAACCATAGCTTACAGTAGTGTTCGTATCAGTCCCCTAAAAACCTGATAACTCTATAGAAAGTTCTGGAGATATCCAGTGCCCTAAATGCTAATATAAACACTTGAAAAAAGTTAGCTGTGCCCTAGAGAGACATGTTTATTAAATCAACATCTAGTCTTTCAGACTGCTTTGGAAGGGTCTCCCAGCTCAAGCCATGCTAGCATGACCAAGAAACTCAGTTTTGCACTACAAGCCTCTAAGGGGATACCTCTCATTGAACAAACATGCAAAGGTAAAACAGATGTTCAGCCACAGTCCAATGACACTTCTGAATTCAGTGTTTCACATGATGATCATACTACAAATCACAATAAGATTACACTGTGATGATACCTGGGATGAGCATGCTCACCTGGCCCACCCATAACAAATGGCCTGGTTAGCAACAGTTAATAAAATAAGAATGTGAGAATAAAGAATAAGATAGAAATAATCCCTATGTTTGTGGATCTAATGCACAAAACTGTTGCAAAACCAGTGAATAATAGCTTCCCTGCAGAATACTAAATTTGGTTCATAATTAAGATTATTTGAAGCTCAATGTTGGGGGGGAAAACTAGCGTTTTTCCAGGCTTCTATAAATAGAAGACAACAATAAACTCAGTGACTCATCTTTTCAGCCACGAGGGTGGAGAAGGATGGCCCAAAGGCTTACCTGTTTCTGCCACATGTCCCATAGAACAGGCTTTTGAAGGTAGTCCATTGAAATAAATTTAAAGACTCCCCCTGACTTTCATTCAGGCCAATAGTGAATACAGTTAACTGTTGCCCCACTGACAAGTTAGCAACTATTGTATTTGATGAGAGTGCACTTGACAAATGCTATGGGGTTATGCACTCTGCTATACACAAACAATAACATATCTTTCTTTTACTGCAACGGCCAACTCCAATAAACGATTCTGTATGAAGTTAAACATCTTAGTCCTGTTTACTTCATAAATGAATTTATGACTTGGTCTAGAACAATTGTCAGTAAATACAACATACTTCATACTATCATATCTTTTATAGGATGAATCTTTTTTAAAACACTTATTATTTTCTACTCATTTTGGCAAAATCTAGTTTCATATATTCCACTACTATTGCATTAATAACCTTTTAGTATCATTTAATTTTTTAGCAAATTAACATAATGAACTACACTTGAAAACTACTCACAATTTCATTAAGATATTTATTTCAATTTGGTAAAATGAATCCATAATAAGTCTACAAAAAAATCTATTAGCAAAGTCGTCGTATTTCGTGGCATATTTTCATTACTGCTGATAGTCTCACTGAAGTCAATGGTTCAACCTAAGAAGAACTGTGAATCACTCTGTAAGTATCTGGCCCGAGTATGAAGTACAGTATTACAGACTATAAAACAGGTATACTATATTTTGAGGCACTGTGGCCTTTAAATATTGGTGAGGCCTCCCACATGGCACGTCAGACCTTTCTAAGGCGGTCACGCCACCAGAATAACTTTTAGCCTCTCAAGATAGAGGCTGAAATGCTGATTAAACTATTTTTGTCCTGTATGACTAATGCCAAGTTGGCTCCTACAGAGACATTGCTGATACAAGCAGAATGATCATGTTTTAACTGAATTTGATCTAAATTTCTTCCATGCCTTTGAAAAACTGTCTCTGTGTGTGAGTTTTTCCTCTCTGAGGTGTGTGTGGAAAGTTGGGACACTGTCAGAGTCCAATACTCTCTGACCAGATTCTTTTAAGATATTCCACACGTGGAAGACATTAATGTTTAATATGAAGTTTACTTATTTGAAGGTACTTAATGTTACACAGGACTTCTGGTTTAGCACAGTGATACAAAATATACTGAAAACACAATACAAATGTTAATTACACTTAGAAAAATCTACCAACTGTAATACACAGTTCAATCACAATACCAAAGTTACCAGTCTCTATAGTATGCTCACCATCATGACGCAGCCCCAACTGCAGGAAAAAATACATGGGTTGAAGCCAGTTCAAAATTGTCCAAAATTCTTTTGCTATTTGCGGAGCTTTTATACTCTATGTATTTACTCTCCCCATGCTGGTCTGGCTGACTCAGGGAGAAACATTTACACCACCTGTTTCCACTCAACTGTTGATAGCTGGTTATCTAAAACAAAAGCCACCCTTTGTCATCCCCTCTGTCACACCCTGCATTACTCTGAGCTTCATGAGCACAGCACCCTTGCCAATCCCCACTGAGCCTTCTTCCATCTTGGGTGTTTTAACTGCTTGTTCGGACTTACCAAAGTTACTTTAAGGTGACCTGAGAAGATGGTTGAAGTTTTTGGTCATCTTTTCTTTGGAGGTCAAAGAACACCTAAAAACGCTTTCTAGCATTGCATGCAGACACACATGCATGCCTTAATTCAGAAAGGCCAAGTGCACTATGCACTTTTTCATGCTTTTGCTGAGGACACCCTGGAGATCTCAGATCTAGGAAATGAGAATTTTCTCAAACTCTACCAAATTTAAAAGTCTGCTTCCTCCAAAGTGACTCTATACCATCCCATTTAATAAAGCTTCTTAAAAAAAAAAAATGATCAAAGGTTCTGATTTTTTAATCTTATTGCAAAATACCTCCCTCAGAAAGTGAATCACAAGATTCAGTTTTCAGTAACTGAGATTTCGCAGTCCTACCTATTCTTTAAAATGTAACTATTTTCAAGGATAAATGCAATGAGACATTATAATTCATAAACACAACAGAAATAAAAAACTTTCCAAACAAATCTTGGATCTTCAATATCATGAGGGAACAAAAGAAATCAACACCTCCCCTTCTCTCTCCTTGGGAACACACACCTCTGTTCCCGAGATAAGCATGAATAAAAACTACTGTTCTGAAAATCCCTGCAAATTGTTGGAGTTTTAACTTAGGTTCACACGTTTCTGGAGTCATCAGACTCTTGGAAACACTGCATATAATTAGCTGGATTTTAAGCAGCTTAAACTGCACACCCACAGAATCTTTCTCAGCCTTCACATGTATAGGACAATACAAGTATCAAATCACAGATCACAAATCCTTTGGAGGTGGCTATATTACATTATAAAAGGAAATCTTATGGGAATGTAAGAATAAAAGGAAGATTTTGTTTGTTTTGTTCTCCAAAACACTATGGAAAGGATAAAATAAACATTTTAAGTAAAGACAAAATTGATAATTGTCCAAAAGAAAATATCTGTAAGCACCACTGACCAAGAGGAGAAATTATGAAAAAAACCACAACACTATGTTTATGATAATTTCTTCTCTAAATGCAATGCCTGAATGAAGCATTAATTTGTCATGTAAATGACGTTATCATAACGATCTTTCACTGAGGACTTGAACTTTAACCAAAATATGTAGTCACTTTTTACTGCTTCTTCATCTTATTTGAAGGCTCACTTTCTCCCCCCAACAATAAGACTCCTGAAGGCTCGTTCTCCCTCTTTTAATTAAAAGCATGTTGGTGTAAAAAAAAACCCCAAAATTCTTAACAAGTTTTGAAGCATGCAGATCAGCTAATACAATAGTAACAACTGATGACAATATAGCCAAAGTAACATGGTAATTTTAGAAGCCAATTTCTATAAACTTGTTTTCTCAGTTTCTTTAAGTACCTAATAATACAGAAAGTTTTCTTTTTAAAATATGAAAATCATTGAAGTGTTCAAAAATTCATGGAATGGAGTAAAATAATTTGATGTTCATCTTGCTACTTTCAGTACCAGTCTCGCAAGGTCACGATGTAAACCAGCAACTCCAATCCAATGAGATACAGAAACTTGTCTCCTGAGCCCAATCAATGAGGCTCAAAAGCAACTTCAAAGATACTCATGAGCTGAAGACCCTTACTTACTTATTTGCAGATTTGTTAAGAGGAAAGGGAAAAAAACCGCAAACTTTTCAATGAATTTGAATGGTAATTAAGAAAAAAAGGCAGAGTTAAATGAACTAGGGCAATTCTCTTCTTCTATGACAAGTTGAAGTCCAGTCATCACAGTTTTAACAAACAAACAAACAAAGTCTTTTAACTGATTGTAAGTCACAAATTAATAAATGTTTGAACCTGTAAGGATATATCTGGTGAAACAAAACACGTTTAAAAATCCTTGCACAGTTTGAATAGCAACAACAGGTGAAAAGAGATATAGTAATGTTTTATCTATCAGTGACATGAACAGCAGCAGATATCTCTTTTTTTTTTTTTTACCCTTCTTCTAAGCACCAAAAGTACAGCGAAATTGCCGAGTGACATGATTGAAGTCATAGACCTGTAAAATGTGCAAGTTCAACTCAATGATGAAAGCTGTTTTCAAAATGAAGCTACTGAATGATAATAAACCTAACTAGGTTGGAAAGTGCAGGAAGACCTGCCACAAAAAGAATTGTATGGTTGGTCTCTAATACTGTAGCCACTATTTGCACAGTTTTCTTTACACAGGTAACATATTTATTTAAGGACATAGTACCATATAAGGAAAGCAACAGCTATACCTTTTAAAAACATACTTACCAGTTTACTTTTTGGTTATGAAATGTCTGGACTACAGGAGATGATTCCAGCTATTGATACTTCCATTAAGCTGATTAAATCATGAGAGCAGATCTCACCTGCTACTGAATTTCCCCAAGTCTTTAGTACTCTGAATGTCTCCTGACCTTTTCTTAAACTCATAAACAGCCTTTTGCTAAAATTAATTTCTAGTAAAAAATCCCTAAAAAAAATCTAAAAAGCTAAAATGAGCCATTTCTCTGAAAAGCTGTGGCAACAGTTTAAGGGGAGCAGAAGAGAAATAAGCTCCTGTTGAGACAAGGTGCTCTTGATTATCATCAGAAAATGTCAGCAGCCCCTTTTGATACACCTGAATGCAGGCTTATCTGTTTGCAAATAGAATCTCTTCTAAAAACCTTTGTTCCTGTAGATAGAAAACTGGCAACTTGTCTGTTTGATTATTGGATATCATGAGTAACAGGTGCCCACACACAGTGAGATCCACAAGTTAACATTAAATTTTGATACTTGGGTATCTTTTCCACTAGGACTTTGCCAAAGTGCAAGAAAATTACATTCTACTCTTGAGTAAACATGGATGGATGATGGAGAGCTGGGCTTGTGAAACTGATGCAAGAATTCCATGTCTTGAATAAACGTACTTGACTTATTGTTTGGTGTTATGACAATCTTGGAAACAAAATTTTCAAATCTTACTCATCAATAATATTTTATAGAGAGGAGTACCCATTTCCATGAGCACACCCCATTACTTCATCCAGCAATGAAACATTCATCTCTTAAAAGGTATTAAAGTCTGAATTAAACTGCTCCAGTTGAACACCACAAACCCATCTTTTTACCCAATATTCAATAACTATCAGCAAACTGATCTCTGAATGGTATGTCATGTTCCCAGAGACTAAACTCACATAATAACTTCAGGTGAACTGATATTTCAAACTTCAAAATGAGTTGTTCATTCAGAATCGTAGAATTTGAACTACTTATTGTTCTATTAATGTTTTCGCTTGCCCAATTACATTATTCAAAAAAATATTAAAAATTTACCTAGAATTTTCAAGCTACTTGTACTTTCATCCCTCATTTCCTCTCCTGGTCTTTTGCCCTTCTCTGACAGATGTTGCCATTTCTGAAAAAAGGGGTGTCTGAGGTACTCATAAACCAGCTCCGTGACTTCAGTCTGGTGTAGCAAGACAAACTAAATCTGTGACAGACAAGGTGAGAGCAGTAACCATTTCAGACACCCAGTTACAATCTGCTGCCAAATGTCTGTCAGAGCCCAAAGGCATGTTAGCTTTAAGACACCAGTACTATTTCTTAGCAAAAGCATCTGTCTCAGCTAAGGCACCTTTTTAGAGGGATGATAAAATAGACTTCGACATTTATAAACCAAGCATATGTATTAATATCTAAAGTTCAAGAGAAAAAAAACACCAAGCTGGCCACACTGGTAACACAATGTACAGCTGCATTTTTTCTAACAGGGAAAAAAAAGTAGCGTATCACGAGTAGCCTCTGAGGGTGGCTATTGACTAGTTGACAAAACAGGCTAAAAATCAATAGCATTTTCTATGAGAAGTTAGATAACTTCCCAATAATACAAAAGAAGGGTCTGCTGAGGAATAGATGTCATCTCTGCTGATGGCTTCACTACAAATATTTCATTTATTTATTTCTGCTGCTTGGAGAGCTCACTAAGTTCAGTCCTGGTACCAACACTCCAGGGAATAAAAAAAAATAGTATTCCCGTATAAAAGAAAAAGGGAAGCTTCAAGCCATGGGCAATGCTGAACACTTAGCACTTTGCTTGCTGTAAATACCAGAACCACTGCCCAAAATTTTTGAGAAACATTTCCTGGTGCAAAATTGACCTGACAATGTAAGGCGAACAGGCTCCCAGAGTCAAATCTTAGCACATCCTGTTTCCCATAGGACTGAAATCCTGTTATGCTTCATCTCTTGTTATGGGCAAAATGGAAAGCATCTTATAAGCTACTAATAAATAGCAGTTGTCATCTGATTTCTGTACATAGTCCATTCATGACAACGACAAATTTCAACAGATAGCTAAGAAGGAAAAAAAAAAAAATAACAGGAATAGTTTGGTCAGCAAGACTTAAACTGTGTAAACCAAGATTTAGAAAAGGTAGATACATTCTGAAAAACAATCCCTGCTGTAACGGAGGGTTGGGTGGGCTTTCTGCTGCAAATGGACCACAAATATTAGTCAGGTGCACTTCTAATTTTCAAATGACCAACTGGAAAATTGCAGTGTGTATTTATATTCATAGAGTCACATGCAGCTCATCTTACCAAAAATAGATTACAGATTTTTTTCCAACATGAAATGGGTGTTTGGGGGAGGGGGTTAATTTGAAAATTATAGTAATTGTGCTTCTTTCCATTTAAATTCTTTGTGCAGCATTTCTTTGTCAATAGCTGTTATCCTAGTTTTGCTATCTAAGGAAAAATTAATGATGACGATTTTTTGGAGAAAAGTGGATCATTTGCCTTTCTTATCAGCATATGTTTTACTCTTTGTTGTGGTTTCATTTGAATACAACTGCAAATTTAAAAATATCTTATTTTTTTACTACAGGAAAAGTAATTAAATCAGTTTTGTATTTGTGGAGCTGCTTTAAAGTATTAAAGTAACTTGATCCCCAATGAACTTAAAATTTTAATTCATTTTACCTTCTGCTGGCTGTGGAAGAAGTCAAATTTTTAAATGCAATATGACATATGGCTGTTCATTATTTATACATTCTGTAGCAGACTATAAATTTTACTTTGGACATATATCGAAGCACTGAAACCATTTCAGTTGCAAACACATAAATCATAGTTACAGTTATTAGTCTAAATGTAATGCCACCCAGGTTCTAGATCAAAACCTTTAAAATCCATTATAATTGACGTCTGCTGCATAACTTATGTCTGATTTTATTAAAGGAGCTCATTATTATTTATATCTTTGAAACATTATATTCCTAGCTGTGTAACCAGTTAAATGTGAAAGATTTGAGGAATGCGGGGGAAAGAGGAGGGGACAATAGTCTACGAACCAGGAAGAATAAGGCTGTAATAGAGGACAAAATGTTCTGAAATGAAATTACCTAATTCACAGTGTGAATTAGCCAGCCTGCACTAGCAACTGACGTTCATTTGGGACAAATAAAGCAGAAGTTCTGTATCAGCTAACTTATACATCAGTGCAAAGGCTGAGGTATAGTGAGTGAAAGTGCAAAACCAACAGCATTCTCCCATGCTACACATTGACCATTGCTTTACAAGATGGGAGGGGGAAAGGTTTTAAACAGTTCCTATAGCTTGAAAAATCACTGAAACAAAACAGAAAGGGCTGAGAGGCCTTTATAGATTTATTAGAAGGCTTTTTGCTGATGAGCTGTTTCCTTTGTGTAGTGGGGATGCAAAGTGCACTCTGGGATATACATCCTATAAACACGAGCAAGTCCTTTGCTTTAACTCTTTTGCCAAAGTGGCTGAGCCTCAAAGCCCGAAGCCTGTCTTTTCTGGGCCATGGAGACTTTATCATTCTCTTCCTGTTTTTGCTTTTGTGTTCAAGAATGGCTTTTACGTCGCTCTAAAATGTAGCCAGAAAAAATAAATGAGCGTGCAACTATGTCAGTTAAATATCTACTGAAGACATGATACTGCGCTCTCTGAAATCAATTACAAGACTTCAAAAGACAAAGGATCAGACTTTTAGATGGTTTGAAGTTTTCAGTGAACGGAACAAATCTCTGAGACGCTGTAAATTACGTATATGTGAGTTACTAACACCTCCTCTGGTAGGGAGAGGGAAGGACTTAGATATAAACCCAGACCCAGTCGGGGTGGGGACCAAAAGCACTTAATGACTGATTTGCTTGGAACAATAGAGGACTTTATTGCCTAGTCCACCTCAATCTTGTCTACTTTTTAACTACATTTAGCATAACATATTTCTACATTATGCTTATGTTTATATTTTGCTTATATTATTTATAAGCTGTATTTATATATTTAACTATATTTTAACTCCACTTAACCTTCTGTATATTAGTTGAAGAGAAAAAATAATGAAGAAAAAGAAAATTACTCTCCATATCTTGCTTTAGTTTAGCAACAATATGCAAGAAAAGGTGATGAAAAAAAGAAAGGCTGCATTTTGAGTACAGTAGAGCTGGCAATACGACTGCACAGTTTGATATCTTCCTTCAGTTAATTTTTCAGTTGGTCGTACTTGGCCTACATACAATAAAAATATAATTTCTGGAGATACTTTGCATATTTCTGTAACTGTCGAAGCTAATCATGACTTCTTATTTATACTTTAATACTTAATATTTTCTTTTACTTAGAGTTCCATAACTTGAGCCAGAGACAGATCTAGACTTTGATTTGCTCATGTGTATAAACAAGGAACAAAAAATGATTTTTGCGTTTCTTGGTGCAAGATAGAACAGATTGCCAGTATTGTATTTGTCTGAGGAGGATGCCTAGTTGGTACACAGTAGTACCAAGAGTATATTAAACAGTATATATAACAGTATATGAAATGCTTGTCTTCTGTTACAAATAGAAGGAGCATGGGCTTTTCTTCTGGTAGGCCTAGACAATTTATGTTTCTTGAAATCAAGAAAAGCTCCAGGAAGAGGAGAAAGGGAACAGAACTTAGGTCTACTTGCTTAAAAAAATGAAAGCAAAGAATGTATCTTAAACTTGTATTTTAAATGTAAAGTAAAAGAGAAAGAAGTTGCTAAAACAGCTTTAATGAGTATGAAATGCTTAAAAAAGAAATTAAAAAAAATACAACACCAATTTAATCGTAAGAATCTTCACTTTAAAATACACATAATCAATACTGAGAGTTTTTTCCTCATGATGATTTCCATCATACCGAACTGCTTAATGAAAATTACATCTTTCCTCCTAACTAAAAAACTATGCTTGTTGTAGAATCCTTTTCACGAAACCAATTGTCCATTCCCAAGTTCCACACTAAGTTCTTTTATATTCCCCTTTGTCCCTAAATGCTAAAGTTGCTTTCTATTCAAATAAACTTCACATTTCAGATAAAGAAAAGTTCAAGTGTTGACATGAAGCATAGGAAGAACTGGCCACCTAGACCTTGAATGTGGATAATTTGTAAATCTGCTTGTGTAGGCTAGCAGTCATAATAAAAACTCATTAATCATGTAAGGCTGTGGTGCATGCTACTCTACAATAGCCCTGCAGCATTTCTTTGCTGTGGGGACAATATGCTTCATAAACTCAAATTAGTGTGCTGCAAAAGCTAATTGAATGCCTGTGTGATACTTTGCCTAGGGATAACATACACCCAAAAGTCAAATGGTCTTACAGCTTTTATTACTTGGTTAAAAACAGCTGATAGGCTTCTGTGCAACCCAGTAAGTCAGTCTATAAATTATCTGATTTTCTGTTTCTTTTCTATGAGTAGCCTCATTTTTTATTTGAGTATGCAAATTGTCAACCAAAATAAAAAGAATAATCCATTGGTTATCGGCCAGATCTGAGCTCAGTGTGAATATGTGAATTGGAGGTATTCGCACTGCCCAGTTCTGCTTGCTTTCCCTAGGCTTGCTTTATAGTTACAGGAGACCCAAAAAGCAAGTGATAAAGAGTGACTAATTTAGGTTCTTGCTTTCAGATATTTAGATTTTTAGATAACATCCTCCCATGGGTATTTTCTGGGCCACATCTCTGTAAGTCCTAGAAGGCTCACTTACATTCTTCCTCAGGTGCTCTCTCTGTGAGAAGGCTGATAAGAGATTTAAGGTCCAGAATGAAAACAGATCCTCTATCTAATGAATATCAAAAAGCTAATCATCTGTATCTTACTGCCCATGAAAATGATCTTGTTGCTGGATGAGTAGTTCACTGAGCTTTAATTTTGATTTTATATTAATTAAGTTCATTATAAGACTGTGAGCATGTAGAATGGTTTATGATTATTATATTTACTGCACTATTTACTGATATGACTCAAAATACATGTAATGCAACAAAACATTTACCTGGCATAATAATATTAATGTCCTGTTGTATTCACGTCCTACCACAATAAAATAAATGGACTGAATGCATACAAAGGATTAAAACTCTCTTCCCCAAAAGAGTTAGCCCAAAATGGTTAGCAGAATTCCAATTCAGGAAAAAAGAATGCTGATTTTACTCTACTTGTTATCTTTACAGTAAACAGTATTTTTGTGTACTACTGCTGATGACATAACTTAGAATGTTCTACAGAAAAAGAGGCTGTATTTCAGATTTTGGTGATTTGTCCATGTTGCATCCATTCATTGGAGATAGAGGCACGTTTATAATGTTGTTCTTCAAAAAAAGTTTCGTGCCCAGTGTATGGTTCCCACTGGTGTCATAGTTTATTAGAAATGTAGAGTGGAAGACTCCATATCCAGTGTTTTATACCATATTTTAAACATCAGTAAACTTCAGGAAATCAGAGCAAGTATTGTCCAGAACACTAATAATGATTCAGATCCACGTAGTTACCTCTTTAACTTGGCAGTTGCGTGTGAGTTGTGACAAATTAGATACCGACTCTAAGAAATCAGGAAGATTTTGTTTTCATTTCAGAAATTATATCAAATACAGCTATTACATTTTCAGAGGCTAACAGAGTACGTGAAAAAAATAATTTGTAACCTATAGCTACAAAGATTGAGGAAGACGGTCAATAAGAGTGTGAATCTCAAAGCGGCCAGAACTATGCTATTATTTTGCAAAGCTCCTCTAGCAGAAAAAGGATGCTGTCGAACTAGTGTAGAGTCTTTTCCCTCTACCCTGACAGGCTTGCTTATTTCACTTGGTTAAATTAAATTATGGCTATTTAAGCCCTCCAGGTGCAACACAGCCTATCATAGTCAAGTCGACTTCTTTCTGCATAATCAAAAATTAAACTAATTCCACAGTGTTCTTTATAGTTGTTCATTAGAGAGATATCTAAAGCAGGGAAAAAAAGATGCAATATGACTTCAAAACTGCCTTGAACCAGTAATGTCAACAGCAAATTGCTTTTGACCACTTATACACTCAGGTACTCTTAAGCCTTGAAATCCAAGAACATTTAACTTCCTAATATGAATAAATTGGAATGTATTTTAAATTAGTTCCTTCAGTTTTGATTACTACTACTACATCTGATATTGGTGGGAGACGTTTTCTCTAAAGGGTGTTTTTGCACACTATTTTTTCATTCTCCTTAGGTTAGACAGCTATTTAGCTGTTTAGCTTGTCTTCAGCTACCAAACACAAGTGTAGGAAATTGCATTAATTTGGCAGTTATTAGATTTGTTTAATGTTTTTTCATCTCTTACTATTAAATAATTGGATCTGAGAGTTATTTTAAAAGGCAAATGTCTTGCTGTTCCTTAGAAGGATATTAAGAAGAAGAAGAAATGGCTAAAATTTGATTTTGTGAAGGCTTACCTTTGGCTTTCTACAGCTGGAACTGTTGTCCTATGTCACTCAGTTGTCCTAACAGCTGCTAGCTGTGGGTAAACATGAACATGAAGCTGGCAGGATATCTGGATTATATTTTTTGTCAAAAGTTTCAGCATTTTAATTCATCTTGTAAAAACAGATTTAGCGTTTCCCCCCCCCATTGTCCAGTATGCTAATTTGTTTAAAAATTGTAGTACATCTATTGCAATACAATGTTATTTTCTGCAGCACTGAATAAGGCCTTCTATCTTTTTTTTTTTTTTAGCATTTTTAGCAGGTGTGGCCCCCAAAAAAGCAGGTTTATATACCTTAGATAGCATACTGTAAGAGACATTCTCTTGACAAAGAATAATTCTATAAAACACCTTTAGTTCCACGCAAAATCAATTTTCTTAAATAGGTGGGAAAGAAAAAAAATTATAGTTGCCGTACTCTATGTACAACATGAAAGACAACAGTGAATGTATGAATGTTTTCCCTTTGAAATGGATTTACATCAGAAGCGAATGATTAATGTATTTTAGAGGTCTGACAACCTTCCAAGCAATGTCTTTACAAAGTAGTGTTCACCGCAAAGACTAATTATTCAAATACTGTACCCCTTACTCTCATTTGTGGCCCCCTTTTAGTAACTGAGACTGTCAATCTGTATCAGCTGGTTGAAAAATTCCACCAACATTATCTTTTGCTAAAATATGCTACATTGAAACTACAGTGTTTCATAGATCTCTATGATCACTGGTTTTAACAGTTTTATCATAAGAAAGGGGAAGGAACAAGAAAGAGTGCTGAAATTTCCTTTGCCTACAGACCACGGCACTGCTTCTAAGCATAGGATAAATGATGTTGACAACCATAGCTGGGCTTTTCGTGGCTGATTCAGAGTCATTTGGGATGAAGGGTCTTCAAGCAGGAAAGGGAGCGCTGGTGCATCACATTCTGTTAGGGTCCAGGTAGTAGCCTACCTAGGGACTCCTTGAATGTATGATACATTTGTTTTGTACATGAGTAGAAAGTATTTTTTCTTCATTTCAATTCATTATTTGAAATATATGGCTCTGTCCCTGGAGCCATAGTTTTTCTCAAATTGTCCCCTCTACATCCTCAAAATACCTTACAAATAGGTCTGAGGATCTCAACCAGTGACAACTTTTCAACTCAAACAGTTTATTTGGAGTATCTGACTCAGATTGCCAGGTCTGAGGTATCAAATGATCCTTATGGGTCCCTTCCAACTTGAGTTAGTCCATGATTCTATGAAATCAATATATAGTAGGACAGGCTCATCTGTCCATATAATTCAATTGCAAAGAATGTAACAAAGAGAATTGGAAAATGAAGCATTCATGTTAGTCAAATCTTTAAAAGCAAGCTAACAACATTACTTGTGCACAAGAAAATCCTATAGTTCCACATGGCAGAAGTGCAGATGTATTACTGCAGACATAACTGTTAACATTACCATTTCCATAGATTCCAGAATTTTTTATATTAACTTTCCTATTTTTTAACTTCAGCAAAACAAAGAGTATTCCTTCCTCAGTGATGACAGAATACTATAATTCTTTACTCTAATGTGCGATTTCTTTCTAGTATCACATTATGACACTAAAAACCTGCAGTATTATAGGGGTCAATGTATGAAATGTACATGGCAAATCTCACAACACATTAGATTTTGGAAAATACAGCAATATGCCAAAGCAAACCAAATATAAATGAAAGGTTTTTTATCAACACTGAAACTGGGATGGCAAAGAAGACAACAGATACAGCTATTGACATACTGTTCCCTCTGTCCTAAGTCAGAGGAATGGACTTTGTGGCCTCCTGAGCCCTATTTTCTGTGATCAACATACCGTGGCAGAGCTCGCTCACTCTTCGAACAAGTGCATGATGGGTGAGAGCAGACCTCCTGCCTTTTGCTCTGTTTTCTTTCTACCCCCAGCAGCCAGAGGTCTGCTGGTGACCCAAATTATACTTTTGACAGCTGGAGGCATTTAAACCTGAAGCTCAAACCAACAAAGGAACATGGACTGCCTTCCAGAAGTAAAGCTTACATGTTAATAAACCATATAGAAAGGTAGTCTTCATTTTACATCCCATTTGATAAACAGGAAACAAACTTGGCACAAAAAGTTTTTAACCAGTGAAGCTTGCTGCAGTATATCCATTACTGTTACAAAATGGGATTACAGTTATTTTGTGATAGAGTTGTATGCTTCATATATTTTTATTGTTATTTATTTTAAGGAATATTTTTACACCGAGGCATAAAAGATTATATGCTATTACTTGTTTAACAGTTAAATATGACACTGGCAATATTCATCAATGTTTTCCAACTATCATTCCTAAAATTAGTTTTCTAACAGACATTTAGGTAGCTGGACCAATTTTCAGAAATTATGAACATCTCCATTTCCACTAGCAACTCAGTCTATTTACTGTATCAATGTACACTTCCAAGCACAGATTTCAGAAATTACTTTTAGCTATCTGTGTTCAGAAAACTTGGACCATGTTTCTCAGTACTTATGTTTTGGTTTCGTGAGGATTTTTTGCCCCCACTTTTTTCTGTCAGCCCACTGCTGGTGAGTAGATAATGATGATTTCTATTCAAAACACACCATACCTCTTACGATCTTCATCTGTAATGAAAACACACACAGAGATCATAAGGACAAACTGTTAGGAGTTATCAGCTGTGATTCCTACATTTTCCATGGTTTTTCTAGATGTGAATAGAAAAGAAGGGCAGTTGGGAAATCTGAATTTTATTTCCTGCACACGCCTCATTTTACATCTGTAAAATTTTACATCGGTAAAATGAGAGTGAATCTTCCTCTGCCATCTGTGTAGGTCAAGAAACTATGTAAACATGACACCTTTTCAAATAATGCCATAAAATCCTCTGTGGGAGAGATATCTATGCCTTTACAACTGCATCTTCTGGTTTCTCTAAAATTCATAAAATTCATAAAACCTAAAATACTGAGAAGTCTGGTGATGTACATTTGAAAGAGTTATACCAAGAATAATTCTTTTATACATCAGAAAAATCTTAAATAAATTTTAAGGATTTAGTTCCATTGTATTTCCTACCCATTTTTCACATGGCATAGGAATAAATTTTGAAGGAAGGTCCAAGTTTCCTGTAGTAATCTGTGTATCCCTTCTTTCCCATTGTCACAGGCAAAGACAGGTGAACCACACAAGTTATCTTTTTAATAGGTTATTCTTAACATAAGCATTGTCAGACAACACAGTCTTTGTTACATATAAAGATCTTTCAAAATGGTATGACAGAAAGAGAGGTTTATGAGTTCCTTCGCTAAGCAAGGAAGATGCAGTAATTGAAAGTGCCCACGGGCTTGGAGATTTATTGTTAAGGGAAGTGTGCTGCAAACAAGAGTAACATTAAGGATTTGACTGTAATAATTCAATCTATCTTACTTTACAAAAACAACTTCTAAGTTTGCAAGTAGTATGGTCTTGTTTACAAATAATTTACAGCCTTCATGATTTCGGCAGCTTTCAAAACCTCCCAGATGAAAGGAATTTTTATAAAATATAAGATATTACCACCAAAGCACTGGTCACAAGTGTGTAGTTTAAACCAAGTGCGTTTTTCATTGAAATGGGTTCAACCTCTGTGCACTTGAGTGTGTAGGAATAAGAGTAAAACAGCAAAGCAGAGTAATCTTCCTTTGCAGCTGGACAAATAGATGCAGGTGGCATTACTGGATTAGGAGTTGGGAAGTTGCAAGATCGGATGAACTTCAAGATGACTAGAATTGGAGGCGACAGTCACATCACCCTGCACTAAATTCTTGAGTACACCTGGGCAGTTCCAGTCTTTTTCTAAAGTTGGTCCTTTTCTTTCTGTAACTTAAGCACAGAAGGGTGCTACTCACAGCCACCCAGCTGCGCAGGCCACATCAAGAATGGGCACACAGGCTCTCCTCTTGGCTGAGCAAGTCTCAGCTCTCAGTAAATGATGATCCTTTTTAAAAACAGCAGTAGGAACTATACAAACCACTAAAATACATTAAAGGAATTTCGCTAGAAAGGGAAAATATGCAGTTGTGGAAGAACAGGATCACAGCAATTTGTATTTTAAAGAATCTGGTTTTCTTTGCCTAGGACTTCTCTTTGTTATATCCCAAACACTGAAAAACAGCACTATGCTTGCAAAATGAAAAATGCATATTACAGTAAGGCCATACTTCTTTTCTCAGGAATAAAATGTGCTTCCTTCTAGACATAGCATTCATCTTAAATTGATCCTAAGGGAAAAAGAGGGTGGAAGAGCTCACTTAGCAAAATACTAAATACTTAGCACATACTAAACGTTCAGATCCCATATCATACATGGTATGATGGAAGGGCTATCTTCTGCCCCTCCTTTCCCCTTCCTACTGCTTGTGGCACTATATTCACAGAGCACAGCTGCCTGCCATTCGGTGCACAGACACATCTGTGTAATGAGTCAGCACAATCTTTGCAATGTAGGCATATATTCTGATAGAGTGACAGACGTTCCTTATGTCCCAGAGCACAAGATTAAAATCTTCATCAGAGACATTTGATTTCATAGGTTGTAATTTTTACAGAAGGATCACAGATCTGTCATTTGAACACACAGAGTACTCCACAGAAATATCCAGATGCACTGTAAGATTTGTCTTGGATCAGACAAGGAAAGGAAAAGATTAGATAACCCACTTGATCTTACACAGAAGCATATGCTGCTCCAGAGGAATCATTAGAAACACTCTGGACCTTAAGGACAAAATTGTTAAGCCAGTACTTAAGTGACACCGTTATTTTGCTATTACTTTTTAAGATGGTAGCAATGACATTGCTACTATCTTTACAGTCTGCTGTTCAGCACAGCACATGGTACAAAGATAAGTAAAGTATGTGAGTTTGTGGTATGTAAAACACATGAAAGCAGGTCTTTAAAACTATCTCGAATAATTAGAGTCATCAGAATATATAGTTTAATTAAACAAATATAAAAGGTGCATTAAGAGAATTATTTTTCAAGGTTCTCATCACTATCTTATCTGGGTCTCCTGATGTTGTTGCTTAAAGAGCTCATTTATTCATCTACTTAGAAGTTGTTCAGAGAACGAAAAGTACTCTCAATTCTGGTACACCTATTATGCAGGGGTAGTTAGTAAGAAGATGTACTAAATAGCCTTTTATACCTCAAAAGCACATTACAATAGTGATAGATGGATGGGCATGCCAGTGTGGGGAAAAAAGGGAAATGAACTAAAGACTGTTCCATTTTCATGGCAATTCCTTTCTTAAGCACCCCCCAAAAGAAAAAAAAAAAAAAAAGAAAAAAAAGATGTGATCTATCTATAGTGGAGATGGTGACAATTAAAAGAAAAGGCTACACCAATCATCTATTGATTCACTGCTATACAACAGTCTTTATCACCAACCAAAAGCACTGAAAAATGTTGTTGCCTAACAAGGAGGAACAATCACTAGAAACATTTTAATTTCCTCCTTTGTGTATAATAATGTCAAAGACCTTAAATACTTCTGTGATGGAGAACAAGATAGACAGGCAGATACGGAGCAGGTCTTTTAGTGAAAAGATACAAATATACTTTGTATTAATTAATTAATTCAATTCACACTATCCCTGTGAAATATTAGAACAAATTTTATAAAAGAACAAATTAGGGCATAAAGAAATTCAGATTCTTCAGCCTTTGAAGTTGAATGGTAAATTTTCTACTGAGCTGTTGCAGAATTAGGCAGTAGACTGGTCTTTAGATCACACAATAAGGAACTGTCTGAGTCAAGATTGGAAAAGTAACAATGAGGAACCCTTTCAGCAGTGTGTATTTATTAAGAGAATTCATTACTGCGGGAACAGATACAACTAGTCACCAGAAAGTTGTCCAAGACTTGCTATATTCACCTACCATTTAGAACTTGCACGGAATTTATCCTGTTCTTTTAATTTTACCATACAATTTTATATAACTAAAGTAATATGATTTTGTCCTTCGTGTTCTCGCAAATCAAGCACTACTGCTATATATTTATTTATATTCAAGAACAGCCATAAAAACCTTTTCATCATATTTCTGTTTTCCTCTCTGTCATTAGCTTTTTTGGTTTTTTTTGGTAATAGAACAAAGTTAAATGAGTTTTCACTTTCAAATCTTCATCTACAAAGTAGTTCTTTACAGTAGTTACATTGCAAAAAGTTTAAGAACAGTATATACCGGCCCTCAGGGCAGATCAAAGCATGAGGAAAACAAAGTTGGCAGGTGAAATAGAGCTCATCTGGGAAATGGATTGCTTCTTTGTGGTCTAAACCTTAGAGATGGAATGGTTTTACAACCTGCAAGACTTGATACCAGTGTGCTATTGGACTTTCAAATCAGTTCTTCTCCCATTTCCTACATCCCTTGTTACCTGCTTTAACAAATGCAAAACTTAGTCGACACCTCTGGTTTCTCGGGGAAACTATACAAAAAGGTAACTATAAACAAACGTTGAAGGTAAAAATCACCAGATTGTCTGAACATAGTTTCATATATTCACTGAAGACAGAATACAAAAGGCAAAGGTATGTTTTCACCAACTGGGATTTGAAACTGGGAACCCTTAAGTAGTCAGAGAAGAGGAAAATCCAAAATTGAAGTGAAACGTGCAAGGAAAGCTATCTTGAAGAAGGCAATCGTTGCTAGCTCTAGTGTTTGGTGAACTTACAAGCTGTGCTCCCCATCTTTCTCCAGTGGATAAACGTGTATTTTAATGCAATTTGCAATGGAGTTTGGGACTTATTACCAGCTGTCAAGAGATCAGTTATTGAGAGCTTAACTGACAGTGGATAATTAGCTTCTCTATGAACAGTGATTGTGTTTCACTCTGAAGATAGTGTAGTAAGAAAATGAAGCATATGGCAAAGTCAATTATGATTTTTTCTCAAAACTGTTTTTAATGGTATTTAACTATTGATCTGTTGGGTTCCAGTTTACTTTGATGGGTGTGCAATTATAAGAAGCTATTGTATTTAGGTTGGTTTTTATTTTAACTCCTTATACCCTATTTAAATGTAGAGAAATTAGTATATTATTATTCCAAAAAAGGCTATTCTTTAGTACAATTTATGGAGCAAATGAGAACACTTCACAGGGCTGCAGAATTATCAACAAACAGTTTATAGTTTTGTCATGGCCTTAAGGCAGGCTGAGTGATCCCTATTACTTTCAATATTCAGTGGAGTTAATGCTGTCTTGGAACTAAACATATTGAAAAAAGTCTTCTAATGCCTTTTCTGAAAGTATTCTTTCTGCCTTTGTCAAGTAATGCAATGAGAAATTATCACAGCATTTTAGATAGTAAGTACCAGCTGAGGAGCACAGGGTTATCCTAGGAGGCAGAGAAGAACACAGCCTGGTACTTCTGCTTGCATACTTACATTTGCGTAAAACATTGTTTGCAGACCTGTAGTATAGCAGGATGCCTATTGGATTAATAATCTTAATGTATCTGTATCACTCTTGTACAGATACAACTAAACTAAACAATAATATAAAATTACATATTTTACTAAAAACATACCCTGTGTCCCTGTCCTTACTGGAAGGTATTAATATAGCGTCTTGTTTCCTCATTTTTCAAATAGAAGTTTGTCAGAATATTTTGAAACACTAACTGCTTTCTAACAATGATGAAGAAGTCTGAAGAAGACAAGCAAGATGGTAATTTCTCTTCTCAATTTGGCCATTGACTTTCTATGTGATACTGGCCAAACCAAGACTTTAATGTCTAGAGGTTTAATTTCAGACCCTTTCAAAAGGTTAGAATTCCACAAAGCAGGAGACTGGAAGTTTATTGCAATGAGTCATCAAAAGTTAAGAATCTAAAATTTCTAATCTAATTAGTTTAAAATTGGTATTAGAGTCTCAATATTCTGGTTTCTCTAATAATACTAGACAGAAGTAACCTGCTTTACAAAACACAAAGTCCTCTGAAAAGGGAGTCATAAAAATACTGGAAACCTATTTCTATTAATGTAAGAAATTAATTCCTTACAGATTCAAGTTACAGTTTTAAAGAAAAAAGGGACATAATTGCATGGATACAAAAATATTTATTCTCACATCCCACTGGCCTTTTAAGTCACATACATTCCAAAGCCAACAACCTGGATTCACACATCAAGTCTGGATTTGTTCACAGTTAAAATCTTTTTGAGGAAACTCTTTCTTTTCCATACAATATTATACTAAATAGGAAGTTTATTTTCTGTATTACAGCACTATGTTATATAGCATTATACCACCATCCAACTATTCTCATGGATTAAACAGAACTGTTGTCACTGATGAGCTAATTCAATTCAATTCAATTCATAGAATCATAGAATCATTTAGGTTGGAAAAGACCTTTAAGATCATCAAGTCCAACCGTTAACCTAGCACTGCCAAGTCCACCACTAAACCATGTCTCTAAGCACCACATCTACCTGTCTTTTAAATACCTCCAGGGATGGAGACTCAACCACTTCCCTGGGCAGCCTGTTCCAGTGCCTGACTACTCTTTCAGTGAATAAGTTTTTCCTAATATCCAGCCTAAACCTCCCCTGGTGCAACTTGAGGCCATTTCCTCTCATCCTATCACTTGTTACTTGGGAGAAGAGACTGACCCCCACCTCGCTACAACCTCAACTCTGAACACCTACTTTCCTTACAAAGCAAGGAACATCTGACAAAAGCACAGAAAATAAAAATTCGCTTTCCTTCCTACCTTCCCTCTTCTTCAGGAGAAAGAAGCAGCAGGGCACTGTAAACTGAGACTTGCATTTCTTGGTATTCTCAAAGTATCTGTGGCTGTAGATAAGGCCATGCCAAAGAAGGTACACCTCGAAGTGACTGTGCCTGTAGATAAGCCCACACTGCAGCAGACACACCCCTGAAGAGATTATCATTCATGAATAAGTCCACGCTGGAGCAGGTACTCCCATAAGGGACTGTGGTCCACAGATAAGTCCACACCAAAGCAGGGATGAGGGGTGGAGTTCCACCTGAACCCTTGGAGGGTGAGCCTCACAAGAAGCAGTGCAAATGCAGCAGTGACCCAACCTGACCTGCCTTTGGTGTCCATTAACCGCACACAACATGCCACCTGTCCTGTTCTGAGTGACCACCATAACAGACGGAGCCTAAAATCATGGGCTAAATAAACTCAATGGACATTTTATGGACATTTTACAGGGGTGGCCCAAAGACTAAGGAAGGTGATGGGTAAAGGAGGATGTACTGGACAGCATGGAACCTGAGCATGATACAAATGGTATGGAATAAGGCATGGAGATTGTACTGGTTTTAGCTAGGATAGAATAAATTTTCTTCATAGTAGCTTGTATGGAGCTATGTTTTGGATTTGTAACCAAAACAGTGTTGATAACACAGGGGTGTTTTAGTTATTGCTGAACAGTGCTTACACAGCGTCAAGGCCTTTTCTGTTTCACACACTGCCACACCAGCAAGTAGGTGGGGGTGCACAAGCTGAGAAGGGACACTGCTGAGGCAGCTGTCCAAAGGGATATTCCATACCATATAACATCACACTCAGCATTAAAAACTGGGAGGGAGGCAAATTTGCCAGGCCTGCCACTGCCCAGGGACTGGCTGGGCATCAGTCAGCTGGTGGTGAGTAATTGGTTTTTTTGCATCACTTTTTTCTTGGTTTTGTTTTTCTTTGTCTTTATCTCAACCCACAAGCTTTCACACTCTTACCCTTCCGATTCTCTTCCCCGTCCCACTGTGAGGTGTGAGTGACGTAGCTGCCTACCGGGGCTAAGCCGCAACACTTGGATAGGCATCACTTCTAGTGGGTCAGAGCAGAAACTGTCTGGTCTCCAAACCCATCCAATACAAAGCGTGCCTGTTGATGCAATCAGTGGAGATATCCAAGTCAGCTGTGTTGATGTACCATTTTATTTTTTGGATGCATATACCCTGTTTTGGAAAACAACCTGAAATCTCAAAAGAAACTGCACAAAGATTTAGGGTTCTTGAACTGATAGACTTATGGGCCACTAAGTCACTTCACTCAAGGTTTTTAAGAAAAAATTGTAAAGTTCAGAGGCCACTGATACAGCATCTTTATAGCAGTTGCTTTCCGTGACTAAGAGTTTAGCCTGGATTTAATTCAGAGGGCCAAGAAGTCAGATGTGAGCAGATATACTACCAAAAGAGTATTTCACTGTGTGATGAGACCAAAGCCAGAAGTGATAATATCCAATTCCACTCTGATGGCTTTTATCTGTAGATCTCAAGATGCTAGTGATATTCCACTAGCTAAGTACTCTATATTCAGCTCAGGAGGAGGTCAAGGGCAGAACACCCATGGACTTTAAAAGTTTGCCGGACTGAGGCAGATGTATCAAAACATATTACTCCAGTTTCTGCCTTACATAATAAATTGTGGGCCAAAGGAGCAGTAAACCATCAACCACCAGCCTGATAATTGCATTTCTAATGAAAATGTGTGCCCCTTTTGTGTCATTTCTACTGTAAAACAGCATGCTAGTACCCACTAGTGAACAGTGCACTCAGCAGAAGCATAACTAATAGGAGGAATAAAAATTATGTCCCTGATGGTGTATTTTTTAATGTATTAAATAATGATTAGGGGCAAAGGGCAAATATTCAGCAAGCAACCAACAGGGGAACAAAAAGACACTGATTCAGTAAGCGAAGACCATTAAAAATCTTAGCGTAGCCCTTCTCTGAAATCTTCTCCCACTCATCATAAAAGTACTGAAACATATCATCCTTCATTTTGATTGAAGCTAGTCTCTTCTCCAGATGTTAAGGCTGTTCTGTTATCTGTTACTTTGTCATATATATTCCTGAAAATATACTGTCAAAAAGACATACTTGCGTGTTGACAGCTTAGATATTAAAAAGCAACTCCAGTTACAGTTGGCCAAATTTTTGATTAGCTCTTCAGTAAACAAAGGGCATTATTACTGACAGTAGGTGATTTCAGACAAGATAGGTGTATGTCATAGCACAACTTTCAAGCCTGTGTTGCATATTATGGTATGTTAAGAGATAGCACGAGCATCTGTAAGAACCCTGTTGCCAGGCTTAAATAGAGACAAGGGTAAGAATCCAATCTGCTAAACAGAATTTCTCAATTGTACTCCACTTTCATATTGAACATATTGAAATACCTTTATATATAGCCACAAATTGTTCTTAGGTAGACCTGGATGGAATAGGATATCATTTGGGGCCTTTATAATATTTCTGATCCTTTACAAACGTTGGCTGAAAAAAAAAATGTACACAGAAAAAATGGCAATTATTTCTTCTATAAAAGGAACGCCATAACACAGACAAACGGATGTTGCAGGAGAATTGCCAATTATACTTGGCCTGGTTCAAAAGGTTAATGATGAAATATATCTCTGGCTTATATTTCAAGAAGAAAACTCGCAGTAAGGCAAAATTATTCATTGTGAATCAAGTAAAAATGTTTCCTTTGGTCTTTCTGTAGCTATTACTAACAATTCACTACTACAAAATGCTTTCTGCTGTTGAAACAGGTATGCTTAATCCTCTAAATTAAATTTAAATACTTTCAGACAGAATGCACTAGATTTTTTTTTTCTTTATCTGCTACTTATGTACTTCTAATGATGTAAACAGAAATGAAGGACATGGGAATGATCCTCGTTAATCCAATAATACTTTGTGGTTAGACCAGGTCACGGGACTATTTACAATAAAAAACTTCATTTTCTCTATGAGTTGGTTTGGGAAAAGACTGTTAAAAGACAACAATTTAGATGAATCTAGATAAAACATCTCCTGGTAAACAAGCTGTTAAAAACAAGAATTACTTGCCCCATTAGTTGTGGCTAAGTTAGAGTGGTTTGGCAGGCTGAGACTAAGCAGAATAAAAGCAGGCAAAAACTCTCCTCCTGTCCAGGGGATGGAAAATATCCATGAAGTATTTTGAGGAGCCAGCCAAGCTAGACTTCACTGCAACTCTAAAATAAAACACACATGCACAGTATGAAATGCACACCAATTAACTCTTTTTGAACTTCTAGGGGGAAAAGAAAATGTGAGGTAAAATATTATTTAAACATGCAGCCTGTTCATCATGCTGTTGTGTTTCTTATTCTTGCTGTTCCTTCTATTAAGAGAGTTGTCTGTTGACGGCTCTCAGAGAGACGACTTGGAGACACCCAGCACACTTATACACTGCCGTGAAAATTTAACTAATCCAAGACTCCATCCAAGAGCAGCATAGCTGTTAAACCTAGAAAGGCTGGGCACAAAACTGAAGACGTCATTTAAAGAACCAGGAAACTTCAATATGACAATAAGAAACCAGTGAACTAGAACAATTAGTTGAAAAACTTCTAAATTGATTTTTTAAACTTCTTTTACTACTCTTGGAAAAAAAAAACAACCACAAACCAAAACAACACGCCAAAAAAACCCCAACCACAAGAGTAAGATATATATTCACTGGAGTGTCCATTCAAATAGATTAACTGCTATTAAGACTAAAGGAAATTATATACAAACTCCTTTGTATCTTGACAGAATTTATTCCTTTGGGAAAGAGTTGGTATCATTGCTAGTCTGCAAAGGTATAATTTAATCATTAGTTCACATACATGATATAGTCAGTTTATTGAAAATATTCTAAATCCTATTGTTGTATCATGTACACATGTTCAACTCTCTCACATGAGGGAAGCACCTAACAGTGAGCTGCTGCCAGAAGAGACACCAGCATTTGTGAGAATTAAGAGCTTTTAGCCTGTTTTTTTTCAAGTACTTTGAATTTTACAAATCTTATTGTCAGAAGTCTTTAAAGGATTTGATTTGCTAAGAATATATCCCTGTAGAAATAAAACACCTATAAGATATCTCAAGTTGGATGTTTAAAAATTTGTAGCTATTTTTAAAGGCTCTGGCTTCTAATAAGTATCCATCTAGAGGAGAAATGTTTGAAGATGAAAAGCAATTTTATGTTTAAACTGAGATTTCGTAAACAAAGCAACACTGTTATGCAGTTACCTTGCACATTTCCTTCTTTTCCCCCATTAGATTTCTCTTACAGTTTGATATTTCAGTTGCTTTCAAAAGTATATCTGCACAGTCAGACTGCTGCAGCAAAGTGTATCTTTATCACGTATAGTGCCCAGGACAAAATCTTCAGTCAAAAAACCCTCACCAAAAAAATATCAAAAAACCCCAGCCCTTTCCCATGACCTGAAATTTGTCACAACTCAGGTATGGACACATAATCACAGAGCAAGCTTCAAAGAGGTGTCTGACACAACATGTGCCAAAAACAACATTAAGAAGTTAACAGTAACAATGACACAAATAAATCCATTGAAGTTAAATCGTAAAAACTGTTCTGAGTAATGTATGCTTCAAGACAAACTTTTTGATCAGTTTTAACACAACTCTAGAGATCCGCATTTGGGAGTGAACTGACATTTGCTCCAGGTCACACCACCATCTAAGCATATTACACAGGTGACATGCTTCACCTGAAGACAAGGAAAGGCTATTGCTCACTTTGACCTGTCAGCCCAATTGACATCAAAGTTGTAAAGAAAAATAGAAGAGGGTGAACAGGAAAGCAAAGAAAAAAAAATAAGTAACAAAAAGGAAGACCTGGAAAGAAAATGTCTTGCCATAGAGGACCTCTCTGCTTAGGTCGTGAACTCATGTCATATTCTCATGATAGTTGGCAATAAATATCTGTTAACCTCAGACAGAAGTGAAGCATAGTCAGGATAGTCAATATTAATTGCTGAAATAGAGCACACTGATGCAAAAATAAAGACTGTGTAATGATTAAAGGATACCATTGATGATAAACTGAATATAGATGTGGGGAGACACGAGTTCCTGAATTTTAATGTCAATTGTGAGAGTTTATTAGGTGACCTTGGCAAGTCACTTGCCCTCCTTGTTCCATAGACCCACACAGAACATGAAATAACATTTACAGGTTTGGATACAAAGCAGCGTGCCTACAGCTACTATAAATCTAATTTTTCGTAGACATCATCTTTGTATATACTCAATGTGCTTTCCAGATGTAATTTTGGTAAATGTGTCCAGGTACTTCATGATTCAGACATTTCCTATAGCCAACCAGACTAACATATGGAGAGCCATGTGAAGGGGAGGGGCTGGCAGTCAAAGGAGGCCAGTGAGAGGTTTCACTTGGGTTTTGCCATCACAAATATGACCGCCTTATGAATACCTGTTTATTTATATTGATTAATTCAGGTTAGATTCACGGAGAACTCAATAAAATGTTGCACATGCCAAAGGAAGATAGGAATATCATGAAAATCTGTTGATTAGGTTTTGCTTAGCACAGAAGAATTATGTAGAGACACTATGTTTCAGCCAGTTTGGGCTGCTTTGGAAGAAGCAAGAGCAGCAAGACATATTTTAAAGGCATGCTGGGGCAGGGCAAAGGGAAGAGAAGAAAATCTGTGAATAATACATAATAATAATATCAAATTATAAAAGTTAGGATCCAGGAAATTACCATGAGTTCCTATTTACAAAAATCAATTTTGAGAATTGAGATTTAGTCTACAACATCTATTTGGCTCAATAATTATGCTCAAAATAACTGATAAATGTATTTAGCAAGAATAGTTATTAAATTAAATGTCTTGTTTTGTAATCTAGTTTTACTGACAATAAACCCAGACATCCTAAAACTGCTTCAATAGAGCGTGCTGATCAAAACTTTTTAGGAAAAGTTTGATTTATCTCCAGCAAGGTATTTTGAAGTGCATTACAGTAGGAATAACTTTGGTTTTGTGAATTGACTGAATTGTTCTATTATCACATGTTATCTCAACTTTTTTTTTTTTTTAGTAGTAGTTGCTGATGAAAGCAGAACACTGGCAAATGCATCCTTCTTCCTCCAAACTAACTTGAGGACATACCACATACTCTAGACTGATAACTAAATATTGTTTTGAAGAACCAAGTTAAACAGCAATTTAGAATACAAAAAGATGAAAGATTAGGAAATTATTTTTTTAGTGTTTTAGAGATCAGTAATGCTAAAAAGCACAACAGATAAATTATTCCTGTTATCTTGTTTGATTTCCAAAGAAAACTAAAGGAATCCTTACTGAGGGAATATCACTGTGACAGTCAACACTGATGCATCACCAGTTTCAGCCCCCGTATTTGGAAGCTCTGAATGCAAAATGTTACTGTTTCCTGTGGGTAATTTCCCACATTGAATAGCCTGTATCAGATATTACAAATCTCTATATTGTTAAAGTACCTTAGGTGATAAGTGCACAGAAATAGATACAAATAAACTACCACAGCTTCAATATTCACTTTTATCTTTCACAGAGCCAGACTTATTATACAAATATATGATCATACAATGCATCTTACACTTTTTAGCTGCACACTATATTCTGATAATAGTTATTTACATAATTATTCTTTCTGCAGGGAAAATATGGCGCACTATGAAAAACATACTCAGGAAAAAGTCATTAGACAATTACTCACACAATACTCTGGAGCTAAATCCACAATACTGTGCAAATAAGTAACTTCCTCAATGTACTTCTGTGAAGGAAGGTTATCCTAAGTGAGTTATCAATTTTAAAGTCAAATCTCCCTAGGTGTGGAGGCAGACGGTAAATTTCATAGAACTTACATGCACTTACCAAATAAACAGATCAATTTTGTATAGCCATTAGAAGTACAATTACTCCTTTGTTAGTTTTTTTGCCTCTTTCTACCGTCCTTCTTGCTGATGTTTTGCAAGAAGTAGAAATGAGTCCAAGTCCATTTCCCAAACCTCAACCTTGGAGTACTTTGGACTTAAGAAAGGTGAACCACGTGCTAACTGTGGGACAATTTTTGTTTTGCTTTTTTGTCGTCATTTTGATCTTAAACTGCTTTAATTTTTGAAAGTTTCAAACAACTTACACAAAAAAGAGATGCATGTTTGGCTCGCATACCGTGTGAGGATGGTCAAGTAATAAATCCACATTCTACTAGATTACTCGTGCCTTTTAAGACAGACCAAAGTGAGTTTACTTGCCTGAGGACAGTTTGGAGGACAAAGACAAAAAAATGAAATTGTTTGCTGCAAGGCAGTAATGAGTATGATCTTTGTTGCCCACCACATAAGGTTTCTTTTTAAAAGGCAATTCAGGGCAGATGGAAGAGGTGCAACTTTCTAGCACAGGAGTTACTGTGCAATAACTCCTTTTCTGAGTACCCCTCCTCCCCAATAACCATATGTGCATGGGGCTTATCTCATAAATAAGTTCATAATTATTTCTTACAAAGAAAGATGAGAAGAAACTCATATTCCAATAACCATCAAAGGATTTCCCCAGAGAATTCTGGTGAGCTCAACAGGACCACTTAGCTGCAAAGAAACCACTTATGCGATTCAGGATCTGGGGAGTGTTCATAAACCCCATGGACCAGTACTAAATCAGCTGCATACAAATACTCGTAGGATGTTGAAGTGGCTACGACACTGGGCTGGGACTTAATCAAATCTGGTGGTTCTGTGCAGCCCGGATGACCTTTCTTATTCTCCTATAATGGCCTGTCCTCCTTTACCAATTTAAGTCATTCTTCTGGGAAAAGCTGTGTTTCATTGTCCACCTGGGGCCCCAGCCTTTGTTGTGGTTTCTAGAGGCTATTACAATAGAGATCAAAATAATAGGGGGGGTGTCTTAATTTGAGGAACAAACCTGTGGTGTCAAAGACTAGCTCTTACTCAGGCTTTTAACAAACAGGTGGAAAATACACCTCTGAATGGTCTGTGAACATAGTCCTTAGCTTTAAATAAATGTTGATGCTGCTAATAACTAAATATTATTGCCCTGAGCCAGCAGGTTTTGATACAGTTCTGTATATTCCTTACAGTTATTTGCCCCCTAGTTGTGCTTGTTTTCTTTTGAAGAATAATTAAGATTTAATGGCATATTTTCACAGGTTTTTTCTGCTTGCTTTCTTGCTGCCTACTGTGCTGATTGCTTGTGTCTGATCCTGGTCATTACAAGAACTGTACAATAATTGCCTATCTGGTGACTCGTTAATGAAGGTCCCCAGAGAGATGAGAAGCTGTTCTTTTGAAGTTCATCATGTTTGCTGTTGGCCTTCTAGTTTAATCTATACATTCAGGACACCTTATTCAATTATTGGAAACTCCTTTTTTCTAAGGATATAGACACCTTGTAAACAAGGTCCTTTATCTCTGCTAACAACATGGCTTACATCTGATAAATCAAAGCATTTTACACACCAGACACACACTTTTCATCTTTGAAAAGCCAGGATGGTTCAGAAAAAGAAACCCAAAACATTCTGCTACAAACAGGTGTTTTGAATCAGGGAATTACCTCCAAAATGCAGCATTTCAAACATCTGAAATTCAGCAACATATTGTAACAAAAAGCTCTGTTCATGAACACACATTTTCCAATTCTCAGATGTCGTTTTTTCTCTTTTAAAAGGAGCTTTATAAGACAAAGAATTTAGAATTTAGAATTTTCTGTGAAAGAAAAGTTTGAAATAACTTAAAAAAATGATCATAATATTTGGCACCAAGTCAACCAAAAGCTTCCAGCTATTTATTTCAAGGCATCTAACCTGCTCTTGCAGACAGGCAGACAATCCACAACTTATCCTTTATCCCTCCCCTAGCCCACTGCTACCGAGGAATGAGGGTTTCCTCCTCTCAAACGCTTATCTCTGACTCCCTGCGCTTATATACCCCACCAACAGTAACCCATGATGTCTCCAGAGCATCTCACCAGTTACCTGATGAATGGATTTTTGAGAGACCTATCTAAGTTTGACCAGAAATTTATCAAAATGTTTTACAGCACATTCTGGTTTTGACAAATGAACCTGCCAGGGAAAAGACTGTTTCAACCAAACCTTCCTGTGACTGTACCACTGGAAATACTCAGCATCAGTTCAGACAATTAGATTTTTGTTTTGTTTGTTTGTATGGTAGATGGCAGTACACAAAGGTGCAGGGTAGCACTTTGTCTTTGGTGAAGGGCACAATGAAGGTGATTAACTGCTTCGTTTTTATTATCTGTGTCATTTACTCGATGATTCTTTTTCTGCAGTTGTGCTATCCTTACAAGAGAGCTATCAGCCTGCATGGGGAGGTCCACTCTTTGTATTCACAAGTCTGCTTCATTTTCTCAGTTTGTCTACATATAATTTAACAGGAAAGGAAATAGCTGAGAGTAGAAGGAAGTCTCCAGAATGAGGCCTCTGAAAGCGAGGAGCTCTTACTGCCAACAAATGCAAACACATGCTCTAGAAGGCTCAGTCACTGGGAGTCCCATCAATACATCAGGACTTGAAAGATCCATGCAAAAAGTTTCTCTGGGTGTCTAAGGAGAACATCAGGAAAAGATGTATCCCTTCTGATTTGAGGTTAGATAGCAGTGGTAAACAAGCATGACAGCACTACTGTAAAGTTAAGCAATCAGGCTGGCAGAAGTTAAGGACAAGTTTTGCATAAAAGCAATTATAAACAGATACAAATGGGGAGAACTTAACAGCTCCACAACAAATTTTAGTTAGCCCAAAACACCTGATGACAATACTGCACCCTCTTGGGCACCTGTGCTACTACCTGTTTGCATACAGCCTGACATTTTGCAGAGCACCAGTCTAACGGTTCTCATCAGCACAGCACAAGAAATCTCATTTTAAAATTCAAGCAACAGTTCTGTATTGTGGTTACTTGTTGCTATCCTGAATATTCCGATCTACAAGAAAAAGAATTCTGAATTTATTTGCATAATTGTGCAAGGAATTATGGGAATCGAAACAGTACAAATGAGAATAGTCGCTGAATCTTAACACCACTTGTCATGGCAACTAAATAGTGGGGAGGATCTGGTGGATCAAAGCTAAGTCTGTATTACCCCCTCACTGGCTGAAAGCAAAAAGCAGCAGTTGGTGGGTATGGCTGACACTGGGTTGTCACTAAGTGACTGTCATATGTATGTTTAGTCGCACACAGTGAGTTTGTGTTTAACTTGTTTAACCAAGTTTCACTGTACAATCTTTCTCACTACAGAGTGATGCGGAATACAGCATTTCATACCTCTTGAAATGCAGTCACCAAACAGAAGAGATCCCCAGGACAAGCAGCTGGTAACACCAGTATATTCCTGGCCCTGTGGATTTGAATGAAGACGCACGATCGATATTTCTGCAACTGCAAGCCCTCCTTCAAAATATATTAAAAAATGAACATTGGCTGTGAAAAAATCCATGCTGCTGAAGATTTGATACTTACTCAAGAGATCAAAACATGTATCTAAGGCATATTGTTAAATAAAAATAAATATTTTGCTCAAATCAAACTAGTAGCAAATCCTATCCCCATACATCAGTGTTTATAACAAAATAGTAAGAAAACTGTTAAGCATCTTTCAAAAAAGTTTAGTTACAGAAAATTTATTTGCCACATGCAATTGCTCTGTGCTATACATTTTTGTAGGCCATTTTGGTAGCAAGTTGATAGAATCATTTATTGATTCCTTACGTATTGACATAATAATTTGCTCTTTTAAACCATTCATATTTTAACAAATCATCACTCACAAGTTTTCCTGACCTCTTTACTTACCTTTGATGTGAAATGATAGAGGAATGTTTGGAGTTTTACTTAACTGCTGATTAAAATAACCACTATTTGAAAGACAGAATTACTGGGGCATCAGGAATCTCTTAAATGAGGTGGAAAAATCCTGTGGAGTGTAATATATGCATGTGATTAAGAGCTCTTCCCTGATCGGGTTTCCTCTCCTACTGTCTATTATAAAGGCATTAGGAAAGTTGCATCAATTAAGACACTAGGCCTGAAATATAAAAGTACTCCATTTTTCAGGGAAAGCACAAATAAAGGACAATGCAAGATCTAGATCTCCCTTGGTATGACCTTCCTCATGAAAGAAACCCAATGACTTGCACAAATTTTCTTGAGATTCCTTTCAAACAACCATTCAATGAACAAACCCTAGAACAGCCACCAATTAGTCAGTATAAAAATTCAATTTTGAGCTTTGCTGAGGAGATTCTTGCACCTTGCTTTTATTTATCAGTTCACTTAGAGCAGGCATTACCACTGCCCTTTACAACAGAGGCTACACATACATTCTGCACAAATAAAACCTCATTCAAATTTGACAGTTAAACTACCCAAACTCAAATAAATTTTCTCTGCTAATTCTATAGAAGAATGAATTATAGTTTGCATATCTTTTCATAAAATGCATAAAGTAATCCTGAGTTTCAGAATGGAAATCTTCTTCATAGTGTTAAAGAGGTACATTTAACATCACAACCTGTTGCAACTGGACCTTATATTTTTAGCGTCAAAACATTTTTAAAAGACTGTGTAACTGATTCTACTATTTGTGTTGGTGTTTCTTTATTTCTCAGTGGACTTAATAGTCTGGGAACACCAAATATTTTCAGCTAAATCTCAGCACTAGTCTCTAGTCAAGCTAGAGATGGTAAAACTCATGTTTCCTTTGTTACCAAGCTTCCTTGGAAATATTTCCAAAGGATTCATCACAGAGTTATCTGGACAAGTAATTTATTTTGTTTTGTTATTCTATAACAACAGGCAATGCTCATAGTCACTAGCATAATGGATGTACATACAGACTGGGGAACGAGGGGCTGGAGATCAGCCCCGTAGAGAGGGATCTGGGGGTTCTGGTCGACAGCAAGTTGAACATGAGCCAACAGTGAGCCCTGGCAGCCAAGAGGGCCAACCGTGTCCTGGAGTGCATCAAGCACTGTATTGCTAGCTGGTCGAGGAAGACGATTGTCCCGCTCTGCTCTGCACTGGTGTGGCCTCATCTTGAGTACTGTGTGTGGTTTTGGGCGCCACAGTACAAAAAGGATACAAAGCTACTAGAGAGTGTCCAGAGAACAGCCACAAAGATGGTGAAAGATTTAGAGGGGAAGCCATACGAGGAGCAGCTGAAGTCACTTGGTCAGTTCAGCCTGGAGAAGAGGAGACTGAGGGGAGACCTCATCGCAGTCTACAGCTTCCTCACAAGGGAAGGAGGAGGCACAGGTGCTGATCTCTTCTCCCTGATGACCAATGGTAGGACCTGAGGGAACGGTAGGAAGATATGCCAGGGGAGGTTTAGGTTGGACATTAGGAAAGGGTTCTTCACCCAGAGGGTGGTGGAGCATTGGAACAAGCTCCCCCAGGAGGCAGTCACAGCGCCAAGCCTGATAGCATTCAAGAAGCATTTGGACAACGCCCTCAGATATGGTGTGAATTTTGGGGTTGTCCTATGCAGGGACAGGAGTTGGACTCGATGATCCTTGTAGGTCCCTTCCAACTCTAGGCATTCTATGATTTTATGATAACGTATAATCTCACAGTCACAATTAATGCTAATGTGGTTTTTTTGCTTTTACTATCCTTTATTTTGCTGTTTAGAATTTTAGTGGGTTGTTTTTTTTAGCACTACATTACTCCATACCTACCTTCACTTTGTAAAACCACTAAAAAGTGGGGCCAACACAGTCTATTTTTAGATGTCAATTATAAGCAAGATCTGAGAACCATTGATGCATTCACCTTTTGCAAAAAGAATTGAAGTGGGTGTAATGGCAAAAAGAAGGAGCTGCCAGTGGTCCTGTGAATAGAAGATGGAGACACGGAGACAACATGTAGCAATCAGCTGGGTTTTTTTATTTATTTAACAGCCTTGTACCCAGGACTGTCAAGAGAAGAACAGAAAGATGAAAGTGGTTTTTTTGTTTGTTTGTTCTTATATCAAGTGATGCCTGGCAGCTGAACTCAGTTACTTCAGGTCTCAGAATAAAGAGATCACCAAGATATGGTCTTTAGTGATTGAAATAGCTCTATTCTAGGGGCCTCTTTTTCAGAGCCAGAATACTGACTAGTCAGTAGACACATTAGGCCAGCACCTCCACCTCCTTTTCCTGTTTTTTTTGTTTGTTTGTTTGTTTGGTTGGTTTGGTTTTTTGTTTGTTTGTTTGTTTGTTTAAGTGTTTTTTGTTGTTTTGGTTTGGTTTTTTGGGGGGTGGGTGGGTGGGTGGGTTTGTTTACACAGATATAACTCAGCTATTTCAAAGGATCTTTCCAGACTGCATCAGTACTGTATGCTTCTAGGAACCCAAATAGTTCCCTGGGAGACTTCTGCATCAAATATTTTCCTTTACCAGTGAACCCTACCCTTCATGATGGAGCATAAAAAGGTGTCTGACACAGTTTGTCTTCTAGACAGGTCCAGATTTTATTAAATAATACACTCCACATTAACAATGGGAAGCAGGTAAAGGACTTGTGTCATATCTTCCTCATTTGAAAAGATGAGCTAAGATCCAAGAGGACAGGGACTCAAGAAGCCATGGATACATCCATGTAATGGGTCTGTTTCCTGCAACTCCTCACAGAGGACATTCCACTGCAATCAGCTGTTTACTTGATAAGAGTTTACAGGATCTGATCCCTCATTTGTTAATGCTTGCACAGCACTTTTAAAAAACAAAGTGCTCTCTCTAAATGGGAAGCGTCATCATTATTATTATCATCTAAAAGAATGATTTTTGGAGTACTCATATAACTGAAAATAACATCTTATTCTTAGTACAAACATATTATTTGATCTGATATGCAGGCCATAATGGAACCTATAGAAAAAAGGCAAGTAATTCATTAAGAGGCTGCACCACATGAAAGAGAATATATGTCCTGACTCTTCAGTATTTTATCTTTTTTAGTTTAAAATAAAATAATGCACATTTTCATCAGAACCTAAATTATCTTCTTCACCAAAAGGGCAGTCAGGCATTGGAACAGGCTGCCCAGGGAAGTGGTTGAGTCTCCATCCCTGGAGGTATTTAAAAGACGGGTAGACATGGTGCTTGAGGACATGGTTTAGTGGTGGACTTGGCAGTGCTAGGTTAACGGTTGGACTCGATGATCTTAAAGGTCTTTTCCAACCTTAACGATTCTACGATTCTATCTCTCTTGATTTTAATATTATAAATTCTATTACGATTCAAAAGATCTTATTACTGTAGTAAACCAGAAGAGCAGTTAAAAGAATTTCCAAAGGCAGCAGTGTAACATTGTTGATAGTAGACTGCACATTGTTAGGCAGCTCAAAGGGATTAGTATGGGGGACATTAACAACCTTAACTTACTTTACAGTCTGATTTTCCTTCCAGACATCAAATAGAAATCTGGAAAAAGAAGCCAGTTGCCTTTCTTTTGTAGGTCAAGAGGACCAAACAAGAATGAGATACGGTCTGTGATTCAAAACTGCTCTTTGTAACTCATTTTCCCTTATACAAACCAAACGGGGAAAAGCAAGCTGCCTCCCACCCCCTCGCCCTACAAAAAACCCTCTCCATTTCTTTTTCCTTACTATCTCATGGTCTTACAAATTACACACAGGACTGAACAGCTTTAAATAAAGAAAAGCTTTAGCATTTTTTTAGGATGAAGCACAAAGTGAGGAAGACAGTGGGGCTGCTTGTAAATTCTGCAATTTTAACATCTCACAAGTATCATCACCCATTCAGCTGCAACTCCTTCCTCCCCTCTTCCTTTTTTGGCCTTGTATTTGCTTCGTATTCAACAAAAGCAAGTTGATAGTAAAACTCCGTTATTCACACAATATGTAGTCCTCCAGCACTAATTCTTTGCATTTATCGCGTTCAAGCAAAACTTTTCAGCAAATATTTGAAATCCATACGGTTCAATAAAAAATGTCTACTGCCCAATTCTGACCTGACACGTCTTGAATATTTTACAATGTTAAGCAAGCTTCAGGGTTACTGATACTTGATGGATTCACATATTAAATTTTTTCAGGGTAAAATTAACATCGCATTAGCAGGAGATCAAGCTTAAATAGTCTTGTGTGGAGAGACCTACCAGTCAGTGTGGAAAAGTTGGGGGGTTTATAACTTGTATTTGAAGTCACATAATGTCAATCATTCCTTCATCGTTCCTTCTCTATTCTCCCTTGAATGTGACACGTGCAAAACACAGCTCTCCCAAATTAAAGTAAGAAATCCACATACTCACATACCTCCTGGCTTTCTTGGCCTCTGCTAGACGTATGCTTTTAACAGCCATTTTGCCCCCGCTGAACTTCACCTGCACAGAAAAGATCCCACAGTGCAAAGTAATACCAGATGCAACACAGGACAGGTCACTTGTTAACAAGGTACCTGGCCACCTTGTTCATTCAGGTTCTGCCTTTTTAGCCAAAAAGGATGTGCCAGCCGTGGGAATACGAACACAAACTTGACAGGAAGTTTTGTCTGCTAAACAAAACATGAACTGCCAAAGAAACGTAAATTGACTTCATCTTTTTAATAGTTAATCACAGAATGCTGAAGAAATGTAAAAGCAGCTTTAATTGAGGGACATTTGATCACAGCAAATTAATGATTCCACTAAGGTCACTTTAGAGATATCTTAGTTTGCTATGAATGAAAATATCTTTACCCCATTCATCTAACAAAACTGACATGAAGTAGATTTAAAAAAAAAAAAACAAACAAACAAAAAAACCACACAGCATTTTTATGGCTCATGAACAATAGCCATTTACTGATTCTCATATCATTAAAGCATTAACACAATCTAAATTAATAGATATTGCAATTAAGATTATGTAATGAGAGGGCTAAAAACTGTTCCTAGTGGCTTCTTATTTAAATGGGGAATGAAAAACACAACAGCAAATCATTTGGAAACAACACATGATGATTATGATACATGATTTAGTAGATCTGAGTTTTATTTGGTGAGACTGCAGTTAAACTAGGCTATGAAAACATTAAAAATCAAATATTTGTGCAAACATAAATTTGATGAATTGTTGACTAGCGAGAGGACTGCTCCATTTGACGGCCAGTTTGCCTAAACATTCAATAGGTTGCATTGTTAACTTGTTCTAAAATACATTCAGTTTTCTTCAACCAACTAACTCAGCTCAAAACAATTGATTTTTCTTCATTAAGATCTTGGGCTGGCTTAGCCAATATATTTTTCTTACTCTGGAAACAGGGATTTTGAAGATCTCTTTGATCATTTGGCACTTAGGCCTGAACAGTTTTAAGTGTGGAGAATGTACTGTATAAAGGCCGGACTAAACACATAAGATTAGAGCCACGTCATTTTGAGGAAATCACACCAGAAAGACTAAAATTTGGCAGGTGTAGTTAACCTCATCATGTTAACAGTTGCCAGCAAGGCTGGTTCTCCTTAGATGCATTCATTCTCTACCACACCTTGCAGCTGAACACAAAGAAATGGAGACCGTTAAGTATGGCTTGAAATTTACTCCATTTAACATGCGCCAACATACCCAGCACTGCTGTTCTTTTGCTCACAGGTAAGAGAGAACTCACACCCATGCTAGAATGAGTCAAGGTTATATTAAACACTATACAGTCTTGCAGCAACAAGTTAAATTTGGGTTAAAATAAAATGTGATTGAAATACAAGATCACAATATGAACAGAATTACTGTAGCCATTACCAAGCACATTTCATACATGGCGAAAATAAGGGGTCATATATCACTAGGAAGAGGGAATTAAATTCAGTAATAGCATGGCAGAGCTGCTGTTGTGGCATCAGACACAGTCATTGCACAGCACAGGGAAACTGTTATTTGTAAAGCAAACCAATGCCATAGAAAGAATGTAGTAAAGAACTAGATCAAAGTATTTAGCCTGATCCACAGCTGTCATTCCTAAAATGGTGTTGTAGAAGATAAAATCTATTCATAATCACAGTCTTATTCAAAATGCTTCCCTCCTGCCACAAAATTCAATTTACAGGAGAAAGATGCAAATTGAAATAAAGAGGGTCTTACAAAAGGCTGCATATTTTCTTTGGTTTCATGATGTGCCCTGATGCCCTTTAGTATTTTGATGTGAAGAGATGCTCTTTTGATATCTGAGCCAAAAGACAATTTATCCAAGGAGAACGGAATGTGACACAGCCCTTTCCGTGCTTCACTACGAGGTCTTCTAGGGATAATGAGTGCTCTTATATTAGTGTTATTATAACATCAATCAGCCAGTGCTTCTCAGGTTAGAATCAAATCGAAGTGAAACTACTGCTGATGGTTTGGTCAAGTTTGCCATTTTCACATTCGAATATAAATATTTTTTTTTTTCCCAGATCCTGAGGGTAACACCAAGCGGAAAATTTGTTATCTATTCCTACAGTAGATAGATGTTTAATGAGCACTTGATGATTCATCTGGAGTATAAAATTTCAGCTGAGAGCCTGGTGTTATTATTCAAACCCATTTTGCAGTCAGACAGCTCCCACTCTTTTATAAAGTATTTTTTTACTCTGTGAAAAACAAGCCCTTGGAGGCAAGTCAGGGGCTACACAATGGCATATTGAATTTACTGGCTTTATCTTGAACAATATGGCAGAAATATTTCAGTGATGCAAGATCTAATCTATAAATAACTCAAAAACATGGTAAAAGACTGTGCCAACAGATTGTTGAAATCCCCAGTGGTTTGAATGGGAGCTTACTAGAGAGAATTCCTAAAGGGTTACAGTTTCAAGCAGAACTGAGCCAAATAAAAATAAAAACAGGGAATCTAAAATGTCACTGCGTAAAGGAATCATCTGATTACTGCAAAGGAGCAACACTCGGTCACTCTTCGGCATTTTACAAGTTCAAATATTTGAATTTCTTTAAAGCGATTAATTTTGCCCGCCTTTCTTTCTCCTGTCTCCCGTTTTTAAATGGGAGTGCATTTTAAATATGTGCAATTCAAGCCAGGACTGGGGAAATACAGACATGGTACGAAAGAGTAGTCCAAAATGAAGACAGCCAAATGAGCCATCAGAGCATGAAATTCCCCATTCTCCTCCCCCATCTGTTTGCTGGTCATGATTTCCTAACTACTTCTATTCTTACTCTGCTTTGCTTGGCAGCTGCTGCAAAAATCTTCACCCCAGCCAAAAGTTGAAGCTAAGAGGTTCTTTTCAGTGCTGATGCCAGCATGGCTCCGTGGAGCCCTGCATGGGGAGGATACAAGCTGCAGAGCTGGCACCTGGCTGCAGCCTGTCAGTCTTGGCAGTGCGACTCCTCTCCTACACTTGGATCTGGACTTGAGAGCACAACACAGCAGGGGCTTAGGCAGCAGTATGCACATATACCTCTGAATGCAGCTCACTATTGAGAGAAGCTTGAGGGGAAATAAATTTTCCCCAAATTAACCCTTCCTTTATACCAAGAAAAGCTAAACTGACAGCTTCAACTATCTAGAAGCCAAGCAAGCTGTGTTTACAATCATATAGGAGTGAATCACATCTCAGCTACTTCTGTATTTGCAAAAAAAGTATTCAAAGCAGCAGCTGTTGCATAACAGGTTAAACCCGTCACCTTCTTCACCTTTCTGTGACACTGCAGTGACATCAGAAGAAACAGAAACTGCCCTGCATTGGGACCCACGCTGCATTCAATTTCAATCATACTAAGCTTAAATGTTTAAGTCAAAATTCTGATGCAAAGCTTGTTCCTATTAGTGGAACAGGTGAGGTCAATTAGCAGATTAGATTAAAAAAAATGAAGTTTAAAACAAATTCAAGACGATGAGGCTGGTTTCTAGCTCCCTGGTATCAACTTCTACCCTAAGATCCAGTTCTGTCCTGGTTCAGGTGCCATTAGAGATAGAGCCTTTCTGTTATACTCAGCTTCCTCCTTCCCTCTTCCACAGACGGTGTTCCTGCTGGTCTTTGAAGAAGGCTCAATTCAGGTAGGGAAATCCTCTTCTCTTAAGATGTACTCAGACTTTCACATCAATTAAACTAATTGGCAGCAAGTACAACACATACCTTAATCGTAACTGCAAACACTCTGTGATTATACCAAATCCTTTCTGAAAAGGAGAGTGCTATTTTTATAGGGGTCTGAAAAATAAACATTTAAAAGGAAAAATAGAAGTTTATGTTAGAATATTTCACTGTATTACTTTCAAAGGTCAAAGAATCCAAAAAAATAACTTTAGCCTAATAATTTTATCTGTTTTAAAAATATACTTTACCATTTTTATTTTCTAACCATGATCTGTTCTTTTTCACCAGTCTGCACCTTTAGTAAGGTCTTGTTTCAATCAGCCCCTATCCCCACATATTTTCTTATATTAAATCTTAAGGTTTTAACATGCACAGGGAACCCAGAATTATTTAATGATCCCCTTTTTCATATTTTTAATTAAAAGACTGACAGCTAAAGTGACCCGATCAATATCACCCAAACAGAAGCCAATTGCAAAGTGCTGTTTCAAATGTGAGAGCCAGGCAGGGCTGCATCAGAAACACAAATTTGAGGGACACAAAGGAGTTAATGGTCTATCCCTGAAAGAGGCTTAAATCAGCCCCCACACACAGCACCTGCAAAAGACATGGCCAAGAGTCTTCCAGCCATCACTAGCAATCAGGACTGAACAAGATGCAGGAGAGGAGCACACCGCATAAGCAGCTGCTCTGCCTGGGGCAACAGATATCCCAAGAGACCTAAGTCACTAGGGGACTTTTTTCATCTTTTTCCCACCACTGCTAACATTGATTCAGCTTCACTGACGTTAGTGGTGTTGAAAGCTGAGTAAGATCAGGCTTTCACTGGCAATTCAAACATTACTTTGATTTAGACCTATTTTGAGCTACATGGAATGAAGCTAGTGACTTGTCTGTGCGAGGATTCCCAATGTTACTGGCATTAGAAATGCTGCACATCATTTGTAGGAGAGACAGGTGAGGCTCCTTATGCCTAAGTCAGACAGTGTTGAGTTGTTCACTTAGCATCTTTGAAAACAAGAAGGAATTCTTTCCAGAGAGAGAGAGATCACTGCACCTCAACACAAGCAACAGTCATAACTGGCTCAGTGCAGAATCTGAATGGAAGCAGATGGAGAATGGGAATAGTCAGTCTTTTATTACCAAGCTGGCAGGTCACACTAAATTCTAGTGCTCTGGCTTCAGACTTTCCTTCTGAGCCTTCTAAGTTCTACTACAGATATCTGAAGCACATAGGAAAAGTGCTCAAGTGTTTTTGTTTGTTTGTTTTCCTCTCTACTAACCTAACCATATTTTCAGGAAGAGCAGTTTGTTAGCAGACACATCTCAGTCCTTTTCATCTCACTGCACTTTCAGAAGCCAGGGAGGTTTGACAGGGTAAGGTATGCTTGCTCTAATTTCACTGGGCACTGTCAGTCACTTGATAAGGACATGACATGAACTTTGATTCTCAATGTGCAATGCCATAGCTTTGGGTAGGAAGACTATGCTTATTATAAAAGCCCGAGTTTTCACAAATGCAAATTTTCAGACATCCTACACTTGGGGTAAATTTATTCTAATATTACAACATAAAAAGAGGGAGCCATTCAAAGCATTTCCTATCATGTTTTTAAAGAAAATAGCATCCATTTTGATTTGTTTTTAAGTAGTAAGTGACAGGGAGAATGGACACGTACACTGATGATACCACCCGGGAGGAGTCCTTTGGGAGGCTCAGCTGGAGAAACGTCTGCTCCATTCAGATCTGGCTGCCTCAACCTCCAAGATGTTCAGCCCTGTGAAGGCATTTCTGTGTGTACAAAAGCAAAACGTTCAGACAGACAGCAGTCAATGGAAAATGTCAGGATTTCCACTTTGACACTTGAGTCCACAATGCCCCCCCGCTTACACATTTTTTTGACGTGTTTAGATGAGCAGGCTTCAGTCAGTACTGAGAGAAACAGTTAATGCAGAAGGATGCATAACAAAGTTTTACTATATCTAAGTGGTTCCGGGACAATCCTCTCTCAATTAATCTGATATTCTATATTAGATGAAAGCTTACTTACAAGGATTGCTAATTGAAAGAACATTATGCACAGCATGAGCGGTTATTGCCGCTTCTGAGCTCTACCTTCCTCAGAGCATATTTTTCTTACCGTGCCATTGCAAAGAGTTACTCTGAGGTAATGAAGATTAACTGAAAATGTATTTCAAATAACTTGGAGATTGTAATCTCTTCACCTATTCCTTAGTTTAGCAAACATCAATAAAAAATTAAACCAAATTATTATCATTATTTTGAAATTATTATATGAAAAAAGTCATCAGAGCTCTGAATTTTCCAGAGTTTCAAAAAGAAAAGAAAGAAGGAAAATTATTGTCGTGTTTTTACTAAAATAGCAACAGCTTGCTTCATTCTAAATAACTTGGTAAGAGAATGCCTTGAGATACTGTGTGGAAGATCCAAGCATAAAAAGGAGGAAACTTGATTATTTTATTTCCTTTCATGCAAAAGTAATCTCTGCTGGGCAGAGAAGCAAATACCCATTTTCTGTCCCCAGTAGCCAGGATAAAGGATATGGCCATGGGAAAGCAAATATAGCTTCAACATCCCTGACAACCATAGGGTATAGATAAAAGTGTAACTACAACTTAAAGGGAATTAGAATAAATGAGGAAAGGTTAGAGGACAGTGTGAAATCACACTGATAACCCACCTAACTATTCTTTTCCAGAAAGGCAATTTGAAGGATTTTTGTTGGTGGTGTTTACTGGTCTTGTGGGTTTTTTTTGTGGGGGAATTTTGGGTGATAATTATGCATATTCTTATTCACGTGGAAGTAAGAAAAGTAAATTACAACTTACAGCTTGCAGTTCACAGGGTGTTTTAGTATTAAAAACATGCACATATATATAAAAATAACAATTTCAATGATGAGAGTATCATGAGCAACAATGAATGAGATCCGATTATAAATGATGTCAGGCATTGAAGAGACATTTTCACTGTAATTAAGAGATGATGGTGGAAGCAAAACAGGTTTCAGAAATTGAAACCTTTTACACAATGACATTCAAGCTATTTAGATTTGTTCTCTTTAAAGGATACTCTTGTTCTGTTGTCTGCCATTTTGAATTTAATCTTTTTTCTGTCGCTGGAGTTTTACCATTCGTTTTTCTTGCAGGATCTTTATAGGCTCAGTTTCTGCAGTGGCAGTATTTCATTAGTATTTCTCCATAGGGAAACTTTTTTTTTTTTTTTTTTTTAATAGAATATTAGGAGACTACCTACTAGTGAAATATACTGGCTCTAGTACAATCTCACAATGAAGGTGTCAAACGCCCTATCACTAGAGTCATTCAAGACTTGACTGTACAAAACCTAGGAGAATTTTCCATAGGAAAATGAACCCACATCAGTGAGGGATTGCAGGAGACCAAAAACCTAACAGTCCATCTCGTTTCTCTGATTTCTGTATCACCTCTTGTCTGAAAATGTGTAGCACATGTCAGTAACTTATGTACCTCTCCAGTCATCTTCTGTGAACAAGAATAATTTCTTCTCCCTATTTCATATGCAGCCCCTTCCTGGTATTTACATCTGAAAATAGAGTTTGTATATCCTCCAGGGAAAGTTTATTGCAGTGAGGCAGCCACAATGAACAGAAATGTCAAGTCTTAATGACAAGAAAGCAGTTTACTCAAAAGATACTGATCTCAGTATATAGTAGTGTATGCACAGCTTAGATTATAGGAATTCAACCCTGAAGCAAAGAGGCTCTTAAAGACCCAGAACTGTGATTGCTTGAAAAGGCCATCTATTGAGTACATGCTTCTCATTTCTTTCAGCTTTTCACACTTGTATTTTCTGGGATTTTTAATTAAAAGATAATAGCAAAAGATCTTTGGGTTTAAAATTAAATTCTCATATTTGTCTGGTTCTTCCAGTAGTCTTTAGCCCTTCCCTTCAAATATCTCACAACTGTCAGTGAAAGAAACCAACCTACTCAACATGAATAATGAAATGCCCTTCTCTCTTTCCGTCTTTTCTCTTTCTTTCATAAGCATAGCAGGATGTCAGATCTGAAGAGAAATTCATTCATTTCTACCATGTAGGGGATGGGGACAAAAATGCCCCGGAGAACTCACAACCTCTGTTCATTGTGATCTTCAGTCCATAACACAACAGAGGTGTTAGTTGGTTCATTAGTACCATGCTGCTTCTTGATAAGCCCCCCCCTCCCTTAGAGGGGTATAGCCACAGTGGAAGCTACTACAGCAGCACCTAGGATGACCCTGTCTCCGTAATGGGATGGTACAGCCCTGGGGAGAGGAGTGCCTTCACCAGTCATGCTCCTGTTCTCTCAGTCTGGGTTCAGGGGAAGAAGACATAACTGAGCTTGAACAACGGCAGCTCCTGAGCTTCCATCTGGGGCCTGGCAGGTGAGCTAGGACAAGCCTGAATCTCTGGTTCACAGCACACTCCAGCTCCTGACAAGACTACTGTAAATCAGAGAAGATCTATCTGATGTCCCCCTTCCCACTGAGATAATTCTCTTCATTGACCTCAAGTGATTCCAAGAAGTTATTCTCAATTGGTGCTTTTTCTTTCCCTTTAGGAAAGGGAACAATCATAGTACTTGTGTTTATTTCCCTTATTTCCTTTTATTTGCTAATTCAGTCTTCAGCAATTGTCTCACCACAGTTTATAGGTATCATTGCGATATTTGCATGATAATGAACCAATACTTAAAGCAGAATAAACCAATCCACCACCCCCCCAACACAAAAATCCCACAAAAACAAAACAAAGACTCTTCCACATCCCCAAACCTGAGCTTTTTGTCCAGAACTTGCCTTGTAACTGAAATTGTTTTTACAGCAGATATCTGGCTAGCTTATAGCCTTTGAATCATCTTATTCATCTCTGCACTTCCTATGTGATAACAGAAAAAAATCAAATAGGCATACATTCATTTCTATAGCATTCCCTTAAAAGTTAATATTTTAGATTGCATTTTAAAGGAAATCAAAACAATATTTAGTAAAGATGAAGGCACAAAACTTTTCCAAAAAAGAAAGCAGATTAGTCAGACAATGAAGATTAAAATTGCTTCACTCCAATGCTATAATTTAAGGCAGATCATGGTGCAGGCAAAATGCCTCTATACAAGTTTATTTCCTCTGTCTCTGCCCACCTTTCCCTTACAAGTTGTTACTTCATTTCACTGAGAAGGCTGAAATCAATATAACGAGTAGAAAAGCACACAAATTAGAGAAGTGCATGTCAAGTGGCAGCATAAAAAGAGCAAGTGAGAATTCTGTTCCAGCATAAAATCTCCAAAAAATCTTATACACTATCAACATGGATTCATTTCCATAAGAAACAAATTGGTAGTTGATGCTGATGAAGGCTGCTGTACATTTTACTGCTAATAAGTGACACCAGGGGCCTTGTTACAAAGTATTTCTAAACATAAGAAATTCTGTAATGGGGCCCCCAAGGGCCACGTCCACAAACCGTGGACCCTCTTTGTGCTGCATGTGCACAGTCACTTGTTTCCAAGGCAACTAACACCGAGCACGTAAGCGGTATGAGACACTTGGTGTAGAGAAGTTAAGCGAAGCCTTCTCAATATTTTCATTTTGTGGTAGAGCCAGCGTGTTAGGAAACATTGTCTTCCCTTGATTCTGGACTAGAGAATCAACCCATATTTAGATATCGCCTATTATCATCATCTGAAGAAATAATACATCCAAAGAAATAATACAGCATGTCACAAGTGAGAATGGTAAGGGCATAATCCTCACTTTTTAACAGCTACAAACAAAAAAAAAGTCACCCCTGCCCACTCATTCTGCATCAACCCGCCCATCAGCCATCAGACAGCAACTTTTCTGTCACCACAAACATACCTAAAGTGGGGAGGGAAATAACTATAGACCCCCCAAAAACATCGCCAAACCATTATTCATTTCCATACCAGTTGAAGAATCACTTCATTCAGTTGGAAATTTTCAAGCTTTTTGTAAATGCTGAGGTTTTTTTTCAACATTAATTTCAGAAGGCCAGGAAAGGTTAGAACATCAGGATTTCACCAAAATTACAGCTATATAAGCTAAAAGTAAACAAATCCTACGTCATACTACTTGATCATTCATTCCATAACAGAAAGACCTTAGCGAAAACTTTCCTTGGTAATCCCAGGTCGAGACTCACTGCAAAAAAGAAAGGCTTTCCTGGACGAATATGCAAACCTCTTATAAGCTCACAGTTGCACATTAGTTAGCATTTCTGATTTAACTCCTGAAGCCAAAAAAGGGATTTGGTCTGCAAATCCTATGATACTGCGTCTGGATATCTTGTTCAACCCATTTACAGCTGAAGTCAGCCAAACCCTCCACACCTAGGTGCCAGTTTGAACTACAGAAATCTGCCATGCTTTAGGTACAAATATGTAAAGCATCTACAAACATCTCCTTTGTTAACTCTTGCTTAGCAAGAGTTCTTCTTCTTCTGAAGAAGAAGATAAATGAAGATGCAGATAATTTTCAAGTTTTCAGCTAAGGCTACATTTAATTAATTAGAAAAGCACTGACTTATCCCACAGGAAAGAAGAGAAATAGCAAGGTTTTCCTACCCCTGGTTAGTAGTTTTGGGGGTAACACACGCTCTGCTTCATGCCACTGTCACAACCCAAGAGCCTCTCTCTCTCCCCTCCCTTGGAGCGCAGTAGAGCCTGCCAACAGCCCTGACCTAGACAAAGGCACCTGCTTGCAGGGTGAATATGCAGAGCCAGCGTCTTTAAAGCACAGATGTGAAAGGACTCCCCACACTTCCTCCCAGAGCAGCCTCATGGCATCACCCTCATAAGCTCAGAAAACACATTACCTACATTTCATTAAAAACAAATCCTAGGAGAGGTTATTTTCCTTTCAAGAAACCAAGCAAGAAATAAGGTTATAGGTACTAAAATACCTACAGTGTATATTAAATTCACTGAAGTTTTGATTAAACATCAGCTGTGCTTCATAGTAGATGAAAAAACTCATTCATGTACAAAGACACACCCCCCTTTACTCTTTTCAGAATTTGATTTTTTTTTTTTCAGAATAGCATTTCAGATCTCTTTCAAACAATGTGCCCCATGTAGTACGTTTATAGCCATAAACCTGTCATACAGTGGAACACTTCTAGCTAGGCATCTCATTTTTATAGTTTCTTGAGAAGCAGCTGACTTCTCCATGGGTCAGCATATTGGAAACCATACAAAACCTTGCAGGAGGGAGCAGAATGAGCTAGTCTCATCACCTGTCTCTGTGACGTACTTGATGACTTGCAATGCCACTGTGGTTCCAGTTTACACTGAAGATGCTCCAAGCTCACAGTACTGATTTGGAAGTTTTATTACTGAATGTGGCTTTGTTTAAGTGATGCTCCAGCGTGCTGATAAGTGTGTCCAAAGCAACAGAGGTAGATGTCTTCCTCTCTTAAAGCATATCTCCAAGTCAGAATCTGAATAATAAAAGATAAAACCTACAGCTAAGCCCCCCAAGAGCTATCAGTACAGGGGAGAAGCAAAGGCACAACTGAAATATGAAAGTAATTCAGCAAATCCAGCCTAAGGAGCCATGTGCTCTCATTATGACCACCCCACGGAGACCAGCAACACTAGTGTTGAACACACAAGTGTCACAGCGTATTGGTTGCCATTACAAAAGCATCTGTTCCAGCATGGCAGCACATTTAGAAGCAAGCTACGCTTTGCATTTCCAAGCTTCCCAAAGCCCACAGGGCTGCCAATGAACCAGCATAGCTCCAGAAACAAATCAATGTTTGGCTCTCCTCCTAAAGATGCTTCTTAGCTGCATTATCATTGACAAGGTAACCGATGCTGTCAGAGTCTGTCAGATGACAAATTCGCACAGGTCTTTTGCCACCAATCTGCCAGTGGGGGATTCTCTCTGTAACAAGGAGAGCAGACAAACTCTGGAATAAGCAGTTTCTTATTCTCTGGAAACTTCTTATTCCAGAGTTTCTTACAGCCCCCTGTCTTCCTAGCTTCTAAATGAAGGTCCATGAGTCCTCTGGTACTGAAATAGGGGTATAAAACCTCAAATTTCTTTGTGGGAATTGCCATCTAAATGGGAGCTGGCTCCTCTTATCTGCAGTATGAAAGAAATCCTAATCATTTTTTTTCCCTCAAATAGAAATATAAAATAGCATCATGTAGCATTATAGTTGTGAGGAAACTGAACTTTAATGGCTTCAGTGCTTGACATTACTCGTAGTTAGAAAGGTCAGTTTTTCTCCATTAGCTGAGGAAGATTTCTCTGATTCTAGCCAGTGATGTTGTGGAGAACTCGCTACCTTTAAAACAAAGTTTCTTTCAAAGCTGAGTGTGCTTGCTCCTGAAGTATTATGTAAAACTCCAATCTACTGTATATGCTGACAATACCAGCTGCAAAGGTCTTTGAAAACACTGTTCACATGGCATGAAAATTCTGAACAAATGGAAAGCTTTATAGCAATACAATACGCATAACCGTCGCTTTCACAATTCCAGTTGACACTTAAATATTTAAAAACAACAAGGGACATATGGGTTATTTATTTTCTTTTTAACTTTAATTCTAGTTCTGAAAATAGTTTCTAACTTAGTTATTTTAAAACAGAAATGGCACCATGTTAGCACTGAACTTGTGGGCAATTCATCAGGTTGTGAATTCTAACCTGACACTTACAATACACCAAATGCTTTTTCAATACTGCTGTTGCACCATCTGCTTTGATATTGCTTCAGAATTATACTTAAAAATATGTAGCTGGAAGCAAAATGAGGTTTATAGAATTTGACTACAATCTATATCTTTCTGGGAGGGAGGATTAATCTTCAGTGCTTGAAAGCTTTTATGCTTTATAATTTTTGACAACATTTGAAAAACAGAACACAACTGGCACTGCCACAAGGATGTAAAAGTTTGCTCTTTTCAAGTCCTAAAATAGTGGTGTACTTGCTAAGTTCTTCTAAAAGATATTTTGTGTGGTGTCTTTTTCCTCCTCAAAATCTAACCCACAGATATTGCTGTTTTGTGTGTGGGGATTTTTTTATTTTTTTTTTATTGATGCTTTCATGTGGGTATAAGACCAAAATATTATGTAACTTTAAAATAACATGCTAGAGTAAAACAGATTTGTGAAGGGTAAAGTCTTTGTTATTTTCTTACAGACTGTAAGAGCAAACCAACTCAAAATCTCAATTCTTTTGTGGACAGACATAACATAAGTGAATGGAGAGGTTTTACATTGTTGCAGCTTCATGTCATAGTACAAATATTGCAGATTTTACAGTTTCAGTTGAAAATTTATATGGAATAATCAAGTTGCAGAGTAGGGAGGCAGACAGATTTATGAGATGTACTGTAATTGTTCTCACCTATTCCTGCTACTGATGAAATAGGGGCAATAAAGTGAAAATCTTACTGTTTCTCTGTCCTCAGTCTAAATATGACCTAGATGTTGCAAATCTTATGACAAAAATTTCTGCATGCTAGTTGGCTCTATTGTTGAAAGTATTTGTTTGGAAAACAGCTTTTACTAGAACTGTTGAGTGGGAGGCTCGCCAATCTTCCTCTCGAGCATCTAGCACTGGCCTCTGTCAGAAACAGAATCGAAGACTAGGTGGATCATGAGTTTAAGCAGCACTGTAAACCTCATTCTGATTTGTCATTATTCCAAGCAAAAAAAACCACTCTCAATTTTATCTTTTTGAACTTTTCTTAGCTAGTGGAAGATAAAGTACAGATGAAGCAGGTAAGGTGTATTATTTATATTCATGTCTTTAAAAAACATTTATGAAATAGAAAAAAGAAAGAAAAACTGTGGAGATACCATCTATGCTAACACACTACCCTTCACTGTAGGTTTCTTACACTTTTTTCCTGGTAAATAGTAAATGTGCAAGATGAAGAATTTTATCACTACTCAAGAGGATTTATTCCTTAGACCAGATCTGGAAATTCCTTGAGAGACCAAAGGCAGAACTGTGACTTGAAGCATTTCAACATTTCTACACAGGGTGCTCTACTGCTTTGAGTTTTCAAGAGAGATGGTCACAATTCTCAGAAATCACAAGCACTTCTTCCAGTGTGAAGCCATTTGCGTTTTAGTGCAAGCGCAGTGAATTCAATTCATCTTGTTAAGAGGAGTATGCAGCCTGGTGGAACATCAGATACCACTCCACAAGTGGATGTATGGTTGATTAGAAAACCGTGATTGTGTACATGGATCACTATTTTTCATTCTGCCCTTCATTCATTCAAATGTTGTTTCCAAAGTGGTTTCACACTTCAGAAATTCTTTCTGAGTGCTAAGAGGGCAATAAAGAAAATTAATCCTTGCATTAATTTTCTCCTTATTTATCCACTTCAGTTAGAAAGTTCAGAACACCACTAGTTCCCCAGGGCTCACAAAGGCATATGTATATCCCCTGTGTCACCAATAGGTTGACATTGTTGTAGATTTACATAAGGTCTAGTCTATATTCTTCAAGCTGGTTACCCCATCAGATTCTTCTATCTCAAATAGAAGTTTCTTTGCACTTCTTCTCTAACTCTGCCACTTGCTCACATGATCCCAGCCTCTTTTCGTTTCCCACTTTGCCTCACACTCCTCCAGCCTTCTTTCACCCACCTCAGTAACATTTTTAAACAAATATCTTTGAACGCTTACCGTTTTGTACTTCTCACTTAGGGGTGGCTCCCTCATACAAGGCTCATTATTTGTTCTGCAGTTATCTCCTTAAAGTTCCCATTTGCTGAGGAAAAAAAGAAGAGCAAAACATAATAAGATTGCTGACACGTTAAGACTTCTGCCTATCATGCTCTTGCACTTCCTTTTCTATTTATCTGTTTCTTTTTCAGGGCTCTTTTCAGGAAGGATTTTACTATGGTCCATAACTAGGGCTCTCTCATCAGGATAGCAACAGTGATAACACTGCTTCCAAAGCAGAGGGTGGTTTATGCCCAACATACATTAAAAAGCAAATTTCCCATCCGTGCTTTTTATTGAAGTGTGTGATGCTAATTCAACTGGAAGCACTCAAATCATTGTCCAAAAACTAATGCTGCAGTGACTGAGGATTGCTCAGCTCGATGGATTAAAAACATTATATAAACTTCACACTGTCCCAGCTGTGTACGTAAGAGTTATTTTCATTTTGCGAATAGGAAACCGATATGCAAAAAGAAGATGCGGTTTACAAAGATCCCACACTAAGTCAGTCACAAAGTACATCAAGGTCTGGAAATCACTTCTCTCCCTGATCATTAAATGGCATAGCACAATCTCACAGAAACCTGTATACAGCAGCAAAGCTGCCGTTCTTCTGAGCCTTCCCTTTTCTTAATGCTGAATATTTCCAGAGAATTGACAGTCTCAGCTGCAGTTGCACAGGATGAGTCTGCTGACTCCAGAATGACCCCTGAGTACCCCCAAATTATACTTTTAGCTTTTTTTGTTTGCTTGTTTGTTTTTAAAATTTAAAGACTCTTTCTGTTAGTACTGCAGCATGCATGCAACTCTCTGGTATATTCTGTCTTGCTCTTCAAGAAGATCCAGAGTAGCATATTTGTGGTCTTGGCAACACATATGAATCTGTGCTAATTATTGCATAGATGAAAAAATTATCTGAATTGTCTTTGGCAAAGCAGAAGTAAATTGCATAATATCCCCTGCATACATACACACAAAAAGACTAATCTGAAACATTCTATCATTAACTGAGGCTCTTTAGTGTATATCACAGTTTAAAACTAAAAACAAAACACAATTTTCTTCTTCTAATGCAGGCAAAATAAATGGCACCCAATTAATTTTAAATAACATTCCTGCACACAAAGTTGGTGACATAATTAAGAAATGTATTCAAGCTATTACTAATTCAACATAGCTCATCAATACTTCCATCAGAAAGCTGTTTATGGCCAACAGTGTCACAACTGAATTTATGCATTGTAAATACAAATATATTTTATTCATAGAAAAATCTTGTGACTTCAATTATGCAATAAGTATTTATTTGGAATTCATTATTTTTTGTTTGATAACCATCATTAATTCATGTTCAACTGATTAAGCCTGCTGTAAAGCTTTAGTGAACATTATACAAGATAAAATACAGATTTGTAGAGCTCTGTATTTTCCCTACAACTTCTAATCTGGAATCTGTGGACATGACGTTATGCTGTTTCATGTGATCACTGAATTTTATCTTATAGTAGCATCGCTAATCATGGAAATATATCACAAGTCTTTCTATTAAAAACAATGTAAATCTCTAGACAAGAAGAGAAGTCTATTGATTTAGTAGAGCTTTAGCTGCTTGCTACTTTTAAACTGCACAAAGTTATCGCTCTTCTCACTACCCTTTTTCATTTCTGCATGTGAGTTTAAGACGTAGGGTGTTTCCTCTCCCCCCCTCATTTTGCAGGCATGCAAATGCTTGCTTACCAAACAACCAAGCTCTCAGCACAAATGCTTCAGGTTAAAAAGGGTGGTATGTTTAAGTATACACAGTAAATTTAATCTTCCTCCACATTTTTTCTTAAGCAAAGGCAGAGTGCTAAAATTTGTGTTGGAATACAAAGTAAGGTTCATATGTTACTGAACTGACTTTTCCTTTTATATTGTTTTTCCTCCAGTTTCCTGGAGCTCAGTAAGAAAGAGGCAAAAAGAGCAAATTAAAACAGCAAGTATGCGACAGAGAAATAGAGACAACACTGCTACTGTTTTCTACAGCTCCTGTTCCACAGAGAAATCTACTTTAGCCATCCAAGGGAACAAAAGTGCAGAGTGATGTATAAAACCATTTTACTGAAGTCAACAAAAGCTGAAGACAGAAAGACTGAATTAGTTCAAACCAAAAATGCCTACTCATAAAACCAAACAGCTGTGTTGAGATAATTTCTGGTAAACAAGGGGAGCATGAAGCCAGAAATTAATGGACCAAAATAGCTATGCTGGAGATTAAGCTCAATTAGTGAATAAGATAATAAAAGGAATTGCTCTTTCCATCTCACTTTCTTCCTTCAATATGCTGGGTTTGAGATCTTAATTTCATACTGACTCCACAAGAAAGCATGGACCGAAAGGAGCAAGTGCACCGTTACAGCTGCTGTGCTGCACATCTAGTACCTGTGAATTCACTTTTATTACTATTTGGCCATGGTTACCAAAAGCCAAAGACCAGAGACTCAAATGACATAGTCTACACGTGCTTCAGCACGTGCCCTAAACAGTACACCCAACTGAGGTCATGTGGCCAGGTTCCTCAATCCCATCCCCCTTCACCTTACTTCTTTCTTTGGTACCTTTTTGGTTTTTGCCACTTATCTGAAGAAAAAGGCTAACTTTGCTAGCCAGTACTGAATCTTTTGTGAGCCCTCCGTCAAAAAAGGCAGCTACAGATGACATCTTAATCCAACATTGTCCATGTTTGCCAGGTCTAAATCCGTTAGTGATCACTACTGGATTACAAGAAAGTAGTAGAATGGGAAACATTTTCCCTGCTACTGTTTTCTGGTTTTATTGACTCCGGAAAATTACAGGGGTGTGTAAATGACATTAATACTTTTTCACATTGACAAAAATTACTGCACCAGTTCCATCTTTTCAGCAGCAAGCATCAGACATCTGCGTCACTATCACTTCAAAAGAAACCCTCTCTGCATCTTACCCTTCATATTTGGTGTACACCTGTAGTTTACCTGGGTTTGGAACAAATTCCATTAAAGTATACAGATCCATACACCATGCCTTGGGCTGTATGTAAATTCAACGACTGTTCTCTTTCCAAAATAAGATTAATGGTCTACAGAACCTCTTCTCTATCCAAAAGCAAGTGTCACCAATACATACGTACTTTGCTTGTGTTTTAGGTTCAAAAAAATACAGGTGTAGTGAAGAGACTGTAAACACAACTTTTTTTCCAGATTATCATTTCCTTTGTACCAGAAGAGATTCTTTTCTGCAGTGTCTGTTCTGCATGTGTTTAAGGTTACACTTTAAGGAGACAGACAGTTTGAGTTGCAGTAATGACCCTGAACACTGCGCATTTGTATCTTGAGTCAGAGATAATGAAGTTAATCCTTTTTCCATTAGGCACAGGACAGAAACGGAATGGTATAGACCTGTATTTACTCTTGGGGCATGGTTTGTATGAAATTAATTTATTAAGAAATGTTATATGTATGATCAAACTTAGTGGCATAATTCTATTCATACTATGGGAATATCTAGGAGTCCTCATCAAATGACTATAACTTTGCTGTGATAGATCTTGTACAACTTTACATGGCCAGAACTACAGCTGATCCCAACTTACTTATATGAGGAAAATTTGTCTTCCTTTATTTCACTTACTGCAACCTTTCCACAAGCCTTCTCTAATTTCTTATTTGCATAACCATCTACTTGCCACACACTGACATTTTTACTTTTTAGAAGTATCACAAAACCATTTCATTTCCTCCCCTTCCAAAGCTCAATATTAACTCAGCCAGAACATATTCTTAAATTATTTCTTTCCATAAAAACAAGAACCAACCATTGACTTCTGAGTTCACACAACTGTTGTAAAACTCATTTGTGAAGCTGCCTTTTGAAATTTCCAGTACCACGACAGCTACGTCACACACACGCTCTAAGAATTTAATTTGAATTTGTCAAAACTATAACATGGTCACTTTGCAATGAGCCTGTGAAATTAAACGTAGGATGAAAGACAGAAAGGGAAATATTTAGAACCATAATATGTGTATTTATATTTTAAAACAGATAATGTAACTCTGCATGAACAGAGAAGGCTTTTCTATGGTAAAGGAAATCCAGAACATCAAATACTGTAGTATTAGTGATTGCTTTTGATGCTAAAATATATTATTCATAATAATTCATACTAAAGTTAATTCAAATATTCATACTAAAAGATATTATTCCTAAAATAAATATTGGTTATCAGTCAGCACTACCAAAAATCAAGATCAGAAATTTTAAGAGCACCTCATAAAGTAATCCTTCATAAGAGGAAGGATATTGCTGGTTTCAATGAAAATCAGCGCAGTGGAATATACAGATTAAAGACTGAAAGAATAGCTTCCTTGTCCTTTAGTGATGGCACTGGCTTCTGAAACGAAACCCAGCAGGTAAGAAGATCCTGAGTGGATTTAAAGAGTTCTCCTGTTATCATACACTGCTTGAATACCAAATCACAGTTTCTTTAAACACATTACAGGTCCCTCCCGTTAACTTTGTTTCTTGTTGGGTTGTGGTTTTGGAGTAGGTTGGTTGGTTGGTCAGTTGTTTTTTTTAAGAAATTCAACTGGAAACGCACTGTGTTCATATCTCTCTGAAGTAAGCACTTCTTTTCAATAAACTATAATTGCTCACCAGTAATAATTATTTTTTCTCAAATTGCTAGACAGCCCATGCATGCACTCACACACATTCTCTATTCTAAAATACCAGAGTAGAGCATCCACAATTTTTACTCATTAAGACTTTACCTAACCTGAGGTATCAATACACTCATCCCAGGGAACATGATTGCTTAGAAAACTGGTAATAGTACAAAGTTCTCTTCTACTGGCTTAAATCAGGCGTGTTACAAAAAGAGCTACTGTCATTTCCATTAATCTAAGTTAGTTTGCTCACCAATTCCTACTGTATCCTTTTTTAGCTAAGGAGAGAATTTCTTTTTGTTGAAAACTGAAGTGAGCAGATGGACACAATATTCAACTACAATAATACTGCTTTACATCTTTTTGACAATATAGCAGCCCTGGATATTAGTGTAATTTACTCCCACTTTAAGTCTCCTTTTCACTGACAGAACAGCATGAAGAGATCTTCGCGTAAGTGAAAATAAGTCCTCCGTGAATTCTAGGACAAAATTATGACGTAGTAAATGCAAAACAGTGAACAAACCTTGGATGTGGATGGAAAACATACAATTAAAATATCATTCTGACTTGAGGGCTTTCCGAGTATTGCAAAATAAATAGGGAATATCTATTTAGTTCACACTTAGACAGCAAATCATAGTTTCTCTGATCTCTAGAGATGATAGCAGTGAGGCACATGATTAATACATTATGGTATATTAATCACAGATTATGGTGTGTCTGTATTCTTTTGCCTGTGTTGCACATGAACCGCCTGGGAGGATATCAGTCTCTTGCAGTGGCTACTTAACACCTCTCTGGCAGTACTGACTTCCATGGACATCATTCTCAGAACTACAACAAAATTAAATCCTGCATCTTATGAGAGGTGACATCAAATGGCATTATTAGATGTTGGGCACCTCTAGGATACTTCATGATGCAAAAGATCGCAGGCTATCAGAGACCTCACTGCTATATTCACACAGTATAGAGTTACACAGATTTAGAAACAATGCTGCCATCTATGCTGCTTCCAGACTTAAGCAAGCCCCCAAACTGCTCAGATAGGCCACCGATTTAGCAGAGCCGCTTTGTCAATGCAGACAAATGTCCAAAAGTTGCTGCCTTCACGCCCTCCAGTTCTCACACTATTTAGGAGGCAGGGAAGAGGAGGGTGCACAAAGGAAGCCTCTCCCCTGCCCTGCAGAATCTACGCTGGGGGGATGCAACGTGGTCTGGAAACGATGCAGCCTGGGATGCAAAGTCACCTGGGGCAGCTTGGAAACGGGGGATTTATTAAATTCCATTGCTAACAGGATTGTGTGTAGTACACACCCTCATGGGATATGATTTTGCGACCCTCACCTCACAGGCACACCAGCATATGTCTTGGTAACTACTCCAAGGAATAGCTTTATACAAATGAAGTGAGTTACACAAGCACAACACCTAATGCTTTTCCCACACAGAGTTTACTAAGCATAGGGAAGTAACCTGAGCTTTAAGACAGTCCTGCAAGGCTCCCAGGTATATCCATCTTATTCTCTAGAGCATTTCCTTCTACTGCTTCTTAAAATTATGAGAAGGAATCCTCCTCTCTGATGCAACATCTAGTTTACTTCTTCAAGCAAGCCTGAAAACACCTGGCTAAACCACAGTTCCTCATCTGTGTTACCCTCTCTGTCTCAAGCCCATCTTACCTCAAAAGTGAGAGCAAAAAGAAAGCGAACTAGTATTCTCATCATGATGAATGTTTTAGGCTGATGAAGATGCATCCTAGACATTCATAATTAGATCTCACAACCAGACAGAATTCATAAACTAGTTTTCCAACGTGTTCGTGAACTGGTATTAACTAGTTTATCAATGTAAGATTTAGCAAATGGTTTAAAAACATCATGGGAGTAGACCTAAATCACAGATGGCAGAAAGGGAAATGTATGGGATGTTAAATCAAAAGAAAGACAAACTACAGTACAAAAGGTAACAAGAAATACAGTTTTAAACAGATTAATTTTGTTTCATCTCCTTTTACAATTTTCTGCTAATTCCTCACCTGTCCACCCCACCTACTAAAAAATGGTTTTACAAAGATATAGTTGTTCTCACCAATAAATACCTTACCAATAAATATTTCTTGCATACATAAAGGGGCCAACTGAAGAATTTTAATTTGTCCATTTGCCACCTATTTTACATAGTATTTCTACCTCAGTCTGTATATTACAGGAGTGTAACATTTTTAATGTAGCAGAGTTTCAATCCACTAAAACTTAACAATTTCAAATGTTGCTTTTTCAGTTTTAGGCATATGCATCATTAAGTCAGCACAAAAATCTTCGCATTGCATTTTTAACAGGATACTCAAACTATTCACAGTGAAATGTTCTTAATTACAAGAATGAATCCTTGCTGTCATCACTGCACTTTAAAAATGTGACATCTAATTTTATTTAATTCTTTTCTATATTCTGTATCAAAAAGGTTGCAGAACGTGAGAAATTATGGGCTAAGAAAGGGTGGTAAGGCAGTGGTAGTATAATGGGTAATCAAAGAAAGCTATTTAAATTGCAGGGGATTGAGTGTCTCAGTGTCTAAGACAAATATTCTACCATTCAAACGATCAAACGGTTTCTTTTTCTGCGTGTATTCTGCCAGTGTGTTTTATTAATAACCTCGTACAGCATTTGCAGGATTTATCTCAACCTCTTTCTTGGTGCTTTTTCCCCCACAATTGGAAGGCCACCTAGTTCAAGTTTCTCATGGCTGATTTCTTTCTCCACTAATGTTCAGTAGCTATTGTTTTATTGCAATGTATTTACAAGAAACAGGCAATTTTTTAAGGTGCCAAGAGCTTCAAGCTTTGTTTGTTTATAGCTCCTCTGTGCACTACTACATGTCTCTTGGATTCAACTGCCAATGTAAGGGATTAAGGGGCTAAGCGAGTTTGACTGGTGCAGGAATCTTTCAAATATGTTCCTCTAGCTCAACTGTTTCACTGGCAGTTTTTATTTAATGATAACTGCCAAAAAAAAAATCCCTTGGTGCACCAGGAGTGACAAAACAATCACACATTTCAGGCACAATTCAATATCTATTCACACCTCTAAAAAAAAAATAAAATAAAAGTTGACAAAATTATAAAGCTCTCTGGCCTGTTGGCTTGCTTTTGCTGGGGTTTTTGTTTAGTTTTTTTAAATGCCCCAACTAATCTTCAGATTGTTAGAGAGGGTCAGAGCAAGTGTTTGCTGACCTGTAGCCTGCCCACAGGGCAATAATTAGTCAATTAAGCTCCTGTGAGTGAAAATAACTTTTTTTAAAGCTATCCTAGAGAAATCTTGCATCAACATTATTCAGTTACTGCCTTATTTGTTTCAGAGTATCTAAAACCTTTCCTTGACTCCTGTTCTCCATATATTAGTGATGCCTCTGGTGTTTCATCACTAGAAATGGAAATTGTTCCTTACATGAATTACAGACAGCTTTACATTCGTCTTTCTAGGGATGCCTGAATTTTCATTGCTGATGAAAAGAGCTATTTAGTAATACCAGCAACTAAACTCAGGGCTAGCACCAGAAACATCTCTGGTGATGCAACTCATATCTGACAGTCCTGCTATTTTGTTCCTAGTTTCCTGGGTACAGAGATTAAAGTTGTAATAAAAACTATAGTGGTTTTTCTTTATGCACAAATGAAGATGGGTCCTTCTTGCTCTCACTTGTTTCTTAACTCCTGGTCCTCAAAGTGAAGTACAATCATGTTCATTTAAACCTATGCAAGTATGGTTTTTCAAACTATTAAAAAGATATTGCCTACATGTTGCTTTTCAATAGCAAGATGCAGATAACAGTACTGATACTCATTCTTATACGCATAATTTTCTGGTTTTGTTCATAAGATTTAATTATTTCAACTAGGAACTTGTTTTGGTTTTTTATTTTTTTTGTGTGTGTTTTTTTTTTTAAGTATGAACACTCCTAAATCAAGATTTTTATTTTTTTTTAAAGACATACACATACACACACACACAAATTGTTATTTGGTAAAAGATGTTGGTAGATCACAGCATAATTGTGAGAGAGCACGGGAAACAGAAAGAAAAGAAACACCAAAACGAGAACCATTTTGATCACACAGTTGAATGCCAATACAAATACTCCTAATAAAATTTGTGGATGACACAGTGACAAAATCCATATGGAAAGACTTTCCCTCTCAAGAAAGTTGCACTGAAACAAATACAGAGCAGAATTATAGGCTGAAGAGAACAGAATACAGGTCCTACCAAGGGAATGATAGATGTAAGCCAAAAAAGCTGCAATTCTGACAAGGAAGTAGAGAATAAGTGGAAAGGTAATTCATACACTTTGTCATGATGCTAGTTACAAACAAAAATAAACCCTAATTCAATATCTGACGAAGAAAAGAGTAAGAACAAGACAATGTTATAGTCTGTATGACTATACATCATCTGGTAATTACAGTTTTAGAGACCTGAGAAATTAGAGGGAAAGTGCAAATTTATCACAAATATGATTTCAAAGTTAGAAAAATGTGTCTTATTATTGGTAGACAACGACTTGGTATCTTTAGCCTGTCTAAAAGGAGTCTTCTACTGTTACGTGATTCAACCGTCTAAGCAGCTTCATGGAGAGAAAACACAAAGCAACAACAGCAAGACAGAATAACTGAGCTGTGAGGCAAACGTTCTTCACAGTGAGGGTGACTAACCACTGGAAAAACCTATAAAGGCAAATCACAGATTTCTGATTCCTTGACATTCCAAGGCCTTTCTGAAATACATACTTAATAAACAGTGTTCTCCCTACAGTTACACTGGAATGGCATTTGTGACACGCACAGGATAGCCATGACGTGTGTCATACCATGCAAGCTGACAGATAGAATGACTCGTTATATATTTAAAACTTATCAGAGTAAACACCCCGTATATTTTACCTCTGTAACATGTGGAAATAACCATAACTTTGTAAATTATGTATCTACATCTCTTCCTTACTTTTGTCTAAAAATATATATACATTCCTCACTCAGAATCATTCCGTCTTGGCATGAGGGAAGCTTGATAGCTCTTGGCGTGAAAGAACATGAGATTAACACATGTGGGCTCAGTGTTCCTCATTTGAGAATACTGGCTTCATTTGTATGGAATACAAATATGTCACATTTCCTCAATATCTGAAACAGAACATTTATATTTATGAGGATATAAACTCATTTTCTCAAGTCTCCGATATTTGTTGAAAATTAATCATCCCCTTGCGAAACACATTCACTAGAATATTCATAGGAAGCAAACATAATGAATAATCATTTTCAGCTTTCATAATCAAAAGTTCCCAAAGCAATTTACAGGAGATAAGTATCATTATCCCCATTTATGGACAGGGAAACTGAGGCATAATATTAACTTACCCAACATCAAATAGCAGAAATGTGTTACACCTTAGATTTTTGGCAAACTCCTGGAATTCCTGTTCCTCTAATGCATAAAGATAGTCAAAGCAAAAAAAAAAAAAAAAAAAGTTTGCATTTCAATCAATATTAATATGTTTCTGTGATCTTCAGTAAGATTTCCCTGAAGCGACTGATGTTTCTCCAGAGTGTTCAGAATGTCTACGTTCTTCAAGGCCTACCCATTTTTATTTGAGTTTCTTGAACTATTATACTAAAAATCTGTGGAAACCTAAAACAGGTTTCCTGACTTTATTTGTAGCAATGCAGAGAAGTCAGAAATACTGTGCGGATCCTCTCTCCAACAATTTTTACCTTCATTCTGGTCTAAAACTTTTCTTGTTTATACAGGAAGATTTAATAAGGATGCAAGGTCACCATAACTAAAGTTTGCTTAATCTTTAAGCTATCATTTAAAAAAAAAATTCTGAAAGGGAAAAAACTCAGTTTAAAATTTAACTTTACAAATTCATAAGATACCATTCTTCTGTTAACCATTATCATTTTAATTGAGGCTAAAAGATCCAACCTTTAACTCTACAAGGAAAAAAAGAATTTTATCATCATTTTTCGCTAAGAGGGGGGCAGATCAGGTTTGCTCAAGAAAAATGAGAACAATGAAATAGTAAAACATTGCACTGGTATTTCCTCTCCATTTATGTACCTCTACTTTGATGATGAAAGTTCACAGCCCTACTTAACTAACATAACTGTATACATATATTTTCTTACTTCTTACTGCCGAGTTTAATAGTTACTTTTAAAATTATATATGCCAATATAAATATAGTTAACATAATTACATTTACAAAATATTTATTACATTTACTTCCCCACATAAAGAGTAAAAAATAGAATCTCCATGCTTTGCTCAGTGATTTTAATGTGAAACCGTTGGTGAAGTCATCAACATATTCTCAGTGTAATACATTAAACCAGCATGTGTGGGTGTCAAATAATTGTAGACAATTTAGTGACTGGATTCCTTTAGGGTTTTAAAGTCCTACTATATTTTTGCTTGGATTCCTCTTTTCTGGGTCATTAAGACACAGTTGTCAAAAGAATAGATGAAAAAAGCTTTTAATGTTTTATTGCTGAATAAGAGTTTGAAGGAGTTACTCTACCTCAGTATCCAGAGTTTTCAGCTGTAAACCTGTATTTTACCTCACACATACACACCCTGAAGCAGTCTGCTAAGGGTGAAATTCATTTTAGAGAAAACAATGCAGAGTTTTCTGGATTTTGATCACAAGTCTCATGTTACCATATTATCTGACACGATCCTCTTCATTAATGCATACACCAGTTCCTCCACACCAGTCAGCAGGAACTGCTCATTGCTTAAGCTGACTGACAAGCAATCCTGAGGAAGCTAGTCTAACTACACACACGGAACAAATCACATTGTGCTATTACTCCCGGTTATGCTGCTCTGAGGCCAAATCTGCTCAACATACACAAAGCATGGAGAAACATGATTGGCAAGGGATGCAAAGGGCATCCAGTAAAGAAAGGCTTCTATAGGTACAGTAGCAGCAAAAGGAAAACTAAGGAAAATATGGGCCCACTGCTCAATGAGGTGAAGGATGCAATGGTAAGGGATAGAGGAAGGACTCGATGAGGATTAATGCCTCAATCTTAAATGGCAAGGTCTGCTCACAAGCCTCCTGGCTGGCAGACTCTGGGGAAGTGAAGTACTACCCATAAAAGAGGAAGACTGAGTTACATTTAAGCAAACTGGATATACATAAGTCCAAGCAATGAGATGGGACATATCTGAGGCCTCGAGTACAAGAAAGACATTGTCAAACCAGAGTAAGTCCAGTGGAGAGCTACCAACATAGCCAGGGGCTGCTGCAGGCAACGTACAAGTAGAGGCTGAGAGTTGTTTTTTTCAACCCGGAGAAGACAGACAATGTTCAGGGGGAAGGGAATCTACTCCTTTCTAGAACTGCCTGCTGGGAGGTGTGGAGATGAAAGAGCCAGGCTGAAGTGAGTGGAAAAGGAGAATCTCTCTACTCTTGGAGATATTCCAAACTCAAGTGTGCAAGGACATGAGGAACCTGATCCAAATTACAAACAACATAATTATAATTTGTTGATTTTAATCATCAACACGATTATAATTTCAATATCAACACATAACATCATATAACATCAACACAATTACAATCTGGTGATTGTAATCATCAACATGATTATAATTTGAACATCAACATATAACAACATATAACATCAACATAATTATAATTGGTTGACTGCAGTCAAGTTTTTTTTCTCCATGTGACTATTGCTATTAATATTTTGGGAGAAAGAATCTTTAGTACTCTTCCTACTTTGCATAAAATTTAAAGGTTGCAGGTCATATTCTAACTCTGCCATTCACTTAAGCTTATTCACTGAACTTCTTACCTTTAAGGACACATACCCATGTTCAAGCTATACTGACCTTATTTGGTTGAGGAAAAAATGAGGAGGGAGATTGGGAAAGGCAGGGAAGATGACAATGAAAACCTTTCAGAAAAATGAAATAATGGAAACTAATGCAATTTCAAAACGTGTCATACTAAACAAATTGCCGCAAAACTTCCCATTCTGTAATGTTCTGCACATTAGAGTAAGTATCCACAAACCTGGGGAAAAATCTCATGGGCTTAAGCCAGTGCATATGAAGTGGAAATATAGAAACACCTCAATGGAGGAAACAGTCTGGAAGGTTGAGTGAGGAGTGAGAAGTCAGCCTACAAATAAAAGGTTAGGCGGTTTAGAAAGGAAAAGTAAGTCAAGGTGCTGAGAACAACTTCTCTATACTTCTGGGAGTTATGCATCAATTTTTGACAGTTCTGTACAGAAAGACAGGTGCATTTGACATATGTACTTTTTCTGCATGATTGAATGAAGAGAATTCTAGAGAATTGCAATAAAACACTTATTTCATCCTATAAAAATTAACAGAAGACTTTGTTGAAACCCTAGCAACACAGAGATAGCTGAAAGATAGCACTAAAACATGCAAACAGCTGAAAGGTGGAAAAGGATGAAATGCTATTCATGCTTTCATCTGATGTTGCACTGGAGCAAAATGTGATCAGTTTATACAAACCCTTCCTTGCCCCTTACTTCATTCACTGTACAGGGGTTGTTACAGTATTGTTACTACTATAGGCTCCAGTGCGGGCACGGGGGGCCAGGACTGGACATGGACATCACTTCATTGAGTCACAGAATTGTGTTTGTCTTGGGTTTTTTTTCCACAAATTACATGGAACTAGCTAAGGCTCTAAATCCAGCTAGGTGGCTGATCACTTCCTGATAGAATCAGCCGATATGCTTTCATAAACTGCAGGTAGAGCTTAATGCCTTACTTTTTGTTTTTTTATTTCTCAGCCATTCCTCACTTTTTCCTTCCAGAAAATGGATTCCAGAGTTTTTCCATCCTGCAAATGTCAGTGAACATGAGGAGCAACAGGATATAGAAGAAGAAAGTCTACCAGTGTATACCTGACATCATTTGAGGAGGTAGCTGCTATAGTATACAAAAAGCAGCAAGAATAACCATAGACCATCAATTCTAATGTGTTCTGCTGAGCATGCAAAGCAAGAAGGGCTGGGGGTTTAATTAAGAATATTTGGTTTGAATAATATGAAGAACTAACTGATTGTGAGATTAATTAGACTACAGAACCAATACTCTCCCAAAGGAAAAGGTGAATTTCCATCGCTTGAAACATTATGACAAGACTGAACGGAACTAAGGAGAATCCACAGCAGAATAACCACCTCATGACTTAGTAAAGTGGTATAGTAGTCATTTAGTAGGTGTATTCCAACTTTAAGTTGTCAAAAAATGAAATTTGCATATTGAAAGGACTGCCTGGTCCTATAGCCAGAGGTTGGGCAAGAGAACACACAATTTCTGTACCAGGAAAAGGAACAGCAACAGTAACAACATACTGGAACTGAAGATGCATCACTGGACAAGGGCATGATATCTTGCTAAATCTCTAATGCATTGGAAGGACTCAAAAGCAGCGTATAACACCTTCCAACTTGCTGCCAGGTGGAGGTGGGAATCTTCTCCCACTTCCTTCCAGCAAAAAGCCTAATTAGCCTATACCTGTTTATCAGGTGCAAATATATTCCGTCTTGAAAAATGGTGCCAAAAGGTATCTACTTCTGTACGCAGTCTTGATAAGGTGGCATTGAGCCTGGTCTCTTTCTGTGAATTTCTGAATAAAGAAAAAAAAAAAAAACAAAAAACAAACCAAAGAAAAAAAGAGTACTACCAATTTCTTCTGCTAAAGTTCCCAAACATTGATCTGCTGGGTTTCCTGTCTAAATAAAACCCACCCTTGTTTAACCTGCAGCCTATTTCCTTGCATTTTTTTATTAAATATCCGTTCCTTTCTCTTTGCCCTTTTAAGCCTTGAAATCCACCTCTGCAATGCAGCATCTTCTTTACTTAACACAATAATCATATTCAGCTCCTCTGCAGCTGAATCTCTTAAAATCCCACCATCTATCAAGTAAAACCCAAACTTTTTATCCTGTTTGCCATGACAAAACCTTCTTCTACATTTTCAAATATTTTACGTTCAATTCAGCCCTACTGTTTCAAGAAGCCTATAAACTAAGTGGCTTATAAATATTGGGCAATTTTTAAAATGCACACCTTATTCAAAGTAACCCTTGCAAATCTTAACATTGCTTACCACTTATATTACAGTTGTGCTTTAAGATTTGAAGCAAGTCAGATCACATTGAAACATCACAGATGCAACAAGAATATTCTTATTGTCACCATTTTTCTTAAACAGACCTTAGTGCAATTCTCCTGCTCTTAATCAAACCTCTATTATGACCCAAGCTTCTTTCAAGATTCTGATTATTTTGCCATCTAAATAATAATGTCCTACAAATTCAAAAAGATATCACACATGATATCTGCTGCCCCTTCTATCAAAGAAAAGGGTCGTCAAATTTTCTGCAAGGAAGAAAAGTACTTGGAACAGCTTTCTATAAACTTATTTTTGCTACCGGAGAAACTTATTTTTACTGGATAAGAATTTCAGTTACTAACCCAAAATATATGTGCTTTACAAACCATGACTCAGATTAGAAGGATTTGTAAAAAACAGCATACTGGTCACACTGATGCACTTGGTAAATGCAAGCCTCCTGTATGTGTACAGTATTGTGGAAGAGAGGAATTGCTAAACAAATTACTGCATTTCACTACCCAGCAGGGTAATAACCATAGCAACATCTCATAGAAGAGGAGAAAGGTTGAGAAATTGTAGCTCTGGGATTAGATATTTGTAGACTCCATTTTGAAGAGAAAAATCTTTATTTAATTAAGTGTTTATTTAATTTTGGAGGAAAAAAACCAAGTCTTGTGTGTCTACAATGGATTAGAAAATTTATATGGAAAGGTACATAACCTTTCTGAAATTATACAGTGCTATTGTCATATTTTACAGCATTTTACTAAAAAAGAATAAAAATGAAGTACATCTACACAGCGAGTAGCTGTGCAGATATTAATCAAGCATATAAAAGGATGTAGTGAATATACAAAGGTTAGAAAATTCGGTTTTCAATATAAATCTCCTTCTGGGACTCATCATGTAACATATGCATTTACTAATACAGTTATGAGCACAGTCTAGCTCATTTTGTATTTCTTGGCTTAGAAGTCATTTATACCCTTTAAAATTCATTCAATAATCTGCTGGCCAATTTAAAAAGTAAGTTCAGAATCACATGGACAGACTGTAAAAGTCTAGGAGTTGAGGTTTGTCTAGGTTTTAGAAATACCTAAAAGTCTGCGTATCTGCCTGAAATTCTTCAGCTTTTTGACTGAGAAACCTTCCTGAATATTTCATTCCAAAGGCTTTTTGAGATATGCCAGTCTTTCCAATTCCAGTTTAACTTGCGAAGGCAAAAATGTGACAAAGCTGAATAAACTGTAATTGGACCGTGATGCCCAGAACCCTAGAAAGTTGGAAGGGATCTCCAGAGGTCTCTAGTCCAAATCCCCATGCAAAGCAAGTGCAGTTAAAGCAGGTTGTCAAGGGCTGTGTCCAGTCAAGTCTTGAACATCTCCAGGAATGGACATTCTCTCTAAAGAACAGACAGATGAAAGAGCTCTACCAGAAAAGCAGAAACACTTAAGAAAGGCTCATTCAACCGGAAAGCATTGTAAAGATCTCATTCAACTAATTTTCCAAGTATGGGATAATGATTCCAGCAAAACAACACTTCTTCAGACTCCTTACAACATTCAATGAGAGCATCAGCATTTCAGTTTGCGTCAGGAGTTCACTTTTGAAGCAAGTCTCCCAATTGCCCATACATCCTCTGCTCACATAGCACAGCAGTTTTGGACTTCAAGGACTATACATCATCCAGGTGAGATTCCAGTAAACTACATGCTCCGTGACAGCACTCAGTGTAGTTCACTTGCTCATGGACATGAAGCCCATGGTACCAAATTAAACTAGCCTGAAGTAAAACCCCAGAAATAAACATAGTGTGGATTTCAGGTCCTCAGTACTAATTGCTTTTCCCCGGAGATTTGCTCTTCTTGGTCCTCACTACTGCGTGACCTCCCTTCTTTGTCTGGCCTCATTACAATAATGTGTCAGAATTGTTATGGTGGTTGGCAATTTGTGAAGCTTTGGAGGTATAGTTTATGTTGCTGCTTGAGAACAATTGATGTGTGTGACTTCAATGTCCTGAAATGTTGCAAGTTAATTTCTACTCATTTTAAGAACTAATTTTTGAATATAGTTTTGTTTTCTTTTGTTTTCTTTTAAAATGGGTAGTTGGGCCAATTTCACCATGTTATTAAGGGTATCCAAGCTAAAGGAGATGGCACTACAGTATTTTTGGCATTCACATTTTTTAGCATATAGTATGTGCAAAGTTTTTTATTCTTTGAAACTAGAATAAGTTACTGTCAATAGAGGGATTCAGTGCAGTGTGCTAAGTACATTGCAAGTTTATCTTAATGCATCCTGATGAATCTATCCTTGCCACAAACAAGTATAAGAAATAAAGTTCTTATTGTGAATGCTATACATATGTTTCGAAGCACTAAAATCTACACTCAAACTATGTTATATAAAGCACAAAGTGATGTGGCAGCAGTAGACAAAAGTATCAGAGCATTTACCAAAAGGTGTTATTAACTTGTTATTTGACACAGATGGTTTCTTAATATTTTATGCTTATAAAGCTACTCTAGATGATGCATTTCCATTACAGCTGATCTTCCCAGTTATGCTTAGTGATCACTTTCAGATGCTTATAATCTCGTTCACTATGAAAGGTATAGTAAGCATCTAAAATATGCCTAAAATCCATTTTTGCCATGCTTTTTGATGCACATAGCACTTTAGTACAAAACAGAAAATGTATTGATCTTAAGATTATACAGTACACTGTGCGCAGAAAAATATTGCATGCTAGATATCATTGTGGAATTAAAATAAAAGATTTCTTTCAATTTTTTAGTGCAGAGAAGATAAGGGGAAAAAAAATGCATGCCGTTCCCTCTTGTTGCTATGTGAAGCAATAAAATCTATGAAGTACCTGGCATATCTAGCAAACTTACTGAGAAAAGAATGTCTGACTTAGTCCTTTCTGGAATTCTCCATCATTGAAATAACTAGATATTCCTTTGAAGATGCAGGCAAGAAATAAAAGAAGGAAGAACAAACAGACAATCTCTACCAGAGACGTTTTTGAATTATACTTCATGCAACAAGTACATTTAATATGTAGCCCACATAAAGCACTGAAAAAAACCTATACTCCTACGACATAAATCTTCAGCTTTTACAGACAACATCTACTTCCTTCTCCTAAAACTGAAAAACTACAAGTAACGGTCAAAATTGGGGTTTTCTCAGCAGCTTGTCAGTAGTAATTTTGACAACTCATTTATCCATCTCATTTAACATTGTCTTACAAAAACTTCAATGGGAAAGGGAATGGAATTGTTCTGAGACAAGAAAATTTAAATTATGCGCTTATAGATGGAAAATCAGTGTGTATAACCTTTTGTTAGCAAGATCCTGAAATGAAAGCCTTCTTAAAGTGAAAACATGAGTCCTGCTTTTTGCAGCCAGACTTTTCAGAAAAAGTTTCTCTGTAACAGATTAGCTTCTATTAGATAATCTGATGTTGGGTTATAGGTAGCAGCAATCAACACAAAAATACCTTAAAAAAAAAAATCCACCTTAAAACATGTGTAGATCAGTAATATAATTCTCAGTCGCACTCACTCACTATTTATCTTCATAGAAGTGGATATTATTCTAATTCTTTTTCCCTTCATCCTTCTTTGGTGGACAGTTTCCTCTATGATATGAAGCCAACTCAGTAGTGTCCTCAGAAGACTCATGTTCCACAGCCAAAGAGGGAAAACACACCCAAATGAAACATTAAAAGCTGCTAAGAAGGAAAAAAAGAAAGAAACTCCCAAGAGAAAGACAATATAAAACTTCTATATATTTTTAGTTTGACAATACAAACAGATCACAGTATTTAACCTCTGTCACATCACCTGCATTGCCTAAATTCTCCTGTAGGATTCATCCCTCCCAAACCCTTTTCCATTTCTTCAGAAATAACATAGCTCACGCATTTCCCTGAAGCCCAAAGAGGTCTCCAGTTGCCTGTGATAGAGGAAATTAGTTCCTTAGTATCATGATACTGCAGTGATAGTAACCCTCCTGCTATTTACCCATAAGAGTCACCACGAGATAATAGTTGACAATCATGTTGAAAGAGGGAATCTGACTAAATAAAACCAAAGGCTTCATGAAAGCAGAATTCAATATGCTTTGAATAAGCTTCAAGAATTGCCAGACCTCCAGGCAGATCTCCAACTGACAAATTTTACAGTTAAAGAGAGAAAAATGTAACGATAAAGGAGAACCAGGAGTTCCTTTACTAAAAAGGACAGTTAAAGACAGATTATCCGAGCGTGCAGGTGAAAGAGAAGATCGTCAAATGTCACCTCCCTAAACCACAATTTTTTTTTTTTACTTAAAAGGCCAGAAATTAGGCAACGTTTTTAATTACCAAGGACAAGTAGAAAACAATAGCACAAGTGCATACACAAAGTATAAAACCCAAGAGCACACAGACACAACTAGCAGGGAACATAAGAGTTAACTGAAATAATTCTGAAAGTGTATTAGTAATAAGAGGGACACACACACACAAAGAGAGGAAAAAGAAAAAAAGGCTACTGATCTGCTACTGTATTGAGAAGAAAAGCAAGAAAAAGGAAAATGGGGAAGGCCAAAAAGTTTAATCTCTTTTTTGCTTTAGTCTGCACTAGTGACATAATTGCAAGGAAATTGCCAGTACAGTTAATACCAATGAATCAGGGCAAAATAGAATGTCTCTAAAATACAGAAAGAACAATCTATGACTATTTAGGTAAGTTAAATATTTTCAAAACAGCTAAGGCAGATTTAGTTAATTAGAGACTGAGGCAATGTCAAAATTAATTATCAGTTATGACAGTGGTGAAGTATTGGACAGACAGAAAAGGGAAAATGTTGTGCCTATCTGCATTTAAAAAAAACGGAGGAGAAAATAAGGGTCAGACAGTTACAGAGAAGTCTGTTTACTTTCCTGGAAAAATACTGAGATAAACAATCAAACTAGTTGTAAACTTCTAGATGATGAGAAACAGTCATAACAGATTTGCAAAAAGCAGTCAGCAGGAATACATTTAACTTCTTTCTATAACAAGGTAACAGCCATATGAAAAACAGAAAAAAAGAGAAAGAAGGGGAAAAAGATAGATGCTAAACATCCTGATACTTGTAAGCTTGTTGACACATTCTTATGGGCAAGCTTAAAAAAACAAAAGAAAGAAAGAAAACCAAACCAAACAACAACAGCCACCAAACAAAAAGCCCTGTGAACTAGATCAATCTAATACTGATGCAGTACTAGTACAGGATGGAAAGCAATTTTTCACACTTGTTAGGCATCCACCATTAGACAAGGAGCATCAAGTCAGGTTCCTTCACTGTCTGCGCTGGTTCTCATACTGTTTGACGTTTGCAGTAACAGGATTATAGAGAGTATATATTTTCTTGTGAAGAAGATACAGGAGCTCAGGAAGTTATACAAGAACACAAAAGCAGTCAGAACAAAACAAACTCCCCCCAAAACTTCCCCAGAAACGTATGACTAATTGGAGAAGTAATTTAGAAAAGTGGAGCAAAAGGAACAAAGAAATTTAGAGGTACAAAGAAAATTTAGTGAATAGCTGACTAGGAACCCTGAAGACTTGATCAGAAGGTTATAGCAGATCATAAGTTGTTTATGACTCAGTAAATGTCATGCCCTTACAAGAAAGGGAATAATTTCCTGGGAGGCATAAAAGTATGCTATGTTCCAGAAATAACAGTTCATCTAGATATCACCTGAAATATTGCACCTGATCAGTGCTATTCAAGAAAAAGTTGAAGAATTTTCAAAAATAATAATAATAAAAAAATTCAAGACAACAAAACAATTATCAAAGGTCTTAAATTTGTCCTACAAGAAGAGCTAAAAGAAACGGTTGATGCTTAGCCTGCAGAAAAAGCAGAGACTGAGAGGAGATTTGATGATGTACTAAAAGGAAGGAAAGAATTTGTTCATCTGTTGGGATACCACAAGAATTAATGAGCTTAACTTACAGCTAAGGAGATTTAGGTTAGATATTAGGAAAATCTTTCTAATTGTAGGAACACTTAAGCTCAGAACAGATTTCCCTGAGGATGCTGCAAAGACTTCATAACTGGCGATCTTTAAGAGCAGCTATGTACTCATCTGTCAGAGACAAAAAAGTACAGTTGACCCTGCTTTAAAGCTGGATGACAGACAAGATGACTAAGATCTCTACCTGCTCTTCTTCCTCTAAAGTAGAAAATTGATTTCCTAGAGTAGGATCTCAAATGGACTGACTCCCAATGTGGGAGGTGAGTTTAATTCGATGCATAGATTTCAATTACCTACAGTGAAGGAAAAAAGAAATCCTAACACTCCAATTTTTACTGCAAGAAAAATAAAATTACCAGGAAATTTAGAACAAACAGAATAATATAATTTCCTAGTGGTCAGTTAAATGCATTAAATAAGTCATCTTCCTACTTTGCCTAAACTGTTTTCACACTTGTAGTTGCATAATGTTTGGTGTAGTCTCTATCTTCAGATTTTTAATAGCCCATTGTTGTCAAAAATTTGAATTTCAGGGAGAGAGGAAATTTTTTATTTTGTGTAATATTTTCATATGACCTTTCCTCTCTATATCATCTATCTGGATACCAAACACATCATACATACAGCACAGTCCCAAATGGGAATTTATGAAGCTGCTGCTTTTTCTTTTCATGGGATAAAATTTGTGCTGAGAGTAAAGTGTTTAACATCATCTTAACTGTGCTGATTTTTTTATTTTTTTTTTTTCTCATCAACTTCATGCATATTTCCAAGCTGTATTTTGTTAGGAAGTTGGGAATAGTAGAGGCCAAAAAAAAAAAAACAAAAAACAAAAAACAAACAAACAAAAAAACACAAAAAAGAAAGAAAAGAAAAAAAAAAGGCAAAGATTCTATCAACAGTTACTGAAGAAGGTTTGAAACATTTTTTACTTATATTCAGGTTATAAATTCACTGGGCCTGCTCTAGAAATTTCTCCTGGCTGAGCAGTATATCCTCTTGTTATAACAATCTTCATTCTGATCTACATTAGCCCAGAAGATTTCAACTGCCTCGGTGGTCCTTAAGTTGAAATTTGGTGAAAAGATATCTAGACTACCAGCCACTGATTCACAACAAATGTATTACAGCTTGGTACGTATACAGACGTAATGTCCAATGGCATATAACAACTACACTAACTGTTTTTAAACTCTGTTTCCTTTAGGAGAAATTATAATAATTGGGGGCATACAAAGCTGCACCTAGTGTTTTAACTGAAGATGAGAAATCAGCCTATAGAAAAAACTAACCTAAGTCTTCATAAGACAGGGATGAAACTTAAACTGAATATTCTTTTGATGCTAGAAAAAGCTCTGACACCACAGAAAATCTATTTTGACAACTGTAGGAGTTAAACTCTAATTTCAGATGCGTGGCTGTCAAAGAAAAAAAAACCCTGTTTCTATGCCTACAGAGATTAGAATCTGGCAGATGATCTAAAAACCCAGCTAAATATTCTTTTTATAGAGTCACCTCCTGGTCCCCTTATTCACATAAGGAGTCTTGCAGCATTCAAGAACAATAAGGGGGATTTGGCTCATCTTGCTTTTCTGTTCAATAACATGCTGTAAGATAAAATCAATAGAGACAACTGCATATTAAACTGAAGGTCACTCATATGGCAGGTAACTACTTACACTACAACACCTCCTGTTTATACACACCTCTGCTGTTAAGAATGACTGCTTTTGCAACTATTGGCAATTTTTGAGTGTCATTTTCCATGCCTGTCTTGACGCATGGCAACAAGTAGTGGAGCAGCCCACTATCATAGAACTTGCCCTTTGCACAGAACAGTTTTGCATCTTCAAATACCAACATAGGCAATTTCTTGTGCCCTATGCTGTTATAACGCTTTGATGAGCAAGTTTTCCATCATCAGACTCTTGCTAGAGGTCAAAAAACCCTTTCCATGATACACAGAAATATGAGGCACAAATTTTGAATAGAAGAAGGAATGATTTCTCATGGTTTTATAGGCTGTAATCATAGCACAGTGGCTACACACAACTGCTGGCTGAAAAATGTATTTTTTTCCAAGCATATTAGACACCTAAGTTTTTACTCCAGGAAACTTTATCCTGAAGTTTGGAAGTTTCAGAAACATCAATTAATTTCCAGAAGCATTAGACATTTCCAGGCTTAACTGAAGCTCATATAATTATTCTGATAGAGAACTGTAAGCTAATTAACCCAATAATGAAAATACTTCGTTATGAATAATCCATTTTTTTTTAAAATTTTATCTTTTCATGGCATTTCTTATTGAGTATCCAAAAAATGAGGCACAAAATTTATTGCATGTTTTCAAAAATTTTGGCTTCAGTATCATCTGAAATTTGATGAACGCTGCACTAGCCTTTCAGTTTACCTAAAGCTGCTAAAGAATTCAACAAAAATGTTTAAATAAGATTAATTATGATTCTGAATACTAATGGTGAAAGAAAAAGGTTTCTCCTATATGCAACCTAAGTTGAGTAAAATGCATATCAAAGTACAGATACCTACAATATGATCCATAATGCATATAGGTGATTAAGAAAAAGTTATTTATACTAAAGAAGGTGTCATCCTCCACTGTCAGCACTAAAATATGGAGCCAGCAGGAACGGGCCTTAACACAAGTATTATCTAATCCCACTATCTGCACAAAGACACTGTGATATTATTAGTATCTCTGTTCTGCATTTTCAGATTTTCATCAAACAATTTAAAAAGTAGACCTATTAAAAAAAAATAATAATCAAAATGACACACACACAAACGCACAAACAAACACACCAAAACCACAAACCAACCAAAACTCACAACTTTTTGTCCCAGGACATATCTATAGATGTATCTTTTTCCAAGAAACCTTCCCCCCACCTTCCCCCCTTCTTTTTTTTTTCCCCTCCAGCATGTTTCCAAAACAAATGTATTATGCAAACCTGTGTGGGTTGACAAACAGCCGGTTTAACAGGACTCTTCCTGTTGACATTCATTAGGCCACTTTAAAAGTGACTCTATTCTATAATCCCTTTCCCCATATTCTTTACATGAAAAACGAAGTGGAATTAAAAAAAAAATAAAAATTATACCATTTGATACACAATTCAAAATCCAGTGGGGATTATGAAACTTTCCAGTTCTAGAATGCAAAAAAGTCTGACTTAAAATATTCCTACCCTTTCCAAATAAAATCAGTTACTTGTAGAAGCTGAAACTGGTAAGCTGTACTATCTATACATTTTTAGTTATTTTACACTTCTTTGTTTTCTCAGGTACTTACTAACATTGGGTCTTTTTTTCAACTGACACTATAGCAATAACTATTTTAATCTCTCATTCTAGACACAGAATTCAAACATCTCATTGCTTGTGACGCTACATGGCATTCTTCATAAAGATAAAGTTGGTCAAGCAACTAAGTCAGCCAAGACTTAGGCGTAAGGCAGAGATAATGCAGTTAGATGAAACTATTCTTCATACTACAGCCTTCCTCTACCAGCACTCCACTGTAGGAAGGCATCACAGATTAATAAAAAAAATTCAGGGGATTTTAAGTGTGCTAGCATTTAGGTTCTGATCAAATCACAGGAGAATCATTCTTACTTGCATCTTAGCAGTTGTGTGGTACATGCACACCTTCTCCACTAAGAGAGCACATCGAGGATGGGAATAGATTCTATGTCAGTGTTTCACAATCTTTCTAGATTTTGTGTGAATTGAGCATTATTTTATTTATAATTGCCTTTTTGGACATTAGCACATATAGTGACAATACACCAAATGCTGGAATAAGAGAGGGACACGCCAGGGCCAACACAGGAACAAAGCACAGAGTAATTGTCACATCCTGGCACTGGGATGCCCACTGGGAAAGGGCATCTGTTCCTCTATGCCAAGAGCGGCAGGGGAAGATCCTAGATCTTCTTTTAATTTACAATTATACTGTTTTCCCCAGTTGTGAGTGACAACATATATAACAATATATTTAAGTACATCAGAGTTCTCAGCCACAAACTAACTTCCTATCTATCTCCTTTCCCAATTTAATAGCTCTAGATACGTAGAGTAAGAGAAGCGCTTGCATATGTACAAAGACTGAGTATAATCCTAAAGACCAACGACTGCAGAGAAGTAACACAGCTTTTGGCAGTCTTCTCTGCATTATTTAACAGCCAAGTTCAAGTTTTAGCATGCCAGACCCATATGGCCACAGCTTTTCAAGATCTCAGTAAGCTCACGCTTCTGTCTTTGGCTTCAGCTGCTCTGGAGCAGACTGTTTCTGCTACCTCTCTATGAAAGAGGGACTGTATGGCTATTTGGCTCCAAGACTAGCAATGACTCCAGTTGTTCCCTACTCTTGAGTCTCTGGACTTATTTAGGGACACATATGACACTACTGAAAGTAAATGTTTACTCTGCAAAGCATTCCTGAATCCATTTGCTTCGCTTCAGATAGCTCAAAAATTACATGCTTCCTGATCTATATGCTTCTTTCTCCTCCTCAATGTCTACATCACATTAGGGTTTTGCTCATTAATTGTTTTGGGAGAGTTCTAGAAAGCCTCTCAGAAATCTGATCCCTTTAAGGGGCTTGTCTATCCCAATCTATCACGTGTATTTCTTTGACTTTGGCTGCTACTTTCCCCAGAAACACTCTGAACAATTTCCCTCCAGAACAATACGCCTTTAGATGCACTAGACAGCAGCTAGTGGATTCCACTCACACTGATATTTCCAATGATGCAGCAAAGTCACCAAAGTTTCACATATACAGATTCCCCAAATCATCACTAGTCAGAACAAATCCTTACTTTTTTCTGTCTTCCTTTTCTCAGCTATAGCTGTTGATTCAACACTCGCTCAGCACTCGCAGGTTTTGTTCTCTCATGTGTCAGCAACTCTCTACACCTGCAACATGTCTGAGTAAGGTATCAGAGACAAGAGCAAGCAATGATGAAAGCTCAGTCCCTCCTCCCAATTCTTGCTACTGCTACCTTGCCTCACCTCAGGTTTGTACAAAATATTGCCTCCAGCTTCTATGCAGCACATAGCCAGCACCTGCACATTTCAGTCCCTTTTTATTCTTACTTTTTTCCTCTCACTCTCTTTCTCTCCTTTTAAGCAGCTGTGTTTCTGGAGTTTCCCCTAGGGAAAATCTTAAACTTGAAAGGGCTTCTTAATAACCTTGCTCAGCCCTGCACACAGGAAATTAAGCCATTCTGCACATTCAGCATTTACCACTCTGTTCTGCAATCCAAAGTTCTTGTACATACATACAGTTTGCAGCCATTTGGGCATTGACTCCTTCACCTTAGAGAAGTGCAGGTGAATTTTCATTTCTGTGTGTGAACTCTTTGCCTAGAGATGTGGGTAATAGTTCATATATTGAATACAAACAGCTCTAAATATATCACAGCCTCTTTGCATGGCTGCCAAAGAGCTCTCTCAGACAAACAAAACTCATACCAAGTGAAAATATAATTAAGGGCCTTTGACTTTCAGATTATTCTCCACTTGATTAAGTGTAATGAGTGCCCCCTCCCCTTAAAAAAAAAAAAAAAAAAAAGGCAACTTATTCTTTCCCCCCGCCCCCTCTTCTAGCGCACTGTGGTTTAGGGAATTCATTCATTAACCCCTCTTAGTTGTTTTCCCTCTAGTCTAAGGGACTGATACTTCGGGACACAACCCTCCTTTATTTACGTACCAAGACTGGGACACTGGCTGTCTAATTTGGCTACATCCCAGACAGCCAGTCTGCAAAAAGCTCGGCTGCTCTGCAAGTTTAGGAAGCATGGTGGCTGGCACTCACCACAGTGCTCTGAATAATTCCTGACCAGTCTGTCCGTAAATCTTGTGGAAGGCTTGGACTAAATATTTTTCTTCTTTTATATTAAGAAAATCAAAGACCAATGTTGATGTATATGCTCTCCCATTAAAATTCATGTTTCCTTGTACAAGTACAATTGCAGATAAAGAAGTACGCTTCTTTCCTGACAGTTAACGTACAAGAAACATCTACAAATGCTCACACATCCCACATGTGAGACCAGGCACATTTTTTGGCTTCAAAGAGAGACATACCAGGTGCACAAAGCCTTTGCTTCCCCAAATTCTCCACACTCAAGCGCTTATCCAGCACTTTGCTACTCTAACTCGCTGCGCTTACTGCCACAGAGCCATCTTTCTCAGCTTCTAAAATGCCTGCATTAGAATAACATCTCTGCGTTGACAATTGTAAGCGCAGCAAGCTGTGCCCCTCTGAAGTCACCCATCCTTCCACTTCCTTCCTATGAATGACTGCGTGACCCTTTCAAAACGTGAGTATAGAAAGATGGGGTGCTGTGTACCCAGGCTAGTTGTTGATCACACTATATAGAACACACAAAATGCCAAAGGCTGGCTTAACTCCGCACAGGTTTCAGTGAGATTTCTACTAGTTGCAGCAGGCCACTGAAAACCCCTGGCTAAATTATTACCCACTGACAATATTTTCTAAATAAAAATCATAGATTTCTTTTAATCCTCCCTCTACCTCCTACACCTCCCTTCAAAGACGCAGTAGAAAGCACTGAGTAAGAAGGGCTGCGGCACAATGCTATAGCAAGCTCTGTTAATGCAGAGATGGATTTACTCCAAACTTTTTTCTTGCTTAAGCAGTTTCTCCAGCAGAGAGGCAGAAAAGGCTGGCAAGACCCAGGAAGGGGAACTGGAATTCTTTCCTCTACTTCTAGCAGAGATATGGCAAGCTACATCTACCAGCACATGACTCAAAGATGAATTAAGCACCAATGTGCCACAAAAAAAACTTAGAGTGAGCTGGTCTGTAAGTGACTCCTACATAGTAACCTCCTTCTCCATACAGTTAGCAATATGGGGTTTTTTTCCCAGTTAATTGATGTCAATCAGATTCTGAAAAAAATTGAGACTATCAGTTCTTAATAACTGCTGTGAAATAACTGTTTTTTACAACTGTTTCACAAATATAAATAAAAGCTTACCATACTAATTTTATTTTACGAGCTCCTGTGCAATCCAAAAGAACTAGGCTGAAGAATTCCTAAGTGAGAAGATCCCAATGGTTTTAGAAGAGATTTATTACAAGAGGTTTACAACTGTCCTGAAAAAGTTTAATACTCAATCTGACACAAAGAAACTGCATTGTTCTCTTCTGTCAACCAGTTGAGTGCATATGTCAACTTCAGCATCCACGAGATGAACAGAATTCAAAATCCTTATCTAGCCATTGATACTAATGTCTCTTGGCTTCTGATTTAAGACAACAGAAAAAGAAGGTAGGCAAGTTAAAACTTTACCCTAAAAAAAAAAAAAATAATCACATTCTTTAATAGGGAAGCAATGATGCTGGTGTACTGTAGTTACAGAACGTGAAGCGCATGGGATATATCTCTGTGTAAGGAGTTTGCTGAAAGAATTACTTAAATAATTAGAGAACCACAGATTGTGTTCAATATTCATAGTAGTGAGTTTCAACAATAATATCCAAATGCACAGCTAAATAAAGTTATCACCTGGCAAGTAGCACATATGGAAAGTACAAACCCAAAGTACAACTTAATGACAAAGCCTATTATCAAACCTCTTTTCTCTCTATAGTGTTTTGGAGCATTCACAAATCCAAAATCCACAGGAAAAATGTTCATTTTCCGTCTTGACAAGCTTCCCCTACACCAGAACTTCCAACACTGTTACTCCTGACGGACGCTTGTTTCCCACATAAATATAGCAATCAAAAGTTGTTTACAGATTAGGAAAAGAGTTCAACATTAGTTTTCATTCTGTGCTAAAAAATACTCGAGAGCACTGAGAGAAGAGCCTGGCGTAGCTTGTTGCAGAGCCAGGAGTCACCACTAACTCAAGTGTTATCTTAACATTCTCCGAAACATCGCATCTGCCAAAAGGCCAGTGCCTGCAGAACTGCTGCTGACGTACAATTAAATGAAATATGAGCACTTCCTTAGAGTCATGGGATTTCCCTTGCTCTCCAGGAAAGCTGAGGATTTTATAAGCACAGAAAATCTCTATCTTTTGTCAGGTGGATCCAGCAACAACATTTCAAATGCAAAGCTGTGGTCTCCCTCATAGATTTGGCATTTTTGTTTCACTTATTTATTTTTCAATAAGAACAGTTATCTTGAAATATTGTTTAAAAGAAAGCAGAATTAATGAGTTCAGCCATGAAGTGCAGGTTCTACGTACCCTTCACTTAAGAAATGCACTGCAAAGGAGTGATTAAAATGTTAAGTTACCATGGCTACCTTTATATCACAAGGCAAAGAAAACTTGCACTCAAGATAAAGAAAGAAACAAGCCACTATTGATATTTTTTTTTCAGCATTTTCAGAAGGAAAGTCTGCTTAAAAAGAAGCAATTATGTATTGGTCTAAATATTTTTTTCTTGTGCGTTACACAATTTGCTTTTTTTTGTTTGTAGGTAAAGTGATGAGCAGCTACTACTTGCATTAGTAGTTAATGATTTTCACAAAGTATTGAGTTCTTCAAGTTTGTTCAGATCTTTGAGACTAAGAAAAACATGATAGAAGGAACTTCTTTAACACTGCTGTAATTGCAACTCCGCAGTTTTAGACTAAGTTTTAAAAGAAAAGTTTTTTCAAAACAGGACATTGTGCAGATGTTTCCTCAACAAGAAACAAATATAAAATTGTAGAGGCATTTTACAATGAAGGTGAAGTAAAGGTGTTAGAGGAAAATGGATATTTCTTGATTGTACTGTAAGGAACAGTTATTATGAAACACCATATCATAATTTTCCATGAAAGTTTCTTGAATACTATGAACTTCTATCAGTGTAATAGACCTGATTCAATAAGTGAAAATTGTGGAAACGTTGTCAGATGCTAACATTTAAAGTCGTGAAAGCTACACACGTGACAGGAATGTGGTCATATTTATGAAGATTTTTTTTTTATGTTTTAAATTAATTTTCCCTATTAAGTATAAATCTGGGAACAGACTAAAATAACTAGAAGGCTCGAAAAGAATGAGCTGTTTATCTCATAGTATGCCAGCTTGATTCCTTTATTAGAATATTGACTATCTCAATTCATTATCAAAGTGACCCAAAAAAAAAACCAACCTATTTTTTAAAAACAATTTTAAACTGTTACACTTCAATCACACATAACCCTAAAGATTTGTGCATTCATCCTGAAAAGGGAGAAAAAGAAACATCAAAGGCAAATAACAACTTTTCTACTCTGCAACAAGGTCTATGCCCAGGTCCTACTGTGCTACGTGGCAGTACAAAAACCTAAACTGGTGAGTGAAGCATCAGTAAAGAAGAAAAAGGAATAAAGCAAGAGCTAGAGAGAAGCAGGAAGCAAGGCTGACTTGGTGATGATGGCTAGAGAACCTCTTACTCATCAGAAAGCAAGCTTTGAAATCTCTGTGATCTGTGAAACACAGCACGTGAACCATCACTGATGAGATCTGCAAGGGCAATTACATGAGGAAGAAAGTTTTGACTTTTCAAAGTATAAAATAGGGAAAGTACATATTTTTGTTCTTTCTGTTGTGTTTGAAAACTAGGATCAGAGCAGAAGCTTATATTCCAGTTGTACTGCTTTTGATTATATGAACCAACTAAAAACCTATTTGCTAAGGAACTACATGCTTTCAATTTAACATGAAACAATCCATTGTTATTAAAAAACAGAGTGCACAAAGTCTCATTAAAAGGGCTTTTTCCCCTTTGCCTTGTGCTTTTAAATGACAGCATAATAGCCTCCAAATAAATGAAGAAAACACATTTACTAGGAGCTACAATTGAAAAGACTATATGCTATGATTGATGGCCAATTCTTTCCAAAGCTTCAGCAGAGGGTTATGACATCCATTATTGCAAATCCCATACACCACCGATGCAGAAACACAAAAACACTTACTGGATGCCGTACAAGAACAGTTCAGCCAACAGAACTTTAAGCATAATAAAGTACAGAAACTTACTGTCATTTTAATAAATACGTTAAATAACTTGTAAGGAGACTTTCTCAAACAAGCACCACGAGTGTTTCAGGGGTAATAAATGATCAGAGTCAAGATAAAAATCACATATAAAGACTCCATTTCTTTTTCTGAGGTATTAAAACCACATTATTAGAACTGAAAGGATTTGAGAGAACAACAGATCTTTCACCTTTCTATTTTTCATTTACTTCATATGTTACCTTTATTTTATGCATGAAACCTTTTTTTTTCTTATCTGTTTCTTTTATAGTTGAGACTGCAAGCCAAACGTTGTTAGGTAATTAACATATTTAATAAAAATTTCCTCTCTCTAAACTGTCACCAGTTACATATGCAAACTGTGTAAAGTGTAATGAAGTACACTAAAGTACACAGAAATTAAGCCTATGCTCAACTTTGTGCAGTATTGGAAAAGCAGACTCTACAGTTAAAGCACTCTCTGATGCCTCACAAAAGGAACCATCTCCTCCACCTTCTGGAGAACTCCTCTACAGATGCTCAAAGTACAGTCATTGTTTTATACGACAGCCCCTATGAGCCTTCACACAGGGAACACTGTGCATTGTACCCAATATTGCAAAGACAGGATGGGCAGTTGGGATATTTAAAAAAAAAAAAAAAAAAAAAGAGTAAAAGTCTTCCTCCAACAACATTTGGAAAACCTACTGGCTCTCAAAAGGGCAGAGTTTTCCAGGCTGGTTGGTGTGTTGTTTATTCAATTACAAAAATGACACTTCTGTATTTTCTTTATGAATTAAATAAGCACAAGTGTGCCTGTACATACTTTGTAAGTTACTGATAGCCATAGAAAAACTTACAGGTGAATTAAGTTACTGTAAACCATGTATGCAAAATATCAGATAAAGAGCTGGTCATCTTGTGTAGCTGCTCCAGCTCCTGGAATTTAACACTCAAGCAATTGCCCATAAATGAAAAAATTATCCAAAGACCTAGATGCAAGTTTTTGAAAAGAAAATTAAACAAAACCACACAAAACCATAGAAAAACCCCAAACATATGTGTGTGTGTGTGTATATATATATAAAAAAATATAAATGGTGCCATAAACATGATGGAACTTTTGTGGAAAACTGTAAGCTTTCCAGGCCATTGAGAAACCCAAACTGGGAAGCGTGATACAGAGAAAACTAACAATATTTGTACACTAGCACCTGACTTCAGCAAAAGGTACACAGTATCTCAGAAAAGTTTGGGTAGTTGCCTTGTGAAAATCTGGAGAGATGATGACACCTCTAGTCAACTTTGTAGGTCTCGGACATGAGTCCTCGAAACTCTAGGCTGTTCCACTGAAGTGCTACTTCTGGAGAAGCAAGACCTCTGGTACATTTGTTTGAAGTAGAAATGTAAGTGATAGAAGTCCAGTTCCTTTAAAAATTCAGTAAAAGAATTATGAAAAGCTCTTCTGAATTTCAGTTCATTTGAATACTTCATGCTTACACAAATCCCCCTAAAGATTAAGATAATCATATTAAAGCCTCTATGAATATAGCCAATAGGGATCACAGCGAGTCTGAGTTATCATCAGATAATTCTTTCATCATGAAACATATAAAAATAAAAACTGTTTAAGTTTTCAGCTAAGATGCTTTTAAGAAATTAAGATGCCATTAGAGATGAGCAGATGAATGAAGAACCTTATTAACATTTAGCACATTGTGTAAAAATCCCTGTACTAAATAACACTGTCAAAGAATTGGGGAGGTATTTGTGCTTTTCTGGGGGAAGGGGCGTCAGTGGGAAGGGAGTGGAAACGCAATGCTGGTAACATTTCCAAACAATGTGAAAACTGCCTTATGAAAAATGAAACTCAGTTTGGAGACTGTTGTTAGGCATATTTTTCCAGCACCAAATTGAAATTTCTGGTCAAAGTACGGATAAATCCAGAAAAACACTTTCCTCCCCTTTTCCAAATCACAAAAGTAAAACATCAGGATAAAAATCCAGCCTTTTCGTTCAAGAAAAATACACTGCAGAGAGACGAACCAGCTTCTTGGTGCATAGGACAAACTTATGCACTTCTTGTACAACCTGTTCATAAAAAAATATTAACTCAAACTCTCATATGTCTTCCAAATCCTACCTTTCTCTCAGGATAAGGCACAATTCCCCAAATTCTCCACCGACTACTAGAATTTTCATGAAACAGAAACACACATGTCGCTGGTCCTGTTAACTGGAAAAAAGTAGATGTCTCTACGAAGTTTCTAGCATCTTAGCAGATAGGTTTTAATATTTTCAAGAGAGGGAAAACCTCTTAAGCCTGGTGGTGATTTTCATTTCTGCCTTTGGTGAGACACTTTTTACTTTGCTTTATAAGATAGCATATCTTTAATGCAAGTATTAAGCTATTCACATTAAACTTTGCTCATTAATGAAACCAATATATCACTATGAAATGAACGCTGAATGACTACACGATAAAGCTAAAACAAAAACCTCTTGTTTAGAAATATCTTGTTTCAATGTTATTGAAATAAGGCCAATTTGTTTCAAGAATTACCATTTAAAATTGGCAAAAGCCAACATGTTGTAATGACATGTTGATAATGTTGAAATGTTTAGATAGAAAAGCACCCTATATATTACATACTTATTTTAATTTGCTCTAACAGTGACAACACAAAAGACTAGACCAGGTTTTGATGTTGGTTGTATGCCATGTACCAGTTGTTGAAACACAGGCTTTAAGCCTGGCCTTGGCCCATCCCTACAGAGGTGCCCAATGGCCGCAGTTGGGGGTTGAGGACAGGCCTGCCCTGCCAGCCCCAGGGGATCCCCACAGGGACTCCCCATGGCTGCAGGCTCCCAGGGAGCTGCTGGCCCTCACTGCTTCACAACATTACTCAAGTAGGACCTCTGGTTTATATAGAATCATTTACCTCAGTGATATTACCAAAACAGCAAAAATGTTCATGTTGGGCCTGAACAATGTACTCATAACTTTCAACCCCAGGAGAGTTTAGAGGTAAAGTGTAAGAGACCAAGTCAAATCAGATATGTAAGTGGTCTTGAGAGGCTTGAATACATTTAACAATATGGGTAATACGGATTTGGACCCTAAAAGGAACCATTTGCAAGATGTGCTTATAATATTAAACTACTCTACTTACACAATCATCTCACATGCAGCGTAAAAAAAATAGACATAGCCAGACCAGAACACTGACCCCAGAAGAAAAGCAGGCAGATGTTATAAGCCTAAGTTCATTTGAACTGAGATTTCTTGAAGTCTTAAAGTTGCTCTCTTCCTAAGCTGTATCTCTAGAAACTTTTCCTTTTGGATGTATTGAGAAGGTGAGGGGGAAAGATAGATGTATTTTCACAAAAAGCTCTTTGCTTCTCTCTGAAATTCAATTAAAAAAAAAAAAATCCCCACCCCCAAATCCTCCCACCTTAAACCAAGAACATCTATGTTTATCTTCATCCTGAGAGTCTGTGTTCACTCCAGCATATGGCACTGCCTCAGTTTGGTTTTGGTGGTAGAGAAGGCTAATCTCAAACCTTATGGCAACTGGCACAGAATTAGATCTTTTTCCCCTCTTTAGTGTCTGTTGCTTCAAGGATTTGCTGCAGAAAAGCAATATTTTTGAACCATAGACTGGTACAAACTCCTTTCAGAGAAGGAATGGCACAAAACAGACTCCATCAGCCATTAAGTTTTCCCTCCCCTTCCAAAAGAAATTGCCTCTGGGGATAATCTCTCATTTCCTTTCTCACTCAGTTTGCTGGAAGCTGAACAGCCGTGGCTTTGCATAGTTTTAGTGGATTGCTCATCTAATTCAGAAATAATTCAGAAATATTTCTAATTAGTCCCAACAGAGGTTTCTCATCTAATTCTCCCCTCGTTTAATTCAATTTCCTTGCTGGAAAACAGGACTACAAGACTCAAAGCTATTGTAACATAGTATTTCCTGAAATGTTCCTGGAATTGGTACTCCCAGGAACCAGGATGTTTACAGGATTTAAGATTTCTGAAGTTTGGACCTTTAAAGGGCGTTTTGATTCTGAGTATATTATGAAGCCTGCAGCAGCCATGAGTCAGATAAAGGGTATAAATGTTTAAAGCTTAAGATGGAGTCTTGGATGTAGGAGCCTCCAGGGCTTCAGTAGGAACTCTAACTCTTCTCTTCTCTGGTGTGGTCATGATCTCTAAATAAAGTGCAATAAACACCTGCAGCTAAACAACATGGAATCGCCTTTTCCACACAGGCCTGTCTTTACTACTAATCTACTCCAAGAATCAGCAGGAGGACTCCTCAGATCAACAAGAACAGGCCCCACCATTTTGTTTCAAGTTGGCTCTCCTTGCACCTGTGGGAAGACCTGTGAGTCCTTATGCTAGACTGCAAGATAAATTAGAAAGTGTCTCCTCCCATCCAGTTTCTCTGTTCCTTTTGACATCATTAAAAACAAACATTCAATAATAGGGACCTCTATTCTCTTTACCAAGATAATCTTCCTGAAGTGGTTACCCTCTTCAGATCTTGATTTGCTCTTTCCTTTTAAGTCAAATGCTCTTCTGCTGGTTTTCCTATGCTTCCTTCCTGCAGCCCAGAGTAACTGAAGATCACTCCAGAGGAAAAGAGCACGTAGCAAAATGAAGAAACTGAGGGATGTGATATTATTCATAATTCTATCACAGAGCTTCTCATATTCTCCACATGGAAAGTAAGCTCTTGTACATTTACTGCAAAAGCAGGAACAATAAGGTAAATCCTCTTTGAAAGAAATTACAATCTGATTTCCCACCTCCTAATCAGATGATTACCTGTCAGTTCAGGAGCTCGGCTGGAATCGCATGTGTTTGCAATTTCTACAGCTCACAGGCTCAGTGTCCAGGAATTTCATTAGCAATCTAATGGATTGAAAGTAGCATTATCATCTTCAGGGAGCATCAACAAAATCATGTTGAAAAAGAGGAAAATATTTATTTTTGCCTTTCAAAAAAATTCAACAAAGACAACAAGCTTAGGCAGCATTCTGACCATCAGGGGATAAATCAGTTTTCAGCTGCCGTGGACAGGTAATGAGGACCTGCTGTTGACACAGTTGTGGAAGAAATATTCACTAGCCATTTTTTATTCCTACTGCAACAGCAGAAACCGGGTGCTGTTTATTATTGTTTGTGACACTGTTTCATGCAGAACAGCAGGTCTTCATTAAGAAAGCCACATTTACCACAAACATTCACCTCTCTCATGCACGGATCAAGTTACAATTTGAGCTCACAGCACAGAAAAATCTACTTTCTCTTTTTCAGGAGGCAAAAGACAATCAGAAGGAATTAACATACACATCCTACCACACACTCAAAATTACATCTTTTTCATTTCAGTAACACAGAATATCACCATACAATTAGGAAAGTTTGCCTACCTAGTTTTCATTCAGGCCTTAAATGGAGCAGGAGAGGGCTCAGTAAAAAAGTGGAAGTCTTAGAAATCTGTATTCCTTCAAAAGCACAAATATATGAGCGCCTCTTCAGGTAAAGATTCAAAATTACATAATAAAGTTAATTTTGTAATTAAACACAGACCAAAATTCAGGGCTGTTTATAAGTCACAGATGTCAGTCACTGAATGAGAGCATATGGGGTAACCCCTATGCGATAAAAACAAAATTGATATGCCCACTAACAAAATTTTGAGAAAATTTTAATATTTAATGGTTAAAAATCTCATACAACAGGAGGCAGGGTGCAGTGGAAGAAAAGACGCAAGGGATTTTATTTTCTCCTCTTTTCAGGAATGAACACAGAGGTTTTCAAGAAAAAAGTAATTAACTGAAAATCCTTGCATTTCCTTGGTCATAAATCTATCTTATATAACAAAACCATTGCAACTCCATCAAATTGTATTTGAACAGTTAACACCACCACACTTACCCAAGTTATATGAAAACCAGAATGCAGACCAGTTTAATGGGCATGTTTTGCTTCAAGGCAAGAAGGAAGGCAAGAAAAAACCCCACTACACTAGTTTTTGAGATCGGAGCACTTTGTAATTCAGATGTATGACTCTGCTTCTCTTTCCTGCCTATACTTTATTTTATCTGAAGTATTTTGTGCAGATTACTTGTAGAATATTCAAATAATACCTGATGTTGATATATAATGTTCAGAAAAAAGCCCTGCTAATCTTTAATGACAGTTTCATTAATGCATCTTGTGCATACACTTGTAAGCAGCTGCACACCACCTTGGCCACACACTGTTGCCTTCTACAGAAGTGCTGCTAAAAGCCCTATGTAACAACGGCTAAAAATATCATCTTTGGCTATGCTGTTTTATTAGAAGTTACCAAGGAACCACACTACTGTAACCTACTTACATTATATAAAATAATACTGTGTGCACCATATTAACAAGGGACCATAGCGCTCTGCAATTAGTAGATAAATACCAGTTTTACCAAATAAGACCACATCTAGAAGAAGTCATTGTAGGAAATCATATAGGCATTTTAAATTTTATGAAATTGCAACATTACAGGACTAGATTTTTATCATGGTATAAGGGCTGGTGATCATATTTTCCACAATGCTGCTACTGAAACTCTGGTAAGCTCCCAATAATTTAGAACAGAGAGTTAAAGGTAGAATTGCCTGAGAGAGGTCTGAAGGAGGACTTCATGACTTGGATCAGCAGAAACTACAAAATAGTGAGTTATAACTAAGATTTATGCAAGAACAAACACAGTAGCTAAAAAAAAAAAGTTTTTCTTTTTAGGAGGCATAGGTTTTAACAAAAAATTTGGAGTGCTCACATCATGTTTACTTTTTTATTTGCAGCGATCTAGACATATGGATCACCTATGCAAACAGCTTAAATCCATCGAAAATTCCCTGTATAACACAAGAATTAAAGGCATTACCGCAATACTCGCTCTATACTTAGAGATAGAATCACATAGTTAGAAAACATATTCCAAAAAGATGACTTTGTTTTTAATCAATGTTTTGTGTGATCTCAAATTTTGCAGGAACCATACCATCAAAGAAGTGTCCTATAAAAGTTAAACATTATTCCCTGTTCAACTTTGCTACATATGCTGGGTAGCCTGTCTCAATTTTTTTTTTTTTTTTAAATCTCAGATAACTTTATAGTAAAGTTTATTTGCTCACAGTGCAAATAATGCCACTAGATGAACACACAAGAAAAAAAAAAAACAAAAAAAACCCAAAAAAACCAAAACCACGTTACACTTTTCCCAAACTTGCATGTCTATAATAAAGTTTCTAGAAACATTGTCTTGGATGTGAAGAAGAGTTTTTTGTACTCCTGAAGATAGCAGCAGCAGCTACCAAAGAGTAGAAAAGTAATCTATATTCCAGAATTGTGTTTTCAAATAAACAAAAGAACAGCATAAGCAAAAACGTTATGGCCACATCTAGCAGTGCCAAATGGTTTGAACAGGGCGTATATCTGTAATTCTGAAAAGTCATTTCCTCATAAAGACAGCATAATTTAACATGTAGCTCTGCAAATAATGAAGAAAACCAAATCTGTTAAATAGTAATTAACTTGCAATTAACTCAAATTAGTCAAGAGTCATGTACACAATGGGTGATGGAGTCCGTAGTGTATTAGAGTGAGAGTAATTGCCATATAAAGCTGAAATTGAGGAGAAGTTCAGGAAGAGTAAGTATAGTTAGAAAGAATTTTTCCAAGTGGAACAGAAGGATTGAAAACAAAAAGTGAACTCCTAGTAGATTTGAGAAAATGACTCAACAGATTAAGGAGAGAAAACAAACAATTACTAGGAAAAGATAAGATATTTAAAGTAGCCCAGAAAGTAAGAGACTGCTGACAAAAGAAATCACCACAGATTACAAGAGCTTTGTATGGAATGAAAACCCATAAGGGAGTCTGACTGATCAAGAGTGATGACAGGAAATATCTAAAATGAAGAATTTCTGTCATTCATTAGAAGAAACTCATGAAGACTTGTATCGTACTCCACCTTGAGAAACAGTCCTGAAAATCACCACTGATGTGGTTTCAAGGGGAAGAACAGAATAGTTGGTATACAAGCAGTTTGTTACAGAAGATCTAAAAGGTGGCACCGGCATGCAGGATAAATCAGCAGCAGTACAATTGGTATAACACAGGACGAAAAGGTACCGATATAGCAAAACACAAATGCAAATCATCAGAATTACTCAAGAGATATTGCAATTCAGGGTTCCAGGGGAAGGAAAGACATGTTATCACTGGAAATGAGAGGAACAGGGACACATTATCTCATGTGAACCTGCCCTTTAAGCTTTGGAAAGAATGACTAAGGATAACTGATTATTTGTGCAAGTATTAGGAAAATGCCTTTTATTTCTCTACAAAGCTTTGGAGAGCTAAGCAAGATACACTAAAATAGAAATGTAAAATATATCTGAAATATACTAGGATGACAATGGCTACAAATTGCCAGGGAGAGTGAAGAGCTGTAAAGACATAAAGCATGATAATAATGATGGATTTTATTTAGTTCCCATATAGTATAGTTTGGATACATATCATGGTTGGTGGACACACTAAACCACAAAGAATCACTTTTTGGAGCAGCTAATGAAAAAACTCACAAGATGAGAACCAATTCTTGAATCAGCTCAAGATTTAAGATGAAGTTATCCAAGAAAAACTCTGGAATAGACACTACTCCACACTCAGATACAAAACTGCTTGTATGAGAGGGGAAAAAAGGCAAAAAGAAACCCAAAAGGAAACCCACAAGAGGTTTAACTTGAAAGGTTAGCTTGCTTAACTTGAAAAAGAAGAATGATACAAAAATGGAGAAGCTAGTTAAAAATAAATTAAAAAGAATCAGCTACAATTTTAAAATATTCATATAAATATTTTAAAGCTTTCTTTTTATATAAACTGGCATAGAGACTCTTTAAAGGCACTACAGTAAAAGCTCAGAGTACATGTATATTACCTATCAAAAATAATTTTAAATGGGCTTCCAAAAAAAGTCAGTGTGCTCAAGTGGCAGAGTAAAAGAGGCTATTAGACATGAAAAGACATCCTTCAAAAAGCAGAAGTTGCATCCACCTGAGAAAACTGAAAATAGCAAACTCTGACAAAATTAACATAATACCAGAATCAGGGGCGGGGGGGGGGGGGGGGGATGACGACCCAAACAAACAAACAAACAAAAAAACAGGCAGAAGATTTCAAGAAGTAACTTGCTAAAGACAAAAATTAAAAATACCGAGTTTTTCAAATATCCACAAGAAGCAGCAAGCCTGTTTGAGCACGTGGAGCTGATGGGTGTATATGAAGAACACAAAAGGAAGGCAAACTGAATGAATCCTACATATCCATGTTTGCCATAGAGAAGCTTACTGGTATTTCCAGACTGGAGAGACTCTCCATGTAGGGTGAGTAGAAAATACTTCCTCAAACTGACCCATCAATAGAAAGCTTTTAGAAAAAATTGATAGAATGAACAGAAACACATGGTATACACCCAGTGGTTCCAAAGGAACTCGGATATAAAATCTGTGATTATCTAATTGTGGTTTGTAACCTACAATTTAAATTAGTGTTAACACCAGTAGAACAAAAGATAATAAGCACAGTATCAGGAGACCAGGAAATCTGACTTCTGTAATGGGTATGTTGGTAGAAATTATAATGAAGGACTAAAATGTTTACCTCATTGATTAAACATCGAAGACTTTTGAAAGAGTCAACATCCTGGAGGGAAGCTGGGCCTCCCAGGTCTCTTGGTAAGAGCAATGAAAATAGGATAATCCAATCAGTACAGTGCACTTGTATTCCCACCCAAAAATTCTGACATAGTCGTTCACTGAAGACTCTCATGGAATAGGAAGAAAGGTCCTCTTGCAGATTAATAACTGGTAAAAAGACAGGAAACAAAGGCTAGGAAATGCCCTTATATGTATAGTTATCTGCACAGATTTTCAGATATGCTTTATAAAAACAAACCCTACAGTAAAGTGATCCTCATTATAAATTTCAGTCTGGTGTTTAAAAGCAATTATTACAGAAGCAAGCTACATGCTAACACATCACTTCATGAAAGCAGCTGTACCTCCTAATATATCATTAGTTATCCTCCAAAAGAAAATAAAAACTCAGCCCAAAATAATAACAAAGTAAAACCAGCATAAACAATTTCTGTCTGCACTAATGCTGAATGGAGGAGTCAGATCTGGTTGTTTTTAAGAAGAAATTATGCTAATTTAAACAAGAAAGCTACAGTAAGAAATAAATTGTTGCACATCTTACTCAGAAACATCACATAACAAGGTCATTGTGGCTGAGGCAATTATTCTGGCAAATTGTTGTGGAGGGATAAGAGCTAATAACACAAGTTACAACTAGCGAATTGCACGTATGCGTCTGAATGCCCAATGGATAAAGAAATTTATTTCTCTAAATTAGCAATACGATAAACAAAGCAGTATTCAATATAGTTATCACTATTCAGGAATCGGCATTGCCAGGAGATGACACATTGTTATTTGAGCGATAGGTTTTTCTTGGTCTTGTTATATGAATTAAACCCAGTATCAACTGACCACTCAAACAACAGCTACAGCAGAGCAACATCTGTAATTCCTCAGAGGATGGAACTAATGTATCAGATAATCTCCTCTCTTAGGTCACCACAGAGAGGATGTGAGTCTACTAAGAAAAAAACCTATGACCATTTTTATTCACAAATAAATCTGGCAACTTTGCAAAGGCCAATATTTAATTTCCAAGAGCAAATGGAGCACTTGCCTGTGGTACCATGAACGTAAATGCAGAAACGTGGAGCTCTGCATGCAAGCAGTGCTGCCGTCCTGGAGCAGACCCAGCCGTGGGAGCCCAAGGTGCACTGCATGTTCTCTTAGGACTAAATGATAACCAGCACTATGATCACTTGCTAGGTTACTTTTATTGTGGAAAAAAAACATTAAAAACTGAGACTTATAGCAGTCAGATTTTTTTTTTTAAGGGAATATTTTAAGGGAGTATTTTTCAAACATTAGCAGCAGGAGGACTGGAGAATGAGCAGGTAAATAGGGCTTTTCTCCCAGGAGGGAACTGGCCAGTAGTCAGCTCAGTTGTACAAGCCTTCTGCTGATACACAGCCTGAGAATGCAATTCTGGCTAACAGACCAATCAGCCCCATTTCATCAGGCTAAGCTGTAACAAAAGAAGTTTGAGGCAATGGTTGCACCATATCACTGCCCTACAGGTATCAGAGACGAGACAACATGGTAGGCTTGGTCTCAGAATAGCTACTTTGCAGAGACAGAAATGCACAATGCTAGCTTGATCAACTGTGAAACACGACTAGGAAAAAGAAAGGGATCTGAAAGTGCTTCACCCACTACAAATGACAAAAATCTCATCTGTCTTAAGACTCTGGGAAAGGAATATAAAGTTTTAAAGCAGAAAAGAGTAAGAGGAAGTAAAATGCTTGATCCACAGCTCAAGGGCAGACTGGAAACAATTCTTCTGCCTCATGCAGACATAAAATTGCTAGAAGGATGTTCTCATAAACAAAGTGCTGGAGGCCATGCCATCGTCCACCTCCTCCTGTTTCTCTCTACATCTAAGGAAGCCAAGTACATCTCATAAAACAGAAGATGCACACGTTTCAGGAATATCCCAGAGGCAAAAAGAAAGAATAGTGAAACAGTAACAGCTTTCAGAGCTGGAGATACAGCTTCTTTTATTTAGGTTAAAAATCCTCTAGGGCCTGTTCCTAGTTCTGATTTCCACATACTTGCTGGATTTTCCACAGCTTCGTTATTCAAAGAAGATAGCTAGGTTTTACTAAGGTTGGCCATTGGGGGCAAAATTCAGCTGCAGCAGAAAGTCAGATGAAGGTATTTGCACCACGTAAGTTCCAATCACACTCTCTGGGGCACCACTTAAGTACCTATTAAACCCTCTGGGCCTGAACAGGATTTAAATGAGGGAACAGAGACCTAATCTTTTCTTCTCCCATTCTCTTATGCCCTGCGAAGTGGTTTATGTTACAATTTATTCATCGTTAACGTTTGTCTAGCTAGTCATTGCAAACACTTTCACAGGTTGTTTTGAAAAGATCTAAATGCAGCTTCCTAATGTTTTAAACAAATCTTGATGCTTCCATTCCCATATATCAGCAGAACAAAGGGACTAAACTGAAGGTGGAAAAATAACAGGACAACTTCAGAATAGAGCTAACTCAAGATTTATAAGTAAAGAATGGAAAACTGATAGGCTGAAGGTCACGCAAAGCAACTCTCCTGCCTTGCCACTGATATGATTATGTAAAATAAAATAATAATAATAGTCTGTGAATAGCTCATCTGCACTGAAAGAAACACAGAGACATGCTCCTCTGTAGGCCAACGCAAAACTTATAAAATAATTAAAAAAAAAAAAAAGGTCAGTTTCATCTATTAATTTATTCACACAATTGCCCAAGATTTAGCTAACAAAAGCAGCCAAGTAGACCCTGATGTTTTTTTAATATCCATATGAAATGGCACTCAGACAGATTTAGTGCTTGATTCAAAGCAAACTGATGGCTAAGTTATACATTTAGATAGGGATGCTGGGGTAAGGTCAAACCACTATCATTAACATCCCAAGGAGGAAGGCTGATAATTACTAGTGCTTAAAAGCACCAGCAGTCTACTGACTGCATGGATTTTCTCAGACTTTTGTTCAGCCAGTTTCTCAAGTAAAAAATAGCATTCAAAGACTTTTAGCTCATAGAACGTAAGCCTCACTCATTAGTAATCCTTGGAGCTTGACTTCATTTGAGCCTGTTCTGGGTCTGGATAGCAATTAGTATTGCCCTCCAGGTAAGGGAGTGTAGATTTATTCCCCAGAGGTGGTTTAACTTCCTCAACCTACTTTAAAATTAGATTTACTCTGTTACAAATCGTAAGTGTTAAATGAGTAAAACTATTAAACAAGGAATACTGCTGGGCAAATGGCTAAGCGTTTAATGGTTTACCACAGTATTACCGTTTTTATGGTCTATTAAAACAATTGGAAGAATATCAGCAGTATGAAGAATCAAGTAATTTATATACAAGTTTGATAAAGTACCGTATGTTTGAGCAAAAAGTAAGCTCATTTTCTTACACTTAAGAAAATTAGAGGAAGGGATATTTTAAAAGAAAAGGTTCCTTTAGAGCTGAAGTACATTTATTTTAAACTAAATTCATAAAAGGATGTACGCCATATATCTTGTCAAGATTTTGTTTGTTTGTTTTACGCAGCTTGTTATAACCAAAATGCAGATGGTCTAAACCGATATCACAAAACAAAACAGCTCGAATAAGATATTAAAAACATGACTCAAATCTAATTCATTTCTATGCTATGGGCTCATCTCTCCTCGTTGGCTCCCCTAGTTAACGTTGGCACCAAGGTCATCAATATATTGAATTACCCTACAGCATTCTGAGTGTTTGCATGATTGAAACATGGAAATAACAAAATCCTTGGTGCAATGGCTTCCAAGAGTTCCTCCAAGAAATCATACAGCAAGCTACTACCAAAACTTCTTTTTATAAGTGAACTCAGATATGTTTTATTTAGTCAGCTTATCGCTTGCCCTTGACTAAACTTTCAAGTAAAAGTCTTGTCCATTTTCTTGAAAATATCCCCAAGAAAACAAACAAAAAACTTGAAAAAAGAAAGCGTCAGACAAAGTCCTTCTTTACTGACCTTGCAACAAAGAGTTCTTCAGCTAAAAAGCAAAATGCTTCATTTGCTAATGAAGTTTGAGAAACTGCTCAAAAAAAGTTTATCTTCTTCGATTAGCTTACCACAATAAAGTCCCATCAAAACTTACGTGCACCTCAGCACCCTAAAAATTCAAAGCTTGTACAGCTACTTCAGGGACTTACTGGAGACCAAAACCAACGCTAATACGGATGCTAACACCAATGCTTAAAACAAATGAGGTAATTGCACATAAAAACACCTCTTTGAAGGAAACCTCAGGTCTGGTGAATATTATCCTTCTCAAACAAATCTGGAAGTCTTTGCTTAGGCATACAGAAACACTAACTGGAAAAATCTGATTTCTACATCAAAGTAACAGCATTACCCAAAGAGCTCTGGAAGGTCACACTCTGCTCTAATGTGCAGGCAGGTACACATGGAAATACTGGGGCAGAAAGTGCCACCAGATTTTTTTTTTTTTTTTTTTTTTTTTTGAAACAAGCAGCATAGGGGTGAAGATATCCATGACAACCAAGAACTTCCTGACAGAGATCATCAACTACCTGGGTCACTGCTGACAACAAAATTACCAGGAACAGAACAGATGGTTTGGCCTGTGGTCAGGCATTACCACTTTTCTAGTCAAAAAAGCAATAATTGCAACAATTTAAAGGTAATTCTATAACTTGTAAAAATACTTTCAATTTTCCTATTTTTAATTGGGTGCATTGAACACCTTGATAATACTATCTTAAACACCAATTACATTGTATACAGCATTCATCTTTGAACCGGTTATTCTCTGCAATGTTAATCCATAAAGTGTGATGAGGCTTCATATGCTAATAGCCAAATCAAGACCTACCCACATCCGGGAACCCCTTTAAGCATGCAGAGGAAAATTCACACAATATCCGAGTAGTACCTGAGCAACAGTCAACTCAGCACAGAGAAATAACAAGCCCCGGTTGGGATAAAGGGATACAGGACTAATAGTATGTAAAGTGCTGTCACAGGACTGGGTTGCAGGAACCAATAGGTTGGTAGAAGCATTCAGTTCAGCTGCTTCCCTAACATCACTGTGAACTTAAGAAGTCATCTTGCTGCTTGAAATTTGGAATCATTACCTGCAAGATTTTTCACTCTGTTTTGCAAAGTGAGAGGAACAATACAGAATGCTTTTTGGCAGTTTAAAAGAAAGTATTGGCAGAAGTATCAGACCTTCAAAAAATTCCCTCCCTTACTTTTTAAATGAAGTTTTTTTATTATCAATTTTCATTGTCTTCTAACCCAACCAAAACTTATCAAATACAGCTTTACCACTGTTGGTGTTAAAAAAAAAAAAAATAAAAAATTAAAAATGACAAGGTATCTCAACAAAAGTTATTTACTTTCCAGACTGTAAGCTTTTGGGAAAGTAGAACTCTTTTTCCTGCAATCATAGTGAGCAAAAACCAGTTTGGCCTTAATTCTTGCCATGCTCTCATAATCACTAGTCAGTACCTGCAAATTATGACAACTAATATTTGTCAAGCTACACTAACTTTAGTTTGTAAAATCAAAACAGCTAGGCCAGGAACTCATGTTCTAGGCTAGTATAATTGTTGTTCTTATAAATTCATATGTTAAAAAAGGGGGGTGGTGGTGGTCTTTTCATTGCCCCCATCCCAACAGGTCAATTTTTAGTAGTGATATTGTCAATTGTGGATTTTTTCCTGAATAGCATTTATGCATGAATATAATTAAGCTCACCAGGTGACATAATCACATAGCCAGAATAGTGTATTTCAATTTTTAGCTGGAGATGGAGTTGAAAGCAGGTGGTTTGTTGTTTTTTTGTTTTGGTTTGTTTTTTTCTTTTTTCAAAATTCTTCACTATTATAGAATGAGTCTTATTTTCAAAGCCAAAGCAGGTAGTTTGAATAAACTTAACCTGCCCTATTAGTGAAACTTATGAGCTTAGCTTACTTTTGAAAACAAAATGTCAATATGTGGGCACATTTTGCTTAGCTTACAACAAAACACTAACATCTTTGGCCCTGTGCTCAAGAAAAAAAGTCTAGAAGTTGCTAAAGAAGCAGCAGCAGCAAGTTACAGAGGCAAGTCTGAAGAGTAAAATGATGGCAATGGCAGAAGTTGCAAAGGAAAGAACCAAACTGAAGTGAAGCCAAAAAGGCAGCAAAATGTGACTTTAGTCACACACACAGACCAATTTTAAACAACACAAATGTTAAACTCATAATCGGGAACATTTGCAACAGAAAGCAAATTCCAAGCAAGTTTTCCAGATTTCAATGAAAAAGTCTTACAGCTAATTTCATGAGGTTAAATTTTGAATTTTTTGAAGATCCGAACATTTTGAAAAAATAAATTTTTTTTTTCAATTTTATTTTCAAATGAAAAGCACTGATGAAGGCAATTTAAATATTTGAAAAACATTCACAAATGGAGATGTGAAAACGGCACAGCAATAGTGTGGCTGTTAACTTTTACCAGCATTCACGGTTAACACCTAGACTATTCACCTGCCTTTGGCTAACTCCTTTTCGCACTGACTTTTCATATCAGTAGCTGTGCTGAGTGGCAACACTCCAGTAGTCTGAAGGGACTCTTCCTTTACCTGTCTCTGAAAATACATAGAGCCCAGTATATAAATGTGATTGATGGCTACATGAAAGACCATTAGTACTGATACACCACGTAAAAACATGTGGATTTACAGACAGCTTGCATTAGATAGAGCTGGTCAATATTGGAGAGAAACTTTGAGCACTGGAAAAGAAACACCAGCTTACATGTGCAAATCTAATCACCACTGGTTCTTAAGGCACGGTCTTAACTGAGGTACCTGGATTCTTCCAGTATCACATGTGGGATTTTATTTTATTTTTCCTTTTCTCTCCCAAAGGTATGACAAGCATTTATCACAGTGCGGTTTTCCTGTGAGACATCTTTGTGATTTATTTTTTAATTTCTTAGAGGATTTATTGGATTCATATTTTCTATTTTGTTTGTGGCAGGAAAACATAACAAAAAAACCCGTTGCACTGCAAAAGCAAAAAGCAAGGCATGAATGTCCTTAACACCTCTCAGACTATTGCACCTCAAACAAACATTGCAAAACTTCCAGATTCATAAAACGTAGACCTCAGTATTTGTCTCATTAAGGTAGGTATATGTGAGTAGCTGACAATTTGAAACTTGAAATATGGAAAGTCCATAGCCCATAGATAGTAGCTACTCATGTCTTCACATAGCAAGCGACCTTCAAAATCACATGGATGATACTACTTCAGTGCAATGAGTAAGATGAGTTTTCAGACTGTGCTTTCTACTTCTTTGCTTTGTGGTTTTAAGACAAGTGTTTGATGTCATTTGAAGATAGATTTTTGTGGTGTAGTACAGATAAGGGTTAGGCTGAGCTTCTGCTCTCTCTCAGAAAGGAAATCCTTCAGACGCATTCATAAAACAGCAGGAAGGACACCTACCGTCCTTACACATTCATATCATAATGTCTTTGCTTCTTTCTAGAGGATTTTTTCTTAGCAAAGTATATCAGATAAGATCAGTATCATCATCAATACCATCACAGGGAAGCTGCTGGCAGCATACCAACTGCTAATTAACCCCAGCACTGTCATACCTGATTACTTTGAAAAGTACTTTAGAACTGTTGAATTAAAATAAGATAAATAAGGATAAAACATTAACTAATATTGAAAAGACTACTATCTCCACCATAGGCGTGAAAGGCACTCTTTCTACCAGGGAAGAGTGAATTGATTTAAAGACAGCTCAGAATTTAGACCTCTACTTCACACTGAGCTTAAGATAAACCTCCTCTTGAGAGCTTGGTAAAACCAAAGCTATGTGTGGAGAGGATAAAACTGTAGTACACTAAGGCCCAAATACATAGGAGGCTGCACATGACTAAAAGGATTTGTGTTGCTCCTGTAGCAGCACCTACATTGTGCACAGCAAATAAAAAGAAAGGACAGAGCAAATATACACCCTGCTCAGGTGAATGGGTAGAAGCAGAATTAGACAGCTACAAAATGATGCCTTGGCTTCACCTTAACCTAATTGCATCTTGTTAGCATATGGAAGAAGATATGCAGAACTGAGTAATAACTCATCTTTTTCCTCATCATCATTTCTAGGATGGTACTTTCAATTTAAATCAGTGGAGCAGAATTAGAGAGCACAGAGTAATGCTTCTACTATGCACAATGTCTTAATGTTTCACTCCAGCATTACATATCATCAGATTCAGATCTTTGCAAGCAAGTAACTTTCCTGCCCTACTGAAAATGCAAGATTCTGAAACATAAATCTTGCATCCTCTATTTTACTAATCAGCAAATACATTAGATAGTCAAAGCTCAGTATGCAAGTCACCAAAAAGACTGACATTAAAAGATTTTCATTCTATAGAAAAATATTTGCCATAGAAAAAGAGAATTTAAAAGTATTTTTTCCAAAAGGGTGTGTGTGGAGGGAAGACTTGTTCAGACTCTTTGTGAGAAATAAAAATGGAAAAGTTTGAATAGCTCAGAGTTGTAAGCAGGCTGAGAGCACAAGCCCAGCTCAAGCTGGGGTACAAAGTCTTATCTAAGATGATAGAAATCTAGCTCCCAAGAGCCTTTCTTGAAGGTGGGACTCACGTAACCTGGCCCCAGGATTTAGGATGCTGAAGCCTGGGCAGGAGAATCCAGCAAGAGAACTGGCTGGAGTACAGGAAACTTCCCCCCACTTCCCCAAACATTCACATTATGACTGATCATATATTATAATTAATATTAATAAAAAATTTCATAAATAGCTCTGCTATCTGTACCCTTAATTTCAGTCACAGCTGTGTTTTAATATGTGATACCCTGGATTCTGAATGTCATAAGCCATATAAGACACCAATACTCCTTGAATTTCTTTTCATTGTAAGATTTCTTGCTCTTTAATTTCCTTGACTGGCCTACTGTTCTTCAGTTACGGACAGGGTAAACAGCATTGATTGAACTGTTTCCATTTTTACCATATATTAAAAATATAATAGTCTTGTTATACAACAGTCAAGATTTCCTATGTATATTTGATTTTTTTCATGAACTTTTGTATACTAAGTTTTCTTTAGTTATTTTTGTTCCTCTGAGCCTACGAGGTGAAGCATGAAACAGCAGCCAGATCCAGCAGCAGGTCACTGTGAAATATCTTTTGGAAGACTTCAGATTTTGCTGTCTCCCTATTTTATCATCGAAATAATACCTCTCACCAGACTGTCTCAGACTATCATACTTGTTTGGCATTAAAAATCTCATGTGGTGAAAAAAGCACAAAGGAAATAGAGTTGTCTAAAGCATTCCCTAATCACTGAATCACCTCTGAATCCAAGGAGAGAGTTTGCTTAAACAAGAATTGATCAAATATCCCAGAGATCATTAGATTTATTCTAGACAAGTCCAAATTGACTATGAGGTTGAAGAGGAAAGCAAAATACCTCCAATACTTAAACTCTTTGCTTGCCCTTCATCTCTTGCTTGCCTGTAATTTCAGTCTTCTGGGTAGCAAGCATATTGCTTTTGTTTTCATCCTTATTGCTTAGAAGCGTGAGAAAAGGGGAAGAATTATTTCAAAAAAACAAACTAGATATTTCTGAGATCTTCTGATGGCAGTCTCCACTACTGCTACAATATTGTGTGTCAAAAAACTTATCCTTACTCTTGTCAAGATAGGTAGCCTTATAAAGCAGTGTAATGAGGCTTTTCTGACCAGATGAGATTTGGCAAGAAGGGGGTTAACCCAGGAGTGGGAAACAGATGCAGGCGAGAAGAGTGGGAAGGCTGAAAGGAGAAATCACTTAGGAGACAGTAACTAACCTGACTATATGAACTATATTTCTCATACCTCTGAGGGCTAATGGGAAAAGCAGCTTTGAACAGTTTGCACACTGGGGATAAGTGCACCCTGAGAGAAGAGGAAGGAAGCCAAATCAGATGATTTCCCAAATAAAGCTTGACAAGGGACATTTAATAAGCCAGAGAACCTAAGGACCACAAACTTCACAGCAGCATTATAGGATGAATAAGGCTGGTGCACAGCTAAGCATGGAATAACTCCACAGACTGACAGAAACCCTCCATAGGATATAATAGGGAAACGATGTCTCAAAATAAAAGGAGTAAAGGAGAAGTAGTATTTAATATCTATTATAGTATTAACAGAGCTCTTTTAACCATGATAGTGCTGCCCAAATATGATGGGGCACATGTGCAAATAAAAGTTTCCAAAGAAATTAATAAAAAATAAAAATACTTTAAAAAAATTAAAAATACATGTGCATATAAAAGGGGGGAGAAAGCAACTAATACCCTTAAACCTAAACAAAAACAAGTTGAAAAGCTTAGGTTCACCAGCCAGGTTAACTCTTATTTCTTCAAAGTTGTCTCTATAAAGACATCATCTCTCCAAAGACATATTCCAATAGCCCAGAATCTGATTAATATCTAAATTAGAAACTGAACAGAAAAAGTCAAATAATATGCCAAAAAGACAGCACTTATACAAAGCACTAATGACCTATTACTGTATTTCACAAAGGGTAAAGAGCCTATGTATTCTATTTTCACTGGAATATTCCAAGTTTCCAATGAAGTCTGTCCTGAACTTGCTTTCTGAACAGCAGCATGTGCAGTAATGTTTAAGGTTTCCTTTTTATCAATAGAAGTATTTTATTTTGGAGTAATTACCAAGTGTTCATAATCCCTGCAGGCTCCAGTAAATCTTTGGATTTTACAAGAGATGGACTGACTGAAGACCTAAAAACATATACTGAGGATGGTGAATATTACACGGATTGAAAATAAAAGATGAATGCATATTACCTGAAATTCATGCCTTTTCTCAAAAAAGAAACTGTTAACACATGGTGCATGGTAAGGGAGTTTAAGACATTAGTTTACTGTGAAAAAAATCTGAGTAACACCCCTGCTTTAAGTTCTGGCAACAGTGACAGCCATGGGCACATTATTTTTAAGATTTACTTTTATAGGATTACCAGATATTAATACAAACAAAAGTTTTGCCACAAACATGCGTCTCTTGTTTGTGTTGAAAACATGGTCACCTTCAGTTTGGGAATCTTTCATTGAATAGCCTGCTTTGAAAGCCAATTAAATTGCTTTCAATTCATCTGAGAAAAAGAAAGTGGTGGTTTGTTCAAATGGCCTGTTTGGAGAAACTTCAAGATTGATCCTTTCTTCCATTATACCAGCTTTCCATCAATGCAACTCTGATAGTGTCAGTGTAGCTACACTGGCAAAACACTGGTTTAACTGAGGAGAGAATCAAACCCTTCACTTGTAACAACTTCTGTCAAGAGACTAGACTAAGTCACTTTAATTGAGTTCCTCTCACTTTCATTGTGCAGAAACAAAGGAGGAATAAAAAGAGATCAAAGAGCCCTTATTTGGAACTAACATAATTGTGTTCCTTGGAGAGAATGATGAGCCTGAGATTACTGAAAGGAGACAGACTCTGAATATATAAACTTGACAATAATGAAATTAGAATGTTTTAAGAAAAAAAAAGGCACAGATATTTATTGTAACCTTTCATCATTTTGCAATCGAAGTAGTGTGTGTTCTAGTGTCTCGCTATTATATGATGTGTCAGCTAAATTTCTCTTACATTTCAGCTAGTGGGAATAGGTTTCACCTACATATTACTTTAAACGACATTTCTAACAGACTGCAGTAGTCTGGAAAATTTTAATTTCCTAATGAAATTTTAAGAACAACTTTCTAGCCTTATGAATTCTGTTAGGGTTGTATAAAATGGGTAAATAACACTTTCCAGATCTGAAGAGATGGTATGCAACTGCCATACAAAGTGAAAGTCAGTGGAGGGGAAAAGAAAAGGAGAAAAAAAAAAAAAAAAAGACATTTGTATCTCTGAAGAATCAGCTAGCATATGCCCTTGCCTTTGACTTCTTCACTTCACCATGAAAGGTGAAAAAAAAGTCACAATATAACTGAATATATGCACAATAATGACAGTCCTGTAAGCTAATAAAAGTAATCATGTACACAAACCATAAACAAAGTTTAGGGTTTAGGGCTCAAAAATAAAACTGGAGTTTTCAAAGGCATCTTAGGAAGTTAAATATCCAAAAGCTGTTTTGGAGGTCCGGGAATGTAACACCATGAAACAACCAGCCTTCAAAAACCCAGCATTTAAAACACCATTCATAAGACATTGGGAGGATTCAGAAAAGAAATTGTTTTGAAAAATTTAGCAAATATACAATCGGTTCAAATACATAGAGTGCATGAAGCATACAGGCAATACACACAAATACCTACAGTTCTAGCCAAATTTATACTGAAGTTAGTTGTGTAGGCATATCTAGTATTGTCATTTAGAAATTTAACTCAAATGTGGTTTGATAGACAGTTCTGTACCGGTAATATGGTAAAGTAAAAGTTAACCATTACTAGGGTTCAGGACATCATTCCTGACCAAAAACAATCACAGAAAAGTCTGAAGGAAGGAGTGCTTATTAACCAACTAGTCTGATCCAGATTTCCAGGCAGCAATGCCCAGGCAGCCTGTGCATACCCCATGGAGTACAGGCAGCGATCATTAGACTCTTGCTCTGCTCAGAAAATGCTGACGGCTGTCTCTCCTTCCTCCCCTGTTTCCAGAGGCAGCCCAACAACACCTTATGAATGAGAATCTAAATTTGCTTCTGCAAAGCTCTTCTCACTGTGGAGAAATCGAACCAGAGAAACACAAACAAAAAGCTCAAGTGACACACTGAACAACAGAAACAAAATAGAGTCCGTGAGTCATTTATAGGTACAATCAATTACAAACATAGCGCAAGCTTTTTCATCAGGTCAGAACTGTCAAAACACACTGAATCTGCCAGTGTAGGCTAAGTGGAGCTACAGAGGCATGATAAAGGATTATCTAGTAGAAGAAAAGACTTTTTAATGTTTTGAAGACTGATAAGCTCCATTGCTTGGAGCTATAGCAAAACTATTGCTTCCTGACACCCCTTCCAATTGTAAAGCCAGACTGCCTGGTACCATTCCTTTAAAGGTGTGGTTAGCCTGAATTCCAGCTCTTCTCCGGGGTTAAATCTCTAAACAACATCAGAAAAAAAATCAGCCATGTGAGAGAGGTAGCTGGGCTCAGTACAAAGTGTGCCTCACAAAACAGGAAAAAACCCAAACAATTAAAACAAAGCACCCAGACGCACGGAATAATGGACAGAAGGCTTCGCAAGAAGGACAGCTAAAAGCACTACTGCATGAGAAGAACAAGCGTGGGGAGTTGGTGGCCCCAAGTTTTATCAGACAGTTTATGTCTTTAACTGAATAACTCACCCAGGATTATTTTTAACCCAGCGCTCTAGAGGCTGAGGATGCTTCCAACCTGCAGTAATTTACCTGGTTTGCACACAGGTTAAAAGAAGGTGTAGCTTAAATTTTGACTAGAACCTGTCTCTTTTGCAGCAAGGCTGAAGGCAAAAATCATTGACATGCTGAAAGCCTTCCCCCAGTTATATGAGGGACAACAAGCAGGAAGAAAGAGCATCCCAGAGCACAGCAGCTATAGGATATGCTTTCGGGAGCACATATACTGGTAGAGACAGAGGTACTGTAAGAGAAATAAGGCTTAATTGCAGGAATTCTTGCACACAGGCAAGGATGGTTAGATCTGACAGGCTAATCTTGGAACAAGACCTAACAGAAATATACACTTTAGTTGAATCCTCATTGAGGGCAACAGCAGTTAACAGCCTGAATTACCTTTTCTCACATAAAAAGAAAGAAAAAAAAATAATTAAAAAAAAAAAAATCAGTGCCGATTCAATAATCTGGCCCTTTGGAGAATAAAAATGCAAAAAATAAAACAATTTTTTTTGCCTCTTTATTCACAGTGATAAAGATAATTGAATTTGATACAGATCTTGCCCCAGCATTAACTGTTAACTCTTGCATCATGTTGCTAAGGGCTGTCCAACATACACACATGCCATTCTAGAGCTGAATACAGCAATACCTGTACATACAAAGGCAATGCCAAGGCAAGTTGCTCAGCAAAGATGCAAGACAAAAATAGGCAATGAGGAGGGAGCAGCTCCCCATTTAAACTTCTGCCTGGCTGGGTAAGCATTGGTACAGAAGCCTGTTTAAGAGGAGCAGAAACAGCTACAAGACTTACTTTCTCAGAAAACAAACCCACTTAATCAGGATTGCTGTTGTACCTGAAGAAGTGTAACGATAGGGAAGGATCTTTCAGAGACTGAATCCTGACAAGACAAGATTCTGTGTTTTCTCTCACAGAGGCAGGAACAATTCATCTCATTATTTTAATACAGTCAATTGTATAAAGGTTTTCCTTTAGACTATTCAGTAAGAGACTTGTCATAAATTCACAAGGCCAAAAGAAAATATCACAGTACATTTTATACATTTGCAAATGAGGAGACAGACCAAGAAGAGAGGTTTAATGCTGGAATTCATTAAGGAGGACAGGTTACCGATACTGGGATGTGATCACTCACCAATATTTAAGAATACTGGTTTGATTTTGGCTAATGTATCAAGATAAAAATTGTGAATTAAAAGCTTGCCAAACACATTGTGCTATGAACATATATCCCTCACAGATCCAGAGGATTTTTATTAAAATGTTTGAAAAATAAAAATAAAAAAATAAAAACCTAAAAATTATAAATGAGCAAATTGTCTACCAGATCCCCCTCCTCACCCCTCCCCAAAGTTACAGAATTGCTTTGCAGTAGCTTTACTGCACTGAATTATCCAATTATCTTCTAAATTATAAAAGGCAAATCTTCACCACCAACTGTTCCTAGGACTGCCAGGATGTGCAGTGTTGCAAAACTGTAGCAAAAATGTAAACAAAAGAGCCCTACTGAACAGGGAGGCAGGCTGTCCACATATGCCAATCCCAGCGGCTTCAATCAAAGGAGAGATTGTTTCACAAATAAACTAAGCCAGTGCAACTAATAAACTCCTGCTCTAATTACTGGCTGCAGATGTATCAACTGAAGCAAATGAGACGCAGGCAGCCATTAATTATCTAATGAGGCCAGCAGTGTTTCTGATGAGGTGGGGCTGATTAAATATTAAACAGTAGCATATGGTGAGTGCCGAGAACAAAGACTTGAATCTGACTCTCTCTAGATATATATATATAAAAATACAACATTGCATTAGAAAAAAAAAAAATCCCCCTCCGCTAAGAGAGAAGAGCAATCTCACTCTGAGAAAGGTAATCAGGACAGAAATGGAAGCACAAAACTCAAAGGGAGTCTAGCGAGATCTGACTTCTGAAGGTATAACTCAGATGAAAAGGTTTCACATTAAAGGGATGCCAAAAACATTTTGGCATTGCAGCCATCATCTCTTTGTTTAACCCTTCTTAGTTATTAAAACCTGCAATTGTTTCCTTTTTTCCCCCTGTCCCTTTCTTCCCTTATCTTTCACTGAAAGAGTCCCAGGGCTCACTCAAATAGCATGAGCAATATCTAGCAAATCCGTCCTTATAACACAGCTCACAATATTCAAACAAGAAATACTAAGTATAAGAAGGGGAATGCAATCATTGAAATGTTATTAGGGCCACCTACGTATGACAGACTCTAAACTGAAGGAAAAGTCTAACCTTACTCACACAGATGTCAAGCCCACTGAAGCCAGCTAATCCCATCAGACTTAAATGGGCCACCCACAGCCAGCACACCAGAGAGCTTGAGATGAGCCACATGTGATTTTTTTTTTCCTCCTGTCGGCTGCTTTACCCTTCATCACAGATGTCCACTGGAAGCAGCAACCCCTTGCAATCCAAGAATCCCCCCTTCCAAAGGCCAGAAGATGCAGGATGCAGCATGCCAAACTACTGAAAGCCTTTCCAGCTTCTAAGAAGCAGTAAGCCACTACTTTACTGTTCAATGCTTCCCAACAATTTGGTTGCAGTCTTGCCCCTATGCACCATAATGTTTCAATCAAACAACTCTGGGAACTTCCAGATATGTTGTAGGTTTGCTTCCCCCTGCCATGCAAATATGGCAAGTCAGTCTGCTTTGTCCCAAACTTCTAACATGCATTATCAAGCTGTTCAGTGCAAGTGATCTGTGCACCCACAGCAGGTAAGAACTTATCTCTGTGTTTGAGGCAGAAACTCTGATCTGGCTGCTGCAAAGCTCTGTCTGGACTCCAAGGGAACCAGAAATTTTCAAGAAACTTGAGAAACCTTTTAAATCTGTCAGGACAAATTTGCAAAGATAGGGGAAAAAAGTTTAGATATAAAGTAGACTTATAAGCAAGGGAAATAGTGGCTAGAATTGGCAACTGCTGGACATTCTTAGAAACTTCTGAAGGATGCTTTTTGAAACTCTTAATAAGCCAAACAGCATTTGCTGTTTATTTCAGAATACGCTCAGATGACAGCCACTCATCACATTTTACATTGTTACAGTGACAACAATGCAAGTGTCCTAGATCCATCCAATTTTTTAGCTGCCAGTTGTATCCGTTTATCACGGAACAAGCCCATTTTTATATCAGGCCTTCATGTAGTAACATGAAGAATCAACAAGTCATTATCGATTACCTAGAAAGAGATCAGATTTTTGGAATACCTTTGCTATTACAAATGGCTTCCCTAAATATGAAAGAATGGTTTTCCCCCATCTGCCTTTTTTTTTTTTCTTTCCCTTTTTTGATAATACCCTTCTTTATTATAATCTCCTTAATATCCATCTGCTACCCTTTAGGCTAAAGCTTCTTAAATTCAAATATAGGGCTATTTTTATCACAGAAGAATATGTAAAGCAATAGAAACATTTTAATGGATTTTTGTGCCTGTGGCCCTCTTTAGCTGAATTTCCATAATGAAATCCAGTTACAGACATTGGTGCTGCTACAGTTGGCTGTTCATACAAATAAAGAATGAACATTTTTGTCTTGTAAGCCAACCCAGTAAAATAGAAAGTGCAATAGCTACCTAGAGAAACCAGAGGATGTTTTCCTTCTATTGCTACTTTAGTATAACTGTATATAACTGTATTTTTACTCCAATAGGGCATAACAATCAAGATAAAGTCACAACTCTACATTTAGGTTATAAATAAGATGTATAAAGTCATTCTCATAAGTAGTAACTAACAAAATGAGGATGCTTTCTTTTGTGCATAGTATTCAGGAACATTAAAATAGCTTCATAAAAACAGCTACATGCAACAACATTCACAGTAAATGTCTCTGTAAGCTGACTATTTGTATTAAAGGTCTGGAAAAATATATACTAATACTTTAAGGGTCCCAATTCTTCTCCACCAAATATTTTATTTTCCTATAGCTGTAAATGGAGCTGAGCAGAAAACAGTTTCTTGTATCATAAACATTCCTAAAATTTAAAATGTTTTCCCACTTCTCATCAGAAAGAAAATAAGACACTTAAAGAAGAGAAACAAAAGACCAAGGTATAGTCCATACCTCCCATACAACAGCGAGCAGCCCTTCTCATCTAGGAATTCAAGCCAGGTCACCAGGCCAGGTCCAGAGGCCGGGTTTCATTGGGATGGCCCATTTCTGACAAAGCAAGACAACCAGCACTCAGACAGAAAAGCCTTAGTAACCACAAAAATACCTTTTAATTATGATTTATATATTTAAAATACCTCTTGGCAAGCTGATCAGTGACAATCTTGACGCTGTTCATAATGCAATTCAGCCTTGTATCAGCCTGACTGAATTCTGCAGGTATCCCAACTGCTCAGCCATTATTATTATTTTTTAATCAGGCCTAAAGTATCTCAAAATGGGCACTTTAGCACTGAAACGCTGCAGAGATATAACAAATAGCAACATTCTCAGGAGCACCTGATAGATTTAGAAGCCTTGCTTACTTCTAAAACCAGGACCTCAGCATTTCTGTAATGTTTATCTTAGCAATTACTTATCAAATCTCATTTCTGTTTCCAGAAGCCTTCACCATTAATTGCCTCAGAGTCTATACAAGGCGTGATGAGCCTCTGCATTTTTATAAACGCCCTTTCACAGAAAGAATGCAGTTTTGAATAACTTATTACCATTCTGTGAGTAGGAGCTTACCATTTAACATCCGTAATACAACGCTTTTCCTATTTCAACAGTAATATTGTCTGAGATGCTAAATTCAGAGAAGGCTTTTGATTCTGATTTGTATATCTTTAATTCTAAAGATTTAATTATTCTAAACCTAGTGTCTCCTTTATGGTGACTGCTAACAAGTACATCGTTCTCTTTCCTTTCTCTTGGTGTGATACGTGTCTGCAGAAATTAAATGTAATCTGCTGCCTTTGACCTGTTGTTAGCTTTCTAAAGTTTTTCTGTGTAAGGAATTTTACTCTACAGTGTCCTCATTTGTGCAAAAGTTGCCTTCTTAGCATAGCAGGCTGCTTTGCAGTTCGATAAATATTCACCCCTGTAAAAATAAGCACATACAAGGAAATAACTGTAAACTTTCTGCCACATTAAACACCAGTCACCATCTGATAATGCCTGCAAGTAAGGTGGGGCCTTCGGGGCAGCAGAAGGCCTGCTGGGTCAGGGTGTGTAAAACTGAACCTTCAGCCCAGATAAACGCACTGTCACCCTCAAAACCTGCTCATGGGCAAAAGGGAATGCACCACACGGACATGAAGCCAAGAAGTTATTGTTTGCCCACCTAAGGTTTTAAGAGTGTAAACAGTCCAAGCATCTAATTAATATTAGACATTAATGAGGCTTCTCTCCAATGAGTTCACACACCTCAAATTGTTATACAAGAGCATCACTAGCGTCTGCCTGTGATTTCGGCTGTGCTGCTCACTCCTCCGGCCCCGCTGGCTCCGCAGGTGACACCAGGGCTGCTCAGGAGTGGGGGGATGGAACAGATGGGGCAGGGGGTGTCCAGGGGCACCCCTAGCCCCTCGCCAGGAGGAGCCGGCTGCTTGCGGCACCTCTTCCCCTGGGGCTGGGGTCTGTGGTGCCCTACTGCTGCCAGCTGCCCGCCCCTGGCCCTGCCCGCCCAGAGCCTGGCCCAGGCCCTGCCCTGGGCCCAGGCCCTGGCCATCTGAAGGGCGATTTCTGGTGCTACCCAGTGCCTGCCGCAGCCGGACACCCCTTCACCACACAGGGCCCTCACAGAACTTCAGCAGGCTGAAGGGGGCTGCCCTCACCCCAGCAAGAGCGTTAAGACCAGCCATCGCCAGCCCAGGCCCGGGCCAGGCGGGTCCCAGGGCCTGGCACGCTCTGGCCACAGTGGAGCCTGCTGCACAGCAGTACTGCCAAAATCCTCTTCTGCTGGGCAATAACGTGTATCTGTGCTTTCTTTCAGGTGGCACCAGTGGTCATGGATGACACCCGTGGTCACTGCTGAAGACCAAAGGGAAGAAATAGGGCTGCTGCAGCAAAGCACCCACAGATAGAAAGGGGCCCTGAGGTCTCCCCATGCTCTTGGCCGCGTGCTCTCACTTTTTGGGAAGCCAGGCCAAAGCATTTGGAGGATGAGAACAAAATACTTTGCTGTCATAGGCGTTGTACAAAAAGCTAATGAAGAAAAAGCCAAATTTCCCCTCTTTATCTGTTCTCTTTTTCTTTCATGCCTTCTAAGTGTTTTCTGTATTCCTTTGTGGAAGAAGAGATGTAATGTATTTTCAGAGGGACTCAGCTCCTGCAGGATCCTAAATTGGCTCATTTAATCTACATGGGTACTTGAATCCTCACTTAATACATTAGTTAATTAAGCCACATTAAACCACACAGGCAAAAAAGAGGCTGCGTTCAGATAAATTTAAAGGTCTGATTTTCTGATTTAAAACCACAAAGCAAAGACTTGCAAAGAGCCCAGCCTGGTGCTCCCTCATTAACTCAGCATATTGTGACATTTATCGTTCTTACTCAGGACTAGGAAACCAAGGAAAATAGGGGTTTACAGCGGTGAAACAAAACTAGGTAATGCTGCAGAAAAATAAAGTTTGTGTCCATACCATGAGCTTGCACAACAAGGCTTTGCCTTGTGGGCATTCAGAAATCTCTCCTCATGTTCATGCAAACATTTTCATGTTCACAAGGAGAATTTTTGTGCTGCCATTTGAAAGTCTCTTTTCCATAGATGTTTCAGTAATTCTGTCAGTAAGCAGAATTCACCACCGAGTGAGCTAAATAACCAAATCCAAAGAGAAGGTAAGCAAGGAAAATGAGTTTTTCATGAAAAAATCATAAACTGGAACAAGATTATTTAAAATGTTCAACTAAGTTCAACTTAATAAACAAATACTAGCTAAAAAAGAAAGGCTATACACAGATAAGCAATAAAACAAGTAAGAAGAGCAAAACCAAAAAAATAATTACTTGGCATGGGTCCACATGTAAGTAAATGCCGTGCAGAATGTCAGAGGGCCTTCCCTCCTCTCCCCACCTCTCCCAAAAGCTGTATCCTGGCTTGAGGCATCCTTCTGCAAGTTAAGCGCATCCTTACTACTGTATAAACGATTGAAATTTTAGGGAATTGAAAGGGATTAAAGCTGGGGTTTCTGAATTTTGGAGTTTTTCTGTTACTGTTTTTGTTTTGTTTGCTGCTCTGATAAGTTACCAAAATCATTTAAACGTTATTTCATAAGTATTTGCACAAAAATTTAAGTTTTGTGTAAGCATTGCTTTCCCTCCCACATCTTAGTTTCTGAGAACTTCAGAAATGTTATGCTACCAGTGTTTTGCAAAAATATGCCAACATAGAAAAAAAAAACCAGGTATCAAACTCAGAAACAAACATCTCGGGCAGAGAAAGATGTAAACTCCTTCTATATTCCAAACTGATAGCTTAAAAACAAACCCTTCCCTCCTCACCTGCAGTCAACCTTCATAAAGCTGCAGGAAGAAAGGAAAACGAGAGAGAGAAGAACCGAAGTAAAATTCTCCCCATTTACAAATTCATTATAACTCTTTCTTTTGCCATGTCTGTAGTTTAGAATTAATCAAACTATTTTTGTTAAGAAAAGACAAGACACATGCTGTTTGTTATCTCTGTAAAGAATTAGGGCTATAACAGATTTAGTGAGAGAGATTTTTCAAAGGAATTTAGTAGTACAGTTTTCTCTGAAAACAAATCACACACTTTTCTAAGTGTAGTAGATAACGCTCGAGACCCAGCATAAAGAAATACAATAACGTAAAGAAATACAATAATCCAAATATACATTGTACTTTTCTATGGGTACAGGTAACACTTTGAAAACCTTAAGCCCATGCTTTCCTTTCATTTACATGAGAAAAAGAAATTGTGAGAGTTTTAGTGATGTGTACAAGACTACACAAGTGCAGATGCAAAAGAAATCAGTTTCAAACTGTTTCTGATCTTTAGAAATGTATTTGTTCTACAGACACTTCAACTCAGCATTCTCATCCTTATTTTTAATGAAGTATTATCAATGTTTTTTTAATTTAGGATTTTGTTTAGCAGCTTTAGAATGGCCTCCCTGAGATTTGGAAGGCATCTTTCTTTAGCCAATAGTGCTGAAAAAAGCAATTTCAAGATTAACTTGCCACAAGATCATGTAAATATTCTTTCAAGAAATAATCAGCTATCTACATTTTAAACTAAATTCAACAATCTCTTTTTTTGTTCATTAACAAAGTAACCAAGTTTTGTATGTAAAAACAAAGATAGTAAAATGTTAATGTGTGCTGTCTTGAATTCCCCTGACTAGCAGCTTGATTGGTTCTGAGCAAGTAATTAGAAGGAAATTAGAACAGATTTTTGTTTCTGCTTATTTTTGTTTAACGTTAAATTCCATAACATTCGGAAAACTGCTTTAGTGAATTGCAGTAGGCAAGATAATAGATAAAGGAAAATTATTTTACATCTATCTTTGAAGTTGTATTTTTTTATCTTGCTTTTCTCCCTACATATTTATAAAAGAAAAGAAAGGAAGCCTTCTGGGGACTTAGTTATTCCCTTTATGGCTTAGTAGCTAGGTTTCCTAGGCAGCTTTTGAAGAAGTATTAAAATAGTCTATTACCAACTTCTGCCCATGAAGAAGTAAATGGAATGAAGTCCAGACGTGCATATTTTTTATACTTACTACAAGCTGCTACACGCTCTACTTTTCTGCTAACCTGTTTCCTTATTGTGACCCTTCTACTTTTATTGTTCCACACTATGGACTTTTTATTTATATATATACACACACACTTATACATAATCTTATATGCTATGCGTTTGTTGTTAAGGTTTCATTTTCAGAAATATACAACATTGTATTAAATCACCATTTAATAACAAAAATAATGTCCAAAAGCTCATGGCTGAGGCAGAAATCCAACCCAGAATCTCTGAGGCTTAGTCCAATGCCCTGTCCATCAGAGCTGCTCAAAAAGTACATCCTCAAGTTCAAAGGCAGAGCTCACTGAGAAGCAACAGAAGCCATAATGTCGCGGTACTTTATGCACCCTATTGGCAGTTTGAATTATACAGAAAGAAGGAAAGAAACAGTGGTTAAACATAACATTGATTAACATATATTATGAATAAATATATGTAGACACACTCTTAGAAGCATACTAAGTCTACACTTGGTTTTGTATTTTATCTGCATAAAGGATGATAATTAATTTGCCAACTAAGTGGCAAATTAATTCCCCCAATAAATGTGGAGAAGATTGTCTTTAATATGTTTTTTTTACTTCTAGCTCAGTTTGACATGAACGTCAAGCTAACTACCTTAAGAGTAGTCAAATGTTGCTCTTATTTTACACCTTTCCAGCCTCATTGGTCTAAGATGTTATTAAATGTAATGAAAAAGTCTAGAAAGTTCTGAATCTACTTACTTCATCTACAAAGCAGAATCATTTAGCAAGAGGGCTGAAAAGCCAAGTATTAAATGTACAGCAAATAAATGTTTCACATGTAAGAAATACAGAAATTTGTGTTATCATCTCTTGTAGGCGAGATTAAAATTGAATTTAAAAGTAGTGACTCTGAAAGGCAATTAAGTATTCGATTCCCCCTGCTATTCAGTTGGAGTCAGATACCTTACTCCCCAAAGCAACTTGGAAAATCCTAGGACTTTTACTTCCCTTTTTCTGTCCTGACAAACTACTGCAACAAAAGATGAACAAGTTAAATTAAGACTACAGATTTGATTATATTTCTGTCCTGGTTTTGGCTGGGATAGAGTTAATTTTCTTCCTGGTAGCTGATATAGTGCTGTGTTTTGGATTTAGTAGGAAGATAATGTTGATAACACACTGATGGTTTAGTTGTTGCTAAGTAGTGCTTACACCAGTCAAGGACTTTTCAGCTTCTCATGCTCTACGAACTGAGAAGGCTGGAGATGCACAAGAAGCTGGGAGGGACCACAGCCAGGACAGCTGGCCCAAACTGGCCAAAGGGCTATTCCATACCATATGACGTCATGCTCAGCATATGAACTAGGGGAAAGCTGGCCAGGGCTGCTGCTCAGGAACTGGCTGGGCATTGGCTGGCAGGTGGTGAGCAATTGCATTGTGCATCACTTGCTCTGTATATTCTTTTACCATTATTATTATTATTTTTCCTTCCTTCCTTTTCTGTCCTATTAAACTGTCTTTATCTCCACCCATGAATCTTACTTCCCCCCGCCTCGATTCTCTCCCCCATCCCACTGAGGGGGAAAGTGAGCGAATGGCTGTGTGGTGGTTAGCTGCCTGCCGGGTTAAACCATGACAATTTCTCAGGAATGGAGGAGTCCAAAGTGGCTAACAGAACTAATCCGTTTGTGTAAGTGATATATGATTAGATGTTTGCACAGTTCTCTGTAGATGCAAGGCACTGTTTACAAAAGCTAAGTATCATTATATGTAAATTAGCTGCCTCTGCAGAATTTTTTTCTGGTGAGTCAGCAGCTACTCATTGCTTAAATGACGCTCTTGTTCTCAGAGTACTCCTTGATGCCTCCTGAACGTTTTTTTCCCTATGGAAGATAATGCCTTTTGCAATGCAAGATCCAATTCATCTGACAGTCATGGATTGGATGCACTGCTGAGGGGAGATAATGAGAATTGTGGATTTGCAGACACACTGTCCTCTAAAGCTCTTCTTGCATCTATTTACTGTTTTCCCATATCTTTAGCATCAAATTATGGTCTTAAAACAATCAGATCTCCAAGAAGCTCTTTGCCAAAACAGATACTGATATTGAACATTCTGCAGTTTTATTAAGATTACATAATAATAAAAAAAATGAAATAAAAACTCTGCTTCAGGCAAAGAGCAAAACACCTTTTACTGGTACAGATCTTGGGGGAAAACACAAAAAAAAGCCTTCTGACAAAGGCAGAAAATAATCACTGTTTTCCCCTTTGACTGGCAACCTTCCTGAACAGCTGGAAACTCAAGTTTGCCCAGGAAGGTGAGCCTGACTTCTGAAAAAACTTCAAACCTTGAGCTTGTGCAGGATAATTCAAATTCAGATGCAAGGTAGATATAGTCAAGTATGAGATGCAGCAATATCCGTTTTCCAGCACTGTTTCCAGTCCTTCTCAGAATCTTTTTAAAAACCAAAACAAAACAAAAATCACAAAAACCAACCCTGTCTCAAACAGGAGAGCTAAAATGAAATGAGGTCTTTGTGATTCATACTGGTCAAACATAGTATTGCACACCTGCACCAACTTTGGATTCCCCTTTAATTGCATTTACGGTCTGGATTACAGCAACCATTTCAGTTAACATCCTATCATAGTCATATTCCCCGGATCCTCAACTATTTTTAACATGGTTCTTGTCAAGTATGCAAGCACCCCAGCCTGAAAGCATGGTCCAAGCTCTCTGTTGTTCAATGTATAACTTTTTATTTAGTCTTACGAAAGTACATGTTGATTGCTTCCATCAAATATACCTCAGAATTACACTGTACAGCTAAATGAACACTAACATTTAAATCTGCACTCAGTTCCATTTCCTTTAATTAGGAAAACTAATACAAATTTTCCCTGTACTGAATACTACAGTTTTACAGTAGGGGCATGGGGTAGTTGAAAATTCCTGATGTGTTTTACTACTGGCAGCATTCAACCTCCAGCAACTCTGTCTCAAATGGAAATATGCAAACTAACCATAGTTCTTCCACTTCCTGTATCACAAGCAAATGTAGGAAAGGAATTATCCATTTCTCTTTTGGAATTCAGTCGTTGTTAAACAAACTATAGGTAGTACCTCATTTGATCTGAAGTTGATCCATAACCATTCAAGATAATTCTGTTTCAGTATCTCTTAGAAACATGATTTTTTACAAGAGAGTTGTTTACCTCTATGCCTACCAGATCCCTCCTAAATAAGTCATAACTATTGATTTCTAACATTTAAATCATGTAAATCATGTCATCTATTTCAGTAGCAGACTTTATGCCTCTTTATTAACTGGGCTCCTACTACTGGTATACAAGGTATGTAATAATTTCATTTCTCTAAGTCCTGCTTTTTTTTTTTTTCATTACCCATGCTTTTACCTGAAATAAGCATAATTTATTGTCACTTTTCCCCTTTAGTTACTAGTTTTCACTACTCTTCTTTATTGATCTAGAGGCCACCCAAACTATACAATTTTTTTTCACCAGAAGGCCACCACCAGCTCTCAAAACTAGCAGCCTGTATACCACACTGCTGGTACATCCAGAATTTTACATTCAAAACTTTTTACATTTCATCTTGGTTACCTTAAAGAAAAGTTACTTAAAAACATTACTTGGATTTCTCCTCCTTTCCAACATTCACATTTGTACGTGCAAGTTATCCCATGGTGCAGAACAGCGCTAAGCACATCACTTATCCATTACTTGAGACTGAATGCAGGCTCTAGCCTAGGCTTTGAGAAGACAATGGGCTGCTCTATCGATTAGGGGGAGTTACAGGAGGTTCTTCCAGTCCTCAATAACACAAGATTTCAACAAGGACCTTCCTTACAGAGATCGACATGTCTGTGTGGGATACTTTCTGGTGGACCTGAACAACTATTCACACTTATGTCCTATGCACTTCTCCAGTTCTTTTCATTAACCCGCTCACGAAGAGTTTCATTATCTCCATGCTGAGGCACTGATATTAGTGCAAACTTCAAACTCCGTGGATTCAAACTCCTGCTTTAAAAATCACTCCAAAACACTTTGGTTCAGGAGTTCACCAAGTGACTGACTGTGATTGTAAGCTTCAGTGCTCATCTCCTCCCCCTCGCTAACAGGGAGCTATTAGCCACTCCGAGATTTCAAACAGCGAGGCTGATCAAAGGCCCAACGGTCACAGCCACATAAACCTACTGAGACTTAAAAAGAATGAAAAATGTGGGCTCAGTGGTATTGTAAAATATGCACGTACGTGTTCCTCTGCCTTACAGGGAGTTGCACAGCTGAATGGAGGAAATATTCCCTATTTATATGTAAGCTTTACTTTAATCTCCGGGTAATTTGGGCAACAAAAATTATGCAGATATGCTGAGTAGTGAATAACTACAAAAATAGATAATTAGCTAAACTTGCTTACTTATTATGGAGATACTTTCTCTCTTCCTTTATTTTACCTTTCTTATAGCAAGTTCTACATTCATATAGGCTGTAAAGCATAACACAAAGCAGGAAAATAAAATGATGTAACCATTTCAAGCTTTTGGGCTGGATTTCAAAATTGTACACCCAGCATTGAAGATACTGAGACAGAAAAGCTACATGAATAGTGATGCCCGATTGGCATATGTTGGAAGCTCATTGTGACTTCTGATTGAACACCATCCTGCTATTTAGCCAGTTCTAGCAATTCTCTCACATGTGATTTCACTGGTACTAGCCAGGAGTAAGCTTGCATGGCTGTTCTTTCCCCAGGTCTCCTCTACCAGATGCTTACCCCCAAATCATAGGGTTCCATTTGCCTTTGAAATTTCTCCTTTACATTTGTTTCACATGGTTAAAAGACTGTTTGAGAGACAAACAGGCAGATAAATGTCAACAGAATTGTACAAGCCCCTTTTTCCTAGAGAATAGGCTGAAAGTCCATCATTGCAAAACAGCCAGGGGAACCCTGTTCTTTGCTTCAGCATCCAGGGCTGACTGCGTGCTTTCCTCCAGCACTGGGATAGCCAGCATCGCTCGGAGTAGCACATAGACCTCAGCACTGCTTCCACCCTCACTTGAGGGGCAAATGGGACCCTGGTTGTTATCTTCTTTGTGCTTGCTTAGCTACCTCTTGCTTCACAGGACTAAGGATGTATTCATCAATGTTTAAGGCCAGAGAGGTGTTAAGGTATTAGCTCAAGAGGGACTTGGATCATGCTTCCTCTACTAATGAGGAAAATACAGACAGAATCAAAATCTACTTTCTGCCTCAGGCAGCAGGTTAGCGTAGATGAGGAGGAACATTTTTAAGTAAAAATCTGAAAACATGAAGACTGTAGGATTTTTACTTGGGGTTGCATAAGATGCAAATGCAGACATTTTAAATAAACACCAGACATTTGTGTTATGCCAGTTGAAAGCTTCAACACATTTACTAAAATTTCTTTAAGCAAGCCAGTATGCCTCGATTATGGTAATGTCAGCAGCATACACATCTAATCTCATGCTTTCAGCTACTTCTTACCAAACATGCTAGAAAGATAATTGTAGGTCAAATATCACATAGGACTCAAAGGATCACTACAATAGGCTGACCATCACGCATCTGTGCTACAGGCATTCCTCAGCAGTCCAATTGCTTAGAGAAATAACTCATGAACTTAAAGAATATACCACAAAACCAAGACAGCAAATCAACAGCATGAGATATATAATGCAGAACTGTATAGAATTCAGCAGCCTGATTCAGTGAGCTGACTTTAGGTCCAGAGACGACCCAGCCTCTGTGGTGTGCTAACCTTCCTACTCTGCTACTCAGAGGTAGTGCAGAGCTTCACGCTGTGCTGCCATTCATTCTTAAGGATTAGGCTGGATCTCTTCAATATCACATTACACAGTCAAAGTTCAGAAACCACCTATATCTATATTCATAACCACCTTATCCGTACTATGAGCAATTATGATTCATTTAGATGAATCATTTATTCACTTATACAGAGTCTGAGCAAGAGCTGTGCATTGACAAACCCGGTGGAAAGTGTCTTCCCTACAAATAAATTTCTCTGTGTGTATCATAGTTTTGAAAAACAAGCGTGCCTTCCATTTTGGAGCAAACTCATTTGGTTATTTGATGGATTCATTTAGAATCTCAGGAAGGAAGAAGGGGCACTGTAGACAATAAATGGGGGTTAGAGGGAAAGAAAAAATTAAAGAACCTTTTGAAGAACAAGTATTCAAATAAATGTCTTGAGATCAGTTTTGGATACTTAATATGAACAGGGGTCCTGCAATCCCTAAACTCTGTGTGATGGGCTTGCCACAGTGCTCTTGCAGTGATCCAAACCAATTAGCTGCTCAGGCTTTTGCCTCTTTTATACTGTCTAGACCATTCTCACTGTATTACTCCTCTATTGGTGTGAAATTACCTCCAACTCAGGAGGATCACTTGAGCTGTTAACGGAAAGCTTAAGTTGTATGTAGGACCTTCCACAGCCAGGATTAATTTCTGCCTGTAAGCATAATTTGGTTTTCTAAATACCATACTTGGAAGATTTGGTTGCAAAATTAGCTTTGAGCTATGTAAGCCACAATTGCTACTGGAAGACTTAAGAGGGATTGTATGCATTTAAGGTATAACATGCACATATCTTTAGGAAACATTTACTTTAGTTTTAAAATGCAAGCTAAAGTGATGTTATCTTTTCAGTGCTAAGTTCTGCTTATACTCTAAGTACATACAGGTCTAGACTTGAATCAAAAAATATGATATCTTCTAAACAAAATATGAACAGCTCAGATGTAGAGCATGATCCATATTTCTCTTTGACAGTATAACTACATAGCTAAAAATCCCTGCTCAAGTAGTGTGTCAAGACAGCTCTTGGAAAGTGAAGGATGAGAAGCAGGAGAATCTCTCTGCAGTGCCCTCTGTGCAGCTGCAGAGGCTCATCTTTCTTGCTATGCACAACAGCAGCAAAGGGGTCACTGCAACGTGTTGGGGGATGATACACTCCAGTGCAGTAGTCACGTGTGGGCTCAAGGCTTGCACAAGCAGACCATCAACCTTTTCTGTTCTTTCCAAAGAGACCATACTGAAGACAAGCTTCACATACAGTAAGAGCACAAGACATCATCTCTCCACCTCCCTTTAAGACTTAATACAGGCTTTCATTTTGGCACTCCCAGAAGAGAAACTAATTTAGTTGAACTCTACTGCATTTATTAGAAAAAATATTCATGACTAGGACAAGACACCAGCTAGCTTTTAATAGTCCAGACTCAGAGATAACTCCAGCTATCTAGAAAACATGAGTGCAATTGCTTGAGCATAGTACCAGATACCAAAGCATTGTACAGAGCTAAAAATATCTGTACTTAAAACTGGCATTTCAGGAAGCATATACTGGGAAGATACCAAAAGTTTGGGTTATCTTACTTTGCATAATAGGCAGTTTTCTTCCAAAGCAGAAATATCCATATCCTTCAAGATCTTTAGGCAGCATGCCTGGCTGGAGTGCCAGCTTACTCTACACAGACATCCAGAAATATCCTACCTCCCTGTGGGAACTCTACCTGGAGAGCAGAAAGAAGACAAAAGTTGCATCAGAGACACAAGCTAAGCACCTTTTTTTTAACGACCTGTAATGACATTGTTCCTTGCACCAATTTAAATGAGCTTCTTCCACCAGCAAGGGAGAGCATAGGCCCACAGAATTCAAATAGAAATTTCATAGCTCAGATTCACCGACAACCTCAAGTTAGTGCTTATCACAGCAGCTGAAAACTTAAAAACATTTTTAGTTATCACTATGACTGTAGATAGTGATAGATGAATACAGGTGTTGTTCTTACAAGAGAGTACTCTGCTCAGGAAATTAAAAAGGAACAATTACCACCAAAAGAATTGTTTCATATGAAAATGGTGTCTATCATATTCATGACTGAATGCATCATGAACAGCCCATAAATCCTCAAAAATATACGTGATCCAATGACTCTTCATTATAGATGTTATGAGGTAGGAACAACTTTAAAGTATTTAATCGAAATCAATGATGACCTCATATAGGAACACAACAGTAATTTAACTATTCAGTCACTTTATGTGCCAGGCACAAACAAGCCACTGGCACGTAAACATGTCCCTGGCTCCTCTCCCCCCCCCCCCCTTTTTTTTTTGTTTTGGTAAACTGAAAATGTCATTCTTTGTGCTGTACAAAGGGAGCAGTTTTAAGCTGCAGGTAAATTATGCAACTTCTTAGACAAAGCAGGTAGGAACTTCAGTAAACAGAAAAAAAAATAGACTTCCCTATAAAGACACTTGAAACCTACATTACCAACCACAATAAATACAAGAGAAGTCAAATATGGAAAGCTACACAAAAGCTATACAATTCTTCTGCAGTTTAAATCCAACTCTGCCGGGAATGCCCACTGCAAAGTTTGCAGGAGTGGGACTGCTCCCAAAGGCTGACCCCACACTGCCGGGCACAGTCTTGCGATACCCGAGCAAGGGTGACGCAGCAGGGCCAGGCGACAGCCCAGCACTCAGCAGATGCCAGGAAAGAACAAACCATGTCTCAGCTCAGCCTCAGCTTAAATAGGGCTCTTGGGCCATGGGAAGAGGGGCAGGTGAGGCTGCTCATTAGAGCTCTCTGGGCCTTGAAGAAATTTGGGGACAAAGCTTGATCAGGACCACAGCAAGTCTCTGATATATCAGTCTTTGTGCCCACCGAGGGGAAGAGCAGATCCGTGCTGCAGCAGAGCTGTTCTCCCATCGTTATTCCCCCACCACACAAAGCTGCCTACAATTCACTACAAGTATTCTGGCTACATGATGAATTTGTCCCTGTGTGAATATTCAGTGCTGATTTGCAGTGGCAGTGGCAACCATAAAGACTAAAATACATGCCCATCTTGGAAGAACCTACCTTGTAGACGCTAGTGTCAACTTTATTAGGGTTTATGGGGTGGAACAGTGGCCAAAGCACCCATAAAGCTCTACTATTTGAAATTCCTGCAGAACTATTTCATATTCAAAACATCAGTGATAGAGAGGAAGCAGATGTCAAAAATCAGACAGGGTCTTAGGATATGTGTTTGTTTACACCATTGCAAATGAGGAAATGCTACCAATCCTAATTTTTCACTCCCTTTGCAGGGGTGTCAAAGATCACAGAAGGCTGAAAACAAGCAGAGTGTCTAACCCCAAAAAGGTTTGTTGTTTTTTTTTAATTTCTTCAAGGAGTTCCTCTGGCATAACTACAACAAACAAGAGCACTTGACTGCTACATGGTACAATTGAAAACTGTTATGTTGCATGAAAAACAACTCAAGAAATGGCTTGGGGAGATACATCTTTTCATCCTTAGCATTGTACTTTAACAACGTACACAATGCAAGACTTGTACTTCAAGGGAAAACAGCAGTTACTTTTTTTTTTTTCCCCCAGAAACAAAAATATTTCTTTGGGAGAAAAAAACAACCATAACAACAAAACAAACAAACAAACAAAACCCCCATAAACCACCCCCACCCCACCCCCATTTCCCCTTTCATACATATTCATTATCTAGTCACACTGGAGCAGAGCTTGGAAGCAAGCCATATATGCATTGTGCATACACTCAGATATTACCTGGGCCCCTGGCAATAGGGAGAGACTGAAATATTGCTCATATTTTGCTCCCCGAACATAATTTCTCATGCCATTCTGCTGACTGTTGAAGAGATTTTAAAGCCTCTCTCCCTTCATAACATATATACTCTCATCTCTGAAGACTGTCAGCTACGAAGAGAAATGGGAGCCCTCAGAAGAAATTCAAAGCAGAGAGAAAGGAAGGACTTGCTTCTTTGTAGTAACTGAGAGACAGCAAGTAAACTTTGATAAAGTTTGGGGCCACCGCTAACTGCTCCTAACCATCTCAAGCTGAAGTCAGCTCTTGGTGACACATAAAACAACCGGACGTGGACTGAGGAAGCTCTGGGGCTGGTTTGGAAGCACTGAAGTCACCACAGCATGAACAGCCTTCACGAAAGGAGAGGAGTGGAGGCCCACGTTGCCAGCTCCCTTTGGTCTGGGTCAGGGCGGAGAGAGATTAAGGCCATGAGGGCCTGGGTTTGGCCCTGAGCCCTGCAGCGCAGGCGCTCCATTGCACGGGGTTGACAGCTTGCTGTCTTCTTCAGTCCCCTGTCTCCCGTCATGCTGTTTTGTCTGTTTGGACTCTGTGCTCTTACCTGAACAACCTGTCTTGAGTCTCCCTACTGCCAAACACAGTGGATTTTTTTTTTTTTGTTTCATTTGGTGAATCTGAGTCTTACCAACACACTAGTAACGACCAGTAACAACTTATCAATACTCATTTATATAAAAGGGGTTTTTCCTCTATTTTTTTGTCTAATCTTACGCCTCCCAAAACCCTGGATGTACCTAAGTCATGAGCATATTACAAATTAAGACAGCAGAGGTGTTTTCAAAGCTTGACAATTCCTGTGGTACACTTTATATTTCAAGACAGTTCTAAAAGCTTGAAAAAAACCTAATTTTTCCTGCAAATTATTACTTAAGTTTGTAGTGTCATTCAATCTGTAAGGTACTTATACACCAAGAATGCTTGGAAGGGAGAAAAGAACCGTGAGAAATTATGAATTTAAATAAAGAATTTAATACATAGTAATTCCTTACAATGGGAAAAATTACAATGAGATATTTTTAAATGAAATTAAAAGTGTTGTAAGTAAACACTAAGAATATTTTGGTTTTTGTTTACAGAATCATTAGCTAAAGGAAGGAATGAAACTCACAAAGGAAGGGGAATTAACATTTGTTGACATTTTACTGCTTTTAGTTTTTATGTAAACTCGAAGCAATTAAATTATGTTTAAGACATTTTTGCTGTAAGTAGTTTCCATTTACATTCCTAGAAATAGTAATCCAACTATTTTATTGCATTGTTGGGAGCCCTGTAGCAACAAACCAAATATTTAGCAACAGCTCTGTTTGCCATCTCTAGAGCTGGAAACCAAAGACTTGAATCAATTTAATTGCATCAGTGTTTCTCAGCTATCGCACCAGAATGTGTTGTTCTTGAGTTTAAAGGGTCTATTCCTGCCTCCCCCCACAGCAGTCTCTAAATAAACCTATAAATCCTTGTTCTGTAGCACATGAATTATCAGTAACTTCAAAATAAATGAAGACAAAAATGGTTGAATATTTAAACGTGTAGCAACTCCATACCATGATAGATCATTTCAAACCAAAATTCATTTTTTTCTTTGATATCTACTACTGCTATAAACTTCCAGTTTATCATATAACATTACAATTTATGGTATAACCAGCTTGTGTACTGACTATAAACCCTTTGTCAATGCCACTGTAAAGACTTTATAGTCCATAAATAATAGTAGAGCGATAGTATCTATCCTTCCTGTTTTGCTCAGCACATCCAGAATATAGGACTCTCAACATGTCAGAGGATTTGCTTGTTTTACATACAATATAGGTTATGTAAAAAAATAAAAAAGGTACATTTCTCCGAGTATTTGGCTTACACAAAACTCATTCAAATAAACAGAAAATAAGTCACAGGTGGGAGTCTGCCTTCGCATGTTATAACCCAGGAATAAAAGACACACACAAACAAAAATCAGACTTAATTTACTGCAGCATTCGTCTATGGCCAGGAATTACAACAAATTAATTTCCTATCTCCTAGATTATTAAAGAGAAGATGGCTTTTCTTCACTTCTAATCACTTAGGGAAGAATTAGCTTAGAACTTTGCATGTAGCATGTCACCTTTTCCTGGTTCTCCATGACGTACAGATTTGGTCAAGGCATACCTTTCTCTCCCAACGTAGCAATTCCAGACCCAAATCTGCCACACCTTTACCTTTACAGCCCACTGAAATTAATGTTATTTAGGAGGGTTTTCCCTGACCTTGAGGCGGAATGAAGACAAAGACGTTGCATCCCTTTGTGCTGTACATGACGAATCAGTAACAACCTCACCTGCTGCGCTTGCCAGGCACAAGGAGTTGTCAAGGTTTGTGCTTCTGGCTTCTCCTAGGCATACAAATTCCCATGCAGGGATGGTTATTTCATTTTTCATACTGCTAGCAAAAGACAAAATGGGACTGCTTAAAACCAAACGTACAAGGGAATGTCACTACTTTAAAATAGTCTAAAGGCCACTTTATACCACTCCCATTTGGTAAGTAGTTATTTACACTAACGGTCATGCAAAGATGCCAATTTGTCCCCAGATTCCATGCCAAACTCTTATCCCAGATGTAGCAGGCAAACAAATCTTCCATCGCTCTCATCCATAGCCTCAGACATTTCTCAACACACTAGATTTCTCTCTTAGCACACAAAAATTCCTCAGCCTCTTCTTTCCCTCCAAGTTTGTTTCTTGGGAGTTTTTCACATTATACTGCTCTCCTCCTGCACCCCTCATGGCAGGACGCTCACGTCGTCTTGCCAAGGACTGCCCCTTCTCCTGCAATCCTTCCAGGCGCTGCAGCAATAGGCTTTCTGGCACAAAGCCTCCACCTATTATTGATCCCACAAACCAAACTTCTTATTTAAGCTTACACGTTCCCTCGGTGGATTCCTACGTTGCTCTCACCTCCTACAAATTGGCTGGCGCCTTCATTTATGTTTCTTACCTCTTTTATCAACTCTCAGAACAGTGCATATTGACACCTTTGTCACTGCAAAATATAACGATGGGGTGAGGACATTTTCTCCCTTTTCTGTCCCTCTTTCTTTTCCAAACCCGGGAAAGGGATGAGTCCTTTCTTGGGTAGCATATTGCAGTTCTCCACAAGATCACATTCCTACAGCTCTTCTAGTCTTAGGTCCCCTTTCAGTGCTGCTGAACCAAAAGCGGGCAATGAAATACCCTTGTGAGTAGAAGTAGCGCATCTTTAAATGTTGATGTATTCAAATGTCTTTATAGAGAATACGACACAATAAGTCTCAGGTGAACCCTTTGGGAAATCCAGGAAAAAGGCTGCCTAATCTCCAGTTAAACAGGCCTATTATCTCTCACTCCCCATGAGAAAGTGAAGCAGAACTGATTTGATTAAGAGCAAATTAACCTCTCTAACACAGCTACCCAGGGTTTTACACCTGTCACTTTAGTATGACAATTTATATTTATTCAAAAAGCCATGAGACAGTAAATTAAACATTGCCCTAATTAGAAAAATGTCATATGTTACAGTGGGGTAGCAAACTGAACTAATTTCAAACAGTTCTTGTGCAAAGTACATTTCAGTACAGCATTAATACAAGTAGAGTCAATATTTTTTACACTGTCACATCTGAGCTGAATGCCATCATGACACAGGTGTATATTTAAAGTTCTGTCAAACAATAAGCCTGGACTATATTCAAAGTTCACCATAGACCCAAATTTGTTTAGGAAAAGCCATCAACACCTTAATTACCATATACTCCAGTACTATTTCTACCCTCTAATGTCACAGTATAAACCAGCTGTCCTCCTAATTAGATCTGTTGGCACAGCATTCTTCCTAATGTTGTTATGCAATAGATAAAGGGTAAATTCTTCAACAGGTTACAAAACCATACAATATCAAATGTCAGTTACATTCGCTTCATCAGATAATTACTTATAGGTGGACCTCAGTGTTTCCAAAAAATCTAAAAATTGTATAATATAAATTTTTAGGCTTACAGAAAAACCCTTTGATATCTTATAACCATATATAGTAACTTGCACGCTAATTTCAAAACAAGAATAAGAAAGGCCAAGTTGCGACTGTTCACTCAACTCCTGCTCAGAATCTGGCTAACACACAGCTCATGCTGAGGCCTGATGTATGTGCCATTAGGTCAAAGTGAGGGCAACACACAGGCTGGACACGGTGGCCAGAAAGGGCTAAAGGTCATTGTGCAGCCACTGTCACCTGCAGCTTGCTGTCCCCTCCAGCCATCATCCTTGCATATTGATGGTATCTGCAAAGAAGTGCATTTCTTCGGAATCCACTAACTCATGGAAATGGTACAGACCAAACTTCCAAGCTGGAAGGTGTAAATATGTCAGTTTACCCAAAAAAGCTTTTGAAGTGGATCCAACAGCAGTTGGACTGCTGAGGCTTTCTTGTTTCCTGATGTGATACTAGGGACACCTGAACTGTGGCAGAGGAGGACAGATGAGCACTATTAGCTAGGTAACTACTTTGCTCATAGGTGCACAAGTTACAGTTTATGAATTAGAGAACTTGTGAGTTAGAAACCTTATGAATTAAGTGATGAATTAGTGAAGTCATGTGTTAGACTGGTCTGTACAAAGGGAATTGAGCCCTTGTTTGTTGTGTGTCTTTGTTTTCTTTCCGAATGAGCTCATAAAATATAGTTTAATTTACAGACTACATAATCCTGTAAATTTGAGAGATCATATCAACTGTTACACAACTAGGAAACAAAATTCTAAAAATAATTACTTTCTAAACATTTCAGAATAACTTGATTCATGTTGCAGACCAACATGCAAATTGAGGAGGTGGAAGTTTCTCAGCACCTTGACAATACTATGAAGATGACAGTTGTGATGAATTTTAGCAGCCTTGTTGCTTCTGCTTTTTTTTTTAAATTATCCCTAGCTTTTTAACAACTTTACGTCTCTTCCTATCTAAAAGCAGTATGCATACTGTAATTACAACACAGATAATGACCCTTTTGATAAATAAGTACAGATTATACAAAAAATTCTTCAGAGTTGCTCTGAGGAAACCCTATAATAATGAAGCTATCTGAACTCTAACAAGAAAATAATTTAGGTCATTATTCCCAGCAATAAATATTGGACGTACACATTTGTTTTGCTTAGCTTGCTAAAAGGAGACCAGAATTATTGTTTCTCAAAAATATGTATGTATGTGTATACATATTTATAGATGTAGATTTTCTATATTATATATAATTATCCATTTTATATATGTATATGTGTATAAACATAGATAAATATATATACATAGATAATTATAAAATATATAAAGAAATAATACAGTTATTTGCCAGTAAATGAAGGATCTTGACTGGAGGGGGAGACACGACATTTATGACACACAGACATAATGAACGCCAGCTTAAAATTGGTATACTAGCGAGAGCTCCTGCTGCAGTTTACAGAGGAAAGGCCTTGTCTGAATTGCAGCTTTCCCTCCCCACCGTCAAGGCTGCTTCTCCCTCCACTGCCCAGATCCCGTAGGGCCCTGTGCAAGGGCAGGCAAGTCAACTCCCGCAGAGCCTCTCCTCACCGATTCTGTTAATTTGCTCCCTTGATTTCTGTGCATGTTTCTTTTCACAATCCATACATTCTCAGACTTGCATTTGTCCGGGAAATGTTAAAACTGTCCACATTCACCTTACTAGTAAATTGATTGAGAAATTAAGGGGTCATCTATGGGAGGGTTTATCACAAAAGGATAGTCCCTAGACCTTTCTTCAGAGCCACTGATGGACGGATCAAGAAAAGCAGTTCTTCAAATCTAAGGCAGCCATTATCCCTTATCAGATTTGTTTTTAAATAGATAACATCAAAACCAAAGGGAGCCATCAGAAGCAGAAGTAAAAAAAAAAAAAAATAAGAGATTTGCTATTTTATAGCTGTAAAAGAGTAAAGATCCATTAAACAATTCTGCAAATCTTCTTGTTTTAGCACAAACAAGAAAAGTCTACCAATAATTTTTACACCGTCTAAAGGTCACTAAGCATAGAAAGTTCCTCAAAATATACTCAGTGTCACAGATAACCATTATTTTTATGCATTATCATCTTCCAGGCTTTATGTACAAAGGACTAGCATCATAAATGTACAGACATCTGCATTTTTTGGAATGACCTCACCTTTACAGCCTGAGTTGTTAGCCAAGTCATAGTTGTCACCACTAACCAACCTTTTGTTTCTTCCTTAACTCTTGAGACACAATAGCCATATTGCTTCAAGACTAAAAGACACAGATTAATTAAAGATGTACAGATATCTGAAAACAATGCATGACAGTCAGTCTACCTTGTCACCAACCCTCACATTTAATGGAGATAAATTCGTCAGTAATATATTGCCCAATTCATTGCATTTTGCTCAATTCAGATTCATTTCTACATATCTCACTCATTTTAACTATATTAAAAATATTTTGGCAATAGTTTAGAAGCAGCTGACAGTGTTCCATGTGTGGAGACCATGCCTGAGCTGCAGAGACAATTAACAACCAAAACTACCTCATGCTGGTTGCCAGTTTAGCCTGAATTGGATAATCCATGTGAGCCAACTGAAGTTACAGAGACTCCCGATAATTCAGCATGGGCCTAAATTCATGTATCCCACTGGAAATCTCATCACTTTCCCCAGAAAATTCCAGCATAACGTTTTGAAGTTGGACATTCTCATTGCCTGGGACTGTTTTTGAGAAAGCTTTTGCAAAAATCATTAGTCTTTTACTTATTTCATTTTTTTGGAGAACATGCTTTCAAGAAGTCTAATGTGGGTAAAAATTTCTATTTTCTCTTAGAATGTTTTAAACCTGCCCAAATCCCATATGATTTAGGATGTGAAACCTAATATAACTCAAGAAAATAGTAGTGGGGTTACAAAGGTGCCATTTATTTCCCCTTTAAGTATCCATACAAAAAATCAATCCTCTTGCACCTGCAGATTGGAATTTGTCCAACTCTTGCACGCTCAGTGAGTGCTCTGTCTGCATTGCGCATGCCTCCAGACAGCGCGCGGCCAAAATGGATTCTGCTCCTGCAACCACTTTGAAATGGAGCAAATGAATAACAGCAGCAGTTCATGTCAACACACAAGCTGTAGCAACAGATCCCAGGAAGGAATATTTTTAGAAGACTTTAAAATTGAAGTTGGCTTTCAGGTCGTGCATTTGTGGATCAGCAAGGAAATGACAGAAATAACACAGTGGCACCTTATAATTTAATGATTGAATAAAACGGAGTTATGGACCATCTGAGAATAAGATTTAAAACAAAAAAATGTTTTTGCATTAAAATTTTAGGAACATGAAGCCTTTGGGAAGAAAGGAATAAAAGGAAATACAGAAAGGGCATCTTGTTCATACACACCATATGTATCATTGGGAAATTCCTGAGGAAATAGCAGCAAAAAGTTATGAGAAAAATAGGCATATCAGCTCTCAGATACAGTAGATTTGCTATTCTTTTTGAAAAAGCGAGCACCGAAAAAAAGAAACTGTAGGGGTTATAAAAATAGCTCTTTACAAAAAAAAAAGAACACCAATCAACAAGGTCTTTCCCTGAGGTATTTTTTAGCCTATAAAAATCAAAAGTTACTGGAAAATTAAACTGCAGGAAAATACTGTAGCAACAGTATTAAATTTGTGTAAGACAACAAGTAAAGAGATGGGCAGGATCATGACACATATTGGATCACACAGGCGACATGGAAAAAAGCACTTATTGTTTGTAATCATTAACACCAGAGCACAGGTGAAATGTTCACATGTGTAATACCTGCTACCCCAAAATGGCATACAAGGAAAAAAAAAAAAAAAGCCACCTAAATTAAATGATTAATCTGTTTTGTAGAAGTGCATTATCCAAGCCAGGATTTGAATATATTGGTGATTTCAGACTGCAGTGTGATACATTTCAGAGCTGCAGGACCTGGATCAACCCAAAAGTTGAAATGTGTATATTAAACTGGTGCCCACTCTCTCTCTTACAACAAAATATCCACAGCAGCTCAGCTGATGCTCATTTTTATTTTCTTGATGTTAAAGAAAATGAGCAATCAGCTCAGTTTTGCAGCCCATCTGAAAATGAATCCTATGAAACAATTTGTTCCTAGCTACACCAGAGAGCTGAACACACTCAATGGGTAATTAGTGATGCCAACACAAGGGAGATGTAGAAGTCCACAGGTACAAGGGGAGGAAAGGCTACAGCCTGAAGTTTACTTAACCATGAAACCACACTTCATAGCCAAGCTTTAAACATCTTAAATTGTTATGTTCACATCCCCAAAAAGACAGCCTGATCAACATGAAATTAGCTTGAAAATCATGAAATGAGATACAATGAATATACATCATTTTTGTTTGTCTTGCTGGGTCCAGAAAAATATGAATCTTAATAAAGCATCACAATATGGAAGACATAAGACAGCAATGATCTCCCTTTATTGCCCAAATCCAGGAGCAGTGGCTTCGGATGAGTACTGAAAGGTTAACGAGTAGATCACGTGAACAGACAGCACCAAGGCAATGATGCTCTCCTGAGCCCCTCAAACACCAGCGTGATTGGGAATCAGAGGCTTCAGTACCAACAGGAAAGCTTCCTCCGCAGTGAGTCACAAACAAGGCATTTCCCCAAAACTGAAGGAGTACTTGGCAGCAGATTATGAGTACTGCTGTCCTGGATGGGGTTTCAGGTTGAAGGTTAGTTATCGTCAGAAGACTGAAACCACAGTCAATGGCTGTTGCAGAGGGTAGAACGGCAAAACACAAAACCACCTCACAAAACACTTGGCTTCCTAAAAAAGGAGAAAACAATCTGCCTAACATGTATTTTTGTTATCCTTGGAGACAACTGTGATTAGTCAAAAGCTAAGAAATTAGCACTAATAAAAGAGGGGAGTACTGGAACAGAGCCAACAATAACTTTTTATGGTTCTGACACCATTCAAAGAACATGCTGAGTTACAATTTCAGTGTTTTGTAGGATGCAGTTGGAATTATATCATCAGATACGTGAATCCAATATGATCCTTCACAAGCAAAAATCAGCAGCATGCCATATGTTGTATATCCTAAACACTAGTCAAAATAGCCTCATTTCATTTGACAGTACAAAGAACTGTCTGGATGTTGCATCTTTTCTTGGCAGACCAGATAGACTTATTGCTGTGTTTGTTTCAAGACAGGAAAATCGCATCCAGCGCTTGTATTGCAATTGTGAAAAGAATACAAACTGGAGAAATATTAATAATATTCTTTGCTCTGGGTTTTGTGGAATTTAATATTCATGTTATATTTTGGTCATGAAGGGTCAAACCTATAGGCTTTCTAAAAGTAGACAAACAGCTTTTCTCTCACTGAGGGTGCAAAACTCAGTATTCCAGAGGCTATTGCACAAACTCATATTATTATTTAAAAAAAAAAAAAAGCTTTTGGCACATGCTGAATGTAAATAATGAGTTGTGTAGAATTATTATTTAGAAAATGGAAAGCACTAAATATCAATATTACAGAGGCACAGTCAGGGTCCATTGTGGGAAGCAGTCCACAAGCACATTAGAAGTACCTACTACCAAAAGCTTACTCTCTGCACGGTTGACAAATACCATCTATTTTATTCTCTGGTGAGTAAACAGTGGAATTATATTAACCAGTTTGTCTGGGGGAAAAGAAAACAAAACAAACCACCTACTAGTTGCTTTTCAGTAACTTCTTTATCACCTGCAGTCACGGCAGCCAAGCAGAATGTGCTGCAGGCTCTGCCATCTTATCCAAGGCCACACCTCAGTCTGGCAAACCCATGGTTGTTCTTATTTGGTTAATAAGTGTTCTCGCTAATATCAGATTAAATTGTTTTGGATTCACATTGGTGGCAGAAGCAATGTTCTCTCAACCCACAGCCTATACATTTCCAAAACAGATGCTCATAGTTAATAACATAAAACACGTAACGATTGAAAATCTAAAGTTAATATTGTGCTTATATTGCAAGATTTACTGCTTTTTCTTGTGAAAATCTAAGTTGATTGACCCAGATTTCAATTTTTCAGTTAATCAATTTAATCCAGACAGCAGGCAAAATTTTCCCATTGATAGAAACTAATATTTCTTCTGACAGATTTTTCACAGGTACACCATTAAAAGGGGGGAAAAAAGGCAGATGCATCTAATTACATACCCAGGTTTGGGAACTTCAGGCTTTCAAGAACTACGTGATTGACTGCTGTGTATAAGAAAGAAACTCGGGTCAAACAAATGAATAAGAAATAGATGTGGGGCCAGGGAAAAGAAAGTGGGGAGGGAGAAAAAAAACCCAGTTATACAGAAACAAATGGAGTGTAGATTTTTGTAAGTAATAAAAGCAGATTTTCAAAATACCTCATGGCAGTTCTAGCGAAGTGCCATGGAGTGGTATATTATTACTCCTTACATGAATGATCTGCTAGGTCTACAGCTGAGGGCAAAACAGGCAGACAGTGTTATCCATTGCAGAGTCTTTAATGAGACAATGTGAAGTTCAAGTTGCACACCGCGCAATATTTTTCTCCCCTGTTCAATCTATATTAAGTCGATACTCTGCTAAAACCTAACATTTGTTGCATTTTTCCAATTTAGTTTCTGTCAATGTCCCCTAAAAGTGCTGAGCCTATCAAACTGACATCACCCACACAAATTTCAATAACAGTGCTGTAGTGAAAAATGCCATTAAGTAGAGGCTGTGCTTTGAGGAAACAGCTCAGCTTCTCATTCACTCTACATCTGTAAAAGCTTGTCTTTTCACCAGGAACTGTAAAAGTCGACAAAGATGCACACCACAGCAGTGCTCTGAGGCTCCCTTCCCTTTTTATTGATAATGCGGCAGAAAAGAATAAGGAGCATTCTAATAGATGTCTGTAATGAAGACTAACCAAAATTTTTAATCAAGTATATACAGAGCTATTTTGGTAGCTGCAGAGCTACGTGAAATGCTACATTACACACACAGCTGCTTCCAGCCTCTGCCCCTTGATTTTAATTCTTTTTTGAAGGTTACTGATATCTTAAACTTTTCTATCTGATACTTCAGCTAACTACACAACCAAATGCTTTTTGTTCTAATTTTACTTCTTTTTTTCCTGCTGTTTTTCATTCTGAAAGATCCCACAACATGTAAATGACTGCAAGCCATTTCTAGAGGATGCTTCACATAAAAGCATGTGGGGGAAAACAGTGTAAATTGTTCCTCTTCCTTTACTATAGCACCAAAATAGAAGCTGCCTTAAGAAAAAGGTTTATATTAACTCCTGCAAACTTACAAAACATCAAACAGCCAAACGTGGTTTTAGATCCCTCCCTCCCCCTGCTAGGTGATACCTCTGCCTCTTATTCTCCTAGTCAAAGATACTGAGAATTTAACAAAAACAAAGCTAATAGCAAAAGTTCTTTATAATTCACTATAATTTAATGCCATTCGTCTTTTAAGGAACAGAGAATATTCTCTTCGTGATTTCTGCTTCTATATATCTATGAACCCAGCAAAGGAATGAGCACTAATAGGAAGAAGACAGCAAACCTAACATTCAGGCAGGCAAATTATACTTCTTAAATTTGTTGAAAAACAGTGGGCCCAACTGACAACAGTAGGGCCCAATTTCACAGGGCTTCAGCTTCTGATGTAACCAAAGCAGAGTTCAGGACGAGAAGGAAAGGAGGCCAATGTCTTGAGTAAGCCTAGGTACCTATTATAAGCGGACTTAGGACGATTCAGGTCACGTGAAGTTACAAGGCATGTCGGAATGCTCTAAAATCTTTTAAAATAGCAGTTGACTGCAAAAAAAAAAAAAAAATTAACGAACAGAAAAATATTTTGTACCATAAAGAGAAAAATTGCCGAGTTGTATGGAAAATATTTGCTGGCATTGCATGAGCTTCTTTTGTGTGAAAGTACAAAACAAAAATTACAGAAGTAGTGAACTACAAAACATACAGCTAAAACGAAAAATGCAAATTAAATTAAATAAGAGAAAACAGCTTAAACTGTAAATCATACCTGGCACGCACACTTACAACAGCAACACCTTAATCTATGTCTGATCCACTAACACACTATCTACTCTTTCAGATAACATTCATTGGGACAGGCACAAATTTGATATATACCTTCCAGTTCAAGTAAATAGGGAGAAACTGCCAAATTTGCCTGTATAAATCACAGCAGTCATGTTTTTATCACATCACAAAATGTGAAAGAAAAGATTACTTTGAGAATACAGCATAAAGGAAAAAAAGGTCAATTCTTGAATGCTTTTAAGATGTCACAAAATCTGTAGTGATTCACTGAAAATACTAACCAGTTATACTCAGATGTGAAAAGACTGACACACAAAACCTCACCAACTCACGGGATCAACCAGCCAAACTCAACCAGGTAGCAGTGGAGCATGTAGGAACTGGCATGACTACAGGTTTTGAGATGCTGATTTTGCTCCCAGTTTTGTTTTTGATTACAGCAACTATGTTTTAAGGTAAACAGAATGTGGAGAGGCACTGCTAAAAGCTGTTGACACAGTACAAATGAGATCACAAATTAGAAGGGATGTGCCAGTTAATGAACACAGAGCTGTTGATCAGTGTAAAACTGTAAAGTCTGAATATTCCTCCCAACGTTTTTCTTAATTTTCTTCAAGGAACTCCACTGCTGGGACTTTCATACGTTAATTGGACTTATGGTGCCCTTTATGTGCACTTTAGAATTTTTTTCCTCAGAGACCCAAATATATTCCTATGAGATTATGTTCCCTCATACTTGCAAGGTAACTGGAAACATTACACATACTTTAATAAATTTGTAAATGAAAAACATTAATGTGGTCTGCTGGGCACTTCTGACATTGTTTAATGTATCATCACAAGTGTGAGAACACACAATGTCATTAGCTTTGACAAGCAGTAACTCTTCACAATCACTCCTACACCCATACATTAAAGGTGGTTAGAGTTTACAGAAATGTACTACGAACACGCCTTTGCCATTCATTAATACCTTCATATCTTCCATGTTTAATCCTGGTTAATAACTCAGGAATAAGAGGTTTCTCCCGTTCCACAGAAGTTCAGTGAGCAAACATATATATATATAAACATATCTATGGATTGTATCTACCAAAGATACTTAAATATTATGGAGAGACAACGTTAATATTTGCAGATGTAAAAGGATTAGGAAGAATCCACTGTTTCTGGCAGCCAGACCAAAAGTTTCTGGATTGTTAATTCGGGCCCCAAATTAGCAGAGTGAAAATACTCTTTGTAAAATGTGAAGAATAAGGACAGTTTCATTTTCACCTTTTCAAAGAAATGCTTTTCACTTTTTCTTTTTTTTTTTTTTTTAAATATAGACTAAGAAGATTTTGTGTAGGTAATCACTATACATTAGGAATATACTTCGTTTCCATTCTAGGTATCTTCTGTCCATTTAAATTGTACCTGTTCTGCAATGCAGTAGTAGTTACTTCTCTACGTGAGTACAGTCAGATTCTCAGTCTTCCTCTATAGCATTTACTGTGATAACTGAAGAGCGCAAGACTTGTTTATCTGATGTAGCTATACCATTTCCATAAGGAAAGATATTTTGCCATGATGATGTGGTATTACAGGGGAATCAAAATGATGCAACATCTCTAAAATAGTGGAGCAAGCAAAGGTCAAGGATTCTTTCTGAATTTGAAAGATTATAGCAATAAAGGTTTCAGAAAGCACTCGAATTTGTATGGAAAGGATACCACACTCTCCTAAATTTTATAACTATAAAAATTAACCTACTGCACCAGTGAACTGCAGCTTTTCCAAGATAAAAATAAATCCAAGAATCCATGAAGGAAAAAAGGAAAAAAAGGTTGGAGAGTGGGAAAACACCATTATTGGTCCCTTCATCCTTCCTGACAGAAGAGAAATATGAACATGATCCAGAGAATATGAAAATCAAGCCCTATGTACTGGGAATTTCTCTTTTTTTCTCTGATTAGTTGCTATCCTTCTTATGGAAATGTTCACCTTATATGTGTCTTATAACAAATTTATTGTTACCTTTCCTTCGCTTCCCCACCCCTGTCTCAAGAGATGGATGAGTTCCAAAACCAGCTGCATCCGACTCCCCAACAACATATTCTTGTTGTCATGCCTACAAGACACTGCTTGAACAGGCAATATTGAACAAGGCCAGTTTTCTTCATGGTTCTTAAAAAGAACAATGAGATGATGGAGAATTTTGCCAAAGTAAGCACATCCAGACTTTATACAATAAATCTCCAACATATTTTTTTCGGTAAGAACAAACTTCCCACTTTGGAGAGAAGAGGAAACAAAACCAAACAAAAATCCTTTAACAAATTATTATAAAACAGGATTAACAGGAGAGGAATTTGGAAAAGAAACAAAGAAGCTGCAGGAAAGAAACCTCAGCATTGCTTGTACTCTAATAGGAAAGTTTTCAGTTTTAAAAGGCAAAAGGTAATGTAGTTACAACACTAGATAGAGACAAACTACTTTGCCTTCAGCCTCAGTTTATCCACATAGGAAATGGATTATTGCTCTGAAAGCTGCAGCATTTTCTCTTTATTGAAAGTGTTCACGTTAAGGTAAGAACACCGTTTCAAGCTTATTTATAAAGCAAAAATAGTGTTAATGCATTTACCTCTTAAGACACTTGTCAGGTGTTAGAAGAGTGAATTCATAAAATGCTCACTGATGTTAAACTTGTATTGCAACCTAATGTTTCAGTTACCACGCTGAACATAAAAGCCTACTGTATTATTAATCTTCAATTTAGGATGGAAGGATTTCTGCTCACCATGCAGAACTCCAGTTACAATGTGATTTCATTCCGACAAAATACACTTTAATTGTGACTCCATTAAATTAGAAATAGATGGTTTTGCCCCATATAATGCTTTGACTTCTACAGTTTCAATGCTAATAAAGGTATTATCACCACAGGTGTACATTACATTATGTTCATTAATTAGGGCATGAATTAAAAATTTTCCAGGCTATACTAGTTCTCAGTCATTTAGATAACTCATTCAAGAGGGGATAAGGGGGTTGGACATGATAAAACAAGTTAAAAGTTAAGGAAAGAAAAGGAGGAGGAACATTGCACTGTGGGATAACTCCTGAATCTAGTCAGTCTTCACGCCAGCAGACTGCTCAATGCTTTTCTTCTTATTTGTGCCATTGTAAGCTTAAAAGAGATCAGAGAAGTTATGCTCAAAATCTTGTTAAGGGCAAAAAGAAAATGCACCTTATATGTCCAGCCAATGACTTGCTAGTACTATAATTGAAATATTAACAGTCTAATCAAAGAATCATTATTACTCCAGATTTAATCATTAAAAAAAGATAATTCTATTACGGAAAAATAGTCTCAATAATAATACAGTTGCAATTGTTAGGAATGCAATACTAATATCTAGCCTTTTTCCAGTTAATCTTGCCCTTCCACCACCCCTGTGGATCCTAAGGTTGAAGGCACCAGTCTTCCTCAAGCAAAATCAGCGGCGTCCCAATTTCCTCACTGGAAAAAGCATAACGTTGAAGGGGTTTCTTCTTCCTCTTCTACTTTCTTCTTTCTGGATTCATGTGGAGCTATTTTATGCTTTCTAACACACTTTTAAACCTTGCTCTTTCTTCATTGGTCTACAGCTGCATGTTTCACAGGTGGCATGTTTTACCTTGGTTAGGTACTTTCTCTTTCCCCTGTTTCTTACCTGTAAACAGGCTTTGTCCAGCTCTGGGTCTGCATTTCTTCAGCTGACCATGGGTGAGCTGGTTATACCCTTTGGGTCTCCAGTGACTTTGTCTTTTATCATCCCATGCCTGTAGCCCTCTACACCACATCTTGCATACCCACTTGCAAGGCCCCTGCCACCATACCAGGCCTGTATCCCTCTGCACTGCACCATTACCTTACTCAGAAATATCTTGGGCTACACAGAATAACTCCTTGTTACTACTGTCTGTATAAAACCCACGGTTATACCACACAAAGGTAATCAAACATGAAACAAATTAGGCACAGCCATCTGGCCATTAGAAAAACTGCTGTTACAGCTCAGCCAAGGAAGAAGGGAGCTCCAGGCAGGCAGAGGCAGTTTGTTAGAAGCCAGCCTGACAAGCAGGCACAGAGGCCTTGCAAACTCAGTACAAAGCCTGCAGCTAGCAAGGACGATACTGTATTACTAGGACAAAGCTAAAACTCATGTTAGTGTAGTTTCTACAGAGACTAGTGTGACTCACTAACATGAACAAATGAATGAGAAGTACTATGAGAGAAAATAAAACAAAAAAATCTTGGTGGTAAAATATGATGGCATCTAAATGAGCTTCATTTTGCTATTGACTCTGCTTTTAATCTCGGCCATTAAAAAGTAAAAAAGTGTTTGGCTACTCAAACCATTTCTCAGACATATCATTATATTGATATTTGTTTTTCTAAAATAGAGAAGAAAGTATGGTGTGAATATAATTATGCCTTCCTTTTCATAGCAGGCGTAAGGGTACACAAAACACCAATAGCATCCTGGCTTGTATCAGAAATAGTGTGGCCAGCAGGACTAGGGAAGTGATCATCCCCCTGTACTTGGCCCTGGCGAGGCCCCACCTCAAATACCATGTTCAGTTTTGGGCCCCTCGCTACAAGAGGGACATCGAGGTGCTGGAGCAGGTCCAGAGAAGGGCAACGAAGTTGGTGAAGGGTCTGGAGCACAAGTCTTACGAGGAGCGGCTGAGGGAGCTGGGGTTGTTTAGTCTGGAGAAAAGGAGGCTGAGGGGACACCTTATTGCTCTCTACAACTACCTGAAAGGAGGTTGTAGCCAGGTGGGGGTCGGTCTCTTCTCCCTAGTAATAAGTGATAGGATGAGAGGAAATGGCCTCAAGCTGCACCAGGGGAGGTTTAGATTGATAACTAGGAAAAACTTCTTCACTGAAAGAGTAGTCAGGCACTGGCACAGGCTGCCCAGGGAAGTGGTTGAGGCCCCATCCCTGGAGGTATTTAAAAGACAGGTAGATGTAGTGCTTAGGGACATGGTTTAATGGTGGACTTGGCAGTTTTAGGTTAACAGTTGGACTTGATGATCTTAAGGGTCTTTTCCAACCTAACCCATTCTATGATTCTATGAATATTTTACTTTTTCTCTGTTATGTCAAATCAAGTGTTGAAGAGGCAAAATTTTCTTTTCAGTACCTGATGCCCATACCTACCATGAGGACCACTTATCCCAGCAGCAGTTGTAGGAGGATGCCTGCAGCTTTGGTACTCTACCAGTGCATTAGGGCACATTAGGGCCTCATCTGCTCCCCTCCTTCTTTCCTAAGCTCAAAAAAGGGATGCAAAGGTGATTACTCACCACCTCCCACAAGCAGACTGATGAGCCAGTCTCCAAGCCATGGCTGCCTAGGGTGCTTGACCCTTCCTAATCAGAGGGCAGCTAGAACAGAAGCTGCAGGCACCCATCAGTCAAGGACAGCTGGCAGAGTTTGTTAGAAGCTGCTTATCTGCCTGACTTATCTGCCTAGCCTCACCTGGCAGCAGGCACCCTCAAGTTCCTTGGGTAGTTCCCAGAAGCTCAGTAAGATCTGAGAGAAGCAGAGCCCAGAAACTGGTGTCTGTTGACAGAGCTCTGAACCCTGAAGCAAAGGCAGCAAGACTAAATCCACTTCACAGCTGCAATACCAGCACACTCAACAGTGCTGTGAAACCAACCCAGTCACCACAGCAGGGATAACTAGCACCTCTTTTGGGTCCCAAGACTTCTAACACATTTCCCAAAGGCATTGAGTTTTACTGTTCAACATAGAGACCTAAGCTATTCCCACCTTCCACACATCTCATGCTTTCTCAGGAACCCTACAGCACAGGCAGGGTGTCCTGCCTTACTGATTTTCTTAGAGCAGTGGTGATCCTTGCGTAGGCTAGCGCAATGCCAGGGCTGATCAGATGACATCCACCTTGGGGAAGTAGCGTGCAGCCTCTGCAGAGTGATCCAAGGCACCAGACGGGGATTAGCGAGGCATGGTCATCATGACCAGCACTGCACAACAGAAGGACAACCTGGGTGGTGTCACGCTTCCTTGGGTGGGCATTAGCACTGTGGAAGAGCAGCATGATCAATCAAACTGCTCAGTTGCATGATGGCTTTGCTAAGAGTCTTTGTGTTCAGAATCTGGGCTTTTTTTCAGCACATCAGTGTGTTCAGGACAGAGGGGTTGTTCATTAGTCATTGGCAGAAGACAGGCAGGCAATGCACAAGCTCATACTACCTTTTTTAGCATTTCCAATTACACTTTGATGGTAACTGTGCATGGTGGTATATGACAAAAGTTGAGAGCTGACAGAAGAGAAACGGTCCAAAAAGTTTAGTTATGATTGAGTTGGCAACACAAAACAAGAACAGCAGGGAAAACAATAAAAGCCATTACAGCCCAATAAATCAAGAAAACCTTCAGTAACCCACAATTTTGATGGTAAAATTTTCAGAAGCTGTTGACTGCATTGGCAGACAAAACACATTAACTTTCTGTGGACTGAGGTTCCTAAGCAGGTGAGTCATGTTCAAAAATGAGACAAAGCTGACTAAATCTTTCAAGTGCTTTTGAAATTTTTCCCCACAGTTACTTGTGGTCCTCCAACTCAGATGTTGATGCAGACCAGAGGGATTATGGTTATTCACATGTTTTCACTGGGTGGACCATTTATTGTCCCAGCATGAAGCCAAGTGTTCTGGCATGCTGCAAGCACAATGGAAGAAAACAATTGGTATCTGTAGAAATAAGTCCTTGCGCGCACCCCCGTCACCATTATCTTTTAACAGCATCTTGATTGCCAAGGCATAAGCATCACTTATCATTCACAGAAATCTTAAATTTTGAAGTGGTTATTCAGGTTTCTCTGCCATACCTTGTATTAGTTGTAATGCATTTCCATGACAGGAACAAACAGCTTTAAAATAATGTCCAGCAGTCAAAATTTTATTGCATAGCCTCTGTGGTTATAAACCATGTCATATGTAGGCCAAGAGTACTTCAGCATTTCACAGATAAACACATACACACTCTTTATCCTTAACAGCTATGTTACTCTGAGAAAAAAAGGTAGCAGCAGCTTGAGTGGCATTAAAATGAAGGAAAAGTGCAAATAAAATTCAGATTTATTTCAGTTTCATTTCTACTTAACTGCAGTTATTCATAACATCTAAATGCACATTCACTGCAATTTCTAGGTGCAATATAGTAGTTTTTATGCAGTTAAAATGAGTTTATGTACAAGAGAATTGCCACAAGCCAATTCAAAACTGCTTTTCAAAACCCCTTTTCCAAACTAAGTTGTATAGGAATAATTCTATTTGTGTTGTGTCAGCTGGCCCAGAACTACAAATTTGAAATTACCATGAAGAAATCTAGGATAAAAAAAGATATTTGCGGAATCCATATGGAATAGCTAAACATACCACATGCATTAAAAAGAGGGAAAAGTCACAACAAACTATTCTTGCTTTGCTTGGAGACACACTTGCGGCGTAAGCATACATCTGCATTCTTAATCCTGATACATTTCTCAATTATCACACCTTAAGTATTTTAATGCCCCCCAAGCTCAAATTATTAATCATAATTTGCATGTAATACTCTTTAGTTTGTTTTACGTGCACTTACAAAAACATTAAACTATAAAGATATTAAAGGACTTCTATGATACTTTCTTTCATTAAGGTTAAAATAGCTTTTTCTCCAGCATTTCTGGTACATTGGAGAAGGCCCTGTTGCTCTCCACAGTGTTCCACAAAGACATTTTCCTTTGGATTCCCCATAGTTCTTTGCACAGTAATTTCAAAGGTGAGGGAATAATCCATTCAGCCTTACTTGCCATCCATGGAAGGAAATGCAATTTCTAGAATCAATAAGAAGTTCAACTTCACCAATCCCCCAAACTGTCTCTGGGAATAGCCTATAATTTTAAGCTCACTTGATAAGCACATTCTGCCACAGTGGGAATGTGCTGCATGTGCTTCAAATGCAATCAGCCCTCGTCAAGTGCAAGAGTCACACGTGGGAACTTAATTATTTGCACTTTGGTTGTAATTGGAGACCTCAAGTGAGGTTGTAGAGAGCATAATATAATGTTATTACAAATTCTCACTAAGAGGTATTCTATGCTCTGAAGAGCTTACAAAACAGCTAACAGAAGATAAAGCAAGGAAAGACAGGCCAAAAAAAAAAAAAAAATTGGTGACAGAGAGTGCCAGGAGGAAGCTGAGACCGGATTCACTCGTATAGAACTTGTGAACAGGAACATGACACTTGCTACTCAGGTCACTAAACACAAAAGGCTTCAAAATCCGTACTCACAATTCCAGTTCAACAAGAGCTGCCTTTTTTTTTTTTTTTTTTTAAAAAAAAGGGGGGATGCAGGAAGAAGCCTAGTCAAGAAGTTTTTAGCATTCCTACTATTGCAACAAACTAAAAATTGTGCAAAGAATCTCAACTCAGAAAACGATCAATGGCTCCCAATCATTATCTGAGCAGAATATTAAAGATGTGCATAATAAAGTAATTTTGATTCATTTTCGAGAAGTGATGGCATTTAGCGAGATTCAGTAAATTGTCCCTTTCAGCACTAATAACATGTTCATAGCTTTCCCCACCAGACTTTCCATAATGGCAATATAATAGGATTGCAATGACAATTAAATGATTGCATATTTTAGGGCAATGGAGGGTATCCACTAGGGCATGAACCATTAGCAAAATGGTAACGTCATCACAGGAATTTTCATGCTTTGTCACAGCAACTGATAACGCAGAAGCACTGGAAGAGAGCAGGTATTCAATTCTTTTACCATCTTCTTGACTTAAGGCAGAAAAATGGAAACTGATAGTGATTATTAAAATATCCAACAAAAATTGAAGTTTGCTTTCAGCCCTTCCTCCCCCCCACCACCGGTCAGAGGGTTCACGTACTGCACGAAGTGTTAGAAGATTCCCAAAGAGAGTTCAGACTCAGCATAAATCTGGTCACTTACTTAGCTCAGATATCACAACAAATGGTAAATATTGTAAAATGTAAAATGCATGGATAAGTTTAGATGCTGTCAAAACAAGAGTTATCTTGTAGATCTAAGTTTACCTCCCTAATGCATAACTGCAGAACTGCAGGAAACACTGATATAAGAGAATGCTGAGTTCCATCATATTAAACATCATTTCAAGAAAGCATACACATTTTTCATCCTTTGCTTAAGAAAAAAATGCATTAAAAAAATGAAACAGCAATCACAGAAAAAGAATACGGGGGAAAAAAACATATGCATGAGAGAATGTTTTTCCTACTTTCTTCCTATTTGATTACAGCTGGAGGATAAAAACCAAAAGACATTTGTTATATTGCTGCATAATCCCATTTGCAATGATCACTTTGTGATGTGGCAGATAGAAGGGTGTATTAGAATGCCTTTAAGTATTTGTTATCCCTTTATTTTATATGTACAACTAGTGACTGATATCTGCTGACAAAGTATTCCATAACAACTCTGGAAGTGCTTGCGCACATACATAGATATACATGCAGTACATCACATATGGTCGTGCCATTATTTCACAACCCTAGAAAAGAATTCTGCTAGAATTAAGGGCACTTGGTGCTAAAGCTCAGTAAACCCTTAGAATTCAGACAGGAAAGAAAAAAAATCATTTTCTTTCTTTGAAAGCCAGTGAAATGAAAATGAAATTAAGATCAGCATTAAACTGTCAAAAGTTATCTAAGAAAGTTTTAAGACATTTGTGACACTTCAAAACATCAGATGGAAATTCATTGGGGTGGAAGCTCTTCAGGGCCACAGTAGCCACTTACTCTTTGTGTAGCACTGTGCCGAAGGGACCTTGGTCCCACCCTAGGCTTGTAGGCACTACTAGAATAAGAAACAAAATGGCTGTCCTCTACCAAATCAGTGCAATAATTGTTCACTACCTTGTTCAGAGAAGGGCTTGACTCAGAGTCCACTTAGGTCCCTTTCCAATTAATGTAACATCTTCATAGACCACAATCGAAAGACTGCAATCCTGGTTATCATATCAGTCAGTGCCTTTCCTCCTTTATTAGTGGGAAATACAAATTACATTATTTCAGTCAGAGGATACTGATGATGAAGAAAAGTAAGTCAACAACAATCTCCAGCTTGTCGAAGAGGAGCTAAACAAATTAATGTATGCCATAATAGAGACACATCCTGCTTATTAATGACTAGAAGTCATCTTCTAGAGTGACAATTGAGGCTGAAGTCTACTCATTATATGAAAGTCACTCTATGATTTCAGAATTTTAATTCCCCTTTCACCTCTCTCTTCCTAGCACACAAAACTTAACTATTTGAACTTGTCCTCCAGGAACTGAAACCTGCAACAGTTTTCAGTGTCTTTTTCTTTGTTCCCCAGTAGCTGAAGTACAATAAAACTACTTTGGAGCCAACTGCTAACTACCTCTAGAACCATAATGCTGGAACAACAAACATCTGCTGGTAACACATCCTGGAATGCATTATTTATTTATTACTTGAAAGGAATACATAAGAACCTGTACTCCTACAGTGTATTCCTCTCTGCACGCTACTAAGATAGCTGTTAAAAATAGCAAAGGGACAGGAAAGAAAGTTTGAAAGAGTTTCTTCCAGGCCTGACACATATCTGGTAAGCATTAAAGACTGGATCAGGTGTCTTGGCATATGGGACTCCCTGAGAGATGTCAACACATGACTCTACCTAGTGAGAAATAAAGCTTCCTAGGCATGCAAAGCAGTCTATCACATTCATCCAAAGAGCAACAGAAAGAAGATTAGAGAAGAGCAGCAATTTGAGAACAACACGAGTCCTTGATGGCTTCCTAAGTAAATACCAGGTGTTGAAATAGCTTTAACAAAAGGAACAAATAACCCCCCAACACACACCCCATTTTGGCAAGAATTTAATGGAGTAGATGGAATAATTTTGTAGTTTTCCTTCCACACAGCTTATGTTGCAAACATGTAATATGTAGTATATTTCAGACTAAGAAACTAGGTTCAGTAAACAAGTCTTTAAAAGACAGAGCCCACTGAAGAACAGCAGCAACCCATTTTTTAAAAAAAGCAGCAACAAAACAGGATAAATGCATCCAAGTATCAAGACAAATATTGTTTCAAAACAACTCAAAAACATTGCATGCAAATCCTTTATCTCTAGGAAAACAAAAATAAATATTTACTGTGTGCCAAATAAAATTAAGAGGTATTTGGCACTGAAGGGAGAAAAGCACTTTGAAACATCACATCTCATAGCTGCAAACAGAAGAGGGCTTCTACAGTTGGAAAATGTCTTAAGAACATCGTTTCACTTTTTAACATTACTAATGAAGAACTTCAAAAAACAAAATTAAAACTCAGAGAAAAAAAGCATTAACAAATAAAAGCACTTTTGATTAGTTAACCAAGTTATTTTTAATTGCAGCAAATAGAAAGAAGTCACATTCTCTTTCCCACTAAAGTGATGCTTTATTAGTCATCTGAAAGCTGTCTTGCATAGGAGCTCTACAGTGCCTCTGCTTGGCTACTGGAGGTACAAATAAGTATGCTACTTCCAACTGTTCAATTGTTTCTAGCACAAAAAACCAGGATTTAATCTAAAAAAAAGGACCTTAATATCTCCTGATGATTACCAACACGAAGACCACAGTGCAGAAACACCATCACTACACAACTCTATACAAAGATGAAACAAAGTTTTTTAAAACAAACAAACAAAAAAACCCAAAACATAACATACCATAGATATTGCATATTTTCTTTACAACAGCCCACAAAGAACTGAAGCCTGGTAGCTTATCAACTGCACTCAATTACCTGAACGATGTGATTGCACACACCTGCATCTCAATTAAGCTAGTTTGCTGCAGTGAGGCTACCTCACTCATTTTTAGATGTAACCTGGGCAGAATTGATTTCCAACCTGCCCCCTTATTCATTACAAAAGATAAGATAGATTTAAAAACATTCAAAACCATTAGAACAAAGATGTGATTTCTGCCTCTGAAAGGAGAATTTCCACTGTATATGGTGGGTGCAGCAAATCCAACATACTAAAGACACAGTTTGCCCCCAAACTAATAATGATCATAGCCCAAGTTAAGCTTGGAAGAAGCAAAGGAAGTCTCATGAATTTCATTAGGGCTTTTCCAATACAGATCTCACTCAAATTTGGCCCAAACAATTATGGAATAAGCAAAACAATACTTGGGCTATCATTTCTACAGCTAAAGGTGTAGAAAACCTTTTTTTCTAAACCTTTCCTTACCCCTTAAACTTTGCTTATGGCAGTATCTTCTTTTAGTTACATAAAGAGCATGTTTTAATTATTTAGATATGTTACATAAGGAAAGAAGATAGTTAATACATTTAATGTGCATGTGCAAATTAGTTTGGCACCGCTTCTATTGCCCTAGTGTACAAGTTTAGAAATACTTTTGTGACATCTCTCTCCCCAATTAGATCTTATGTCTCCTTCATTATTTCCTCATCATCTAATTCTGTAATTCAAAGATGAAGAAAAGACAATGAAAGTAGGACGTTTCTTCTTAGGGCCACATTATGTAGCATGCCCTGAAGACCTGGCACACATTTCAGGGCATTAACAGGAAGGCTTTTTCTTTGCTGTAAATATACGAGTAATGCATTTTTAAGGCCTCTGATAGGAATTTCAGGACTGCCACATTCTTTTACATACTATAATCCAACATACCTGTGTTGCATTAATACAACTTTATGATCCAGAAAATACGTGCCTTAAAAAAAATACACACAAAATCTGTGTAGCCCAGTAAGGTACAAAAGTAATAAGTTGCATGCCTGGTCTGTCCCATTTTTCTATGGAATTGCAGCAGGCTGGAGAAATGGATTTTGAAGCCTTGCCATTAGGAAACAAAGAGAAGGACCACAGAGCATTTCTAGCTCTGGTCAGGGCAATCTCTTGGATTTAGAGCCTCGCTCTCACAGTTGTGGCACCTGGCCAAAGACTTGAAGATCCATGCTAAATTTTCACCATGTGAACACAACCTGGATACAGAATAGGCCACGAAACAAGAGTCAGTCCTTCATGGCCGCAGGGTGACACAGAACACTATATTAACCAGCTTTCTGCATGCTGGATCATATACAGCTCCGGCCATATCTTGTCAGTATTACAGGATTCAGGACTGTTATCCAATACAATGCACAAAGACTTACTTGAAGCTGTAATAACAATACCTTCCCAATGAGAATTACCAACTACAGGTGCTCTGCAAAGGAGCACCTGTACTCTGGGAGATTGGGGGCAAAGCTCAAATTTAAAACAATTTCCTGTCAGGAAGCATAGAAAAAAATAGGAGGTTTTTTTCCCCCTAAAGCTTTTATTTAAATGAAAGGAGCCTTTGAGACATTGTTAATGTAAGAGATATGCATTCACATGAATGTGGATTGTTAGAACAGTTTGTAAAGTGAGTATATGGAGTTTTGAAACAACTAAGTGTACAAAAATGCTCAATTTTACTTTAAATTGCTCCAGGAAAAAAAAAAAAAAATTACCATGCCATAATTCCAAACCCAAATCACAACCTGTTGAAATATTAGCCTTAATATCTCACCAGCCAAATGAACAGTCATCCACTTTTCTGAGCAGGTATGTTAAATCAAGCCATCTATAATGAGACCGCCTTCCTATTTGCCAAACAGCATTGGCTGGCCAAGTCTATAGCAGTTGGCTGACTGCAGATGTCTCAAGGACAGACAGGCATTTTGAGAATCCAAAGCACTGACAAACACCTTGATAATCTAGTTTATAGCATTACAGACAATCTGTACATGAGGTAATGGACCTACTACTACGCGTTGGTGCACATCTCTGCTGGAGCCAAAATAGCAACATGAGTGCACTCAGTTACTCACAATGCATGGGGAAAACAACAGCAAAGGCGTTCTTTGGTTTGCTGTTCTAAAGTAACTAAGTATTTTTCGTCAGTATTTCCAGCTGAAGGCAATTTATTCACCTGTGCTACCCCCCTGAGGAGATCCAGCACTTGATCAAATGCTGGTTAGACTGGTTCTCCAAAGGTTTGATTTTCATCAGCATCTTTGGATTTGCATCTTTCTTGGGCTTTCTTGTCTCTACTGTCCAGAGCTATCCATGACCTAAACAGCTGAAACCCAATAATCCCACCCTCCTAAGCAGAAGTTACCCTCATTAAACCCTCTTGCTTGTTACGTTCATGTTATTTAACAACCACCACCTAAACACAGTAAACTGCCACATTGCAGTGAAGTCCCATAACTCTGAGCTTCTTTTAATATTCTGCAAAACACTTTCTTCAAGTGTTTTCACATTGTTCCATAATGTTGCTGTGGCTTTCCAGCTACCTCAGACTTTCAGTGACTGTTACTCAAAGTGATTTAGAGCATGCTGCTCCATACAAGCTGAAACAAGGTCAACAAAACCTGTATTTTTAAACTGAGGGGCAAGCAGACAGAAAATCATCAGCAGTCACTGTCTAGGCTGTCCCAGGAATAACCCAGGACCATGTAAGGTTGCTGGGTTTTGTTTTAAATACTGCTTGGTCTCCCTCAAGAGAATATTTCCAGAAGAGCAAGGAAATAGCTGATGTCAGGAACTCTCTTGAATAGCCTGTGCTTGCTAAGCAGCTCAGTTAACCTAGATCTGGATGTTTAATAATAGAGAAGACACAGGTGAAGTGTTATACTAAGATACCATGCTAGGTTAAACCCTGAGTTTCTCCAAATAATGGCTGTTAACCACTCACTGAAAATTTTGGCCAAATTTGTTCTGCCATCTGCATATAGATATTCCAATGCAGTGGTTTTACACATTTAAAAATGCAGCTGATCTTCATAGTCTAAAATGTATGCATCATGTCAAGTGGCTGTTTCCAACATGGTAATGATACATTTTTAAGTTGTAGGAAATATTTACAAACTAATTGATCGCTGCTGCAACAGTACCTGACTGTGAAGCATTTCAAACTCTATAACGGGTCTGCGTGGATCAACAACATTCATTTAATCAGCTGTAAGCAAATGAGGAATTGCATATCCATCCAGTCCCAACTGGATGCCACGGATGACTGCAAAGGACCCATAGGTCTGACTGAAGAAAACAAAAAGGCTATCATTAGAGTAGCTACATAAAAATATTTATAGTGGATGGGGAGGGAGAATACCAAAGTTCAGAGCAAAAAGTAACAAGTCCAACTGCAGTACATATATATCATTCACTAAAACTTCTTCAACACAATAATAGATTTATATTCACAGTATGGCTGAAACTAACATCTCCATTGGTTGTCTCTCTACATCTCAGTTTTGCCTCTTTATAAATTCACCTCTGCAGCACGCAGGGGAAAAATCAGACTCAGTCTTAAAACTACAATCCAAAAGAATAGAAAAAAGAATACATTCTTATGACGTATACATGGAAGAGTTAATGCTAAATCATTAATTAAATCTCAGAGGTGCTGAATACACACATTAATTGTCACTGCTCAACACTTCTAAGATTTTCCCACGCCCCGTAAAACTGTTCCTGTAGGTTTGATTTTTTTTTTTTATTGCACCATGTGTTGTGCAGAAGACATGCACAAATCTTCAAAAAGCAGCTTCCAAAAAAATCCTGGTGAACACGGCACAGAAGGCTCCTCTGAAGACAAAGAACAAGACATCAGTGTCTCATCTGCTGTGAATTAGTTTGCTTTTTTTCCTTCAAGAACTCTCAATATGAGAATCCGATCAACAGTTAATCTCTCTGAGCAGACACTGCTTTGTTATCCTCTGTGGTAGTTCTCTGCTGCTGGGGTAATTTGTTGCTGAACAATTGAGGCAAATACTTGGCTCACGATAGAAAGAAGTAAGATTAGTCTGTAATTGGAATATTTTGTCTCATTTATTCTTGAAGATGTGCCATATTACACTCCATCAGCCAGGGGTTATTGTTTTATGAAATCAAGCTGCACCTGGCATTGCATTGTATAAAACTTAAAGTGCTTCTGTTTGCAATCTAGCTTTCTATTTACCCACACTCTACTACCAATGAATGTCTCATCCTGTGGTGTAACCTTCACCACCCTCAACTAATTATCCTAGATAATCTGCCATTAAAAAAATATATACATATAATTTTCCAGGACAACTATAAAGTTTAGCCATAATACCAAACACAGAACTGTCATGGATCAAAGTAATCCACATACTTTTCTCCATACATTTATTTTCTACTTCCAGCAAGTTTCCAAGATGATCTCTTCTTTTACATCTTTAAGCAATTACTACTGCAAATGAAAAATTTATATGCCAAGATAACTGATTGTATCACTATTTCCTTTAGTTTGACCTCTAGATATTTTTTTTTGTGCTCTGAGATGATTGCAGGCATAAAAACAACAGGGTATTTAAAATTCAGCTGCATTTATGACATACTTGTACTGGTGTATCTGTCACCACATGTGACAGCATATTTTTAGAAAGTATATTTAAAGGAACTTTTAGGATAAGTCCTAACTTTCAGTATTTAGAGGTGCCTGATAGAATAGAAACTTTCATTCTCATCATCTAATTTTATGTAAGTGCTATTGTACCTGCTGCAAAATCCACCCTTGAAAGACATTCTGCAAAAAGGAGTAAAGACACATTGAAACATGTGCAGCAACATTTGTAGGTAGCTAGTTCCAACCCATCCTCTTGTACGTACACAAAGTTGACACATATTTTGATGTTTTTAATTAAGCCAAGTTTTTACTGTGAAGTTTATACTAACTTTGCTACTGCAAAGTCAAATGTTTACACTGTTAGAATAACTAGTTCTAATAGATAGAAAAGAATCAACATTCATAGATAAACCCTGTTTCTAAGATGTCAGGTGGCAATGATAGAAGAAAGGATTTTACACTGGTCCTGTATAAAGCATTACAGTATCAAAGAAAGATAAAAAGAAGGGTTTTGCTTGGTTTCATAAAGATTTGGCCAGGGCAGGAAGAGCATGGTCAGTTCTTTAACCTAAAAAAAGATGAGAATAAAAGAAAATTAGACAGACCTGTATCTTACAATGAGACACAAACAAGATTTAGTTTAAACTCATAAAGTTCTGTGATTTTCCCCGATATTAACGCATTTCTATGTAACCAGATAAGACCAAGCATATTCTTATTCCCACCCATATATATTCATATTCCCACCCATTCCCTAAGACTTATTAACTATACTCAATTTTAAATACATTATTTTAAACATCCACAGACATCTGATAGCTGAACATTAATGTTAGATATAAAAGAGAAGTGCTTGAGTTTTTATTAACAGTAAAAAACTGCATTTTTAAAAGCATTTCAGACTGTGGCAGCAGCAGTAAGGAACAGGCTACAGCTAAAAGGAAAAAATAAACATACTGAAGAATCAAATAGAAGGCTGCAAAGATACAGGATCTAGTAAAGGAAATATAAACTAATCTCATGTTTCCACTATAAAACAAATGCTGTCACCCCAGAGACAGCCTTTTTCACCCCATGTATAGCAGAGTACCACAAAAGAGGTCCTGAATACCACTGAAAAAGTGCTCCCATTCTTGCAGTGCTAGATCTAAGTATGCCTTCTTAGCAGCTGAATTTTATGTTATGGTCAAGCCTGAGATTTGTCCAAGCACAAGGAACACATTGGTTTGTCTTTGCAAAATCGATTGCAGGATATGGGACATAATGAACATTATTAGTTTGATTTATTGTTATTAAGCAAGCTCCTAAATAGGTTCAGTTTATTTAACAGCTTATTTCCGTGGCTATATAGATTTTCCTGTGTACACTCCCCTTGAAACCTGGTTTACCTAATCCCCCACAAAAGCTTTTAACATAGACAGAACACTTTGAATTACAAGTTCAGTTGAAAATCATGAGCTATTAAAAACAGGTAAAAATCCAGTGTATACAGTTAAATGTCACCCAGCACTATCAAAAATTACTTGATGATCCCAACTGATCTCTTCACTAGTGGACAGTCTTTGCTCCCAGAGTGAACCATTTGTGTCTGCAGCACTTGTGCTCAAGCAGCCATCACAAAGAGTTGAAGACTTTCAAGGTTTATAAGGTGGGAGCCATTGCGGCACAATGCTGTCTCGCACCTTACAAGTAGACCAAGCAGAACGCCCGTGTCTCGCCAGCAGTCTCACTGCCCAGCTACAGCTTTTCAATTGCTCAAGAAGCACCTGCCCATCAGTAAGGCAAAGCGCAGTGCCTCATGCTCCTCACCCAAAGGAGCCATCCGCTGTGGCCAGCTTTTCCTCATCAACTAGGTGGAGAGAGTAATTTGGTTTTCTGTACCTTTCCATTGCTCCCTTCTCTGTCTGATATATAGCTGGTTTAAGGCCAATTCAAAGGCTTTCCCTGAAGCTGTGTAAGCACTACCTTTTTTTTTTAAAAAAAAAAAAAAAAAAAAAGAAAAAGAAAAAAAAGCCTTTTTCCTTCTAGCCACATTCAAAGGAAGAGGTTGTCCTGTTCAGATCAGACAAGGTAGTCATCATCATTACAATCTATTCACCATAGCTTAATTTGATTAGAAATTATGTCTGGAATGATGCTAGGGAAAAAATGAAGCTGAAGGACCTCCTTGTGCCAGACAGTGCTGTACAGAGACAAAGTACCTTCAACTCCAAGCTGTAAGGCTCTTAGGCCAAAAACTTTGTCCCGTGAAAATGAAGAGGAAGAGGGAGCATTACTTCCAAAGCTCCACATGATCCATAGCACCTAGGGAAGCTGGCCTCCATGCTGCATAGGGGCAGTAATCACACCTTCTCCCCAGGGACACCCACGCACTCCCCAGGTTACTGTAGGTATCGTATTGGTATATGTGCTCCATCTCCCTCAGATGCCTTCTGGCAAGAAAGGAGAAAAGTTGGATGCATGCCCACCTACACAAATTGAATTTTAAAGGACATGTTTTAAAACTTTTTCACTCTCAAATGCCTAAAAAAAAAAAAAAGGTTAAAAGCCACTAGGTCAGTTTTCAAGTTACTGGCACAGCAGATGGGAAAGTTTTAGTTAATTTTTTATTTATTCTCTTAACATTGACAGCGAGCTTCTTTCCTTTTTTCACCTCCTTGACATTATCCAAACTGGTGTGCCTGGGAAGTCAAACCACTTCTAGTCTGTTCACTTCAGAGTATACCCATGTGGGGGGTGGCAGTCTGCCATAGCACAGCATCATAACTTAAGGTGACAGCTCCTTTGGAGAGACACAACAACAGTGTCCCTTTGCTCATCCTCAGCAAGTTCAGGATCCCACGTTGACATCTCCTCATCCCTTTTCACAGCCCTTATTCCAAGAGGGAGGAAGTACATGCTTTCATCTTTTCTCTCCCCCAGCATTTTCCTTTGTTTGCCTAAAAAGAAGAGCCAGATCATGAGTTTTCAGCAACATTTTGTACAAAAGTGTGTCAGAAGCCATTACCTGGAGGTGCTGATTAAGGCATTCAAGACAAGTTGGCAACTGGTATTTCTTTGGAACAGCTACAGACAAAAATAGTCTGAGTTGCGGCTAGGTTTTAAAACTGATTTCTCTAAAGCAATATTTTTCAGAATGAAAGGAATTGTCAGGGCCAACAAATTGCACACGAGATATGAAAGAAAAGGTAAGTATTTCTATCCCGGGGATACAGCCCAAAAACGTGAGACATGGCTCTGGAAAAAGAAAAAAATCTCAGTGGCAGTTTAAAAAAAAAAGAAAGAAACCAGCAAAGTTATTGAAAGAAACATTAGAAATGAGAACCCAAAGATGAGGTTAAAGGCCGCAGCACATATACTCATTCACTGGTAGTTAATAGCTCAGATCTCAAGAGGTTGCTGGGGACAGTTGCTAGGTAGGTAACACTACTACATTTTAAAGGCACTTTCAGACCACAGGATAGAAGATGTAGGATGTATTCTTGTTGTTGCTGCTCTGAGGACGTACCAAGTATGAGTATAACCACCTGTAAAGCAAGAGTGAAGCAACCTTTCATAAAGCCATTTGAGACTTAGTAATAACATCTATGATCTGATATTTAAAGAACTTGGAAATTCTCAAATTCTTGCCTAGATGGGACAGAAGCAAGGTGCAAAAGTGACTGCAACATCCACCCCAGATCTACACCATGAGCTGTTTGCTCTTAGACAATTTGCCTCGTTCACCTTTCTCATAGTTTCTTCCACAAACAGACAACATTTATTAGGTCCAGTAATCTCAAGCATAGGGTAATACTTCGAAAGCATAATACTCTGCCAGAGATAAGGACTTGAATTTTAAAAGGCAGTGTGATTTACGAGCAAGTTTCACTGTACTTTGCATCATGTTACACATGCTCTCTGCCTTCTGTATGCTGGTAAACTTCATTCCAGTTGGCAGTTGCAGTTGTTTCTATACTGCAAATTGAAGTGGTGCTTTTGCAGAATTCTAACTCCTCTTATTGTTTCAATTCCAAGCTAAGTTTCAGTCCACGAATAACGTTAAAAATCAAAAAGCAGAAGTATGTATATTTGCTGCCCCAGATGTTATTTATATCAGCTTAGAAAAAAAAAAAATCAGACACTGGCAGCTCGTGAGGTAATCAAATATTTTCTGTTCATCTCATATTGATCTTGCAAAAATTTAGCTTGCTTGATTGAAAACAAGTTGTTAAAGGAAAAGTGTAGCCTCTCTTCCCTGTAGTTACCAAGCCAGCTGGCTAGCGTTTAAGTATAGACATTAAAGGGCTTATTAAATAATTTTATTACATAGTAGAGTTAGTGTATAATTATTCTTTTCTCTGCCGTAGATGGGTACTTGCTAGAATTTAGATCCAGTAGTTGGAAGAAGTCTGCCTTTCAGGGTTGTGGGTCTCCTTCACCTTTGTAAAGTATTACGTGCCACACAGCAAGCAAAGAGCTGTCATACTGGTTCAGGCAAGGGTTCATCAAGACCAGTCTGCCATCTCCAACACTGGCCGCAAGCAGATAGCCAGGCAAGAACAGGAACAGTGTCAACTCATCTAACACTTTCTTTGACTCCTTTCCCGGTCCCCAACTATATTCAGTTCAGGAGAGAGTTCCTGATCCTAGCTTGGTTTGTCTAGAATGGATCTCAGTCACTTCCAAGTGCTTGCACTAGTAAAGAGCATTGTAAAAGCTAAACACTTACTTTTGCCTAAGCCTGTTGTCACAAACAGGATTCTCACAGAAACCGGGCACCTTTCATAAAAACATTTTGAGGCTGTCTTAGTCTTTGCTGTCACCAGCCACAAATTAATCCCAACTGTCATTGGATGTGGCTGCTCAAAAAGTGATATGGCCAAGCCACTGAGTAAGAGATCTCTACTGGGGCTGAATGTCCCCGCCAGGGCTACTGCCCTAGGTCTGCAGCCTTAGCTTGTGTTGTATTGCAACTTCTTTGGCATCTTCTCCTGAGACATCAGCTCTACAACATAACCTGCCAGGATTCTGTTCATCTTCATGGGTGAACTGATTTTGTTTCATTTCCTTTTTAACCAGAGCTGAGCATGCATAGTAGTCATTATTTCACTTGGACAATGAAGTTAATCTGACCCTGTATGCAGTAGTTACTGTGCTTGCTTAAACTGCATTTGATTCACTGCGGAGACACAAGATGTGCAACAAGGTTCCTGGATCAGCAAGGACAGCCCTGCACTCAGTCAGAGCTCAGGCAAACCCAGACCTTCTACATCATTTCCACCTGATCTGGGATACATGCACATCACCAGCATAGTATTTCCAAGCCACGTCAGAGGGGAAATCCTCTTTGTTTTATCCAACATTGATCAACACATCTGTATAATTTCCCTTTGATTAATGGCTTGATCTATACCTGTATTGGCTATTTTTCTTTTTTTTTTTTTTTTTTTTTTTAATGGGATATATTTTTTCCATTGGCTAAAAAGTCATGTAAAAGCTCACTTTCTTGTTCTATTCCAGATTTCAGTTGGTCAGAAATGCAGCGGGCCAGTTCCCTACTTCAGTTATACCAGTGAATCTGTCCCTGCGAATGTCTCTTCTCCTGGAAGGGAAACTAGGGAAGAGAGAATTTCAGCCCATCTGTTCTGTCCAAAATTAGGAATTACAGAGGAGTGTGAGAATAAGAAAAAACCCAAAAAACTAAAACCCTACAATCCCATAAACTCTACCCACGCTTGAATTGAATCTTATTTTGCCTGAACTAGTTCTCCTATCCCTACTAAAACCACTTCAAATTCTCCAGTACCTTTTTACAACTTAAAATTTTAATTGGAAGCAAGCTGCAATATGAACTGAATAGATCACATTAGATGTAGATAACAGAATAATAGGAAGATATGCATCAGACTCTGATAGTTTGGAGTTGAAGTTCAGATGTCTAGACATTTCTAAATTATCAAAATTCCTTCTTATTGGTGAGAAAGCAGCTTGTGTTGAATTCTAAGCTAGAAAGACTTGCAGGGAAAGGCAGGATGAAGAGAGGGACTGTGCTGTGCACACAGCCGTGGTATTTACAACATTCTGTTTCACATGTCACAGTTCAAATCTACTTGTCTAAAGCTGATGCAATTCAATAGAGTGAAACTATTCCAGCAGTTGTGGCTATTCTGCTTCATTATTCTTCTTCAGTAAAGCAGGTACGTTAAGGTTCAAAACTTCTGAACTGTGTCCTCAGTACTCTCAACTCAATTTCCTAGCAACTTTCACAGTAAAAATAGGACAAAAACTGTTGCATTTACTAAAGGAAAGTTATACCATGATTTCCCTCCCATCTCTTTTTACCAAAAAAAAAAAAGGAATTTACTATGAAGTGATGCTCAGTTTGAAGTAGACAAGCTCTTCAGTTGAAACTGAGAGGGTTCCCCCCCCCCCCGCCTTGCTTCTCGTAGTCTCAGTAATTAGAAAAGAGCAAGTAAAGGTACAGAAGCGTACAATGAAGTGATTCTGGAGAAAGCTACAAAATACTGGTCCCCAAGGGTGCAATTACAGCATTCTAGTGAAGGGACCTGTAGGAAAGGCAGGTATGCAAACATTACACACAAGGCTTTAAAGACGCGTGAAAGAATACACAGATATTTGCAAAAGTGGTCTTTGATTTTTGCTGCACAGTATACTCCTCAGCTTATTTTCACAAGCAAACAAAAAACCTCTTGTCAGACTCTGACTTCCCTCTCTATTCTGTCTTTTCCTTTTTCCCTTCCTACTGCAACTATCATGCATTTTAGAGACTTCTGTCACACAGATTTGTCACCCATAATGACCAGAGAAAGCATGTGATGCAAGGCACATGATCCATACCACAAATAATTTGGGCAAGTATAACTTAGTTTTCCTTGGGATGAGTGAACCAAGGTAATCAAAACCAGGCATCATCCCCCAGATCTCTCTGGAACAATATAATTGTCCATAATCCAGCCCTCTCTGTGCCTAACCTTCTTATTTGATCCTGTACTTAACTTCCAAACAACATGAACTGTCAAAAAGCGATTTTCTGTAGTTTTGGAGGACTCCTTGGCTTGCAGTTTCCAGGAATGCAAGGTCTGTGGAATTACTCACCAGAAATAATGCATGCTTTATCATGCAAAAATAAGACTTTGCAAGGTGGGCACTACAGCCCACGTAGATCAGGCTCAGAAAGTCCTTGGTAGAACGGTGGGAGGCACAAGTTCAACAAGAGTTAGCTCAGTACTTTCAAATAGTGTTTTTCTTGTAAGTTGGTGAATACTTTGAATATACTTCACTGCCACAAAATTCATATCTACGTATATGTTCAGGACAGCAATTGTTTCAATTTACTTATCAGCATGAACTATATCCACTGAAAACAATAGATTTTTACTGATCCCCTTCTCTTTCAAAAATCAAGTTTCAGTTAAATTAAGGGAACATGTATATACTGATTGGAGCAGCAGCTAAAATGTACAAGACCTGAAAACTGCATAAGGAACAGTTTTCTTAAAACATGCCTCATTGGAAAACACCACCAACAGCAGGAAGTGACTTTCAGTAAACACTTCTCATTGAAATTAAGGAAACAACTAGAAAAGGTGCCTTAGGAACCATATCAGAACACATCAAACTACAGTCTCTTTATTTAAATGCATGAGGTGCAAGATAAAATATATATGTTTATATACCAACCAGCAATTAATTCCAGATAGTAGTATCTGCCATTAGCACCCAATTAGTGGTCAGTGTTGTTTTCTGACAACTATATCTTCAAGGGATATGACAATATATGCAGTCCCCAATGCATTCGTACAGCGGTTAGAGACAAATCAAATCTGCTTTTAATATGAAGTATTGTACAAGTTATTTGAACAACTTAACTTATCCAGCTTTTAAGTAGTACTTGCAAATGCTGTTATACAAATAGGAATGCCCAGTTATCACAGAGTAAAAACATGATCATCGCATTTGAATGATCTTTAACAATCAACATCTTGTTAGCCTGTGTGGTTTGCTGTTATTTGGAGTCATGAGCTGGTCAGAAACAGAGATCCAGCAGTTGAGTATTCTGTCTATGCAGCACTGGCTGCTTACAGGGGACATATGAAGAGATCTCTCTAAGCACAAAACTTCAAGGCAAGAGTCAGATTCCTTAGTCGCTATTCCAACACTGTCAGCACAGCCATTGCTCTTTAAAATGTTCTTCCTATTCCATGACCCTGGGAGAAAGGCAAGAAGTTTATTTCTTGTGTTTGTGGCTCTGTTGTGCTCTCTGCCTATTCCAACTGATTGAAAAGTACATAGCTACAACCACAGTTAATTAAACACAGCACCTATACTTAGTCCAGTCTTTGGAGAGGAACTTCCATGGGTTTAGCTATCACTATGTAAGCAGGGAGGATAGTTCACTCCTCCTCTGCTTTGAAATGAAAGGAAAACAGAAGGTTTGTCCAGTGGCTTTAATAAAACATGCTGTGGCCACAAGCTAAAATCTGCATGTCCTCCAAAAAAGACAGTGGAAAACAAAGAAAAAAAATTATGAAGATGCAAAGTAGGCAATATAACATTGAAAGCATCTAGTGGTCATTAGACTTTCATTTACTGCTAGAAGATTCTTGGACATTTAATGCCTGTTTCCACTGGGACACGTTTTAAGGACCTTTCTGTGACTGATCAGTTCTAGAAGAAAAGAGAAGCTTTTAGGATTTCTTCCGATATAGAGCATTCTTCTTTAGCCCTTTGGGTTCTGAGATGAAGGACATCAAATGACTCACTTCCTCAGGAGTGAGCACTGCCTTTTCTTCCATGACTCAGACCATAGGCAAATTCCACATTTGACATAACACTTTTTTCCGTTTTGGTCAGATTATTCAGAAGAAATACATATAAAAAATAAATAGCATAGCCAAGAAGTCAAGTATGCCAGATGTTTCATTGCTTCTGAAGAAGATGAATCAAGGGACCCAAAGTATTAGAAAGACATTCCCAGATATGCTACTGAATTTCTATGGTATCTTTGAATCTTCATTTCATCTACTCTGTATTTCTTTTGTCTGCTTAGATTCTGAATGCTGGCTGACACAGGCTTTAAGCAGCTTTAAGACTATCAGTGGGCTATTTTGTCAAAGTGAAAAAAAAAAAAAAACAAACACCACCACATAAGCCATATAGCTAATGGATTTTGAAGAATCGTATGAGTTCCGATGCCTTTAAATGGGCACCCAAATCACTAATTGCTTTTAAAAGGTGGAGCCACCATGTATCTGAGAAGATGGTCACAGGCAATCCAACACTCTTCACATTGTCTCAAACAACTTAAAAACTGACCTTTCAAAATTCAGATACCAAAAAACCTTCTTATATTTAATGTTGCATTAACACTCAAATGCAGATTTTACTCATTTTCAGCTACTGTAGAGCTCCATTCACTGTACTATCTTGAATATGTTCTTTTCTATAGGGTGTTCTGAAACATCTGCATACTTTGACAGCTTTTATGTTACAGACAAATATAATGAATAAATGTGATCCCCCCCCCCCCCCGAATATTGCTACTCTCCCCACATTTTCCTGCAAGGTAGTAGGACACATATAACATGAGTTCCCAAACTGCCTTTCATTTCAGAACAGCATGACACCAGCACAATGATAGAGTTGAAAGCCATAAGAAGTTATCATTACACTCTCAGAAATGCTATCGTAATCAATCTTATGTTATGTATTCACCAGTTAGACATATACCACAAATCAACCACATGTAGCCACAGATAGAAATGACATGATTTAATCCTTGGTGCAATAAGGTAAAATGAATCAAATTCACACTGACAGGAACCTGCACCATAAGCAGTGCACTCAGCTAAAAAAAGTTTGTCATCAGTATGGACAAATCACAAGTGGAAAGGCAACCAAGAGTGCTGCCATTTTATCACTGCAGATGCAGAATATATGTTTGAGCCCTAGTCATTTATTCAACAGAAATTGATATACTTTAGAAGTTTATTTTACTTGAATCTAGATTACCAAGTAGAGGCAGACTGGGCTATGTTTCTATTGTCCACTACTTATTACTATTACAATGCCTGATTTGGGATTGTAATAAGTAAATATTGAGTCATCTCTTGGTTTTCCCCATAACATTGAAATAAGGGGAACTGGACATGTTGGCAGTCCCACTTGACAAAATGAAGATCAGTCCCAGTCGTGGCCTTAATTTCTACCCAAGATGATTGGAGGAAGATCCATGGGACAAGAATTAGCTCTAGATATAAGTCTCACTTTACAGAAGGCATTTGTTCTAAATTTGCCTATGTTTGGATTATATAGATGCATCAACCTGCTGTAATTTCAGAGTCTTCATATTATACCACCATTACTTTTTCAAGAAACCATTGTCTGCTGCTGCTATTTTATGACACGGAATGATCTTTCACTGGAAGTAATTTACATTAGATGCTTATCTTGTTTCATTATACTCCCTGATTTGTCTTAGTCCGAATATTCATTTTTGAAAAATGAAACAAAAAGCCATGAGGGCTCCTGTGGAGTGAATTATTTTTACTGTTCGTCTGAAAATGTTAAGTACAGAGTCGTTATTAAGTACAGTGTATTAAGGGCTAAACAGTGCTATTAGTCTAGTGTCACCAATTTCTATCTTATTTGCATTAGACTTACCTGAAGTACAAAATGTAGCTGTGAAAATTTGTGCTGTTTCCTTTTGCTTCAAAAACCTTCTAGTGCAATACACTAATGTAACACCAGCCATGTGTTATCAAGATGCCTTTGTGTTATTTATTTCATGCAAAGCATTCATTGTCAATTGCTGCATTTTCTAGGTAATGACCATGGGAATTTTTTTTCTTTTTTACTCTGCTACAAACCAGTATTTATTTTTAAAGCAACTGTGTCCTGTCATCTTGTTAACATGTATGCATTATACATTAAAAGGTTTTAGCCAAGCAGACACTTTTGCTACAAAGCATTGTGGAACTTCTATTTAATATTTTTTTCTAAATACTCATGGTCCTCAGACTGCCTGCGTAGTAGTACAGAGTTAAAGCAAAGGAGGCATGTGCGTACATTGAAATAGTGGAAGTCTGCAAAGAAATCTTAGCAGAACCATTAATTTGAGAAACATGTAGATAGATCCCAAGAGCCAGGCAGGATACATTTCTCCCAGAAATTAAAGGTGGGGAAGGAGCAACTTCCATAAGGCTAAAGGAAACTACTTCTTTAACTCCAAATAATGGGAGAAGGGAACAGTTGTCAGCTAATACCCTGAAGTATTCAGGAATGGAGAGAAGCAGTCCTTCCTTAACCAGAAAAGGAAGCTGCCTGGGCTGAAAACTCCCAAGCATTAAGAAAAAAGTTAAAATATAAGTAACTATCTGGACAGGACTCTGTGCTTTAACCTTTACTCCAGAAGCTTACTCTTTAACCTAAAGGTACATATCTCCGAGTATGAAAAAAAGATCTACTTTTGAGTCCCCAGGAGCTTCAGGAAAGGCTTCCCAAGTGCTTTGTTTTGCCAGAGCTTCACGGTGACAAGCAGAAATAGGACTGGGTCCTGCTGATGTAGTCAGAGTCCAGGTGAATCATGCTTATTTGCTGCTTGGAACAAGGGGCTGGGTATGGCTACACAAGGTGGCCTAGTAACTGAGCCAAGCATATACCAGCCCAAAATGCCTTCTTAGGGGACTGCTGCCTCCAAGACAGAAAACACAGCACCTGCTCAGAGAGGCTGGCAAAAGCACCACAGCAGAAAGAACACTGTCCTCTTTTGAGGAAAGTGAACTCTGTTTAAACACAGCTTAAGTTTAGGCTAACAAGTTATGCTTCCCAGCCAAAAGTGCCAAAAATCATTATCCTCTTAATGGGAACTCGTACAGGTATAGTACACAACAAGAAAACACTTAGTCCATAAAATAAGTACATATGCATGCTTTTTGTTTTAGTAGCTACCAAGTATGGAAAAGTCTTTCTGATTCTTAAAAATGTATAGTGTTAGACAGGATATCCAATGTAATCATACAGCCACAGCATGAATCATGCAGCAGAATTGGTTACCTGAGCTACAGGTTTCAACAAATGAAAATGCTGAAGTCAAGCCCAGGATATTAGAGTATGAATTTTGCTAGCTCAGTAATGTTTTAGCAGTCATGCACTACTGGGATCTATTGTTTGTCCCCCATCGAAAGGATGATATAAGTTACAGCATACAAAGCATTATCTAACAGCGGTTGGGTTTTCCTGAGATTCAGAAGTAAGCTGAGAGAGCAGTTTCTATCAACCTTTGAATTCACAATTTGATGTGAATCTGGCTATTATTTCTAAAAGGTTCTAAAATCATATTGCTGAAAAAGCAAACTGAATATAGAAAAAAAGGATGCAACAAATACAGCGGAAAAAGTAAATTTCTTCCTGCTCTCAGCTGAGACCCATCATCACATATTAACAATAACTCACTCTTCCTTTTGTAAAGGCCTCCTCCATCTGCAGTTAAATAGACTATAATGTTAGGGAGTGTTCCCCAAAGATGCCATAGGCCTGGTTAATTAATAAAGCAGTCACAATAAGATTTTTTCATAAAAGAAAAGTATACCTATAAAGACTGTATTATTTCCAGTTAAAGGTATTTATGAAGCCTTACAGGAAAATCACTACCTTACTTCCTTTAATTTTCACCTTATATATGCCTAAGAAACCGTTATCTGGATGGTGTTTTAAAACAGGCCCCCACTTGCACTGATCACTGTTGAATTGCCTATGTTTTACGTTTAAACCAAGACCACTTTTTAATAGCCCTTTTTCTCCCTGTCCTCGTTTCAGCTGGGACAGAATTAATTTTCTTCCTAGTAGCTGGTATAGTGCTGTGGTTTGGATTTAGGATGAGAACAATGTTGAGAGAACACTGATGTTTTAGTTGTTGCTAGGTAGTGTTTATCCTAGCAAAGGACTTTTCAGCTTCCCATGCTCTGCCTGGTGCATAAGAAGCCAGGAGGGGGCACAGCCAGGACAGCTGACCCTGACTGGCCAAAGGGCTGTTCCACACTGTATAGCATCATGCCCAGTATATAAACTGGGGGAAGAAGAAGGAAGGGGGTGATGGAGCCCTGCTTTCCTGGAGATGGCCGAACACCTGCCTGCTAATGGGAAGTAGTGAATGAATTCCTTTTGTTTTGCTTTGCTTGCACGCACGGCTTTTGCTTTACCTGTTAAACTGTCTTTATCTCAACCCATGAGTTTTCTCACTTTTACTCTTCCAATTCTCTCCCCCATCCCACTGAGGGGAATGAGCAAGTGGCTGTGTGGTGCTTAGTTGCCAGCTGGGGTTAAACCACAACACTCTCCTTTTCCACTGTAGATATGTTTCACTGTTTTTCATAAATGGTTAATATCGAATGGTCACACATCATTCTGCTCATCTCTGGTTTTGACCACCCGTGTTACAAGTCTGTTTAAATGATAAAACTGCAGCATTAGTTTAATAAGTAAATTCTCCAGAAATAAAGGTGTATGAATTTAGGCAGTAGACCCTAAACTGCCTTTAGACTTTTACTGGATCCTCATTAAATTTCATCCTTACATTTTACTTTTTATTGAGAATAGTAAAAAAATAGTATCTATTGTAGTTCCATGGAACTATTGAGAAGTTAATCTGCTGATATGAAATATGAACACTTTCAAGTTTGATTAAAAAGTTATCTGAATATATCAAAATGCTTACATTAACTCAGACAAGTTATCTTGGAAGAACACTTCAACAGCATTTTAGTAGTCATATGGAGAAATGCAGAGAGATATAGGCACACTAATGAAAACATTACTAATGAGATTATTCAGAGATTCTTTGAGATATATTTCTACACCCATTCTTACAATGGAGACTCCATACCCATAACAAAGTATTTGTTGTTGTAGTACTAATCACTAGGAATGTGTGTTTCACAGATTTTTAAGTTCTAAACTTTGATAGGCTGTTGAATTCTACTTAATAGGACTTGCCTATTCTTGAATGTTAACCTGGATTACAGGATAGCAAAAATTTACACTCTGGTATCCATTTCTAAATAGCCTCATGTATACATGTCCTGATTTCTATTCAAATTAATTCATTTTGAAAGACTATTTTTGTGAATCAAATTTTAATTTTTCCTTGGATGCCAAAAGGCCAAGATTAAGTGAATTGCTTCCGTCAATCAACAGGGGCCCACTATGTTTCTTCTACTTCCTCTACCTCATGTCATTTCACTATAAATTTAAACACAGTCACCTATTCTCTGTAGATTCTAACATTACTTTGAACATCAACTTACTTTATATTCTTTCCTATCAAAACAAAACAGTTTCTTCAAAATTACAACAGCTGTAGCACTATAAAACTGAATATTGGAATCCACACCAAAACCAGAAATAGGATGATGCCTTCGAAGTCACGACATCCACAAGCTCTGTCTGTCCATGCCTGCCCCCACTCCTCCAATAACTTTTAAAAAATGTTGATGTCTCAAAGTCTGATGGAGAGATCAATTTATCTCCTGAGTATGTGACATTCCTACAATGCTCATGGCTGGCAGAGAAGAAAGACCTAAATTAATATTTTATCTCCTGTTACCCATCCCTCTCCTCACCTCTAAGGATGGCAACAATAATTCAAGCCCTACCCTGAAACACAAGGACAGCACGACAAAATCCAGGCATCCACAACATACTGCTGTTTTCCCAGCCAAACGAGGGAGATGGGCAGTAACCCACAGCGGAGGGATAACAAGGGGAGCTGGCAAGACACAGTCTCAAGAGAAACCAGGTTTCCTCTCTCCAGTAGCAAAACCTCTTGGTATTCTGTTTTGATACAGAAGCATTTTATTGCATTTTCTTTGTATTGCAAACAGCCATTTTCCTGAGTACACAATTTAAGTCTACATCACAACAGCTCTTCCTCATCACCACAGGTAACCCCAAGGTAATTATGTACAAAGTTTCACATCGCATTTAAAAGTCATTCACACTTTTGCAGTCCAAACAAGTCAGAAAATATGCAAAAGAACATACTCAATCTGCCCTTTAGCATATGAGAGAACAGTTAATAACATTGCCAAAGGTTATTATATGGTAAGACTTTTTTTTTTTAGAAGTCTTTGCACATGTAATGTCTTGCACTGCTGCAAGCTCCATAAATTGCCACAAGAGCAGCCCACTTACAACCTGTTTCCAGCTGTTTTCCAATTTGGGTTTTCAGATTTACATCAAGTTCCACTCATCTCCATCTCCCTGTTATTATTTCACATTTCAAGAACATCCCAGCAGTGGCTCAAGAACCTTTCCTCTCAGACAATTGCCACACGTCCTCATTCTCTCCAACATATTACTCTTCAAATCTCTTTTTCTCTCAGCCTTTGCCACCTAATAGTTTTATTTATATGACTATATTTAAATCTGCTAAAATAAAAGTGTTCAGAATACAATTTCCATTTTGATTTTATGAAATGGAGTTACAGCTAGTTGGAAATACAAAACTGTATATAGCAGGTTTTAGTGCCCATTGGCTTAAATGTAAATCTTGTACCATGCAAGGTCATTTCATTCCACAGGCAGGAGATTTAAGTTTCTATTACAAAATGTTTCATTTCCTCACATACTGAAAATGAAGTAGTTCACTCTGATCATCTAAGGACAGTAGGCTTTTAAATCTGATAACATATTATTTAAACCTGAACAGCTAGAATGCACCACTTCTGCAAGAATGAGACATAAGAGATGTTTTAGAAGATGCAACAAGTAATAGAACATTACCAAACAGCCACTGCAGTGCTTTAAAGTCCCCAGACAGCCATGCTAAGGAAAAAGAGTCCTCTCTATAGCAACACTGTTTTGACTAGTAGAAGCCAGCCAAAAGCCTACCAAGAAAAAAAAAAAAAAAAGAAAAAAAAGAAAAGAAAAAGCAGCTCTGGAAAATTAATTCTAGCAGAATAAAGGTGTAAAAAATAAGCATTGGTAAGTCTCTAATTCAGAATTAAATAACCTGAATTTATATAAGAAATAAGGACTCTAAACTGAATTAAGGACATTCTAATACTGAGACTTCAAAGGGGTTTAATGCTAGCTAGGTAATCCCCTGCAAATCTTAATTCAGATTAACCTCCTTAAATATTCCTTTTGTTACCGAACATCATATGTAGGTATTTATATTACATATAAAATGTATTGTTCCTACCTGAAGTATACTACCACTTGATTATTAACTGGGTCCCTCCTGCCCCATCTTGCTTCAAAGCCTAACAGCTTCTATCATTCCCGTACTTTTTAGGTTTCTTTAAAAAAAGTTTTCCATGTGTGATTACTGTCTTTTTGTAATCCAGCACTGCACTGTCCTACTAAATTAAAAAAAAAAAAGGCAGTTACACTTTGTCCCTTTTCACCTCAACTTTTACCAGCAAACTCTGACTTCATAAACTTTAGCAAATGAAATCCTGCTCCATATCATAGAGGTTATACAGATGTACTCACACATTAACTAAAGGTGCAAATTAAATTTCTGCACTGTCCTGTATCTTACGAGTTATACAAATACAAAACATGGATATGGCATCCCAATGTGGTCTGTTTGTACTTGCAGACATCTTGCAATGACAAGTTACAGGACAGAGAATTGGGTTGTGTCATAGGTAGCTCAGGAACCCTAACAGGTCCCATTAACATAGCTACCATGTTAATTGTAGGTCATAACTACTTCATTTTCCAACATAAAATGAGCAGGTACTGATTTATTTAGGTATAATAATTCTGAGTCACCATTAAGAGATACAAGCATTTAAACATCGCAAGCTTAAGCTAGGGCCATTACAGAAAATGAATGCTTACGGACAGCAATGTTCTGCTGAGGCTTTGGCAGGAGACTCAATATCACAGTAAAACCAACATTGGCCTATAGCATCAAGAGGCCTGGGCATGAAAGTCTTTCAGCTTTATGATTCTAGAATTGAATTTTTTTAAAAAAAGAAATCTACGTAGTTACCCACACTGGCAAACTAGCCACAGTGACGGCTAATGTATGGGATTCAGACTGCGAGATTTCAGGGGACAGTTTACCTGACAGACGCTCAGTAGTGGCATGTCAGCCTCACTGGAAGGAAGCCCCATGCTGTTTTGCCAAGAGAAATCAATTCATCACATTGATCTAACAAGTATCACTGCCAGCCTTGGCTACAGAGCTGCTGCTGGAGATGGAGAGTGCTGACCCACTAATGCTAACATTAGCGTGCTGCATGGCTGTGCCAGCATCTGCACACAAAATTCATACTCCATGGCTGCGCGGACCAGCCAAAACTATCTGGGACATATTCTATTAGAGATGATATTGCTTTTGCTCCAACAAGCGGTAACTCTATTGAGATTGGCTAATTCAATTTTCCCCATCTTATCAGATTTCTTTTTAATGAAACTGAACAATAGTTTCATTTGTTATGTTATTAGTTTTCCCAGTGGTAGCAGCAAGACTAACTCAGCTGAAAGCTAAACAACAGCGTTGTGCCAGTGTTGACTGTTTATCATCACCATGTGCCAGCTTCATATTGCAAAGTTGCCTTAGTCCATTCCTTTTTGTTTGTTCCCCATCCGCAGGGATTCACAGCTCAGAGGTCATCTTCCTGCTCCATCTACTTTGTGGATTAGCATGTACATGTATCTGAGTTCTGAACCCCTGAAGAGATCTGAAATTATCCGAGATGTCACAGTGATACTGGGATACTAGGGACTGAAATGAAGTAATTTTTTTTTTTATTTTGAGGAGGAAAAATGACCCTCTTATATGTTCATACTTACAGTTCTTGTTAAATAAATATCTTGCAGCACAGACTATACAGGTTGTCATCTGAGAGAAAACATCCAAATCCTCCTGTTGTGTTTATCAACTTGAAATCCTTTCATCAATTAACCTCCAGAGGTGCTCAAAAAAGTTGCTGTTCCTTCAGTTAGATTCCTGCTGCTTCAGCTGATTTATCACATTACAAAGGCCTACACTGTGTTGGTGTTTGCAGGGAAATCGTATTGAGAAGGCAGATTCATTTGCATGGTGCTTGCTGAGATTTTTTTTTTCCAGCAATCTCTACCTTTAAAGAAATGTTTTGTTTGATCCACGTATTTAGTGGTGGTGAGAAAAGAAGACTGTCAGCCTCTGCACACTAAACCCTATAGCACAGTAATTCAGAGAAATGTCCCAGAAAACACAAAACAATCCTTTTGCCTTAGCTGCCAGATGTCTCAACTCACTTTGGCACGGTAGAGGCCCAGATTCAAAACCAGAGAGGAAGGTCTACTGCAGAACTCCTTGTCAGCCTATCTTTGTTGATAGAGCTACACACAGTGCTGTCCAAAGCCAGAATGAGCTCAGGTCACAGAAGTCAAAGACACTATGTAAGCTGCCCACCCAGCATCAGGGTATAAATCGAGGACTAAAACAACAGCCTCCAGCTTCAACTGTCAGCCAAAACTTGCCCTCCTAATTTACTTTCTGGCCTTCAGGTACCACCTGGTTCCCGTTCTTACCTCCAGATCCTGAGCACATAATATGCTTTCAAACCTCTGCCTTATCACCTCCACCTGGCACCTTCTCTTGTGAAGACTGCACCCAACAAAACCATCTGCAGGTGCTGCCTTCAGTAGAACTATTGTTCCCAGAGCCAAATACACACAATAGCCACAGTGGTTATTAACAGTCAGGTGAAGAGCTTACTTTCACAATTGCTAGCATATGGTAGCTGAAAATCTAGTCAAAACCACTTAGTCCTGACAACACGTCCTCCCTGTCATTGTTGTCAAAGTTATTATGGTTAACAAACCACACAAAACCCAGCATTTCCACAACTTAGAAAACCTGGAGGCTAGTTAGTGCAAAGATGATGGTTTCCCTGGTACATTTAAAAGCCTCAAAATGTGATCACTAATTAACATGTAGTGCCAATAACTGCAATGCTTTCACATTGGCTGCCAGCATGTCAAAAGGAGCTAGACAACCCAAAAGCAGTCTAAGGATAAATGGCTAAATGAACCCAGTTTTCGTATCCAAATAAAGTAATAAGACAACATCTACATTACATGGAATAGAGAAGAATCTGGTTAAGGTAGCCATTGCAGCCACCCAGTGTCCGATTTCATTTTATTTGTGTAGTTTTTCAGCAACTGAAGAACAGCATGCTGGTAACAGCCCCAATGTATCCAAAACTTCCATGAAATAAGAACTGTGTTTCATGACCAAACTAGACTGAATTCCATCACACTCAGGTTACAAGGAACAAGCAGAAGCAATAAAAGGCCATTTTTGAGCTCAATGTCTGTTTGTTTTTAAAGCATTTACTAAAACTTAAATATTCTTGCCCTGGTTAGCAGTGGCTAAGCTAGAACAAGAGCCAGAGGCCCCCAGCACCAGTACTGCTGTGCAGCTGGAGCACCCTGACTGCTGCAGGAGCAAGAGGAAACACCTGGCTTTTGAACCAACCATCATGGAAATGGCTGGTTTTTAGTATTATCCTTGTGTGCTTATGGATGCATGCTTCATGTCTGCCCCACCTGTAATGCTAGAAGCTAAAAGAGTTGCTCTGCTACATCTGCAGTAATTTGCAATGCCCAGATACTGTACAGCTCAAATAAATAGAGCAGCAATGTACATCTTCCACAGAGCAACAGTGCTCCCCAAGAAGAAATTCACCTTAACACTGATTGGAAATATACGTCTGACCTCATAAGGAACAATATTCTAATATAATTTCACCTTAGAGCTGAAATCACCTGCTGCACTTCTTGTTCACCCTATCCAGAAAAGTACTGAGGACTCCAAACCCCTGTTGATCTCAGTAACACGCACTTTCCCCCCCACCCCCCAAGACTAATATTATTCTATGAATAAATAAACTACACAATTATAACAGGAATACTAAGGCATTCAACAAATGTTCAATATTAGAGGTACTTAAATATTTACTCCTGAAGCTAGACTGGAGCTCACAGTCTGCATTTTCAAAAAAAAAAAAAATTATTTGCATTACAATAGCACCTGGGAACCTAGTCACAAATAGGACCCTATCGTACAAGCGCTGAATGAAAAAGACAATCTCTGAAAAGCTTTTACACTAAAAACAACTGTGCAGTAATTTCAACTACTTGTTATTTCATTTCCAGGGCTGAGCTCCTAGTGTTCAGCTGCATGAGACAGTAAATATATTCTTACTCCAAGCACCCTGTACATAAATTAAAAGCACAAGGAGTCTATGCATCGCTGGCCAGCTCTTACCTATCATAATTCCTCATTGTTTCATATAAAACAGCAAAGCAGAGACCATTTGTAGAGTGGTTTTGGCAAATAAATTGCAATCATAACACTGTATCTATATTTTACATATATATAAAATATTTATTTTTAGGAATTTCAACACTAAATCAATTTTTTTTAAAACCTCTTCAGTTCTGAAGGTGGTATGAACTGGTATGTTTTGTGATTAATTATATGTCTGTTGCAACGTGGTGTTTACTTGCAAAACACTCTGGGCCACACTGATGATTAACTGTGTTTTCTTACATCTGAATAATAATTAAAACCAAATATGCTATAAGTTCCAGACAAGGACATATACAAAGGTAAAACATGAAGGTACTGCTGTCTGTACCCCCTGCCCCTAAATCATGCAAGTTTCAGTTTATGCTGGGTTAGAGAAAATGGAGATAACAGGTGGGAAATGTAAAAACCAGTCATACAAAACAAAACTCGAGATGTGTGTGCACTGTCTCTTCATAATTGTGTAGATCATTTGAAATATATAAATACAAAAATGTATCCCAGCTTCTGTAGTTCTAAAGAAACAACCTGTGACCAATAAATCAGAAAGCTGGGTATCTTCTGCTTACTATCTTGGTCTGCCAAACAATTATGCAGTGAAATGTTCTAATTGCACTTTGATTTTAATGTTAAAACCCATTTCCATAATTTCAGTGGATCTTTACAACACCGTTTAATATTTGCCAATGAAGCAAATGAGCTGCAAGTAACATTCACAGATGGTTCATGTTTTCCATTAAGTCTGCAAGCTAAGATTTTCTTTGTTTACAAAAAAAAAAAAGTAAATGCTTTGGAAAAGTACCATGAACTGGAGGCTTACCCAGATCAGTAAGCGGCAGCCTGAATGCCTCTCAACACCCACAAGTGAATGAGAGCTCCATCACTAAGGTAAAACACATTTTTCTTACGGGGAAAACTAAACCTTGGTCAAGTAAAGAGTTTTGTAACAAACACATGCTACCTTCTAAGTCAGAAGTCTGGGGTGCAACTGGATTATGCTGAGGTTTAATGAACCAGAGCACTTCAGACTAACCTGGCGAGGGAGAGACAAAGCTAGTTTCTCACAGGTTCATATCATCATTCTCAGTTTCTCCTATGATCTGCCTGAGGTTAGGGAAACAGTTCTCCCAGGGGCTTTGGTCTGTTTCTGTTTTTATAAGAAACATTTATATCAGCATAAATCCAGACTCGTCAGCTCAGAAATGTTGTGAAAGTGATATCACATTGTTAAAATAATTAACCCATTAAACAGATCTTTCAAAGAAAAATATCTGTCTTTTCTCCAACTAGTTTCTACTACACTTTCTTATTTATACAGCAAGGTTTCAGTCTTACGGTATTTGAAGTGGCATCGTTCTGACATACTAACCAGTTTAAATTATATTGACCCAGGCTTCCCACAGCAGCTATTGATTGATCACAGTATGAACCGAGCAGAAAAGGAGAAGAAAGGTCAAACAAATGATGATCTTAAAGCTGTACTTTTGCTCAAGTCTCTACCTTATACAGGAATGCAGTCTCCAGCCCCTAGTTTACAGTGCTATTAAGAAGTGGCAAAATAACACAGAGATGTAAATACAACTTTCTTATGCAACAGATAAAAGTTGAAGAACACGAACAGAACTGAATGTACGTTCTGTTAATTCCTTACTGGCAAGAAGTCAAAGTGATTCAACTGTTTTTGACCTGCTCCGTTTCATAATTTATGCGCCAGTATTAACACAAGGCTGGGAATGAATGCTTTTTCATTTCAACTTCTCATTTTTGTGCAACTCTAATTTTGACCTAAATATTAAAAAAAAAAGGGGGGGGGGGAACCATAGGAGATGTATGCACATTTTTTAGGGAAGGGCAGGACAAAGTCCTTCTGCCAAACCCAGAGCGCTGAACTTCCATTCCAGCATGGGGAACGTGGCCTTCTGCTGTGGGGCTCTGAAGTTATTCTTTAGAAAGTCATTCTTCTCAATAGCTCGTTCACTTTGAAGTAATAGGTATAGACAAGCAGAACTAACAGTTCTGCATCGCAGAACATTTAAGCTGTAATATAACAAGCAAGAGCATCATGATGGTTGTTTACCACTAATGCAAACTGCTGTTGAAGTACTGTATTTCTGAACATTCACTTTGGTTGGATAAGCGTCCTAAACGTTCAATTAAAGTTACTGGTCACAGTCACCAATTAAGCTTCTTTACACAAAACTGAAACCTTTTTTTCATTCGAAAATGCCCAAGTTTTAAGCTAGAAGTGACTGTATTTTTCAAAATTATTTATGTTTAAAGCTATCACTGACATCTTAAGCAAGAGAAAGAAAATAAAAGCTAACTCATTCTGTGATCACAGGAACTAATTTCCTGTTTTCAAAAGCTCCAATTCAAATGTGCAAACTCCCAATTTCTGCATACTAAGTCTAATTTTGGGGATGTATCAGAATTAGGCAGCACAAGTGCAGCATGTTCAGCCAATACATCTTGGAATTAAATCTGCTGCGTAGGTACATGTGCTTTCTGAAAGCGCCAGGCTTACAAAGACTGTCTTAAAAGCACAATGGCCCTAACCCGGCTCGTGTACATTTACAAATCCTGCACATGATAAAGTACTTAAGATTCACCCCACAAACATTTCTGGAAAAAAAAGGTGGACATAAACCCTCATACATGGACACTCAACTCCAGGGGCAGCATAAATTCTGTACAGTTCTTCTCCACTATATTTTAGTGTCTGTGCAAATACCCTTTACCTTCAAATGAAACACGTGCAATGAAACCACAAAACCTTATTAAGAAGTACTGGTTCCTTGCATCACTTCAGACAATTGAAAATCATAGCAACTCAGAGATTGCCTGTTATTTTTTCTCCTAACAGTATGAAGAACTGTGAAGATACACTGCCTGATGATACTATAGTCTGTTCCTGAATCATCATTGAGGCACAGTAACTTAGAGGCCTATTTTCATGCTGTGTCGATACATCTATCTGAATATGAGGCATTTATACTGTGATGGCTTACATTGAAGGTATATATTTGTGTGATTACATCATGTTTGCCCTCCACACTTCTTGTGTCTGTTGCCTATAAGCGACGATTACCTTCCATCAACAGAGAAAGAGAGGTCAGGATTAGTGAGCACCAGTGAGGGACGTAATGAGCCTTTCCCAGAGCACACTTATGGCCAGATCATTCAGCCTGTAGTCATGTAGTCAAATGTTTCTGTAGGAAATGACTTCTTTATTACAATACAGACATTTCTCTATTTCTGCTGTTAGCACGACTTTCAGTAATACTGGTGACTAAGTATCACCTAAAAGACACAAACATTACAGGACAAACCTCAGCTGCTACTACTGAATTAGAAGAGAGATTAAGAGGCACTCAAATACAAACGGAGCAAGCAGACCAGCAGTTTGGAAGGAATTTTCAAACCTTTTCATCCATTGGGGAGCGGGGGCAGTGCACACTTGCACATGCATGTTCCTTTTTTCTTTCTTCTAAGAGACTGCAGTAACTCCTCTAGGGATATTTTCTTTGCAAGCTTGCACTTCTGTTGCTGGCTATAAGTTAGCTTCACAAATTAGGAAACTTTTCTCCTAATGCAGGGACACAGCTGATCTTCCTTAATGCCCCCTTCTCCCTCCAAGTTCCCAGCTTTTTGGTTTTGACCTTGCTGCTCTCTTAAACAACTTCACTGAAGTACAGTCTGCTTAATTGGCACCTCCCAGCAAAAGCAGAAAAAGCCAATTACGTGTTTGTACTCCAGTTTATGTGGGTTCTTGAGCCAAACTAGCACTTTAAGTTTCTAATCAAGTAACATGGAAGTGATGTATCTTCAGCTGACACCCCCCACAATCAGAGGAGGTTTTTTGCAATAATACTTGTTCACTTCTGCTGAATGAGCCTGCATCACAAATGGGCAGAGTACAATTATTAACTCATTAAAACTACTCGGGTATAGCACTATTTTAGTAACATACATATTGCAAAAGGCAGATATTCAGAGCAAGATTAAGCACTGGTTGCCTACCTGGCATGGCAGCTCTGATGTACTGCTAGGAAAGGACCTGAACAAACAACAAAACCTCTTTACCGAAGCTGATCCAAACAGACATCCTTTGCCAGGGGCTCATGACTGGGCATACTGCACAGTGGAGCTGCATGAGGCACAGATACCACATACATCTCAAATCCAACTTAAATCCTGGATAAGTTTGCTTTGTGCCCTGTGCTCCTCACCTCTGCTTTTGAGGGCTATGCTGCAGCATTATGCTTTACTGTCAGCTAACCATGTAGAAACAGACCACCTGTGTTTGAGAGCTAGAAGTATATTTATAGCCTCATACACCTTTTTTACAACTGTTCTTGGAAATTCACATACAGTGTTTGCATTTATCTTTTAATTTATGTAAACCTTACATGCCATGAGTGTCAGGTGATTAAATTGCTTAACAACCAACAGTTGTCAATTAGTGCATCTTCCTCAGCCAAACACCTTGTTTTCCTCTTACCTGTATTAAACTTCCTCAGCTCCTAGTCTTCCTGTTACCTGTCTCACAACCCTTTCCCCTCTTTCTCAGTAAATGAATGTTACTGTAGTATTCTTGATACCCACTCTTCCCAAAGTGCTCCCACACCACCACCATGGTGCCCCCTTCACAGCGGTTTGACCTTGGCCGCGTACCATACGCCCACCCAGCCACTCTCTTGCTCTCACATCTCACCAGGATGAGGTGGAGATAATATGTAAAAGCTCATGAGTTGAGATAAAGGGAGATCACTTACCAATTACCATCATGGGCAAAACAGACTCACCTCAGGTGGAAATTAATTTAACTTACTAACAAATAAAATAGAGTTGAATGGTGAGAAACAAAGACAAAAACTAAAACACCTTGCCTGCCACACTCCCCTTCTCCCCAGGCTCAAGCTCACTCCTTCATCCCCAACTCCTCCACATCCTCCCTATTCAGGGCCACCTCTAAGACTGAGATTTTTGTCATCTGCCTCTACAAAAGTACAAAAGTTGAAAAGTAGAACAAACACAGTCTTGTTTGCATTAAGAGGCACCACCCATGCCTTTTTTTCTTGAGGCACAAATCTCTTCACAGGCAAAAAAATTTTCCCCCAAAAAAGAAAAATACAGTCTGACTCCCATGGTTTCCTCATGCCTGAGAAATGTCTTTACAGCCACCAGCACTACTCACAGGAGCAGAACCACTGCTGCACTGATAAAGCTTCTCCTTAATTCCTAATTCCTCCCCAGCAACTTTGCTGGGTTGAGATCCACCCTCAAAACTGGCTGGGACTTGAAAAACAGGTGTAGCTACTTCCAGGTTTTTATCTTACTACCTGACCAATGGCAAAATGACCACTGCTAAGGGAGGAAAAAGTCAAAACAAACACCAGGAAAAAGAGAAAATTCAAGACTGCTTGAAAAAAGCCTATTTTGTTGTTTTAAAATAATTGCAAAAAAGAAGTTTTGCATACAGTATAAGCCTAATTCCAGTGTAAGAGTGTCCAGATGTTTCAATTAATATAATTACAAGTGTATTCTTTGAGCTGAACTCCACAGGTGAAGAAATTCTCTGGTTTACTGTCTCCATAAAATTAAACAAAATAAAATAAATAAATGAAGGCAGCTCATTCTGTCTGAGTGATAGTCTGTGGCTACAAACATTTTAGGTTATTGCATTTTACATGAATATATGTCAGTATTTTTATCACATAACTAAAGAGCGTGCTCAGAATACGAGACACACTATAACAGAACTTGTATATACAACAGCTCCTTGTGTACTGGGGACTTGGCTGAAGAGCTTTTGAGTTTTAAGGAATATTCTTTTCTATAAAGCAGCTGCAGAAAATCAGCTGGTGACCTGCTTCTGATACGCAGTCTGCTGCATTACCCAGCATCATTTAAAGCACCACACAATTGAAATAAGAAAGTGAGGGACAAGAATGTATGATAATACCTACTACTGAGGCAGACAAACAGCACAAGAATGATATTTTTTTATTATTTTGTTAATGCTAAGCCCATTTAAAAAAAAAAAAATCTAAGTCTCCCAGCTTTCAAGTTTGACTACTTAGTTTAAACCAGTGAAATGTTCTACTGCAGGACTGCCTTTTCAATAGCAGTTACTGAACCAGAGATCTCTGGAGGAAATTTCTTTTGTAGTGCACATAGGCTTGGAAACAATATACAGGTGGTTCTTTTGCAAATGCTCAAGAGCTACAATTTCTGTTAGCAACCTCACTCTGTTTTAGGAGGCTGGGCCGTGATTTGTGCATGTGCAGGATGGGAAGAAGACTGGCTTGAAGTTTCTTCATGTATAAATTTCATTTTAGGCCTTTCTATGAGAAAAGACATTTTTACCTTTTATCTTGGAGGTAGGGAGAGGACAGCTTTGTTGACTGCTCTTACAGATGCTTCTTTATAGTATAAGTGCTGTAGACAGAGGGAGCACTTCTGTTATTTTTTCTAATTCTTGCAATATGGCTGGTGCAAATGGATTTGGCAAGAGCTTGGAAAAAGGTAGCAACATTCAAGCAGACAAATACAAGTTTGCCTTTCCTGTGCTGTAATAGCAAAGTACATTTTTCTGCAAAAGTTAACAGCGAATATTCTAATATTTTATATAATATATATGCCAATGAGGTAGGTTGGTATAGGAGAGGAACATGTACTCCTGGAGCAGCTGACTGTGTTGACGAGGTTACTGCAGGCCTAATCCTGCTGTTTTTCCATCAGCAGCATAGCCTTGCTTTCTAACATTGTGCAAGGCTGTCTCAGCCCAGATGAGAGATGTCTCCCACAAGAAGAGAGATAAACCGTAGCCTACCTGTTTGACAGTATTTTTAAAAAAAATGTTGGTACTTTTAACTGAGGTTGTTTTAAAAGGCCTGTACCCAAGGGAGCCAGCAGGGTAGAGGCTAAATTGCCCTCATCTTTGGCAGATAAAAATTTTAGGTGTACCGAGCTGAATGCGGTTCTTACCTGAAGTCAATGGCTAAACAAGCCCAGATTTGTTCAGGCAGGAGACCACCTAGAAATGCGAGGTCCTATAGGCAAAGAATCACAGCTAAATATCACAGAAACTGTATAAAATACATTTCGCTGACTCTTTTTGGCCCTTACTGACTAGATTCAGCTGGGGCGGTGGGGGAAAAGCCCAGCATCTGCATTTGAGGGAAGTGAATGGAAAGTGATACCACTCTCATAGCCAGGAATTTTGTTACTTATGAGTTGGGGTATTAAAAACAGCTTAGACCAGCCAAGAAGAATTATTTAATCTGAATTCTTACTAAATTAGGTGCTTAAGAAGTGCAGGGAAAGCAGCATTGGAGGAACCCCAGATTCAAGCCTGTGATTCCCCTATACCCACATTTTTTATTTCTTCGTATTTAAAGTACTTAATTAGTCTATACAGAGTTTTTAATACAATACAGTTGATTAACGCTACTAATTTCAGTGCCTTTTTAATATAACAAATCTCTTCTGAGAAATATTCCCAGTTAATGATCTGTGTCATTTTTTAAAATTTACCTTCTAACTAATTTTAGTGGAAATACCATTAAACTCTTCATTATACTTATTTATAGCAAGGACTGAATTGGATTTTAGATGTTATGATTTTACCATAATAAAGACCTACAGCTCTCAAAACACACTATTCTCTCTGCTTTTGGAGCTCTAATATGAAGTTTTGGAATTAAGTGCAGCTGAAGAAAAAAAAAAAAAAGATGGGGAGGAGAAGAAGGTTTCTGTTCCACTCTGAGGCCAGCTGAGCATCTCAGGAAGATGCCTTGGGGTGCTGGTCCACACTGCCTTTGTCCACAACTCTGCAAAACCTCCTGCCCCTCCCAGCCCTCTCCTCCCATGGCTCGTTTTGGTCCTGGCACCACAACATCCCACTCCCCATGAACACCAGTACCGTCATGTTGAGGCTGAGCTGTAAACCTCTGGCACTGAAAGGATGGAGACGAGAAAACCTCACCCCTTCTGTGGGGTGAGTGAGTGTGCTGGCATTTCTTTGCTCTTTCTCCATAGCCAAATCATTAACATCTTGTCTCTCTTCCCGTTTTGCACACAGGGATATGTTTGCTCGGTCCTGCTTTGCTAACCAGTGGAGAAGGGTCATTTCTCCAGCATGCCCCGTCCAGCCAAGGCTCCTTGCTGTGCTCGTGCCAGCCAAGGGCTGAGTGGCACAGGACATCCCAAAATGCTTCAGCTAGAGTTTAAAAGTCAGAGCCCACTGGCGGCCCACTCAGCAGTGCTGAGCTCTGGTGAGCTCTGCACGGCACAGACGTGGTTTGACTGTCGGCCATGTGAAGACATTGCCCAGCCAGACCCTGTCTCACTCTGGAGGACTGAAATAACAGCTGGTTGGAGAGGGAAGACTGGGGGACAATAACGTATTTCCACTAGGCACAAACTTTTATCTACTGCCTATCCCCTAAGCTGAGCAATTTTTATCTTTACAGTTGGCTCAGAAATAAGGCAAAAATAACTATATTTCAACAATACAGTTTTCTAATTACATTGTTTTGACCAACTCTACTGTAAGTAAACACTGTAAATATTGGTCTCTACTCTGCTTTTTAAACAGAAGTGCTGTTTTGTTTTATTTATTTTTGTACACAGAGTATTTTTTTCTACTGCTGGGCAAAGCAAACCCTGGGACAAATGGGTGGTTGTGCCTCAGGCCAAGGATGCATGCGCCAAGGGCCATGGCGCGTGGCAGTGCCAGGAGCACCATTATGTGTCTCCCCCTCTCCCTTCCGCTTGTGAGCTCCACCAGAACAGAGACCACGGCATCAACCTTGGTAATAGCAACCTTAGTGTGTTTTACCCTGCCTTTGGTCCTGCTGGGTCACACAGCCCTTCCCGACTGAAGGCAGAGGAGGGCTGTTCTGTGCTGTCAGCTGCCATGTGGGATGCAGCTTGGCTCCCACGCTCCCCCTCCCTACCACAGGGAAGATATCCATGCCTCCAGCCACTATCTGCACAGTCGCCTTGGCTTGCTCTACATTTCATTCAAGGGCTCTCCTCCTCACTGTCTGCTCCTGCTTCTTTTTCATTCCTGGCCTCTTTTTTGAGGGGCAGTGGACTCCCGCTGACAGGAAGCTGGGCCCAGGGGTTCGGACAGGTCACTCAGGGTCTGCTTCAAACCACTGTGGAGATGCTGAATGTGCCAGCTCGGCCTCCCTCGCCTGGCACAGGCCAAACTGAAGAGGTCTTGCACAAACCACATTGGAAACAGAGAGTAAGCTGGGCCTGTGTTCAAAAGACATCAGGAATTTCCAACAAACTGACAGGCAGTGTGGTTATGAGAGGCATGCGCAGGCACAGCTGCATGGCAAATGTAGCTGTGGTGGCTGGTGCGAATGTAGACCATCATCACATGAATTATGCATTTCTTCACATATAAAATACTAACCATATTTATGCATCTTTCTCTACTGCTTTTCACTTTACTGGACATAGCATGATGTTTTCCCCATCATTATATTAGACCTTGAATTAAGGCAAGTTCCTTGTTAGGGAGTGAGGGTTTGGTTGGTTGTTTTTTTTTTAATTGCTACTTTTAAATTCTAGTGAAACAACGAGTAAACAAATAAAAAATTCATTAGAGAGAGGCAGCTCAACTTAGATGAAAGTTTTACAGCATACAGCTCTGCTTTCAAAAGCAGAAAATTCAGTCACCGGGTCATTAGCACAGCATGCAGCACCACAGAAATGAGGAACATTAGAACTTATGTCATTTGCAAGATTTACTAATATTTCAGTGTCTTAACAGCAACGTTTCAGCCTAAAAGCTTCCCAAAAGGCACTTAAACATTTAAGATACCAGATCCAAATGGCTATGGATGCATTTACTCATTACAAGCATATTTAAAACAATGCATTTGGGCTGGCTTGTGACAACTTTGGGGCTACTGTGGGAAGGCAGGGGGAGGGCACGAGGACCATTCGTTCCTTATTTCGCCCCTTTGCAAGGGCAGCCAGAGCATGTAGCTCTTGAGCATGTGTGGAACGACTGCTGCAGTGCCAGAGGTGCTCGTGGGAGTCGTTGCATGTACAGATTACATTTTAGTGTTTGACTGTGAAGATTCCCCTGAAGAAGCTAATGCTGATTATGATCCTAGCTTGATAGCTTTGCTTCTTTGAACATGTCAAGTTAATTTCATGCTGAATAAGGAGAAAACTTATGCCTGTCACAGTGCTATATATCATTCAGGGGCTAAGAACAAAGGCTTTAAAAACCCGACTGACGAGGTCTGCCACATGGCTTGGCTACAAGTGAAATGCAAGTAAGTGTCTTTGTGCTTTTCACAGCACAGATGAACTTTCCTTTGGAAGAGAAGGTGGCTACAGAGGAGTGCCCATTACCATGTATAATGGCTTTGCACAGTGCCTTTCAGCACTGGTTGAGGCGCTCCTGGGGAAGAAGGGCTCTGCAAGTGTGTTGGGGGCTGCTCCTCTGCATGTCCATCCCCTTCTCCCAGGTCTCTCTTGAAAGATAGCGATTGTAGTTAGTTACCAATGGGCCCAAAGAGACTCTTCCCCTTTAAAGTCAGGTTAATATACTGAGAGAGCATGAATCTTTTGGGGTTTTCTTTGGTCTTTTATTTGCTTGGTTGTTTTTTTTCCCAGCTCCAGACTCTGATATGCTTTTTAAATCTTTACTTGCTGTTTCATCTTCTCAGTCTCCTCCAGTTTAATATTAGGAATTGTAAAAAGAGTCTTTAAAAGGAAAAACAACAAAAAACCCCACTGAGTTGAGTTACTTAAGCAAACTGCTTCTCCTGGATCAAATATAAAAATAAGGTCTCAGAAAACCTTCATAAGCTGCACTGTAGGAATGCAATTACTACTGAAAACAGTGCAATCACAGTTGCTATCTTTTAGAAGTAATCTTTAAAACTTTAGTAATACTTCCAGTAAAGCCATGTTAGTTACAAACAACTCAATATATAAGGGGACATCCCAGAGGTTTTGCAGATGCCCATCATAAGGAAATTTCCCAAACCTCTGCATGACCCTTCAAGGCCAGGCTGGACGGGGCTCTGAGCAACCTGATCTGGTTGTAGATGTCCCTGCCAATTGCAGGGGGGATGGACTAGATGACCTTTAAAGGTCCCTTCCATCCCAAAGCATTCTATGATTCTATGACCCATCTTGAGGCTTTTAAAATTTTAAGTTAAACTTTCTGAAAGACGGATGGCCAGTTGTAAACAAGGGCATGGCACTGACACTTCATTAACAGCAAAAAATCTTCTGCATTGTTTTCTATTACTTTTTAGCACATGATTCTTTTATTGTTCTTAAAGGAAGGAGTGTCCTATGAGCGTGTTACAAGCTACTGGAGATTTTTCTGTTTAGGGGGAGATAAATAAAAGTGACTTGAAGAGCTAAGCCTCTAAACTTCCTGACAAGACTATCGGTTTCCTTCTCCTGCATAAGTCCTTGTCCTTTTTCTCCACATTATCAACAGATTCACAGAATAGTTGCTTTGCTTTTGCAGTTTAGATTCTAGGAAAATTCAGTTTTTGCTTATCCTTAAATAACTTACCTAGGTTGGGTTATTATACAAAAAGTTCAGAAAAGCATAAGGTCAAAAAAAAATTCATTAATTTCTCATGTGTATGTGGAGGAATGCAACTTAGCTGGAGAAAAGCCTCAATTCTGTGTTTTCTTCAAGGTGAAATTTATCTTTGAAGGCTGAAAGAGAATTCCTGTATGCAGAAATATGGGAGAAGAGAGTGAGTCACCCTCCATTCCCCATTGCACAGACGACCTAAAGACAGACAGGCACCACTGATAGGAGAGGAATAGCTTTTATCCCATTGGACTGGACTATGATTTATTAATTTACCAGGACAGACAGTTGTGACTGTGGCCTTGTATCCAGCCAACACAAAGGTATCAGACTGTACTTAAACCTTAAACCCCTACAGGTATGCAGCCCGTGCTTACAGATTGCATCGCTAAGCAGGTGGCTGTCACTCATCAGTGTTGCATGGCATAGCTGACAACTCGGAGTTCCTTTTTCAGGCAACACATGGTGATGTCTTAATAATCCTGAGATGGCTGCATTTGTGTGTGTTACATTATGTATTTATTATTTGATTGTGTTAGCAATTTAATACATTACTGTTCTCCTTAAAGAGTGATCCATCAGCCAGAGACTTCATCTCAGCTCCCTTCCAGTGCAAGTCCCCAGTCTAACCCAGGGGAAGGCTGGAGTAATTCTGGGGTGGGTTTCACTGGTACTAATCTGCAGCTTCCCAAAGTCCATCTGCCATAAAAGCTCAGACTTCCCTCCTGTTGTGTGCCCAGGCTGGGGAGGAGGAGGACAGCTGTGGATTCTCCTTCTTTGGTGGAATTTTCAACCAAAAAGTAAATACCTTGAGTGACTTCAAAACATTTTTTTTCTAACAATGAAAACTACACAGTGTTCTTTCAATGGCTCCTTATGTCAATGAAATATGATGGGCAAGGATCAAAGTAAAGCTAGCCTGTGACACATGAAAAATAAACATAGCTGTCCCAAACCAGCCTTTTAGTTGGCTTATTCTAAAACTCTGAAATTCTATCTCCCTAGTAAAAAATTGTTACCTCTAGTTTTGAAAAATGTACCAGTTTGATTTTAGACATCCATTCCTGAATTTACAGGAAACACCTTAGATGTTTATATGCTCTGGGCTGAGCCCTGCAAATAAGCACAAAAAATTTCAAATTTAAGCCATTGTCTCTTTTCCGGTTAAAATACACTATTGATATCCTTACATGCTTCTGCTGATACAGAAGATAATTGAAAAGTTTCTCCCCTAATGCTGTCTGGTTTTCTGCAGAATGATCACGAGTACCAGACACCTTATGATTTTTCTTTTTAGCAGCCTTAAAGTTATTTAAAATTACTAGGATCTGCTCACTCAGCAACATGCCTTCCTTTACCTTATTAAGTTCCCTCTGCAAACCTGCATAGCTGCCAACACTTTTCTCTTTTTCCTTTCTCTCTCTCTCTCTTTTTTCATTAAAAATCTTTAAATGTAATTCTGGCAATGAGAAAGAAGAAAGTAATCCAGATTACATGGCTAACAGCACAGTATATCATCTACCCTTTGCAGTACAGCTTCTTGTCCATTGAAGAGGAAGAGCAAAGGAAAGTTAGTTTGGGAGTAAAATCAGCAAAGTTAGCATGTGAGCACTTTTACAACATTGATATGCAGGCAGGAGATATTCAGGCAAAAAGCTACTGTAAGGCTTAGCATTAGAGTTTTGTTCATGCATGAGAGAGAAAATGAGTAGTAACCTGCTAAAGCAAGCTGACAAAATAAGCAGTTGTGTACTTTCTGATTCTAAGAAGGGTAAGAAACCACACAGTCTAAAAACAACTGGCAATTTTTGCATGATGTAAAATATAGTCACTATTATATGCAATGCAATGATTGCTTTCCAGAAACAATAAAAAAAAGCAACACGTAAGGTCTAGAAAATTTCAAGTAAAATTTAGTTATCGTCAGCCGCATCCATTAACTCAGACAGTGGCTGTTGCACTAGAAAATATTATACAGATTTTTAAATCATCACAGGTAACTAAATACAATACTTTTATGTATAAATATTCTAGCACTCTAACAAATCTTCGTATAATGCAATTCTTAGGAAATTATCTGCTAATTAGCAGGTTAAGGTCTTAATCTAAATTGAAAAAAAAAATTACCTGCTCCATATTGTCTCTTTTAATCATGAACAAAATGAAGTTTAAGTTTAGGAATGAAATTAGAGGGGAGAAGAACTTTCAAATTTGTGGAAAAAGTGCAGAAGTCTCATGGTATAAAAAGACCTTAGACGTGTCCTTTGTCAAAGACCTAGGCAAATATAGGCAAATGCATCTGTCAAAGTTGGGCCATACCTCTTTAGGTGACTTCAGTCCCTTAAAACCCTGAGTGTGCTTTATACAAAACAACTTGAAAACACCAGAAGATTCACATTAAAATAAGGCAACCAGCATTTGGGGAGTTTCAAATAATCCTGTCTGCAGCTTGGTGTGTGATAAAAATGTTCTGAATGTCTCCCATCAGATTTGGGCTGATCAATGATGACCATGGTATTTGATGGTACCTAATTCCTTCTGACCTTCAGTAAGATACTTGATTTTCACTTTCACAAATCTCCAATTGTCTTACAATAATTCATTTTACTGGGGATTTGCTTCTCAGGGTTTTCCAGTAATGACATTCTGTTTTCCTGTCCCCAATCTTATGATGGGCTCCACACAGGTGTAAAATTCTACACAGTGGTGCCAGGATCAGGCTGACTAAATGACAAAGAGACGGACAACTGGATGAGAGCATAAATTCATATGTATTTCCATTATTTCGGCACTGGGCAAAAAGATTTCTCTATTGACTTCCCCTCAAAGCCACCGAGAATAAAGCTATAAAAGAAGATTATCAAAAAGTAGGCCATGTTGCTCTGCTTATCATATTCATGTTGCCATTTCTCATTTTCCAGAGGTAAGACATTTCAGACTGGATTCAGAGAAGATGACTGGTACAGCACGCTGTGGTGATGCATGCCTTCCTCTTAATCTCAGTGCACAAATTACGTCTTCATATACCAAGGGATATAGATATTCTTATCATAGGAAACAGATATTAGGGGACAAAGTTGGCTGAAGACAGGGGACAATGTCAAATTTTTATAGCATGGCCTAACGGTGGGTCATGTTTAAAAAAATAAAAAGATAAAAAATAAAGAGACATGTATCAGAATCTGGAGATATCCCATAGGAATTTCTCATCTCTACAGCAGAATTTACCACTTTAGCAACATGCATATTTCTCTCTCTATTCTCAGCATATGAGAACTGCCAATAAAAACTGCCTTTCAGCTTCCCAGATAAAACTATCTGTTCCCCTCTTGCTTGCTTTTTTTCCTGAAAAAACTTTCTTTGCTTTTTAACTGTGGAGCAATGGGGCTCCAGATCTTTTAAGTCTGTGATGAAACTGCAGTTACACAGTTTATCAGCTGAATCCGTAAATTAACAATGCCTGTATCTCCTTCCATCACTCTTCTCAAATAATAGGATGTTGGATCATTGCCCTTCTGAGTGAACATCAAAAGTTGTGTCCAAGAAGATGTGAAACACAGCTTCGAGAAGAATAAAGGTGAGGACAGCAGAGGCACACAGAGTTGCAAGTACAACTGCTCACTTCACAAAAAAGGTGGCAATTCTGTGGGTGGCAAAATCAAACAGAGGTGGGAGTGTTACAGCCATGATCTTCCATGCTTTCTCAAGCACTGCAGAACTGAGATTCTCACCTCTCATTTCAACATTTGACAGAATTTTTTTATAAATCAGGCACCTCACAAATGAATTCCATTTTAATACCCTTGATAAAGCCTCTAAAGCCTCCCTTCTAGTAGTAATTTTCTACTTTCTGCTTTATAAACCACCAGAAAATCCATATGTTTCATGTTAATTCTGTTGCAAATGCCTTGAATTGAATATGCTTTTAGAAAATTTTTGTGTGGTTATAAGTTTCCAGCCTTAGAAGCTCTTGTTTTGGAGACGTACTCCAACGGGCAGGTTTAAATCTTGGCTTAAAACAAAGATATGCTCTGCTGATAGTTATCATGGCGATCAAGACAGTGAACTCTTCTTTCCTACAAAGAAAGTGTAACCCAGTTTCTAGTTTAATCATTATTGTGATCCCTTCCCACCACTTGCTTTCCATTGTTATGGAATAACCTCCTTTTGTTAAAAGCAACAACAAACAATGAGGTTAAACTGTGTCCTGCACTGGTGGTCTTGAAACTTTGTGGCCTCTCACAACACCCATGCACATGACAATGTTCAAAAACATTCTTAATCTTTCTTAGGACAGGAATCAAACTCCTGAATAAATCAGGAATTACTTTTAGTGGAAGATGCTTCCCTAAATTACATTTATGCAACTTATTACATTTCACATGAAGCATCAGAGAGGATTATGGGAAATAGGATAGCACCTTCTGTAGGTATCTATTTCCCATAGAAGCCATTAGGGCAAGTTTATTAGCCCATCGTGGTTGTAAATAATGAATTCAATTCAATATTTGGGGTTACCTGGGGTTTAAATTGGTACTGATCTTAGTCTAATGTTTCCAATTTCAGGAATTGAAACACATTACTGTATGCCTTTGCCAGCATGCAAAATGTTAATCTTGATAGATTACATTAATCTTTATGGAGAGCACTTTTTGCTCCACTTATATTTCAGGATCTTAACTCCTCAACATAAGGATGCTTTAGCTCTTTATATTGAGAACACTGCACATTTATTTTAATTGGATAACTGAGCTTTTCTGCTTACTGAGCTGTCTGCCTGACATTTGCAAAATGCAGCTTTTTTTCCCCAACATAACCTAACTGTTCATTTTTATAAGGCCTGTCATCCAAAAGGCAGAACCTAATCCTTAATTAGTTGTCATATGTGTTTAGATGTTATACATCATGCATTGGACTGAACTGTTTGGTTTACTGTCCTTTCATAACGTCCATTAAATTATTATTTTTGCATTCATTTATGTTTTATTTAACAGTTTTCCTGTGTACTGAACTCCTGACTTATAGGCCTTTTGCTAAACATTAAATTGGTTAGGCATGCAGGCTGCCCAGGCAATGCATGGGTAAGTCAAAGCTAACAGAAAGCAAATTAAACCAAGTCATAAGCAGTGCTGAGAAGCAGACTGGAGTGCTGTGAAGTACCTTAAACACAATGAGCTATTCTCCAGTTTGGATTTTCAGCTGTAAATCTCTTTTGGAATGAGGACCCTACAACAAGCCAACCTGTCTCATGGCAAAGAAAAGGGACACTTCACTGTCATTCGATCCCTGTTAAGCAAGCAATGGGGTCATGGGGGCATCCTTTCACTCTGACTGATGTGGAACAGGGACTGGAATCCAGGGCAGAGTCCAAATCAACAGACTATTGAAGAAGTGTTTCTCAATGACTAATTACTTAAGTAAAATGGAAAGTCTTTAATAGAAGAACTGAGAACGACTTGACATAATATACAAATAGCAGCTACATGTGGAAAAGAAACCATTCCTGTATGAAGTTGAGCCAAGAGAAGATTTTTAAAACTTTCTCCCACATATATTTGTGAGTGCTTTGAGCATGGTTTCAGTGAGCATGGCTCCACCTCCCCTTCCACCCAAACTCTCATTCTTAGTACCCCTACCTAACTGGGTACTGCAAACCACATAAACCAAGATCACATACCTTGAGCACCCTGATAGGATATCAGGTAGGAATCTGAAAAGTTTGGCAGCATCTGCTGTAGAGACCTAAACAACAGCGAAACAACAGCTAAACAACAGGAGCTCCTGGCCCTGAATGCTGCCTGACTGGACACTAAAATGACATTTCCAGGTCCCTTCATGGATATAATTCGAAGTATCTGCTCTTCGCGAATGGGTAATCTGCATGTTTTATTGCTCTGTTGCATAGCAGGAGTTATATCCTAGCCAACTAAAGCAAGTGGTGAAATGCTCAGGTAGTCACATCACTGTTTCAACTACACTGCCATTGCATTAGACTCATCCTTTGTCTTGATATAGGAAACGTACCCACATACTTAAATACAAACCAACATGAAATAAAAACCTTTCTTTTCCAAGTAAGAAAATAAATACCAGCTCTTGGATGTAGAAGTACTTTTAATCTTTTTCCTCCCTATGCTAATCTCAGTCTTATCTCATTAGAAGAAAAGATTCAAGTTGATGATATACTGGCACGTAGTACCTAGATTTTTTTCTGCTCCTAGCCTGGGTCCATTGTGCTCTTTGTGAAGTGCTGCAAGACAATTATTGGTATGCAGAGGACTAGGTAAGTGCTGGAGAGGCATAAAAGCTGCTGGAGAACAATTTCCCTTTCAGACAAAAAGCAAACATCTCCATTGCTGTATGAATCAAGTGGTAAGGACAAATTCTAGTCTGAAAAGACGTGGCATAAAGCTCAAGTTATAGTGAGAGGTGAAGCGTATGCCCTTTAGGAATAAATGAAGCATTATGATAAACTTTTATAATACTGGTAAGATGACTGTTTTTGATGACACTTTCATAAATTCTTCAAAGACCTCCCAAAATCATTGTCTCCCTTCTGATCTCACCTCCCACTCAAATCTTCTCTTCCTACTGAAACAAGGTTGCTTTTTATTTTTTTTCTTCTTTTTTTCTTCTCTCCTCTCCACCTACCAAAATGATGATATTTCAGCTCTACTTCAGGGAGGAAATAATTTGAACAGCCTTTTTTCCTCATGCATCTGTACTGTAAAATTGAAAAAATGTGGCAATAGGAACATGTCAAACTTGCAAAAAATCACTTGAGGTAAGAAACTGCAATATGGCACAACAGCAATTCAAACTGAAGACGAAGTTCCCAGAAAGTTAAAGGAAATTAAATTCTAGTTAAAATACTCCACATTTTACCCAAATAGGAAGCTAATAAACATGGACATGGTATACAGGGACAGTTCTAAGATTTCCTAAAAAGATTCAATTTAAACTTTACTATACGATCTGCCACAATTAAAGCAGTATTAGAACTTCAAATAATTGGAAAAAATACCCTGAAAAGCTTACTGCATTTTCTTTTTCTTCTCTTGGTTACACATGATGTTTTGCTTATTCTCCGGCCAATTGTTCAATAAATACAAAGTTTTTGTTCATTTAGCATGTGTTGGCTACTTGGTCAAGAAAGGAAGCACTACTGCATTAAATCATAAATAATGATACCAGACAACATGTAGATGAATCCAACCACATGAAAATTATGTGGCGTTTCAGGTTCTGTGTGTGTGGTGTGTCCCACTCACGTTTATCTATTCACATGCTTCTCACCTTCCTTCAGTCTAAACCTTACTCACTGTTACTACCTTTGTCATTTCATCCCGCCACCAAAGGAAACACTGCCATTATATTCCTCATGCATGGTGTGGAGAAGAATACACTTGAACATTTAGTGCTCATATTTCATATAGAGATATAAAGCAAGCATAACGTAATACCTCTCCACCATTCCTGTCAAACATCAGGGTTCCTTCTCTTCACCTTTTCAGAAGGATCCAAGCACTTTTTAGAGTAAAGCTTGCTGCTAAACTGCAAAACATGCAATATTTAATCCCTTATTTTTATGTCTTCTCTTCCTCTGCTAAATTACAGTATAATAGGAACCAAGGTAGAAGAGTTGTATAGTTCTGTTTGCATGCATGTGACATGATTAACGCCACATTAAACTCATCAGCCTCATCATGGCCTTTTAGACTGATGGGTAAGTAAGTCTAGACCTACAAGCACATGGTTGTCTTTGCTACGACTTGGATGACAAACCTGGGAGTGACAAGAAGGAGCCTTCCAGAACTGCAGAAATTTCACTGTTGTTTTCAGATCAACAGAGTTATCTTTCCTTCCTCCCCTGTACTTGAAGGTGCACAGAAATAGAAGCTGTCCATGAAAAAGACAGCTAAACAGCAGGCTAACTCCCATCCATCACCAGAGAGAAGTAGGGCAGGGCCCAGTTGAGAGCAGCGGGCACATACTCATAGTAACTGGCCCTCCCCAGTAATTGGTGCTCCCTGAACAGCACTTGGCTGAGCAGCTACAGTCACATTTCATCTCAGAGGTCAGGTGCAGTTCAGTGGTATTTTTGTGATCCACTTCGATGAAATGTCCTGTTTAAATGCAGTCAGTTTGGAAGATGCCTTTTTTCTTCCTATGAACAAAAACCAACTCCTCCTCATGTATCATGCAGTGTTGCCTGAAAAATACATCTGATACTGGATTAAACTTGCCTTTTGGGGAAGCAAACCTTCAACCCAGTCCCGTGCTGCATCTCATCGTTCTCGCCTCTGAAAAGCAGCAGCAGCCAAGCTTGGGCCCGCTGACGAGGTTATTGCCCCCCATCCCACCCACGCGCACAGACACGGACACAGACACCCAGGCGCGGCAGCCCCGCTCCCTGCGCCAGCCTGCGCTCCTGGGCAGGAGGGCTGAGCACGCAGGGCAGGCACCAACCTCATCGGGCTCCTCTGCCCAGCCAGGCTCCCAAACACCACTTCCAGGCAGTAAAAAAGCAGTGAACCTCATCAATGGTACATCTGTTTATAAGTATATTGTGTACGGTATAGATGGTGCAACTGTGGAGAGCTCTTCAATCAACACAGTAAAAAAGAAAAGCAAATGACTTTGAACACCAACGTATTTTTACCTTTTCAGACTAAGCTTTTATTTTGATATTACAAACCATTTTTCTTTATTCACAAATCACGGTTGTGATATAAACACTAATTTCTAAAGACAGATATACACATTTTCTGGGTTTGTAGGGTGTTTTTTTAAATCTGTTTAGAAGTCACTATATTCCACATATGGTAGTAATAATTTTTTTCATAAGTCATATTATCAGTAGTTATTTATATAAGTGAAAACATTCCCAATATATATCGTAAAAAAATTTCAAATGCTTTTCTTACATAACTATTTCAGACATACATTTTAAAATGACTACTAGGAGTACTGTAGGACCTTTATAAACAAAATATTTTCTAATATGGGCTGCACCCTCAACCTTTCAAGATTATTTTAATAGACTAAAACGCCATATAATCATTTGGAGAGTGGGAGTTGTAAAGCCATCTCATGAAAATTAAAATCGCAAATAAATTCTATTATTCCCTACATTAGACATTTTGTGTGTGCAATTCCAAAAAAGATGTATCATCCACACTTTGAATCGGAAGCCTAACATTTGGTAAACATTTTTTCAAGTCGCTTTTATCGTGGTGTTTAAATGAAATATACTTTTTTTTTTTTTATAGGAGGCTTGTCTCATATATCTTATATAATAAATGTGGGGATTGAACTCTTAATAAATTTCAGTTCATCCCTCACCAGTACAAATATATGTTACTGCCCCATTTTTCATAGATTAATATAGTCTCTTTCTCTCTCTGTTTCAATTTTAAAGATAATTTATTTTTCGTTCTTAGATATAAATGCTACAGAAACTTTGTTTTCAAATCTTGTGAAACTTTATTGATGGTTATTGTTCAACTGATCATACTGCATGCACATACGATGACAAAGAGAAAGCCTGATCACAAACACTTTTTTTAAAGCAGAGTTGTTATAGCAAGTTGGCAGGTTCACAGCGGTGAGTTGATAATTTACTAAGGTGCTTGCCAGTAGGCACGCACATTACACATGAGGATATAACTATCTGCAGCAAAACTGTAGCAAGACAGTTTTCTGCTTTATTTATTTAAATACAAAAACAAGAAGACCCGTGACAAACACCCCAACTTAGGTTAACTTGTAAACAGGACAACATGGAAAGAGTCCAAACATATGCACAGACAAACTGCAATTTTTCAACTATGCTTGAAACCGCCACCCGGGCACCTGCTCAGCTGCACCTGCCCGAGACCCAGACAAGCAGCCTACTCCAGCCAGGGCTCGGTCAGAACAAGGTCCCTCTTTCGTCCCAGTTGAAAAGTTGTCTTGGGCCCAATATTTAGCAAAATGACCTTAGTTTGAAAATTAAATAGGGGCAAGTTGTCATGCCTTGAAAAATTGCAGATTGTTTACACAACACAGTCATGTTTCAAAAAGTACCAAGCTGATGAAAATACCATGATTATCTCTACTCAATGATTGCAATACTTGTAAAATGCTTATATAAATCTGAATATGATTATCATATAATTCCATAAAAATGATACGTCTGTCTCTAACAGTTGGTCTACTAGGCTAAATCTAAAGCATCATAGGCTGTGTATTTCTAGAACTTAACAACTCCACTGCACGGATGTAAATTTTATACATTTTTTTTTTTACTGGTACAAAGAATTTAAGTTTTTATTACTTTCTTTTTTGGAAAAAAAAGAAAAAAATAGAAACAGTGCTTTTATCACTTTTTTATTATTGTTTTTTTCCCTCCCATAATATAAAAGTCAGCAATGATATCAATAATTTATTTTACTGGAAGAAATATAAAAAGAATGCTTGTTAATGGTCTAACTAGCAATTTTTGCCTAAATAACTAGTTATGGTTAAATAGCTGAATACTGCCTGGTGGAATGCTTTAAAAGGGTGCCTTCGGACAGCTTTTAATCCGATTTTTATGTACAAGTGTCGAGAAAAGCACCCCTAATAAGAACATAACCTTTGGCTTTGAACAAACAGTGAATAATTTAAGACAGCTGATATATGATAGTTGGTGCAGTGGGGCCCCTTTTTGCTTCATAATTAATATTTTAGCCAAACCCCATTCCCATGTCCCCAATTTCCCCCCTCCCTCCCTCTCATAAACTAAAATAAATGTAGATGCAGAAAAAAATGACTACTGTAGTCACTTACACTCTTACAAAACATGTGATAACCCCAATAGCTTAATATTCAGCATATATAATTCATTTACATGATATAGCACTCTTGATTGTGGCCCTAAAACAGTTTTTATTCATATCTAGCAGCTTTCTAGATCAACCACAAAAACTTCTACAGCCAGCAATCAAACTACGTAACCTTCAGAAATTAAAGACCCACAATATTAAAATACACAGAACAAAATATCTGAGGTATAAGATAAAAAATGTAATTTTTCCTCTTTTTAGAGTTGCTAAAATGATGCACTACTGCATGTATTGCAATACCCAGGCCTCGGAAAGCTTCCTTTTTCCCCACATTGGAAGGTTTTTATGGTTTTGTCATTTAGTATGGAGCAAAACGGCTGTATCCCCCTCGGTATATACTAGCCTGTAATGAAGAAAGAACGAGACCGACATCATCAGCATGGCTCCTAGTCTTGGCATCAGTCAAGGGTGCAAAAGCATTCTGAAACAAAGCAATTTGATGGATTGTTTTTTAAATTTACTTTTTTAACAACTAGATTTGCATTTTCATTTGACATTACTACTGCCCCATCTTAAAAGGCAAGCAACGTTCAGAACACCCCACAGCTGCGGTGCCAATGCATTCCAAGGTCAAGGGAAGCTACTTAACACTATTTTTAATCCCCAAAAAACTAACGAGAAGACATGTGAATAAAGCGTCAAATTCCACTCCTGAATGTACACATGCAGCTCCCTCTGATGTCAGTGAGAACTAAGTGCACTCATCTAAAGACAAAGTCTAGCCTAGAATGGAGATTATTTATGTGTTTCCTTCCTCAGAAACCATGGAACAATTAACAAACAATAATATCTCTCTTCCATAGAATTTGTTAGCTAATTTTCTATTCTTACAATAAGCACAAAACAGAAGATAACTGTCTTCATTTTATTGAACATTGAGGAAAATTAAAACTTCATTTCTTATTTCTGAGTTAAAATTCTAGAGTCTCAAAAGCAGCAGATAATTAGGAGTTCCATGTATTCAATGCTTGAAGTAAATGCTCTGTAATATTTGGATATGGAGAATAGTTCTTTTTTTAATGCACAGAAAGTCATCCATTTCCAATACAGTTTGGTTAAATATACATTTTCCCCTGCTCTCTTGACAGATACAGTTCAGTGCCAAAGGCATTAATACACCTGATAAAAACAAAGTTTCAATTCCTGCCATGTAGGTTCTCTCCCTTCCCTTCCCCACTCCTGTCTTCCCTCTCTCTGTGGCAGGTTTTTTGGGGGGTTTTGGGGTTTTTTTTGTTTTTTGTGGGGGGGAAGGCAGCTACAATTTTGGATATTAATTATAATCAAGAAGAGGGAGAAAAAAGCAGTCAAGTTTCAAGCTGACTGACAGAAGCAGCCTGAAATCTTTGGCATGGCTCTTATAATGTAATCTTTGGTGTGACTTGAACCTGGGGGCTATGTAAATGCAAGGCAAAAAAAGAAAATATGTTCTGCATTGACAATGCATTCCGTTAGTGATGGATTTAATTCTCAGAATGACTAATTATTCCATTAAGGTAAGTGCTCAGCTAGGTGATACTTGCAAAATTAGAAATATAATAACTTACATGCAGTACATTGCCAAGAAATTAAGACATTTATCAAGTATACTTGGAGGATTAATGTGGCATTTTAGCTGCCGTTAGCACAAGAGACAAATTCAATTAACTAAAAGTGAGAAGATGTCAACCGTGCTAAGATCCAAGCAGAGAGTGGAGCGTGGGGAGATGGGGAAGACAGTGATGAGGAAGAGGAGGAAATGATCACTTACCACGGCACCAACGCCGTAGGTGGCTGCTGGAGCAAGTGTGTGGTGGTAGGGGTCTGCAGCATAAACTCGTCCGTAACTGAAAAGAAAACGAAGTTGAAGATTAATGGAAAAATTTGTTAAAAACAGATATTAACAATATTTACAAAATGGTTTTAATGAAATATTCCATTCTATCCAAATTCATTACAAATAAACAAATTTTGCAGTTTCAAAAGCATTATCCTTTGGGAAATGTTAAGGTTACAAATGACAATAAATGTATAATTAGCTTTACTGGACTACTAAGAATCAGCATCAGGCTGAGGAGAGTGGCTGTAGAACAATGGCAGGCACTTGGCTTTAAGGAACATGCTTATTGCACATTCCTGGTCTTTCTACAGAAGAGACAGACTGTCATCCTAAGCCATGATACTGCACGGCTGAAGTCTCAATTTTCAGGCCACGTTCCTGCTACAACCAGGCAAAGACAGTGATGTGAAAATCAGATTTTTGTCTTTTCTGCCCATACAAAATCCTTATAGTTGAAACTACTTCAAAGCTTCTTTACATGTACACCTGGTCGATTTGCTGGCCCAGTCCTCCTCTTCACCTTGAAATACATAGCCTTGCTTCACAGTCCGCATCTGAATGCAGTTACCATTAGTGAGATGGACATGTCAGCTAGATACAGGTTTCACTGAATGTGTCTAATGTTTTTTCCATAATCAAAGAATTTCCATTTGATCTCAGGTGTCACTTATAACAACAAAAGCAATCTTAAAATTATAGTGCTGTCTTGTATACAAGGGCTAATGTAGTACACAAGTTGTTTTAATAATACTCCTGATATCTCGCCCAAAAAAGCATTATTTTTTAGCCTTATGTGAACAGTAAACCCAGACTGGTCTCATTCTGCATAACTGACTTATTTTTCAGATACAAATACAAACTTACTTTTTTTTGGAAAGAGGACAGTTGTCCTATTTTATTATCATGTATTTGCTCCTCCACAAGCGGAATCTGATTAGCCGATTCCTAGGTAATCAGCTGAGGGAAAGCTGAGAAAGGAATGTTTCCATGGCATATGCAATCCTCCACCACCCACTACTGTGGGTCCTGGATGTGAGGTAGAGAAGAGGTCCAAATTACCTGAACTAGACATTCCTACCTACCCAGTAACATCTTCAAGGAAGGAGCAGAAATTACCACAAAGATAGTCTTTAATTCTCCATTTCACTGAGCCAATATTTGCAAGAGTATGACAGATTCATTGCATAGGGAAATCCCAGTAAACCACCTCCTGGGACAACTGTGCTATCTAAAAGGAAAAGGGTTCAGCACTGAAAAGGCAGAGACTTTACATAAACGTCTCTTACTCTCTGACCCAGCCTAGGGTCGCTGATTCGCAGAGTTATATGCTTTTCCTTTTCCAAGGATATATAACCACACAGCTTGATGAAAAAAAAGTAGAAAAAAGTTCAGTAAGTACAAACTTCAAAGGGTACATTGGTTAATATTCGGTATTGTAAATAAGACATTTTTTTCCAGCACCAGAGTCTGGCATTTTGAGCAAATGCAAAGTGTACCTATGTTCCTATAAAGTGTTCTATGGCAAAATCTGGATGTTTCACTACAAAGTACAACCATAGTAGCTGAATGCCTTCAGCTGTACTGTCTTGCTTACTCAGCCAATTCAACTTTCTATTAAGGGCTAATACATTAAAAAGGAGTTAATCTGTTAAAGCTATGAAAGTACCACAAGTGCATGCATGTGGGCTCTATTTCTTACCCCACAGCTATGTTTACTTTAGATTTGGGCAGAGAAGTCCTCAAACCTATCAAAGATGAATATCCAGGGGCATGTTGGGCAATCACCTTCTATCTCATGGTCTTAAACTCAGGAAAATATGTGTAAAAGACTTGGATAAAACATATTAATTCCTCTTTTGCATCCAATATATTGATGAGTGAAGGATTAAATTTATATATCAATTCCATTCAATTACTTGGTATCCATGAACACCTGGCTTCCGAAATTATCCAAGGCAGTTAACAACAAAGAAGCTAGGCAGTTCCCACCGAAAAAAATTGAAGGAAAAATAGCTCACATCAGCCTATGTTGGGTAAATGGCACTTGGTGATCCTTTGACCTGGAAAGGGGACATAAGAGTTCTTCGAGCAGGTTTGACACTGACCCCATACGCAGGAGCCTTTTTCATTGGAAGAACTTCTATAAACCTCAGCCTCAGTAACCCTCCGCATTAGGATGCAAACATTATAATATTTAGAGGTTTAAAATACTTAGCTTTGATAGTAGCCATAACAGAATCTCGTATGGCATGTTCGTCTACACTGAAGTGAAGGAGACACCTTATTTTCCTCTGTATGCCCATTTTAAAGTCTGAGAATCCATTTTAAACATCATAATTTTAATTCTCTCAAGACAAATCTCATTCAAACAGTAAGAAAACATCTAGAAAGGGAAAACGATTCATTTAAAGCTAGACTTGTTTCCAGCACTATAAATTTCCCTCATAACCCTAGTAACAAGGAGGAGGAACTGCATGTACTATTATTATACATGCTTTAATGCCGTGACTATTAATTGTAAAGCAATGGGAATCAGTATATTTTCAATTTTTTATTTTTTTTCGGATTAACTGGTATTACTGCAGTACTGAACAAGGACAATAAATTCAGATCTGCAAGAGTTGCATTAGTTTTGGTCTAATGTAAATGATTAACTACACTGGGACTTACTCTGTGAGCTCTTTTCCCCACTGCTCTGATCCATTTCCTGTTGTAGGGCTGCATTTTGACTCCATACTGCCTCCCATTCCCACAGGATCCTTCACCATGTCACAGTGCCCCACAAAACTGAAAGTCTAATGGGTCACCCACGGCAGGGGATTAGGTGGCCTAAATGCAAGGGCCACTTGTAAGGCAGGAACAAGCCCGAATGCATAGTGCTCAGGCTTTATTAAATTTTTACTATATTTAACCCAACTATGGAAGTAACTAGCAAGTTTACAACACTGATGTAATAAAACATGTTGCTAATAGTATTACATCAATATTTTACAGAAATCTGGACAACTAAGAGGAAAATATGGATAAACAAACACATTAAGCAATTTCAAAAGAAAGAATAAATGACTGTTTCAACCCAGTATTTACTTCTGAGTACATTTTTATTACTCTTTTGCCAAAGTAGTAATAACTTATTGTCAGTGCTTTACATTTTTTTTCATCCTACTGTGTAAACAATGTTTATTCCTTAAAACGAAAGAGTTGTGAAGCAATCCTAATGTGAAAATTGTGACCTAAGTTAATCCTTGCTCCTTAGAAATAATGTTTTACATTTATATTATGATGATGCTGAAGTTTGTACTGTGATATTAACATTAAAAAGATACTTCAGAATTAGCAATGATTTTATTCTTGTTAAAATAAGAAACACTTCTTCCTTTTCTTTTACAGGATATTGAAATTCCACTTGAACAAATGTGTGCAACGTAAACATAAAATAAAATAAAATGTAAAAAGCATTCTTCCCAATCTTCTGTAAAAGAAAATAAAGTATATAAAATTAATTGTGAAATTCTCATTCTTGTACCCTCCTAAATACACTTGACATATGTAAGCATAAACACGGAAGAATATATTTCCAAAGGGGAGAGAATACATGCTCAGATATTATCTGGGAAAAAAATGCATTGAAATTCCTCTGTGATGAATAGACTTTTTTTTCTCCTCAGGGTGACCTCTACCTTCAGAATATGATGGTTTTATTATGATTAATAAATTTCATTTCCACAGAGGAAAGGAACAGTGTCAGCTTAAACTTAAAGCAAGTGGGTTTCTTTTTAAATGCTAATTTTTAAACACACCCTTGCATGACACCAAATTTAGAAGCTCAGAAGGTTAGCAGAATAGATTCTGATTTCCATGCTGAAAATAGTAAGAAGGATTTAAACTTTATTGTCACACTGAAAATCAGTAAGCTAGTTCAGTCACATAGTCATTGGTTCATTTATTCATGATTGTGCCAGCATGCTTATTTCTCATTAAAATTAGTGGCATTTAAATGCTTTGTGATAATTTACACTGGAAATAATCATTCCAGGTAAACAATTTACTAAAATTTAGGACATGCAAATGGCAAAGTATTTTGAATAAATTAATAGCTGATGCAATTATCTGTGTATTTTACAGAATGTTAAATCAATGTATCAAAACCAATATGTGCACTCACAATTTCTTGTCTAAGAAAACAGCTGATGAACAATTTTGATGCACCACTAATTAGAACAAGGTAAGTTCCACTATTTTCCAGTATATCTGGAACAAGTATTCAGGAAAACAAATAGTGTTTGCTAGCATTTTGTTACCATAGTGGCACTGGTTCTTAAGTAGCTGGACTAACACCTTACGGGGAAATAACTAAGAAAAAAATCAGTGTAGCCATGCTAACATCTGTAAATGCAGCTGTAAACTGTTCACCAAAAGCTCAGTGTATAGTATACTCTTCTTTACTCATGCTATGTCTCAATTGCTTCAAGCATTTTCAGTACAGGGTTTAAAATTGCTAAAATACTACATAAAAGGACAATTTGTTGTCCACTGCACACATAAAAAAAAGAGAATTAAAAATGGTAATTGGTTGTGAGATTTATTTTAGTAGGGCCTTTGAAACTGAGTCTCTCTCTTTAGATCATCTGTAGTAGGTATTGCTGAAGTCTCTAACAGAGAAAGTATGTGCCTCTCTAATTGCAATTATCATTTTAGGTTTTTAAGTTCTTTGGTACTATGGCTGTATTTCCCTACACATCTAGGACAGACAGTGGAGTTCTGATACTAGAGACATTTGGAAACTCCTTAATAATATACATACTATAGGGTTTAATAACAACATTAACAAGGAAAAATTCACAGTAACGAATATGAAACAAGCTAACACATTTTCCACAAGTTATTTGACAACTATAGAAGGAGAGTTTCAAACATGATTTTATTTTTTAGAAATTTGATGCACATATCTTTCCAATCACTATCATTTCCCCTCATGTTTTAAAGCCTAGATATTGCTAGAAGAACTATAGAAAATGATGAATCTATTTAAGAACTATAAAAAGGGAAGTTAAAAATCTGGTACTACCTCAGCTAAATCTAACTCTGATGTAATTCCCCATTACTTGCCATATTACAACCAAAGCATATGTATCACTGGAAAGCTCATATTTCTAACTTTTCCACAATATTATCCATTCTTCACTAGCTTTGATTATAATTGAACAATCAAGTAACAAAATTACTGCTCCTTCAGGCATATATGTGTTGAATCTTCAACCAGAATAACCTTAAATTACTGACATTCTTGTACTGACAATTATTACTAAATTCCATAAAAAGGCAACCGAACGAGTGAGACTTGGCTAAGTACGAGAGGGTATAGTGCAGAGTGGTTTGGTATTCCTGCCCTGCTTGTTCACCCAGAAAATGGGCACTATTGCAGGATGTGCCTCTTGCTGTTGACAGGTGGCACGGAAAGGATAATCCACATCTTTCCTCTGTCAGATATTAATGCAGAATTGCAATAAAATTGTAGACAAAGATGTGAAGATTTTAGTAAAGAGTTGGAAGGAATACAAGGAAAGCAAGGGTTACCTGGCCTTATCCAGATAAATGGTTCCAGTAACTAACAACTTGCTCTTTCTCTTGGTCACATAACTATGATGACACCAAGACAGATGACATGAGCAGCAGAGCTCCTTCGTATCTGCACCAGTTACACACCACATTGTTGAGCAGTATTTTAACCTCAGTGGGTCAACACTGTGCAGCAGTGGTAGTCCTTTAACTTAAAATTCTTTACTACAGTAGGATGGTATCTGCTTATGGTATTCAAAGCATGTGCAACCAATCCATTTATTTCATTTTGGATATTAATACCAAGCAACTTTAGGCATTCCAGTCACCTGAATGAGCAATGAGTCTCTCTGTACATCTCAGAAGGCAATAAGAAAAGATGTCTATTCTAAGTTTTTACTTAAGACCAAGGAAAATGATTGAAATTTGCTGATAAAAACAATTTCTAGTCATTTTCCTTGATTTTTAAGGTTAAGAATGCTAAAATCCTCTAAGCAAAGTTTTAAATGCACAATATTAAACACTAAGATCATTCTACAAGGAGGGACCCATAAAATACTTTGTTGCATATCATCTTCCTCTTTCACTACTGATAATGCTTTACAGATTTGTGATGTGGGGCAGAAAAAGAATTGGGAAGAGGTAGTAGAGACAGACAGCACAATGAAACAGTAAAACTTCAAGGTATACTGCAGTGCTGAACTCCTGTATACCTTGGAAGCCATGAGGGATAGGGCAATAATAAAAGATTTCCATGAAGGGATTTCCATAAATACATCATTGATGAAATATTAAAAGCAGTCTCTACTTTTTCCTGCAGGTTGGAGCAAGAAGAAACTTAAGAAGCCTATTCAGAATTTTCTATATACAGAGACGAATTTCAAATGCTTGACTGTTTACTTATTTATGTCACATCTGAATTTGGCCAGTTAATTTTTCTTGCTAATTGATGGGCATGTTTTGCAGAAATTTTGGTCATTGATGCTCAGACCTGCTTTTAATTTTTATTTCTGTATGCCAACCTGTAACTTCTTTTGAAGTTTGTTAGATGTTTACAGCCATCCAAAGTTGAGCTGCCACCTTCTTAAACATTTAAATAAATATGGTTGATATTGGTTAATTTGCAGAAATATAGAAGTGCAACAAACAGCAGCACAGGCGACTTCCCTCCTGAGCTGGTGCTGAATAACTGCTATGGAACAATCCCAGGGACAGACCTCAGCTTAAAGGCTTTTTCTCAAGTTTCAGTCTTGCTGTCTGGATTTACACAAATGTGGGGATTTCACTTGATGCCTAGTTAAAAATCTAACATAATTCTATGCTACCAACACCACCTTTCTGTATAATAACTATCTAAGAAAGTTAGACCTTATATAAACTTTATAAAAAAAAGCCACTGGGCTTGCCATCAAGTAACACCTAAAACCAGCTGTATTACAATGAAAACCAAGTATTTCTTTGATCTGTAAAGCATTTTCCTGTTACTATTGCTGTTACATTTTGGGGCAATAAACCCCGAATAAATTCTTATCTAGTTCAATAATAAATATACCAGGTACTTTATTAAATTTTAAAGTGGTATTTTGTGCTTGAGTGTAAAGTTCTGTAGTATGCAATAATACTCTTTTTTTTTTAATATTTTAAATGTAATATGATAATCTCAAGATACTAGAAATGAATCCTTGTTTATTTAATGTACTTGTATATAATCATACACAGACGCACACACACAAACCACCTTTCATGTGTACTATTTTCAGGCTATCAGAGAAAAAAATTCTGGTTGCTTCATTAAAAAAAAAAACAGTACAGAAGATGCACACATGCTTACAGGCACTTGTTGAGGGCAAACACAGATTATTCACTATTTCTGTTATCAAAGGAGCTTCACATTGCAAATCCTCCGTTTACAAATCACAGAACCTCAGCTTTACTTAATCTTGTCATGTTGTCACATTTGACTAGCCATGCGAACTGACCTAGAACTGTAAGCACCGGGAAGGCAAGCTGTCAAAGAGATAATGACAAAGATGCCAAAAAGGGCTGCCAGTGTTTTCACTGGGTGAGAAAAAGGAATGAATCAAACTTCATGAAAGAAGAACAGAGAAAAATCAAAGTGTTTCCTGATTTTTGTCAACTGATCCAATAGCTGAACATCTTTACCACACAACTGCCAAGAGCAGTAAAAGCTGTAACAAATGGAATTCCATATAACCAACTATTTACAGCAGCAGTAAACGCAAGTTTAAACTGCCAGCATAAAGGACACTTGAATTTATAGAAGAAGTTTAATAACGTGCATTAGTACAACATTTCCTAGACTTCCCCGAGCAAAAACTTCAGTATCTGCTATTTTTCACAGGGAAAAGCAGTAGAGCTTTAAATAAATACTAGCACAAAGACCTTACAGATGCTCCTTGATCTTCATTTTTTATTTTATCTGATTAGTGGAAGAGCATAACATAATAATAAAAGCATCTCACAGAAAATGGTTATTTTCCCAGTCAAATTGCTTCATGAAGTCAAACTCATAGGCAGCAATACTGAAAGGGAAGAACATCTCACATCGGAACATATGTCTTTACACAGTAATTCAAAAAGGCTGAAGGAAATATCTCTGAAACTGCATTTTTCCAAAGCAGTTTGGATTATATGTACTTCTCAGAAATTCCTTTGAAAGAGTATAATCTGATCAATATCTCCTACCAGACACATGAATAAATCAATGAGATGTATGCAAGCATGTATGGGAAAATTTTGACCAGCTACAATCATTTATGTGCCATATCAGAGGTACGCCACAACAGGCACCTTAACCATTCTAAGCACTTTGTCAAATATTAATTTGCTTTTAAATAAGTACCTCCATATTTGCTATTTTTTCATGAACTAAATTTGTGGTAGTGTTAGTGTTGACAGGTTAATGACAGTATACAGGAAAATTGCAATGACTTGAGCAATTGCATTGGTTAAAAATTGCCAATATTCTGTTCAAACTGTTTCAATAATACAAACTCCAATGATTGCTTCTTTAAGCTGCCTGCTTTTATGAAATATTTTTCCTAGAGTTATAAAATTAAACCTTTCAGAATGTTTAATCTGTTTTGGAGACTGTATCATTCTCCAAAAGGAGGTCAATAACTTAATTTAAGACTGTCAACTTCTAAAGCTTTCTAATGCATTTCTTTTGCACACACACACACACACACACACACAATCCCACCTCCTGGGGATGATTTTGCTCAAATATGTAAATAAATGCAGTCACAATTGGACAGATGTTATATCCACTTCCACCATACTTCATTCCAAATTTAGGTTTATATATACACTTGCTTCTCTCTCTGTTATTTCAAAATCATAAACTGCATATAGGCTTGGAAGAAAAATAATACCAGGCATGCAACTGCACTGGACTTTTTTGTTCGTAGATGGAAGTTGGATAACAGTTAAAATTGGAGGAAGAAAGAAAGAGTGATATAGAATAATGATCCTGTCCCACATTTACAAAAAATCATAAAATGTGATATGCAGGTACATCCTAGAATGCACTTGGAAAAGACACTACAAAATATTTTTTTCTTTACAAACTATGAATTTTGATCTTATAAAACGTAAAAGAAAAAATTATATTGAGCACCGATTTGAAAAACTCATTAAAAATGCTAAAGATTCAAAATGAACGATGTTCTGTAACCAACATGTAAATAAACCATGGGTTTATTCTGGGTCTCATTCTGATTTTTTAGTAGCCTGATAGGGCAAGATGCCCGTTGCCCCCATCAGCAAGGAACCTCAGCATTAATTCTCCCCTAATGTACCCATTGTCAGAGATTTGCTAGAGGAAGGTCTTCAGAGATCCTTGTTAAAATTCCATCATCAAACTGATATAGGAGGTTTCCGATAGTTTCCCTACCTCTGTTCTAGTTCAGGTCTGTTTGCAGACATTAAATCATGCCTGCCAGAGAAGATCTATCCCAGAAGCACAGAACTTCTCTTCTGAAGGGTAATTATTTTTAGCCTCAGAATGCACTGGATGCAATCAAGAGTGAAATATTTTTAAATTTCCCATGGAAGGATACCTCTGTCAGATACTGGAATATGTTTTCATTATATAATGTGCATGCAAGAACAGATACACATACCTAAATAGAAATGTGTACATGGACACACTATCCGTTCATTAACACATTTATTTATTCAAGATTACTTTATTCCCAAATCAGAAAAGATGTCATGTGGCTGAGGGCTAAGTACCTTCTGGTAGGAACGATAAAGTATTAGGAAGAGAAGAGTGAATATTACCGGCGGAATCACCCAAGACCTTCCCATTTGTTGATAAAGTTCAAACCAAAAGTTGACTTGTTGTATTATTATTTGAAATCTACAAACACACACATTCATTACAAGGAAACAATACAAACATACATATACTCACATTTCAAACATTGAGCATATTATCAGTATTTTCACTTTATATCAATTCTACAAACACAGTTGAATTACTGCAATGGAGTTTAGAAGCACTAAAAAGAGCACTATAAAATTGTACTGTAAGTGTTTTGCATGCATCTGAAAAACCACAGGTAGGTTAGCTTTGGTTCTGAAAGTTTATGTATCTCTATATACGTTCCATGTATTAAAACACAAAACATCAGATAATAAATTAGTTGAAAGTCAACTTACAGATTCGAAAGACCAAATGCAACTTTGGCAACTTGTACCACAGGAATATGGGCCAGAGAATTATTTTTTGTACAGCCAAAAGTCCTTTAAATTATATGACTAAAATGTAGGTATATAAGAAACAGAAGATACAGGCTTTCATTAGCTTTCTCCTTCAGATCATATTACAAAAAAGGCACCTATAGTCACCTATGATGGATATGTTTATCATATGGTCAAAAATATACCTAACAAAAATACCTTATTGTTGAATCAATTCAACAGAGGTAATCAACTGGTAAGCTGAAAAGTTTTAATAAATCTATTTCCTTCTGTGTAAAGTTCACTGAATTTACTGGTAAACAAGAGAGCTATATTTTTGACTGGGATTCCAAAGTAGTGATATACGAAATATGAAGAATATAGTCTTGGAGACTTAAATTGTGCCTGAACCGAGGCGAAAAAGTGTCTTGCTTAGAAGGGTTCACTCGGCAAAACAGGAAATAGTTTTCAGGACAAGAAAAGTGTTAAAGACCATATGTCTATCACAAGAGTTCCGAATTAAAAAAATTGCTAAAATAATTATATTCATTCTTACTTAGCAAGGCCTAGATTTATAAATTAGTAGCCTCCCTACTACAGCTCACTCTAATCTGGAGCTGAGCAGGAAGCACAAGTGAAATAAATAATGAAAGCCAAAATCCAAGCCTAGTGAGATCAAGAAAGTGTCAAATGTTGACTTCTCAAAATGTATTCTCTTAATGACTTAGAACTTTGAAAAATCTATGTTAAATTAGGTTTTGTTACAGAAGAACTTTTCAGATTACCACCAAAAATGCTATGGCTAGCATACAGATGATTACAATTTTTAGTATATTTTGGCTTTAGCTATGATTTTCTTTTTCATAAATAGATGTTTTTATTTGTTTCTATGTAGGTCGCTATGGCATAAACAGAAAACTTCACCTTTCATTTATTTCTGATAATGTAAAACTCTATAAATAAACACTTCTTAGTACCAACATTTTGTGTCACACTATATATCCTTTCATCCTTCAATACAAGCAGCTTCTATGAACTCAGTAGATTTTTTGCACAACATTACTGGCAGAATACGTCTCGGCACTGTTACTATTTATTTTGGCTTTTGATTTCTTATGTAGTGATATAATACCATCCTTACCTGAATTAAGACTAAGATTGTTCAAACTCTATTGCTTAAAAGAGAGAAAATCCCTTGACATATTCAATATATTTATAAATTGCCATTACCTTTTAAAAACATTGTTCATTCTTCTGTACCCATGGCTGACAACATGATAGTATATTAGCAAAGCAGCTAAGACTTTTTACTTACTAGAGAGCGATCCTCTGAAGACACAGACCCTCTCTCCCACTATCTTATCCATAGGATAGACTTTGTGAGTGCTGTAGGGTCTGCAGTACCCTTGTGGGCAATATTTGCCCCCAAAGAGTTGAAAAGAAAATTGTTAAATCTATAGCACTTACAATGTCCTACATACATCTAAGGCTTTACTCTTTTCATTAGTTGTATGTTTTGGCTTTTTAAAAGTCACAATCTTGATTGTACTGCACAGTAAGTATTTATTAGAAGGTTTAACATATCCTTACTTTTCTAGGCCATATGATATTTAAACTGGAAATAAAACACCAAAGTCAGCAAAATAACCTAATGTCTTTTATATGGCAGAACCTCTAGGCTCAAGCTATAAATTAAAATATTAAACTATTCCAAAGATTTATACTATGGACTTTCCTATTCTTTCTCTTACGATTAAATGCAGCATGTGAAAAAGGATATTGAGACCTGGATGGATGCATCAAGAAGTATCAATGATTGTTACCTGCAGAGGTGTTACAAGAAATTTCATCTGCTGCAACGAAGACGAATTGATTTCTGCAAGAGAAGATAAAATTCACAATACTGCTTGCTGACTGGGAAATGTGCTAGCTGCCAATTGACTTGATGTTTACGGATGGGGTAGGGTAAGGGTGCTTAATTTTAATGAATGTAGCAAGAAAAAGTGTTGACGTATTTCAGTACTATAGAGTTCATAAGGATCATGAGGTAGACATGCTGGGATCTTTTAAATGAAGTAATGGTGACATTTGGATATGGACTATGTACAAACTCTTGCATTGGAAGCTTCATGTTTAGTGTTACAGATATGTCAATATATTTATGAAGTCTAATAAAAATAAAAGTATTTGTACTGATATAGATAGTAAAGGGCACTACTGCGAAATATGTCAAAAACGTTTTTTGAAAAAAAGTTGCGATTTACTTCGGGCATCTGAAAGGAGGATATTGAAAGTAACATATTTTGCTTTTTATATGTCTAATATGATTGCAATCAGAAAATGAATTTTCTGCTATTTATTAAAAAAATGACATAGTATATTCTCATATACTGTCATCCAAATACATACAAAAGTCTTTTGCAGAATCTTAGGAGAATGAGCTAGAGATATGAGATATTTAATATAAACCTTCTCTTGCAAAATTCTTTTTTAAACCAGGTAACATAAAAAGAGAAATGCTAAATACACTAATATTTCAAAATGCAGAAAACTTCACTATGGCACAAATCCTGATTTGTCCTTTCCAAAGTCAATGCAAACAGGATTTGGGTTAGTGGAAACCATGTTTAAGGATTAACATCAAATGATTCCTTTATATGCATATACATAGCTTCCTTGAGTTATTTTTGTGTTGTCTGGGATTAATAAAGAACCTGGCTGAAGTTTTAACACTTGGGTGCTGTTTTACTCCAAATTGCATGTAGCTCCTCCAGCCTGCACTGCTAGGCATGGTGAAAAACTGAGTTTTTCTGTTTTGCACAGCTTTTATGCAAGAGTCTACCAAACAGGAGCTAGAAGGAACTAGTTCTAGCTTGTACTGAGGACTACCTGGAAAACTTAGTTCTGCAAGATGATGAAAGCTCTGTCAAACATTAAGTCCTCTGAAGATTCTATTGAAAACTACTCGGTTCAGGAGCAAATGCTCTTAGCAGTAACAGAACCTTGAGGAGTTAAGCCCTAAAGGAACAAAATCTAGTTCTATTACTTGACCTCCAAGGTATTAGAGATTTGAAATTCTCGTTTAGAAATGTGCGAACCTTGTTACTTAGAAGTTCACATTTTGGAAAAAAAAAACAAACAAACAAACAATTGGATGTACAGATTGGTAGTTTTGCTCTTTGTTTTGTCATCTGCAGCAATTTCACAAGCTAATGAGATCTACCTAGCATGTAATGCTAGAGAGATGAATTTAAAAAAATGAAGGGGGATTAAATTTAGCATTATAAATATAAAGCTACTCTGTATTTCATAGGTAGTAGAATTTGACACTGTATTTACTGTTATCACCTCTTTTATTATCACCTCTTGTGATAATTACATAGAAAGAAACAGGTAGATGTTTGCCTAAAAGGGATTCATCCAGTGGCAACGCAGACTTACCAGCTACTGTGTTACAGAAAATCCTATTGATTAATTTCTATGAAGTTATTAAACTTCCCTCTCATCTAAATGAAAGTATCACTTTTGGTTAAAAACTGCCTCTAAAGTGGCTAGCTGAGAAACTCCGTTATCTCTATTCAGATCATTTGTTGTTATGGAACATTGAGCCACAGACACTATATCTTCAGATGCCATAGTACAGAATTATCTGTCAGAATAATATGTTGGTTTAGGTATTTACAGAAAGACCCCAGAATACTAACTGCTATTTATCTATTGGAAGCACAGATGTTATTGAAACTGTTCTGAAATCTTACTTTTTATTACCAACTCTTTACAAATTACAGATAGAAAAGTAATTTTAAAAAATTTAACCCAAACTGATACCTATTTAAAAAAATCTACCATAAACATTCCTTGTTATACTGCTTCAATTTACATAGGAAGGTACTAATTTCCCTCTGTTTTGCTTTTGCAAAATTCATTTCACAACTCCATAAATCAATTTTAAAAGTAAGGAGAAAGTTACATATTGGTCAGCATAGCAACTGTGAGAATGAAAAGTAAGACTAGATGCTCGAGTTCAATAAGGCAGTTCAATTTCTTATAACTAATTAGGTGTTAGTGGTAACAATTACAAGAAATTCTTTAGTGGTTTGATGGCTTTAATGTTTTTATAGTGGCAGTTTTTAATTAGGTTAAATTCTATACAATGGTTTACATGGACTTAGAGGGATAACTGATAATCAAAGGTGTCACTATACACACATATCACACCTGATGTCCAAGGCAAGTATTATTCCTGAGCGTGGACAACGCCATAGTTTGCAAAAGGAGTCGCTCCGAATTAAGCTGACACTGTGGTGCATCATTATCTAACTGTCTTAAAGTACATGAAAAGCAGACCTGGAAAAGGGCAGCTAACCTAACTCAGTCCTTTGCAAATGTAGAGTTGTTCCCTTTAAAGACCAATTTTATGCACTAACTGTATTGAGAGTACGAGGCTTAAAAAATTCACAAGTAAGGGATGGTGAAAATTCATTATACAGTTTAGGTTGTTTTAATGTTCCTCATCACTTCTACACTTCTTATTGATTCAAAAAGGTACAAGAAATGTAACTGGACCCAACTTTATTATACGATAAGCCCTGCTTAGTTATTAAGATACAGAATTGCTTCCATGAATTTAATTTGTGTATTAACAGTGGAAGTATAGAACAAAATTTTTACTGCTCATTGTTTTATACTTCAGATGTAAAAGAACACATTTAAAATCCACTGAACTTTTTTCTTTAAATAAAATTTTAAACGTTGTTACTTGTTGTAAGGGAGATAAGCAGAAAAACAAATTGAAAGAGTAACATGACAAATACATTGATCTGAATGTGCGGTTGGATATATTCAACTTGCCAAATATTCACACCCTGGGCTAAGTGCAATCCTTTTAAGTGCTGGAGTGGCACCCTTTGGCAGCCTGAACTCTCTGATGGAAACCCAGACAGTGCAGGTCATGAAAATGTACTTCTGGGACTCAAAATGGCTGTGTTCCATCTGAGCAGTTATTTCCCAAGGGCAAACACTTCTGCATACTATTACTTCTCTCAATCCTATATATCAATTTCTTATTTCTTCTAGTAAATTGAAAGCTACCACATATTTTTTACCAGTATGGTAATAAAGATATTTTTAAAGATGGAAAAAAATGTTTAAACATCCGATGTATTTCCTGAATTCACACAATAACAGAGGGAGAGGACAGCAAAAGTAACAGTAACTGATTTGATGCTCTTTCTTACTTTGGGGTAGTTACTGAGCTTGCATTACCCCAATTTTCAAAAAGGTTCAAATATGTTCTAATTTCCCCTGTGCTGTTCCCCATAGACCCTTTGGCAGACTCCTAACAAATATATTCCTCGAAGGCCCCAGATCTGACATAAACCTCCCTATCAGTTTTAGCACCGCCTATTTCTACCTAGCAGGTCTTCTGCACATCCAATACAATAGGTGCTTTATTTCTCCCTCCCTCCTTGATGCTGTTAGTTTGGTGCAAACAGGCCGTACTATAGCATAAAACTGGATTTCTTTTTTTTTTTTTTTTTAAATCTTTAATCACTAGAGTCCAAGCCTGATTGTCCCTTTGGCTGTTTAATATACAGAACTACTTCTGCGAAGAAACCTCACGTGTGAATACCTTCCCTCTTTGCTTCCTGCTAAACTGTGTCCTAGAAAGATTCAATCTGTGGTGGAACGGAGAACAGCTTCAGGAGAGGAGTCTTTGACCACCCTCTGTCAGCCTTTCCATCTTAGCATCTTTTTCACAGGGTAGCTTGAAAAAAAAAGGCATATTTTACATGTATCTTTCTGTACTGCACTTTTTATTATAGGAGACCTTTTATTACAAGATCCTTGATTAGCAACATTAGGCCTTATGCACTCAGGATTGACTTTGAGTCATTATTAATCTAATAATTTGTATTTAGATAGGGACAGGACTTGCATTATAAAACCAAATATTGTTTGAAAGTTTTTCTGATGGCATGAGGTGGGCAGGAAAAGTCCAGCTGCCAGAATCAAAACCATACTCTGCAGCATCAAACTTCAAAAAGCATAACAAAATATTTTCAGTTTCAACTTCATCACCAGATTAAAGGCACCCTGTTCTAAATTAAAGCAGGTCACTGAATTGAAAGACTTAGATAATAAAGTATTAAACCAAAATATTTAGGGAAGTGAAGAACAGGATTTTGAGTGAAGCTTGACTAAGGTTTTTCACTGTATACCCTATTTAGTGAAAAATATTGCTAATTATAAATTATTTCAGTAAATGTTATATACTCACAAAAATCAGGCTTTCTGGACTGTGCAATTTTGTTTATTTTTTTTTTTAATACCATAGCCTAATTTCTTCGGCATGTTTATATTACCATAAGTTAATTAAGAGGGCTAAGATATTTCATAAATATATTTTGTCAGTACTTTCCCTTACCAAAATGATACATCTACCCATTTTCAAGAAGACCTGTCTTTTACAGTCTTGCTTCTGGCAAGTCACCTGAACTGTGCTGAAGTAGTACAGAATAAACTTCCATACATTCATTCTAAAGCATACTGACCTAATGCAGAAGCTACATGCATATTAACACTGAATTTAAGTTTAAGTAAGACTTTATTTGTGAAATGTAGTACAACCATGTCAAGAATTTGTAATTAATATGTAGTATTTTTAGCTTTTATTTCTACAGAAATCTTTAAGTTTTATGTTTAAATTGTCTTGACCCTCTTTTAATCTACATACTCTGAGAGTTAGTTTCAAGTCTGAAATACCTGATATTCCAATTAGGTTGATTAGCTTTTAGTGTATATGTGTTTTACATGCTCCATCAGGAAAAAATTCAGTTAGAGTATTAACAGCATTTCTGTTTAATGAACATTTATCACTTTCCTTCAAACTTTTCCAAAATTCCCTTAAAGTTTCTCGTCCTCATAAACACTAACACCAGTCATCTCATCTACCGGAATGTCAAATAGATACCAGAACAGAAAGAGGAATTCTGTTTTATACCATCTTTGATACAGTACTGGAACTTTAAGCTCCTTCCCATGTGGAAAGTTGGGAGTTTCTCCTCACTGAGAAAATGGAACGAAAGTTTTCTTAAATACTGAAACTCTGGTAATTCAGTTACACATAAATATATACAACTTCTATCACATTTGCTACATCTAAATAGACTTTTTTTTAAGTGTCAGTGGCAACTTGACAGTAGAATGGACCTCAGGAAGAGCAGAAGCTTATCACAGAGATTGGGTGTACAGTACAAACCTAGCTGCTGATCCTGCCTAACCTGTACGTGCTTTGGCTACTTTAGTTGGAAAATTCAGATCCTGGAAGTGGAAGATAGGAAGAGATTCAGAGAACTGGTCTCAGATGTTCTTCTTTATGACTTGAGGAATCTAACCATCACAAAGCACAATACCAACCTAATTTCAGGATAGACCGTTACTCTGAGTGCTCCCCCTAAGAGTTTCCATATAGTCGCCCCACCCTGGGAAAGGAAGTGCTCCTCTTTCTTTGTCTGCACTACTACATATTCCTAAGAAAGCATCAACCTACTACCACATTTTCCCTCCTGCAGTCACTGGTCCCGCTATTCTTCAGATGTACAAAAGTACTCACAGCTGTGTCAGGGAAGTTTATATACTTAGATCATTGTGGGTATAAGAACCTATGTTTGTAGGGCAGATGGGACAAATTACTAAGTGTTGTCTGTGTCCTATCTTCTCCCTAAAAGGCTGGGTGACAGTTGGACTTTTCAACACTATTTATATTTTACACAGCACATGATTAAGAACAAAATTTTGGCACACATATAATTCACCAAGCACTCCCAGAAGTTTTCAGTCCCTCTTCTTGGCAGCACAGAGCTTCCACAAAATAGAAGCCATAATAGAGGTCAAGTGGGATTTTAAGAAATCAGGACTTCCCGAAAAATAATCACACTAACTCTAGGAAATTCGAAACGTAAAAGAAATTATAATCCACTAACATACAGTGACTATGTTTCATACACCAGAATTCTTGGACTTTGCTTACTAACTTCACAAAACTAGACAGAAACAATTTTGCTTAACAGAGAGCTGCGGACCCCCTCCCAAAAATATAGCAACTGCTGAAAACAGTGCAGAGCCCCAGAACATAGGAAATTAAGATGAAGGCAAACACGGTACTGAGCAGGAGTTACAGTGGGAAGATTTAAACTACATATAATCAGTTGTCTTTTTCTGGTAAGACCACCATAGAATTCACAAATAGTCAGTATTTAGATTTCATGGATCAGAACCTCAGCCGGTAAAATTGATGCAACTTAACTGAAAACACTGACTTCACTGGAGCTATTCCAAACTGTATTCTCCAAGGATCTATGTAGTGCTATGTAGTGTAGCAATGATTCTTCCCAGAAGTGTTATATGTGGTACATCTATACATTTCTCTATTATATCATTAAAGATAATTTGTTTTTCCTTCATGCTCTAAACTTTAAGGCTTCATTGCTCTTGTTAGGACTCTGATGTTGAGAGCTGCGGATTATAATATAGCTAATGGCTAGCTGCTTGAATAGTTTCTGTAATATTCAAGTAGGGACAAAGTTTCAGAGTTTCCCTCTAAAATAATTTTATGAAGTCCTCCCCAACTCCCTCCTTCTGGTGTCCTAAATTTAAATATCAAGGCTATCAAAGACTTTAAACTTTTTAATATTAGTATAATAACTATAATAAGAAGGTTGATTTTGCTATTATCGTGCTTTATATTCTTATTACTGGAAGATCAAAGTACATTATCATACTCATAGCATTTGAATCACAACACAAAGACAACTAAACAACTTTACAGCCATACCTATAAAATATATTAAATGAAGTAAAAATAAAACTATAAACAGAAAGTAATTCACGTGGTATCAAGCTTCAACAACACTAACAGTAACTTGTTTGACCTGATGTGCATTAGGAAAGTATATTTTATTTTTAGGCTAATTTCTTGCATGCCAGGTTCTTTTTTTTCTGCAGAATTGCTTGTTCAACCTAACTAATAATAATGATGCCAAGATAAAGAGGAAGACACAGATATTCTGCTTTCACTTAGGTACTCTGCTTTCATTGTCAAAAGATAATGCATCTCCCACCTCCATCATTCCTGACCATTTCACTAAATGCTCTTTTCTGAAATTTTGAAGCAGGCCTTGGAAGTGTATGGAGTAAAACCCTGCATCAAAATAAATTAGTGTAGCTACTTCTGTAAATATTACCTCACAGAAAACACTACAGCTCATCTCGATTACCCAAGCAAAGGCAGCTCGTCCATCTGCCTGGACTCAGCTGCCACTCCAGAAGGTCCAGTGTCACCTCTGCCTTCATGGGTGTCTCACAGGCCCTGGAGTGTCTCAAACGGCACTAGATGCTTGTTTCCAGATGGCTTAACCAAGCCCTTAATTTGACTGCCAGGTTAGGCACCTCTGAATTGCTTTTTATCTGTGTCTTCTTTGTGCTCAATACAGGACATTTCAGTGAGAGGTAGCCAATGACAAGATGTCTCTAACATAATTCAGACTGCCAAAGACAGCAGGAGACAGAAAAGTTAAGAAATCTCTCTCATTAAGTTGTATCCTGCCACCAGTCACACAACTTCTTGAACAGGAATAATTTGTTTTAATACCAAAAAGCACTGTTGCAATTGTGAAAAGCCCACCCTCAAGAAAAGAAAAAAAAAAAAAAAAAAAAAGGGAAAAAAAGAAATCCCTAACTCTTCTGGACACTAGTGGAAATGTGCATTCCCAAGACCAGCGATATTCCTGTATTATTCCATTTACTCAGATAAAAAAAAAAAAAGGTCAACAGAAGATGCTTTCTCATAATTTGTATTCTTATGTCAGGCTTTCCCCAGCAGATGGACAGGCATCTTCTTAACCCTTCTATTGAACTAACTAAATAACCTATTCAGGTGTCACAAGAGAGAAATTCCTTTTAGCATAGCCTAATATTAATACTGTAAAGCATGTTAGGGAAATGACGAGGTGTCTGTAGTGCATACAGTGTAGATATAATTCTTCCATGGCAATGTCTTGTACATGAACTCCCCCCCTCTCTCCTCCCATTACCCCTCAAAGACTGTAAAAAGAAAATTTCTAGCAAATTGGTGCTATACTTTGCAACTTAGTATAGTTGTCATGAAAGATATGTTTATTTTTAGTATATTGCCAAAACATGGACAATGTCTTACATTACAACCAGTGGAAAAATCTATAGCCCTTTCACTATATTTTAAATCTACACATATTTTATTTCCTGATTTATTTAGTTTTTAAATCAGAGCTATGCAAATACGCTTAGTTCTAATTCATATTACCTGCTCTATCAGTGGAATTTTTCTATTTATGAAGCATTACATAATATATTATACATTGTATAAATGTATTTATTATTAATAATACAATATACATAGTATAAATACACATATTTATCTGCAAGAGGAACACAGATGATTTTTAAGTGGATCTTAACATTTTAAATTGAAACCTAAGACTAATAGGTGAAATCCTGAACACCACATAAATCAATAGTAGAATTCATACTGATGTCAGTGGCATAACTGCTCTAAGATTATTCGCCTTTTACCGTGATTAACACAGTCTACACCCTTCAACTAAATCCTTGAAGAAGTAACCCAGTAACTTTACTACAGAAGCGCTCCATGTCAGCGAGGTAAACTGATGTCAGTGTGATCCAGGACTGCTAAATTAAGGCTATTTTTTAAGTTTTATCATTTATATTTGAAAAAAAAATATTACTATATTTTGGACATATTTTTCACTCTCTTTCGGGCAAACAGTACAGCATTTTGAAGTCAGCTTTGTCTAAAGAATAAGTAAAATACATAACAAAATATGTATTTATTTTGTTGGAGGATTTATTCTTTATGTATATCATGTCATCTTTAAAACAATGCCTCATTAAAACATACTTTATATTTGTTTCTGATTTCATAATGATTATTATGGTTTACTAGAAACCACCATTTTATCTACAATAACGTTTCCTAATATAAACAGGTATAATTATAAAACTACTTTAGCAATAACAACAATTCTTTCCCTTTAAATTATTTTAATTTTGTGAATGACTTGACTTTACAACATCATTTTTTCACATTATAACAGAAATACCATATATATGAAAACCTTGCCAGGATTATTTAAGAATTCATTTAAGAAAAACAAAATGTAGTTTAGAGGCTGGTACACATTTGGTTTAAACGAAGACCTTACTTTTTTCTGCATGTATATGAAACATCCTATAGCAGTTTTTTAACAAAAAAAGTTATTCTTTAGGATAAAGTTAGGATAAACTTAGGATAAACTTTCTTTAGGGTAAACTTTCTACTCGCATTCCTGCTGTGCAGTATTCTTACAAACTGCTGTTTTGCCACAGGTGTGTTCCTAGTGTATTAGAAACTTGACAAGCCCAAAGGTATGTGAAAAAAAAATTTCTTTCAATACCTAATCAAATGCTTTAGACTCCTTCAAGGTGGGAAACACTAAAGTAAAAACATGCAAGAGTGTAAATTGCCTCTTTCTTGATTAATTTCATCTACATAGTTATTTTAAGTTTGTTCTTCTAATACTTCCTCACCTTGCCTAAAACACATTGCAAATTACATGGCTAATCCATATAGACTATATCCAATTCATTCCATATTTTATTAATAACATTTCATTTCTTCATCTTCTCTCTGACTCTTTCACAATGCTCTTAATTCCTTCTTGCTTTCAGAGGACTCACAGTGGAAGCATTCAGGTTGACAATATTTATAGCATGTTCTAATCTGCCTCTTTGTGGTCTATCAAGTCAATGATCTGAAAACTAAAAACTGTATAATTAGACACTGACATGTCCACAGGAACTGGTCTATCATGTCACAGGCACTGACCCAATAGACTGTAACAGTTTTGGTCTGTTGGATTAGGAATCAATGTTTTAGTGACTCCCTAACTCCATATTTATCCAGTCTGCTGAATACAACACACTTAAAAATTTTAAACTCATACTTTTTTTCAATATCCTCTAAGAGTGAAGAAGCCCATATGAACTATTAAAGAGAGAATTCCTACTTTAAAAATGTTAACCAATCCTTTTTTTTCCCTCTTTTTAGAGGAAAAGCATGCATGAATATGCATCAAAGGAATATATTTATAATCACAGTTATTTATTATGAACTTGTATATTAAAGTAAGAAACTCCCAAGTTAAAACTCCTGCTATATAACCGGATAAAGGCTAGATGTATTAAACAAAAAGAAAGCAAGGATATTGAAGTTGATATGTAAATGTCAGAATAGGTGCACTGATTTTTTTTTTTTTTTAAATGGTAAGCATCTAGCAGCTCCCACTATGTTCAAGAAGAAACTGGCAGCAAAAGTACTCAGCATCTTTAAACTTGGAGCACTTTAGGAAGCCAGGTATGGAAATCTAGGCTCTAGTGTTCCTCTACCTTCTCTCTCAATTTGTTCTTCATGATTTCCAGTACGGATGCCAAACCAGATTTTACAGTAATAGCCAAGCCTTTCCTTGTCTATGGGGATTCTTAAAATATCCCTTGATGTTACAGTGAAGAATGGAAATTACAGGAAAGAGAAGTAGAAGCAGGGTATGAAAAATACAAACTCTGACATGACAAAACTTTCATAATCAGTGTTTACCATCATTCTGGGCCAGGAACCCTAAGCTGTTTCACTACTGTATCACCTCAGATTTGAACTAGTGGAGTAGTTTAATAATTACATGGATATTACATGAATACTGATATTACACACAGGTGAATCAAGCCTTCAAAGTATCAGAAAACATGTTAATTCTACCAAATATTAGAGGAATGTATTAAAACATCAAAGTATGTAAAGCAGCTTTCTAGACTTAGTAGGAGATTATATTTTTATGAAATGTAATTGTTTGCCATGTTTTCCTACATTAGTATGACTCCCTATGTCTCCCCCCAAAGCAGTATATCTACAATATTTTAGAATGAACCATGTTTCAATCATGAGAAAGTACTCTATGCAATACATTTTTATTTCAGGAAATTCCTTTCAAATTGCTTTACATGAAACTCTCTGTTCATAGTATTTTAAACTCTTTGATTATTTTTTTTCCTACTACATTCTCTTTATCCATAATCATCCACTTTTACTTTCTAATTCCTTCACTAAAAGGTACTGTTATGGCTATAACATGAATCATATACTCCAGTCATTCCCCAAACTGATCTGAGTGATGAATATGGATTATGAAATATTAACATGATGCCAGTGATCCTCTAGTTTGCCACAGATCAGGTACAGACATAAAGACATACAAGCCTAATAGGTAGATGCCCAAATCCATTACCTCTCTGCAATAGCAAAGTGAATAATTTTATTTTTATTGGCAGTGTTAGGGAATAAACAAGCTTTAGCTACCACACAGGATAACCAGAAAAAAAAAATAGACCAATCAAACATCACCACATCAAACCCAAGTGTTTGAAGAAGAAAAGTGTTAAATATATGCTATATAATTGCTGCTACAAAAGCTAAACACAACCTTTGTACCTGGTCAAGATGCTAACTGATCCTTTTCATTCTCAAAACCCGAGTAGCTCAGGATATGGGCTATACGATTAGTGCTTATGTATCACCTTGTCCCCCAAACTTCTCCATTTCTCAAGTTTCAACTTGCATAGCAAAATTCAAAAAGGTTTGAAGGTTTCAGCTGGGAGTAGAAGAGTAACGTTATTGCTATATTCTAGTCTTTTTCCTCTTCCAACCCAATTACTTTAGAAATTAAAACTGTGTATAGAAACTCTTTTTTCTAAATCTTAAAAAGTACGATCATGAAATGAATGAAGTACTACATTTAAAAATATTTATCCTTCTATAAAATTATTGAATGGAAAATTAAATTCTGACTGAAGATGCTATTATATTTTATATGCTCTCAAGACCTTAATTTTTAGTATATATCACTAGTAAGATCCTCAATAATAGAAAATAATTTGAATAGAACTATAGTGGTTGTCACTGTTTATTCATAAAATAGAAGATCTTAAAGACTACAATATAAAAAAAATCACCTGCATCTACAGAAGCTCACATTTTATATTTTGTGTACTTTTATTCTTCATTCTAATTTTTCATTCTTTAATGAGCATGTTTCCAATTAAATCAAATTTGTACCTATTCTATTTTAGGACAATCTGACCAAAAATGTCAAGTATTACTCTCTACTACTTGCCCAAAGAGAATTGGGAAATATATTAAATTTTATCTCTGTAGACACTAGTACTTTGACAAAAATGAATACTCCACACAGGCATGTTAAAAATGTAAACTATTAGAATATCGGGATTTTACTGGCAGTAAGATTGCAGATCTGGAAGATAGATACACAATTTCCGTATGACAAAATGTCCTGTCTCAAGTTTCACACAAAATCCTATGTATGACCACAGAACATGTAATAAAAACTGGCAGTGGAAAAAAAACCTATATATTTTATACTACAAAGTGTTATGTGCAAAATATTTTGGAATATGCCTTATTTGCTTTTAAAAAAGATTAGTGAAAAAAAAAAAAAGGTCAGCTTCCAGTGATGAGGGATCTAATCCAGACAACAAGGAAGTCAATTGTTTGTAGTCAGATTTAAATTTGACACTATATTAGAAAAAGGGAATTACGCTCAGAGCAAAATACCTCTGTACATATGTATGTGTGTGTGTGCGCGCACGTGTGTGTGTGCCTGTTTGTGGGTGGGTGATGGATGGAGAATGTGTGTATATATATGAATACACGTTCATACATATATAAACACACATAATTGTCATTATTAAGTATAATAGGGTTAGCAAGCAGTACAAGTGAAATGACTCTGCCTTTCAGACAAGGCTAGTTTACTATTACTGGGGGTTTGTTATAATATACTACCATACACACTTCCATAAATATTGCTGACAAAGTTAATATGCAAGAAAGGAACATTTTTCTTACTCCGATCGAAGATGCAATAATCAAATCATAAAACACAAAACCAATAGCCAATCAATGTGAATAAGTCTGCCCATAGGCTTAATTCAAGCAAGCCATTCACTGAGCTATGTGATGGATCTGTCAAATCCAATACAGCATTACAGACATACTAGCAACATCAAGTGAACATGCAATGACAAAATGAGAATACGCCCCACTGCCATGCTTTGACTTGTTCTACCTCGTAAATATAAAACTTGATAACTTTACTAGTTTCTCTTATTTCAAACTTAGACAGAAATCTAACAACTGTGGTTTTAGTTATATTTTTAAAAATATTACATGAAAGCTGAATAAAAGTTGTATGAACATTTTATTGACATCTGATTTAGTGTCTTTTGCAAATTCTTACAATTAGTTTTTCCAAACACTCTCAGTTTAAAGAGTTTGGTAGGCAAAGCTCCAGAATGGTGAAGAACATATATAGACCAGTAGGTCCCCTTTTATCAGTTATAAGAATTGGAGAATTTATCAGAACTATTTTAAATATTGGAAAGTTAAACATGATTTTTTTGATCCACTTCTGCAAAGAGCTTCAAATCTTTAAGTGCAATTTAGGATGGTGATAGATCACACAGTATAAAAATTCAATTCTAATGTTTTTTGAAGTTGTTTTCAGTCATCATATTGCTTCATAAAGAAAACAAAATGTACCTTTTTGTTTGTTTGTTTTGTTGTTTTTGTTTTACAATTCTAAGAAATGACTGGAGAAATCTGCAAGGTCTACCTCTGTTGTGAAATTGCTTTTAGGAGTACGTTATTTGTCTTAACAAATACTTAGGGGGTTGTGTTGATTTGTTTCAAGAGATTTCCTTGCCACCTGATTCTCCCCTATATATCTGTCCTTTGCCTATTTCCAGCAATATTTCCAGCTGTGACAAACAAGGATACCGTTGCATTTCTTCACAATAGAGCCCTCTTACAGTGATCATTATCCATTGACTTGGTGTATTGATTCTGGAGTCCCAAATCTTTCTGTTAACCTTTATTTTTAATTTACCAAAACATGTCTCCAATCTAAAGATTTCCTCTTTCCATCTCCTGACTTGAGAAGCATGTCAAATATGGAACATTGCCATTCATCATGTATATGAGCTGTGATCAAAAAAATAAAGCTTTTTTTATTTTTTAAATTAATACGAAGTAGTATTTCCATGATATGTCACTGCTTCAATAGTACATACTCACTGGTTCTCACTTCATTTTTCTGGGCATTGTTTACACATAAACAGTAAATGTATTTCATGTGTAATTAAATTAAATAGAGGCTCGAATCAACACTAACTAAGAGTAGTGTATAAGGAGATACGGAATCTTCAATATTGTCAGAGGACAGCAGATGATTATTACATTGAGAAGAAAAGATACAAGCAGTTGTACTGAAATATATTTCAGCACTTTCAATACTAATAATTCGCAAAAGCTGCTAAATTAAATTCATTAAAAAATGAATGAAAAATTAATCAAATTAAGCAAACTGTAGTTGTGAGTAATCAGAGGTATCCATGTTTGCACATAGTTTCCCGTATGCAAAGAAATGTTTGAGCAGATTGTTTTCTGTTTTATTCTCTGTGCTAGTTTTAGGATTCTCCCATGAAGAAATTCAGTTACAATAGTTGTAATTAAGACAAGAAACCATATTCATTTGGGGGAAGCAGATCGAAGATGAGGGTTAACCACACTTAAAGAGAGAAGCTAAATTAAAAAAAATCCAAAAGATATAAAATTCATTTAAGATATTTAAAATTATGCAAGCAAAGACAGGTTATTACAATTCTAATTATACACAAAGTGTATCTGAAAATTAGACATTTTTTCAAAAAATAATTAAGGGTTGTAACAACTGCATTACTACTGATGCCATCTCAAGCTTCCTTTACAGCATTTAAGAGCACTATGTTCTTAGACAAATCCTTTACTTTTTTTGTCAGCATAACTCTTAGTGATGTTGACTCTCTACCCATAGCAGAACATGTGACCAACTGATGTCTTATCTTACAGCATTTGATTTGTTTTATGAGAAGGTACCTTAATTCATAATTAAAGCATTTAAAAGTCATCTCGATATTGCTCAGTTTCTCTATGTAACATATAGGTTTTCAGGAATTCATTTATTCATAGGAATAAACATCCTATAAAATGTTCCAGGGACACCTGAACGATATCTGGCAAAAAATGACTAACCACAGGAGTTTATTTATAGTTTTGTCCTTTCAGTTTAGTAAGTTTTTAGAAGTAGGAATTGTTTTGCATTATAAGCTCACAGAAAAATACTAGAGCTGTGACATGCTAACACACCTTTGTGGAAATGAAATGAAACTACTGAGTAGCACTTCACCTTTGTAGGTTACCCTAAGTAGAAATAATACACCGCGAACAAAGTGCGTACAGCACATATCTAGTTGATATTACTGATCCAAAATTAATAAAAAGTAACTTGCTTACCTGTCTGACACAGCATGCCTCAGCCACACATGCAAATTATTTTATTCACATAACTTTAAAAAATATATCTTCATTACCCAGAATAAGCATTTGAAAGGCAAATATGCATGCATAGCATTGTAACATTCATACCATGGTACTTTGTTCTAAAAATACAGAATCCATGAACAGCACTTCAATCTAAGAAATAGGTCACTGAAATTTCTTAATCTGTTGATTTCTTTAAGAAACAGAAACTTTTAAAACAATGTCTAATTTAGCATCTAAAGAATTTTTTCAATATATATTCAAGGTTTAAGAAATTATCTCCATGATTCCAAGTGAAAATTTTCTTATATCAGGAATTGAGAAGTGTGACCTTACTTCTCACTGCTATTGTGAAGCAAAATATATGCATGTATCTGTCTTTCACAATATACACCCTCCCTTTATGACTGTAGACTCTTCAAGTACTTGAAAAGGATTAAAGGTAGCATAGATTTTATTAAGGGTACAGTTTATGAAGAAAACGGGATATTCTTTCTTTTCATTACAAAATCATGTCCACACAGTGCAAAGACTTAATTTTATGCAATTTGACAAAATCTTTTTCCTCCTGAAGTCAATAGCAATTTAGACATTGACTTCAAAGGGGTCCCAATTTTCATCTTGCAAGAAGACAAGTTAATTTATGCGACATCGCTTTTAGTTTATAGAAGTTAAGTCTTTGCATGTTTCTCTTATGCAGATTTTAATAATCTTTTATTCCTGGTATTATTTCCACCAAATGTGGTTTACGTTTTGAGGATACAGAGCAAAAGAAGAATAACTGATTTTTTTTTCAGTATTTCAAAAAATCAAATGCCTGGAAAGAAAGCAAATGGAAAAAAATATTGTTTTGCCTTGGACAGTTCAAGCTTAGACACAGTTCATTTTCAATTTCCACTGACTAAAACAATGTCAATGAGAATTGAGGGCACTCAATAGGTTCAGGTTCTAAATCAACTGAAATAATACTCCTAAGACGAATAATGATCTTTAGTAGCAGACCATCATGAAGCTGTACATATATTTATCTACATTGTACAAGGGTCACAGACATTAACTGGGTGATCTACAGCTTGGGAATGTGCACATCTCATGCCTGATTCTCAATTAAGGCCTAAAATCTCTCAATTTATGGCTATTCATGGATTATAATAAAACAGCCTGCTTTAGATATCACAATTATCTGCAGAGCAACAAGACAGTTATGAGACTTCAACAAGGCAAATTTATAGAATCATCTTCAACTTCCACTGGTCAAATATTTATTAGCAGTAAATGAGGTCTTACCTGTCACTGTAGGCAGCTGCAGTGGCAGTGGCAGGCTGGGCATACCGGTAGGCAGCATAACCACCCTGAAACACAAACCCACACTCTAACTGGATTGCTACAGCACCTTAAATAACATTTTGCAAAATTTAGCAACAACTGAAAGAATACTGTCATGCTGTAAGTTCAGATAAGGGGCTAAATACATAGGAAATATTTCAGTGAATTGTTAAGCAAAGTTTATCGCCACAAACTTATACTTGTTAAGATTTGTCCCAGAGATCAGGAGAAAGCAATGAACTGTATTCATCAACGTAAGTTTTTTTACCAGATGGTACTGTATTCTTCCACAAGTTTTCAAGTAGCAATTGTTCTTATGAATGAGGTGTATGCATATTAATAAAGCGATGATGAACTTAAAAGAAGAAGTCAGCTAATAATCAATTCTTTTTTGTACAAAATATGATTTATCATGTCTGGTTGATTAAACCTATGAATTTGTGCACTCAATTAACACTTACTGTTACACAGGTTTCCAATTTCTACACAAAATTATAATGAAGAAGCAAAATTCTCTTCTTCCATGAATTAACATTCAGTTGTATGTAACAGTAATTGCAGCTGTTCAATTAAGCAAACAGGACAAACAAACACACATTTGAAAGGAACTGTGTGCAGTGATGCATTGATTATCAAACTGTGAAAACAGCAGAGCTTCCTGTTCAATGGACCGCGGTGTTATATCAACCATTTCAAAATGATCTCAGCATGCCAATTAACAAACAGAGGCCAGTCTCCACAGATAACACAAACATGATTTACGTCCCAATTAGAATTCACCACCCCATAATCCTCTGGGACAGGGGACTTTTGTATTTCCTTTCCCACCTTCCCCCACCTTAACAAAGAGTTGACTAAGAAAGTACCAGATCACTCAGCTTTGAATAAAATTCACTATTTTGCTAAAGTGTTTGCTTTAATGGACTGATTTTTTTTCTTTTTTTTTGGAAGGCTGCATTCACACAAGATATTATGCTGAAGCATGAAGAATAGGCTACGATGTGTCAACCTGAACTGTAACAGTATTACATTTTTACTGCAGGAACTTTTGTGGGTTTTCTATTTTGATTTTACAAAATAAAAATTCACTCTTTTCAGAAAAGCAATTTCAACTACTTTCACAAGCCATTTCCCCTTCTACTATTTTGCTTGGTGGAATCGCTTTCATCCCTAACAGGTGTAAGCCTTTTTTGGTTTGAAGATTTGAAGCAGGTTGGTTTTGGAAATCAGTTGTTCAGCTGATAACACATCACCCTAAGAATAAACATATGTTTTACATATACTGACAGCTCATTAGAAACTCCAGGCTTTGAATTGTCAACTTACTTGAGGAATATTCTTTCTGACTTTTTCAAGTGCTCACACAGAGAATAGTACATTTACCTCCCCGCTCCTGGTCAGCTCCCTGCCAGCAGCAATTGTGTCACACAACCACGGGAATAAGGCAAATGCTTTCATAATACTATATATGCTGTCTCTTTTGCAGCAAGCTGCTTCTCCATGCAAGCACAGAAGCATTGAGACGAAATACTTTCTCATTTCACATCATTTGATTTTTATAAACCAATAGAAGGCTATTACTGTCAAAAATGTATAATAGGCACATATTGCTTGCAGGTATGTGCATACAGGCAATCAGATGTCAAATAATGTCACCAAGTGCAAACTGAGCCAGTAAACAGTGAGGCTGAGAGATGATAATGCAAGCTGCACACTTGGTCTGGCTTCTGCTACAAGGAGAAATGTGAGAGATTATACAAATTTATCCATTCTCCCCTCCTGGTTTTTGAGTGCTAAAAATAGCACCTGGGTTTTTTATTTTCTTTTTTATTTTTCTTTTCTTGTTGGTTTTTTTTTGTTGTTGTTTTTTTTTTCCTTTTTTTCTCTCAGTGCTGATATGAGGGAGTACACATGGTAAAAGTAAAAAAGAAGATATTAAGCTTGTTTCCCTGATCCAGTCCCTGGAAATGTGTGGCAGACTGCAAGTCATTCTGCAGTATGACATGATTCTGTTCGCCACATGTACGACTCCTTTGCTTGTCCTGTAGTCCATTTCTAAAACTCCTTATCTAAATGTGAGAGCCACTTCAGTTCAATCCAACTATGCACATAATGACTCCCACTGTGGTGCAGAATTGAGAATGGGCCACCATGAGAAGTATCAATGTTTCAATGTTCTTAATCAGACAAAAATGAGACAGGCTGTTCACATACTGGCTGGTCTTAAATCTGCAGATGGTAGGCTCTGTGAGGATTGTTTTCTTTCCTTTATTTAACTATCACTAATAATTGGTCAGTCTGTGAAGACAGACCCTTTCTTGCTCCCTAAATATAAGAGTTACATTCCTTTTATGCTTACATTTTGATTTGCTTTCATCAAAGATTTGCTGCTGAACAATGAAGCTCAACTCTGAACGTTATTAAAATGCTTTGGATTCAACAATCAGTATGAAATTTGTAAGAGCCCTGGAAAGACTGAGTCTAAAGCTATAAAAATAAAGAGATATCAAAGTTATTGAATTTGCCTGAGTTCTTTGGAGATCTAAAATGCAGGACACATTTGCTTATCAGAAAAATCATAACTCCCTACCAGCCCATGTCACGATTTCATATTTTTAACATAAGCTATCATATAAATACACATAAAAACATTCTTAAGCAAATTATTTTTATGGGGTTTGTGTTCTGCAGTTTTGGTGTGGTACTAAGTTTTCTTATTGTTTTACTTCAATGACTTCAGCTGATTATCATTACAACAACAAAATACTTGAAGGTACGCTTTATATTGGGAATCAGGATGGGAATCTGATTCAAACCCCTGAACTCTGAACTTGTGTGACAATTCTTTACAATTTTTCTCTAGTTTTGAACTTGGCTGGTATCTTAGATGAAGAATACATTAGTACTATTCAATACCTATACATCTCTTGAGTAATATATTAAATATTTATCTCACGACTTAGATTATATTGCAAAATATTTAGAATAAAATTATGTAATAATTACATAATAATAAATAACAATTTTCAGTTCCTGTGTTTTAGAAATCTTTTAGGAGTGTGATTTTTTTTCCCCCGCACTAAGTACATTCAAACAGAAAGTACCTGACTGTAATGCTTTGAATTATTATTTTGAAAATTCAGCTGAAATAATAATAAATTCAGCTAAAATAATTTAAAAATGCTTACTGCCTTATCTGTGCTCCCATATTTGCTGCTTCCAAAGGAATGACAACACGATGTTACAGCAGCTTAAGTTGTCTTAAAAAATTAGATATAGAGTCAATATACTCGCAGTCCAAATATAGCGATAAATCTCACTGGCATAAAATACTGAATGGGACACTCACAACAGTAACTGTTGCATTTCATGGGATATGAAGAATATCTGTGATTTTGTGATAGAATTTGGAAAATAAAATGCAACTGGTAGCCTATTCTTATCATTTATACACACAGAATCCATTTTCTCACACAATGATTTGAGTATTAGTATGATGTTACAAGAGTCTACATTCAGCATAATGAGTTTTTTCCATCAGTCAGCATGTCATACCTGTGGGAACTTATTGCCATACACAGGCTCTTGCAATACTGCTCTATAAAGAAACAGAAATGTAATGATTTGAATGAGTAAGGTAAGAAGGATGGAAAGAAGGATGGAAAGAAACATGTAAGGAAGGAATTTAGACAAATTGCCCTAAGCCATTCATTACAATTTTCCTTTCAATGTTTTATACATCTCTGTGGCTCAGGCAAATTGAAAAAGAGCAGTGGGATCTGTGGAAGATCAGTAACCAACTGTTACAGAGAAATCTTGATCAATTTTAGAAAGAAATCACAAAAATTTGAGATAAGATATGATAAAATGGAAATGAACGGAAAAATCAAATGCATCTGAATTTTTAAATAAAATGTGTATATCTGTAGTAAGAATAATTTCCACAAAAATGAGTTATACAAATGCACATCTACAGGTTACAAAACCATGTATATGTGTGTACCTCCTCCTAAAATACCTATATTAGTTTTTATCTTGATCTCAGCTGTACTGCCAGTGTTTATTGTAGATACAGATAAACTAAGTGACTCTAAATGATAAGTATTTCTTTTGTTAGTTTTTCCCATTACTAACCTATTTAATATTCTATGTGAATGTTGATAATTACTTTTCCTCAATTTTTACTTCCTATACCTCCTTTCACTCAATGATCTCAAAGTATTTTGTGAACATAAATTAATCAAGATTCAAAACCTTCTCTAGTATTGAGAATTATATCTGCCTTATTAGATAAAATTAGAGAAATGGGATTAAAAAATGGCATGAATTATACCCAGCCCTGTAGAATATAGTAATTTCTTCTTCTACTCATGTGATACTGAGGTTTAAACAGTATTTGTTCTGCTCACAGAGTAAAACTATGACTAGGAGAATTAAAATAAAATATCCACCGCCTCTTTGTGCAGGCTCAACTTCTGGAACAGGCTTATGTGAAAGGTTCACCTTATTTCTACACTGTGCTCCCAAAGGTATCTGTTGCCTCAGAGAAGCCCTTGGTAATACATCCAAACTGACCCTACCTGTATTAATTTCAACCAAATACAATCACCAGGAGTGATCAAGCATCTTTTTGAATGCAGTGTTTACATCTCAAATAAAGACCAGAGAGATGAAAAGATATTTCATCAGTAGATCTCAAAACTTTTAAAAAGGTATCATGGAGTGTTCCAGCACATCGAGCACTAGGAGGAACAACCCACTGCTCCTTGGGGACTCTTTTGCCCTTGGAAACATCATTTCTCCACTTCTCATTCTGTTTCTGTGAGTCACAGGAAATGGCACATCCCTACACTTACAAAACACAAAAATTTTTGGTTCTTAAAAGAAAGACTTCAGTGCTAACTGCATATCCTTGCTTTTCACACGAGAACAGTGCCTTTCAGGATATCTGATTGCATTGATGGACTTCTACCTAGTATCAAGGGAACATTGCTTAGATAATTATATCTGCTTTTTCCTTGGGAAATAAATATGTGCTCCATCCTCAATACCATCCTACTTCTGAGCTAAGGGAGATGGCAGTAGCTATTGATAACCTTGTTCCATACCCCTGATCACAAAGTATGCCTTATTCTTGGTCAGCAGCTCAGAAAAAAATCTGAAACTTATGTACTTATACATTGCCGTGGACTCTCATCAGTTGCAGTATGACAGGTTCAGAATCCTGAGAACAGGTTAGAAAATCTTGCTGTGAACAATAAAACTGACTAATGTCCATGGTGAAACTGTATTACCAAAGGGCTTCTGAAGCTGGTGATGACAGAGTTTGGAAGTTTCTCATATTTCTTAGCCTTCCCACATTTTAGGTGTGGATTGAAGACTGACATGTTCTGAAAACATTCTTTATGACAATGGTAAAAAAAACCCAACAGATTTAAGATAAAGCAGAGCAATAGTGTACAGCTATTATTCTAACTGCATATTTCTGTGTCTATTACTATTTTTGCTTCATCTTGTGGAGTGTATTTTCTTATTTTCACAAGTGTCAATCTTCATCTAGGAACTTCTATATTTGCTGGCAGGCAACCTTAATTCTCTTTTAATGACTTTTTCTCTTAGTGAATCAATACTTAATTTTAAAAGGGCTTCCTTATTTCCTAATCATCTCCTTTATTTTTCCTACTCAAAGGCACATTTAAAAAGGAATTCAATAGCTCAGCTATTTCAGAGGCATTATTACATTTCCTATAGAACTATATGAAATATAGAATATATTATATTACATCTAGAATCATGGATGTTGATTTTTCATTTTAGACTGTACTTTCCACCTATTTTTATACTCCTATTCCTCTGGTTAGTATTAAGCAACTCTGGTTATTTGCTGCTCTTGGTTCACCCTGCAGTTTTCACCCAACCACTATCTTTTTGTGTCTTCCCTCCTTCCTTTCCACAAAATCTAGCCATCAAGGGCTATATTGACAGCTAGTTATAAAAAGATTGGCATGGTCCATATTACTGTTGATACTCAGTGTAATCATACCAGAATGAAACCCGCTTTGATATGCTTGTTAATGCATATTTTTCGTCTGGCTTTTCAGTACTGTATTCCTTTTGTTTTGCTTTCTGTGGTATTTTTAAGGTTCCTTTCTCTCCAGTCTACTATTAAAACCTATATTGTTTAATTTTTTTTTCTCCTTTTTTCCCACAAAGCATTTGTTCTTTCACAAAGCTTCAGCTCTGCACTTAAAACGAAAAGCTGAGTAGAAGTATGTCATAATCAATTCAGATTTAATAAATAACTTGGTCCTCTGCAAACTAATACACTAAGAATGAATACACTGTGAATTTTAAGGTTTCTTTTGATTTATGCCAGTTCTCTATCTCTCTCTCCCTTCCCTGCAAAATGTTTTATATGCAAGAAAGAACAAATGTGAAGAAAAATGAATTATAAAATAAGAAGCTTTGTACATTATTAAAAAAATTAAACAAATTTCCAGAAGAGTGTTTTAATTCTGTCAACTGCTGTAAAGGTAAACATTCTGCTGCATTAAGAGAACTAAGAAATGCAATCAGAAATACAAGGCTGCAACTGAGTGAAAACCAATGTACCAGTATAGTTATTCCTTTTTCTAATGCACATGACTATTCCAGACAACAAAACTGAGGCTATACCAGAATTAGTAACTTCTTTTTTATCTTCCTCATTGAAATCACTTTCCATTTGGAAACAAAATGTTAAAGTCTGTGAGAGGATGTGAGGGCACCTAAAAATAATATTGTCAATCACCAAAAGAGATATTCCTGTTTTTCAGCACCAGTGGGTTCCAAAACTACGAACTGTTACATTAACATTTAGTTCCCACCTCTACTATCACATTAAGCAACCCTGAGAAAGATGTCTTGTTGCCTTCACATTTTCGGGTTGGTAAACTGTGCAAAATGGATGTCACATTCTTTTGACAGTTTGAAGAAATATGAAAATTGGAAACCACACTTGAAGAAATTCCACACTGTACCATGTATCCTATATAGCTCAAAAATTCAGCAGCAATGTGTTTAGGTGAGATTAAAGCAGCATACTACACTCGAGTAAGCCTTTGGCAAATGGGTGATTCTCATGTGTTGTAAACAATATGTTACTGATAACATCACTAAGTACATAGGGAGAGAATTTTAACCAATGCTAATTTATGTTAAATATCTTTTTAAACTACACAAATTAATTTTCAGATAAGTATCAGCCTCTTTTTACTCCTATCAGAAAAACAGAACCTACTTCATCCATAAATTCAAATTGTTTTCCTTCTTTACCTAAAACTTATTAAAAAAAATCCATTCCTGTGGAAATAGTTCTAAAATATTGCTGATAATGAATACAAGGAATGTTTTCTAGCACTACCTATTGAATTTTTAATATTCATACCAATTTCAACTCATCCATCTCTTTGTATCTCAACAGAGACAGTACAACAGAAGTACAAGTAGGTTAGAGAAAGTTGTCTGGTGAAATAAAGATGATACATGTCACTTAGGACCAGATTGCTTTATCAAAATAATAACAAATGTGAAAGATTACTGGAGTATCAGTAACACAGTTTACATCTACACATTTAAAAAAAAAAGCCTGTGAACATAGCATATAAGAATTAAATATTTTAGAAGAGTGAAGTTCATCCTCAACCACCTGAAACCTCTTGCATACTCTGACATAAGTAGCCTCTTTGTATACATTCAAGGTAAAAGCTTCAGTATTGGTAAGAAACTTTAAAAAATATTATTTAAAAGGAAATTGGTGACCAATGAAGTGAGGTAGGTAATGATGGATCCAGGGCTACAGATCCTTACTAACAGATATAACCACTTCCTACATCATGAGCAGTCTCTACCCATTTCATTTAAATTGAAATAAGTGGGCTTCAAAAGAGCAGATGGAAGTCTACTCAGATTACAGACAATACATAGCCATATCTTAAACTTACTATGTAATTAAGCTCTACTATCACCATGGCACTTATGTATACCCAGTTTTGCCTGGATTTGGGAAATCTATATCTCTCCATAAAGTATTTGCATACTTCAGGTATTAATAATACTCAGCTTGCCTCGATGTTTAAAAAGAGCTTTTGGGGATTTGCAGAAGAACGTTTCTGCTTTATTTTTATTTTTAATTTGAACTTCAATTTTGAAGGGAGATGCCCCTCTACACATGCACACACATTTTTCACATCTTTTTGCATTCATTCAGCATTTGATTGAAGAGTTAATTCAGCTCCACTGAACAATGATAGATGTAATGAACAGAAAGGTCTTCCAATGTGAGAGATATTCTTCTCAATTCTTTCTGACAGGCAAGGGATGGTAAATAGACAAAACAGAGTCAAGCTAGGCAGCAAACTTGTAAAAAGAATGACTCTGGTAATGTACAAGGACAGCATGCACATCAATGAATACTTACATAAATGTCTGCACCATAAAATCCATCCTGGTATACAACACTGCAAGGATGCACACACAAAGAAAAACATCCATATTAGTGCATTTCCACATGCAAATGCCACCAACCCCTGCACAGCTGAGGTTAGTCTTGTCACAAGAACAGAGGGAAGGGGGAAGGAAGGCACTCTTCACATTGGTTAAGGAGGTTGGTAGTAATTATCAGAAGTGAAACTGTAACGAATACAACAATTATAAAGTATGCCAAATACCTAGTCAAAGAGAGGCAAAGCATGGCAGGATTGGAAAATACTTTTGATAAGGTTTGGTTTTTTTTTTTTTCTTCTTTTTTTTAAGCAACCACATTTGGCAGCATTTTTTCTATAAAAATTTTCAGTGGGCCAATCCTACAATCAGTTTTAATACATTAACAAAATGCTGTCTCTTAAACTACTACTTTCTTGTCCTGCAATTATGTCAGCACTCTGAAACAAAGTGGTAGTTGTCGTTACTTAGATGGAAAACAAAACAAAGCATAAGTTTATATGGTGAGAGGAATGTGTGAAATAATTATACTGGTGGTATTCTACCCATTGGGTCAAATCTCAATACCTCAACGTACACACGGATGAGAGTATTCATAGGTACTGTATTGTTGGCTTGATACACATTTCCAATAGTGACAACTGGTCTGTTAAGAATGTCACGGCATTATTCTTATTAAAAAAGTATTAACCTTCCTCACTTTATCATTTTACAACTTTGGTGAATATGCCCGTGGTTCTGAATTCCCCTATAGTTTTGGTTGGATACATTACTACTAATCTGAAAAAATGTAGTACTGTTATATTGCTGTTAACAGTTTACCCAGAGACTGCTGCATTTCAGCTAAGACAAATTGTCACTGTAAATAGTTCAATTTTTAGATTCTAAACCCTTCAGGATAAATGGCATAGTATGACAAAGATGGTTTAAATGATGACACTAAATAAAACTGGAACTACACAACAGTGACCTACCAATTACCCACATTACACAAGTCCTGCAATTTTACATTCATTTGGCAGTTCTGCAACTTAAAATGGGTATTTCCAGTATCAGAATCAACCCAAGCTGTTTCAAGAGGTAAATATGAGAGCACACAACAGGTTTTTTGCAATAATATTTTCAATTTGGGAATACTATTATCTGGCCATAATAGTTATTACTAGGTTTCTAGCCTAAGCTGTTTTGCAATTCCAACAAGAATTTTCATGTCAGAAATATAACTGATCTATTGAGGCCAATGACCAAAACCCACAGGGCTGAGCTGGTACGTGTCTAAGTCAGGATCACTTGAGAAAGTCATAAATATGCATACATGCACATAAACCACATTGATGATAAAAGTTTGCTGTGGAATAGTAATGTGTGAAAACTCGGCTCCACTTAAATCACAGTGTCTGCCATTTGCTTCAGTAAGGTCAGACCTTTACTCATGTATTTTTCCATTTATTATGTCAGCAGAGCAAAATATGCCAAACCTCGTCTACATTGGTAGCATTCAGAGAGCTTTCTATTTACCTTGTAGTGTACTTTCATTTTGGTTTTGATATTCTGATTATTTTAAAATGTTACATGTTTTTCTTATACCTGTTTGCATGTAAGAAATAAAACATTCCACATGACTGAGGTAGAAATAGACAATTGTGAACAACATGGAAGGAGTTTTATGAGATCATATACAAATGATACAAAGTTTGCTGAAGATAGAGGCCCCACAACCACAACCCCCAGTTGCTCACATCCCTGCGCCACTCATGCTGGGAGGAGGTGGAGGAGTTGGGAATGAAGGAGTGAAGTTGATCCTGGGAAGAAGGGATGGGGAGAGGGGGAAGGTGGTTTAGGTTCTGTCTTAGTTTCTAACCATCCGACTGCATTTTAATAGGCAATAAATTGAATTCATTTTCAAGTCAAGTCTGTTTTGTCCATGATGGTAACTGGTAAGCAATCTCCCTGTCTTTATCTAACCCAAGAGCTTTTCCATCTTACTTTCTCCCCTTATACTCCTGAGGAAGGGGAATGAGAGTGCAGCTGGGTGAGGGTCTGGCAGCCAGCCAAGGTCAACCCACCACGGTACATTAAAACATACTACTTTCAATTATTATTAAACATTGCTATTCAGAAAATAATGCTTTTGAGAGAGTGTGTGTCAGAAAGGGGACCTTTTTTCTTCCTCCTCTTGGTGATCTGTGGATATCCAGTGAAGGTGTCACAAGATGAATAGGGGCTGATACATTTTGAATTCCCAAGTGCAGGTGGTTGTAATCTTGGATAGGTTACTTCATTCACCTAGGCCTTCCTTTTACATATAACGCTCGGTCATGTACAACAGAAACTTATTTTGCATTCTAAATATGCGACTGCTTGATAAATATTATACCCAAGGAAGTACCCAACACTAAAATGAGACATGAAGGCATGACTCTGTCATTAAACGTTGTTAGTGTTAAGACGAAGTGACAGAATCAGGCAAATGAGTATAACATTGCCAAGCAGAACATGGACTATGAAAAGATATCAGCTGATTTTATCTTATTTCCTCCAGATGGTCTTGTAGTATGATAGTGATGTTAAATATAAAACTTTCTGCTTCTTTTGACATTTGAAGAAAAGTAATTCTTCACATTTTCATAGATTTTCAGTGGATATTTTCTCTATTCTCAATCCTTGTCATTTGTTGGCCCCTTTGACTGAATCTTACCAGTAGAGTCAAATGTATTTTCTAAGAGCACCCTTCATCAGAAGGACAAAGTATAAAACACCACGAGCTACGTTTTGCTCTTGTGCTTTTCTTTCCTTCAGTATATAATTTTCCAAAGGGTAATTTGCTTGGGTTATCATCCCCTTTTCTCTCTCTGAAGCTGTAGACAGAAAACAGATAAGTCTCAAGCATGGGAAGAGACTGAATGTATCACACAGGGACCCATCTCACCACAGCTCCTTTTACACTTTAAATCCAAAAAATTGTCTTGGCAGACAGATAAATCTTGAGTTCCTTGTACACCAACACAGGGTCTGGAAAGAGCCACATTACTGAAATCTGAATTACTTCACCCAGGAATGGATGATATGTTAATGCACTACCTGGAGGCATTAAAATAAGAACAATAAATTTGGGGGATTTATTCAGTTGTATTTTATGATAGTGCTAAGGAAAACTCAAAGAGAGAAACCTTGATTTAATAAGAAAATGTGCATCTAAATAACATCATATGTGGCAATCATTTCCTGAAATTATTTTTCTATAAATATGAAACTACTTTCTCACCAACTATTATACATCTGCTTTGCATGGTTTTAACTGCTTTATTTTAGTCTCTGTGTCTTACAATCATTTTTTGTAAATATATTAAGACAAACTTTTTACTAGCTTAGATTCCACCTTTATAATATCTTGGGAGGACTACATCTGTCTTCATTATCATTTTTCTATCCTTATCTTTCAAAAGGATTGGGCTGAATAATCTATCAATGACATAAGAAGACAGTTCTTGACTGCACAAACCTTAGTTCAATAACTTTGTAGCAGCTGAGTATATGTGGCCCTCAGCCATACACACAATCTGCACAAGTTAACATAAATAACCTAAGGCAGATTAAGTGCATGGAGTGATTGATTCAGTGTAACAAATGGGCATTACAATCATGATTTCATTCATTGCAACAGGGATCATAGTTATAGTTTGCTATTTCCCCTCCATCACAACTAAGAGAAAGCACTTGCAGAACAAAAGTTCTCTGTTTTCTCATTGCCAGTGGGGTCGCCTTCACTGTCTTACACATATTTTCCAGTTTTTGGTCTTGGAAATCGCAGTGTACCTTTTATACAAAACCTTTTCTATGAAGCCTTCATGAAACAAATAATAGAAGAGATGTAATTACAACCTTATTTAAAATAAAGAAAAGACTGAGAATTAAAGTAACACCTTTCAACACTCTAGTAACACAACTTTCACTGTTGTAAATATAGAACTGAAACTCTTCTGTGAGGCTGTTTCAACTTCTTAGAATGTTCTCTAATTCCAGGTTCTTGTCTTCCCAGTTTCAACATTTTCTGCCATGAACAAGTTATATTATCCGCTGTGGAAAATTAATTGAGGGCATTGCTGCAGAGAACAAAGCTGGAAGACATAAATCACTCTGCACTGGCAAAACACTTTTTTTGTTCTAACAATTGTACATATACACAGAGCACAGAGTCCAAAGTAAGAGGAAGTTTCTGTGAGTCCAAAAAAATGTACTGGAAAAAAACATAATCACCGTAGTAGATGTAGTAGCTTATATTAATTATCTTTCTTTCTTAAATTCAGAATAAGGTGTTGGAAAATAAAGCTTCTTTTTCATTTTGAATCAGTTAGAATATGGCACTTCAAAACAATTATTTTAACAAAGAGGAACAGTTTCTGAATAGTCTCTGTTACTCCCCCACTCTCTCCAACTTCACAATTTTATTTAAGGTTGGGGATTTTTTATTCTTCTTTTCAAAGGGAAAAAAGAATATTGCTATGCCCTGTTTTCCCAGGAAAGACATCCGAAGTGGAGACATGAACTGAAAGCTAATTCTCTGTTAGCTTCATCAGAACTGGAAGGAGTGGAGGGGAAATGTGAAGACAAAGTCATCATGCCCTAAACCTGTGAAGAACTTGAGGCAAACGGTGCTGGAATAGAAGGGCTTCTCATTAGTTTTACTAATACTGCTATCTACTACTAGTATCTGCTATACTACCAGATATACAGGGACACTGGCTTTTCTTGGCAGCAGTGTAAAGATGGAGCATCATACTCATGATGTTTTACTATTTGGCGGATGATTTTTGAGAATGATGAGCTGCTAGTTGCTGCAGAGTTCAAAAGCAATTAGAGGTATCAAAATCAGATGACCAGATTTCGATAGTTTGCCAAAGAGAACAAAAACTGCTTCTTTCTCCTTTCTTTCAGCAATGTAAGTACTGCCAACTGCATCCAAAATATGTCACAAGAGTACCTTTACTAGCAGCTTCTGCTTTATTAGGATGTTTCTTACACCATTAGTAGGCACTTTGTCAATAAAATAGACAATCCTAGAAAGACACTGGTCAAGCCAAGAAGACACTGTTTTTACACTTATGTCTTTTTTTTATCATTTAAAAATTATTTTGTACATAACACTATCTAGTACCCAGAGAGAAGCCTACAAGAAAGGTCAAAGAAATCGCAAGCTCAAATCCTCCCACATGGAAGCTGTCCCAAGAAAGAAGGTATGAAAGGAACTTAGTCAGCTTAAAATAGTAACTGCTTTGCTCCTCAGCCAAGTTACCAATCTTGCTGTGAAGTTCCCAGAGAGCCCCCTGAGATAAGCAGGCAATAGCTCATAGCTCCACAGCTACCTCCTTCCATACCGACAGGCTCTGATCTCCGTGCACTGCTCAGGCCATGCACAACACGACCATCTCTTGCTTCTCTTCCTCCTGTAGCGTAGTGTTGAAGCTAAGCTTTCCATGCAATGTACATCTCCAAATGCTTTTTTTCTCATACAAATGGAGTTTTACTCCCTCATTTCAGTTTCAGTAGTTTATGGTACATAAATGGTACATAAATGAATTATACATACAAAGTTATGAGGAAGCTGCACATTGTAGTATTTCAAGGCATTAGAAATGATGCCACAGATGCCAAAAATGAAGTATTTTCCATGAGCTAGTAAACAAGATACTATCTCAAGGAATTAGTGAAATGCCTCGCTCACAAGAAAAGGCTCCATGAATTATTTACGTAGTGCTACATATCTCATGAACACTGATTTAATTTTTAAATGACACCTTTTAAAGCATGTGTGTTGTTCTTGAATTTATAAGAAAACAATGGCCTTAAATAAAGCTATATTCAACAATTTTCCTCAGACCTAGCAGTGTGCTGTATTTGCTGTTTCCAGTAACTGTGAGACACAGCAGAAGAGAGCTTTCCGTATGAATCACACTGATTTGTTTTGCCTAATGACCACAAGATCTTCTAGATTTCCTTACAGCCTGGGATGCATTGCCATTTCTTAACTTTGTTGATAAACAGTTTCTAAGAAAAGGTCACGGGCAGGACACCAGTGAACAAGAACAACTACAGATTCAAGGGAGACTGAATAGAAAGGTGGCTTTTGTTATAGAGCAGAGAATCCTGAGACTGCTGCTGAGATAAACACTAGTAAGCAGCATGTCAGACTAGTCTAAGAAATACATGTTCTTAGCTTTACAGTTGATTTCCAAATTTAAAGCAAAATGATTCAGTTTCAGTTGCAAAACTTTGTCATAGAAACAAGTAAGTGTGAAGAAGATTATTTCAGGTCAAGTATTGTATTATATTTTATTTCAGTTATAAGCTTTCTAACGTTAATGAAATAAAAGAAAATTAAAAAGTTCATTTCAAACTTCAGCTTTATATTTTAAACTTACATGTGGGTTCTTTTTTAAAAAGAAAAGTAATATTTTTCTAAATAAACATTGCTGGAATTTAATGTATATTTATAATTAAAGTTATATCTGTCATTATACAAAATAAGTATCTTCTTTTTTTTTTTAATGATTGAAAGTATTTTAGTATGAAACTGTTTGCTTGGCTCTAAGGCTGGGCTCGTTCCTTGAGTGAAAAATGAGAAATTGCTACTAAATGAATTGCGAAATAGCATTCCAAGGTTTTTCCATTTTTCTTATCAACAAATGATGTTCCAAGTTGTTTGCTTCCTTCTGTAAGTTGATTCATTCTCTGTGATCTCTTTATTACCTCTGTAATTTTCCTTGACTCCTACTCCCACTGTGACTGAAAACAACATTCTTATAATTTATTCTCATTGATTAAGGATTTTTTCTGATGAAAATTCCTTTTTGCTTCTTTGATAGGTCAGTGTACATAATGGGTGAGCACAAAACAAAGCATTGCAAAGAAATTCCAAATTGTACTATTGTATCAGTGAAGTTACTAGCACAAGATCTAATACACTAGGCCAAAGAAATTATTTCAGAATAAAGCCATGTTAATCCAACTGTGGATCAGTGCAACAGAGGTATGTATTATTTCTGCACTGATCCATGAATTGCAAAAGTTGGAAATTTGTTTTGTGCATCAGAAAGCAGTGCCTTATTATAAAGCATAGGTGGATGGAGAAAATTGAACCTGACTAATATCTGAACTAAGACCTATCTAAATTGAGACAAAGCTTACTAACTGAAAAATTTTGCAGAGTAAAATTGTGTTAGAAAACATATTGACTGGCAAGGTGAGCCCTAGATTACAGGTTCATCTCAGACAGCTGGAAGTCATCAGAACAATGAGAAGATGTGACTTCTTACTGATGCAATGCATGCCTCCCTCTGAAGTCAGCTTTAAAGACAGGTCATGAAGGTAGTAGGTGAGATCTGTCCAACCCAACTGTCAAAACATCCTGCAGCAGAATGTAAGAGCTGACCTCTTGGAATCCAGTTCTGCTGAACCTGACTGCAGTGCAAAACTTCTGTATTAACTTACAACAGGAGTTCACAACGCTTATACATTTAACTCACTACCTAAAGATGCTGAAAGTAAGCAGTACAATTACATGAGAATATACATGTTACACTTGGAAATTTAATTCGTCCTGCTCAGTCACTGTACTAACTAAACTATAAAAATTTATATAACACACACACACACACAGAGCACCCACACGTGGCCCCTTAAATTAAAGCAAAATTAAGTTACTTACTGGTCTGAAAGTATTTACTCATTTTGCATATGCTAACAAAAGAAGAATTGTCCAATTCAAAAACTGTATCATGCATAGCTGGTATGTATTTTCTTATATTACCTTATGACTTTGTATTAAACTAAGGTATTATGTTCGTGACATCATGAAACTGGTAATAACCCACGTTGTTATCTTGCTACATATTGTACACCATGTTCAAATTTAAGAATTTCTTTTTAAACTAAGTAGAGATGGAAAGAGTCCACTTTCTTTATATGCAGTATCCATTTCATAGCTGAAACTTTCATATTGAAACTATCTCTTTTAGGGCATTCTAAACTTGTTACCATCATTGCCACCTACAAATACCTGGACTAACTCTAAAGGAGAGTCTGGGCAGCAGTAGGATAACTTTGGTGGGACACCATCCTTGTCCAAAGATAACTCAGACAATCTTCAAAAACCATGATGTCTTTCTCCAGTAGTGGTAAATATTGTTTTGCTTATTAAATTAATATTATTTTGCTTATTAAACTACACAAAACACTTAAAAAAGAATACACTTTTACAAAATAACCTGATCCTGTGGCCTCATTTTTATATTAATTTTTAGAACGTTTAATTTCTCGGAGGTGATAACTGCCCAATGTGAAGGAATGGTCAAAGTGCCTGTCCTAAATATCCCTGAAAATTTAGTTCAATGGCTGACTGACTAGATTTGCAAACCTGTCTAGAAAAAGACATGCCTGTTGGCTTAATAGAACAAAGGCTTCATGAGAAACTGAGGGAACGAGTGAAGGACACCCATCTTCTACCATAACGAAGTAGGAGGACAGGGTCATAGCACAATCTTGTGCTGCAAGCTCCCTTACAAGAGGATATCCACAGTGAGAGCAGGTGAGCTGTGGAATGGGACTTTAGTGAGGGCCAAGAGAGAGAGATCACCTTCATCCAAAACTTTGCAAACCCTTCCTGACCTTTTCTCAGAAAGAACTGGTTGCTCTACAGAGAGGTAGTGGCATATCTACCACAAATTCGTATGACAAAATACTATTCTGGCCTGGGATCTGTCAAGTTTTCTGTTTTTCCAAACTTCCCAGTTTCTTAATAGCTGAAAATCTTTTGACAATGTTAGGACTTTTAAATATCATATGCAGCATACAAAACCTTTCTGTGTCAGCATTTACAGAGCTACAAGGGGAATTTGTTTCCTCCTTCTTTCCTTCAAAAATATACCTCAAAAAATTTAGATATATCTTCTGAATTAACAGAAGATTATTGAGATTTGAGAAATTATTACTATGAATTTCTCTCCTTTGTTCCTTAGTTTTCTACTTGGTTTTAGTAAATGTAAGTCACTGACAGTGAAATCTTAAGGTATTATTTAAGCAAACATACTGAAAAACACATGGCTCTGAGAGAAGCACCCCAAATTTCTATCGTGGTAAAGATGTCAACTAGAAAAACTAAACAGACTGCAATAAGATTAAAAAAAAAAATACACCACTAAGCCTTCAGGTTCAGAGACAACTTTCAGTGGGTGATTTGAAGAAGAAGAAGTTAACTTGATCCAACCTCCTTAATAGCCAGATGTTTGCAATCATCAAAAATATATCTTTAGCTGAAACAATTTCTCTGTTCCAAAGCATTCAGTTTCTAAGAATATTTACATAACAATATGTGACATCTGAAATGCTTAAGGCCACCAACCATGGCAGTACAAATTACAGTCATTTTTCAATACTCCGTGCAAGGTGCACCACTTCCAGCAGTGGGATTGGTTGCATGCTGCGTTGGTTTCTGCGGTGAGACACGATCAGCATGCACCACAATCACAAATAGTTTGTAGCCTTTGCAGATTCATGCTAATAGGTAAAAGAGGCTGATCTCCTTACCCGCCGTAGGCTGGAATTGGAGGGGGGGGGGCTGCTGCACGAAACGTGTTATACACCGTGCGACCTCGGCCTCTTAGATGTGCACCTCTGTAAGCAGCAGCTGCAGTTGCAGCAGGGTAGGGAAATCCTGGCACTGTGAAGAAAAAAAGAGGAATGAATGTAAAATATTCAGATCAATCTAGTGTTTCAAAACATGGGTAATGTAGCAGCATCTTTGTGCTTATATTAAAGCTTGCCTGTAACTGGATGAGGGAGTTGCCAAATAAGTAAATTATTAGTCTTTTAACCAGAGGCCTCATCTTTTTATACAAAATCTTTCTATGAAAGCAGGACATAGCAAACTGGGAATTTAGATGGCAATATCATAGGTGGCTCTGATTCTTTTAGAAGACACTATTAAAAATAGCGTTGACTGCTTTAGCCAACACTGCTAACAGGAGATTCTTGAGGTCCAAGTCACCCAGTTCAGGCTCAAATTCATAATGCCAGAGACATTTCCATCACATTATTGGATCTATCTTCAAAAGTCAGCCCTGCTTCGAGTAGAGATGAGATGTTAGACCAGGCGACCTCCAGTGATCTAAATTATCCAGTGATTTTACTAATTTAACAGAGCTTCCCTTTTGTTCAAAAGTTGATTATTAACTGTGTATTAATTATGTACGAAGGCAAAGAAAGACAAAGCAAGAGTTTTCTCAGATTTTGGGGGAGTATGTTGTTCATAGCAGTATCCGTTATTTCTTCAAAGGCAAGAGTTGCACAGTTTGGAAATATCGATACGAATTCAGATAATATTCAGACCCAATAGAAACAATTTAGATGTATAAAAAAGAAATTAATTTAGACATTTTTATATTGTCATTGCAACTAAGCGTAAACATTAATTATCATTCCATGTGAGACTTAAAATATTTAATCAGAAATTGAACAGTAATACAGTACTACTAAGAGGTTTTCTTCTGTAAAATGTCTGCAAAACTTCTCTGTTCATAAACTTTTTAATTGAAAAATAAAAAAGAAACTTTCCATTTTACTTTCCCTGACAGTTTTTTAACCAATACTTCATGACTTCATTTCTCCTTTGTACATATATTGCTGGCCAATGTTAGAACAGGTAATTTTGGAATGAATTCATCAGTGAGACAGAGAAAATCAAATCCAGCTCTGTTGGCACTCAGGTTACTTCAGTTGTGCTTCACTGTGCTGAATTTTTTTCAGTATGCAAATAAAGAGCTAAAAAAAATAAATATTGCTTAGCAAAGCCCTAATAAGAAGCAAGCAAATGGAAGTAATGATGCATAAAACAGTTTTAAAAATGTATAAAAAAGTTTTTCAAGTCTGAAATACGAATTGATTTCAATTGACATTTGTCTTTCATCTGTTTTAGCATTAAGTTTTAAAAGGCTCCTTGAATTTGAAAAAGAAAATGAAAAATTCACAACTCGTAGATGTCACTGGCTGAACGCATGAAGGAAAATATTGTAATTATGGTGACTTCTCCATTATTGCCTTACTACTCTGGCTTTTGGGCTTTGCTAAGTCCTTCTCACTGACGAAAAGGTTATACAGTAATTCTGCAAAGATTTACATGTCTGTGATACAACATAAAACAACCTTATGGCAATACAATTAAATTAAAATGGTCTTTTAAAAAGTGCAAATATGGTATTTTTATTCCTCTTTCTGTAAAAAGAATGTGTCAAAATCAGAATGATGAACTTATAAAACTCAATATACTGTTGATAACTTTGTAATCAACTGCATTTAAGAAGGGTTAAAGAAACAGTTGTGGAAAGCATTTTTTAGGGGGAAAAATGAACATATATCTCATATACTTGGAAATTCAGATGCTGTAAGTATTTTTGCATATGCAACAACATTGAATATTGCACAGCATAAATACAGCAGTGCTAGAATCATGACCTACTGCTCAGACCATGTAACTTTTGCCCTTTTCCTTTCCAAGTAAACAGTCTTGCATACAAATTAGTACAATGTGCGTAGGAAAATGTAAAAGATAATTTTCAGCAGACTGAAGATATAAGCAAACATTATAATAAAAAGATCTACAGGTTGTGCCGTAGTTCCTCTGATAGAGTGGACTGTCTCTCCATAGTAACAGATAAATAAAAGGTGCAATGGTCTAATAAAATTCCATAGATGGAAGTTAGCAATACATGAGAAAAACATGAGGGCTGGACATCATGGTGTCATTGTTCACTTCTGTCCCTTAGAAAATGTATTTGTGAATGCCCCATGCTGGAGTCTTCCTCTCTTGGCTTAAATTAGGTGATGTGCACAACATACATTTTAAACAGTCACTTATCATCATAACTATTACCATGGCTGTTACTTCTGTAAAAGAAACAATGAAGTGGACTAGTACTCTTCAGCACAGAAGAGAAGTGACTGTGGGAGCTATGACAAAGCTCCACAATCATGAATAATGGCGAAAATATGGGAAAAGGTGGCTTTTCACACAACCTCTAATTCAGCTGCCATGGAACTTTCTGCTACTGGATGTTATGGATGTTAAAAGTGTAAAAGTTTATACGATTGAAAAGGATGAACAAACTGTTTCCCTGCAGAGAAACAGTATAAAGCTATTACCTCTGGTTTACAAAAACTCTCCAAATTGTACAAAGCTGACAGAATGTTCAAAGAACTATAGACCTACACACTAGCTCCAGTCTTACAACCTTTACAATGCAGCTTTTGCTCCTTTCCAAATACAGGGTATTGGACTAGATGGAGAACTAATCTAATCCAATCCAGTACGATTACGTTTGTTATCAGAATAAAGTTTAGCTGCAGTTTGCCTGCATTAGAAAAATTACTCCTTTCCACCTACTAGATGTCCATTTCTAGAAGTAAGTTTCTCCAATAATTTAAGAGTTAATTTGTGCTTTCTTAAAAATCATGGAAATAAATAAAAGGGAAAAAAACCCAACAAAACAGTGCTGAGAAGAGTTAGCTTAAGCAAATGGGGGAAAATGGAGTTGAGAGGAAAAACTGATATTTGAAATGGCGGATATCTTAAATGATAAACCTGAAGGTTGGTATTCTGTAGCTAGCTTTAAAAAACTGCAGTCTTTAGGGACATCCTCAAACTACCAAGATTAAGTGAAATTTCTCTGACCTAAAATTTTTTGACAAAAAAATAATGAAGTCTGATAACCTTTGAGCAGTTTGGACAACTTCTTCACTTACATGTGCATCTGTAGTTCTCTACATATTGGTAGAATACACACTTTCACAAGAAAAACAAGCAGTGGCAAAGAAAACCAAACCAATTCAAAAAAGCCTAAACTCAAGCAATGTAAGGTATCTAACAATGTTGTGGGTTCGCAACACATGGTCTGGAAACTCTAAGGTCTGGTTCAGCAATTAATTCTTTGTAATTAACATCTATGTTTGGCAATATTTAGAGCAGTTAAGTAGTCTTCTTTCAGTGAAACACTCAGGGTCCTAGACAATCTTTCTGCTGTAAAATGTACTGTTTGAAATTAACTCACCAGTTCCTCCATACAACCACAGACCTTATACATGTGTGAAGAATGGATCTAGCTCTTGATTTTCAGAAGAAACGAGTAAATATAGGTTTGATGAAAACTAACTGCAATTGTGCAGAAGTTGTATGAGACACACTGAGGATAAACCTCTGTGAAATCATGAACTCCTAAAGTGTTTTGCGAGCATGTTTTTCCTTTGAATTGTACCACTCAATCCAGCTTTCACACAGACATTTTAAAATATGTATTTTGCAGTAATCGACTATTTATCCTAAATACTCTTTAATCTTCAGGGTGGTCACACCTTGGAAAGAATTACAAGATGGGCCACTGACCTTTAAATCTTTGACAGTGAATGGTCCTCTACAAAGAAATGTCACTGGAAAAGCAGAGTGCCCCATCAATGAATGAGTAAAAAAGAAAAGAAAATATTTTTTAAAATATTAAATTTTTATGAGAAAGAAAGCTTTTTCCTATGAAAGACAAGAAGAAGCTAGAAGACAGTGCTAGCGGGAAGAGTCACTTAGCCCATAAGTGTTTATCAAATCCAGAACACATAATGGAGGCTCAGCATTCATGGGAGATACTAAGACAAGACAGTGATTTCTACCATTTTCAAAGGATCTGCAGCACAAAGGATGTGTTAGAATGAAAAACCTGGAGTAATTTAATTGTTTTGATATGCTTGCCTTGCATTGTCTCCTTAATAAAAATCATGAAGCATAAAATGTCTAGAGTAAAGCAAAACTCTAAAAAAGCTCATAGAAGCAATTAGTAGAACGTAGAGCAATGATTTGGAGTTCTGTCAGGAAGAGGATAAGACATGATGGAAATGAAGCCTAAGAAATATGGAACTAAGAGTGGCATTGCAAGGTCATATGATCAAGTGAGGTCTAACAGTAGAGTTTATATATAACAGAATTGTAACCATCCCAAAAAATTTATTTGGGTCAGTCTGAAAATCAGAATATCTGAAAACATGCCTTCTATTTCCAGGTAGTAATATTAAAGATTAAGATTAGAGGTAAAATAATCAACAAGATCATGTCACCCAATATTTGAGTTCAGCAAAAAAAATTATGCTACTTCAGCTCAGCTGAGAAATCAGGTAGTTAGGAATGTTTAATAACCACAGAATTTATTTTGCTACCAACTTTTTAATATCCTTACCCCAAAATAACCAGCAGAAGTGGCACCATTAGAACACAACTGAAGAATGGGCTTCATCAAAACAGCTTTATGAAAAGGGCTCTCCCATCAGGAAGCATTAAGTGCTATTAACCAGCCCCAAAAGTAATGAATATAGTAGCCAGGAGGGGTAAAGATTTTAATGACTTACAGTTTGTAGGTCAACCTTCCTTAGTGCCTCAGTGCCAAACTGCTGAAAGTCAGTCAGTGAAAATGCTATTATAATGTGGTTGAAAATGTGTTTGACTCTCAGCAGGGAAGCATCTGAGTCCATTTCTAAGCAAAAGTACCTTAAATTTATCAAAGTAATTTGATGACTGGAATTCTTCAGATCTGTGATAGAGAAAAGACAGATTCCTCCAACTACACATTGATGATATGAGGTGATAATACGAGGATAAAAAAAAAGAAAAGACTTTTCTAAGGACTGTACATAATCAAATATCAAGCAAAAGAAACAATTTACATTCTCATCTAATAGCCCCATCAGCTATTCAAATATGAAGGAGACTACAAAGGCAACAACAAAAAAACGGTTCCTACAGTGGAACTGCAATTTTACTTTTTCAAATTAAACAGAAGAGTGAAAACAATGTGCTGTGGAAGTACTTGGCTTTGATTAACATAATTATCCAAAAGCATACAAATCATCTTGTACTACTGCCTAAATGAAAATTTTTGGGGAACAGTATGTTGGTAAGATTCCTTCCTTAACCTTATTTGTTCTATTTTTATATTTAAGAGGAACAAATTTTTTAAAAATGTATTACAATGCATATTGTCCAAAAAGTTCTCTCTTCTGGATACACTTTGTAAACATGGAAACACTGTCAGGGTATTTCCTTCATCGGAATTCAGTTTAGATCTCAAACGTGAAATCTGGTCAGCAAATTGGAACATGTACGCAAATAAAAAGGCCTTTGGAATTAAGAGGATTCATGTTAGTGTATCGGTAAAATTTAGACAACTAATGATTTTATATAGAAAACAAATATAAGCATGAGGAAACTTAAAGAGGAACTTTATCATTGTGTTCACAGATAAAATTTAATCAAATCTTACTTTCTTCCAAAATATGTAATATAAGCATTGGTTTTATTAATTTTTTTGTTAAATGAACATGACAGGTAGGTGCACTTTCTAGGCACCGTACCTCAATATATGCCTTAGAAAACAAAGACTGAAGGAACAATGACAAAGCTTGAACTCCCAAAAGGAGGAATATAACCTGGTAAAAAATACTTAAGGGTTATACACTGTGTATTAAAGTTTCAAACCTTTCGGATAGATGGAAGAGTAGCAGATGCAAAAAACAACAGGGGGCAGATTTTGTATCAAAGCCATAACAATATACAGCCATTTTAATGGGCAATTATTCTTAGCATTTGTGCTGCGGTTTGAATTTGTATGAGTGCCATATGCCTCAAGAAAGGTGTGCCATCAAAATGGATGAACAAATCTAGCTCTCATCACTCCTAGTCTCTCCTCCTTTGCACAAACTATCAGGTCATCCGCCATCAAGAGTTTTCAAATGTTTTATGGTGAAGAATTTTAATGCTACATCATGTTTGAATCAGTTTATAACTAAGTTACTGCAACATGGTTTAACTGTTAGAAAGACAGGAGACACATTTACATTATTCCCATAGTGCAGGAGGATCACTGTTGAGGAAACACTTCAGAAGTGCTGGACAATAAATTAAAAACAAAGAGATATAATGGGTAACATGCTAAGAAAGGCTAAACAGAATAATCTATATGATATTATCTGAGATTTCTGGAACAGAATCAGCAGTTTATGCCAATGTATGCTGTGTAGTGAGTTTTCACTTTACCGTAACAGTAATCAGTAATATTACTTGGCATTCTTTAAAAGAATTATAAAAACTGTGTTAAAGAGGACTCATGCAGATCTTTGCATTTAAATACACAGTCCAAAGTACAACACAAGTAAAATTTCAGCTCTGTTACTACAGATTTTAACATAAGAAGGCTTTTAAATTATATATATGTACGGATTCTTAAAATTTCAGGGCAAAAAAAATCTTTAGAAAGTTCACAATGTTTAAAAATAGCAAGCCGAAAATACATTTTTTCACCTGTCACTTTTGTGAGATGATTATCGCTGGGATCTAGTTGTGAATTAACTAAATTCAAAGGAAATTTGCCATATACATCAAATACAGTCACAACTGGTCACTTTTATTTCTTTCATTCACAATCTATTTATTTTTTGAAACACATACTTAAAATTAGTAGAACAATGATTTCCTTACTATTGTACAAAAATATATGTCAGCATTAAACACTGTTGTTTAGGAATGAATAAATGTGTATTTGTTACGTATAGGACATTCTCATTTGAAATGCATTGAAAAGGAAAACAAAAATCTCTAATTAATGTACAAGTCTAATCACCATTCTCCACATGGAAGAGTAATTTTTCACTGTTCATTTGCTCAGTGTAATCTCAAAACTGACATAACAGAAAAGCAATGGCCTATAAATCTGCTCTCATTTGTTTCTTTAATATTCATATTCCATTGAACTACAGCTGCTTGTTGCTGCAGTCTATTACAACATGCAAAACTGTCGATAAAAATATTATGAAAGGCAAGATGTGTTTCTTCATGGCTCTGTGTGCCATTTATTTTCAAAAAAATAACAATAAATGACTCATGGATTGTCCCTTAGTTTGCTGCACGCTGGGCGATTAGTGATTAATTACCTTACTGCAAATTGACATGGCACAAGGAAATTGACACAGCTCTGATTAATTAACTTTTTATGTGAGACAGTTACTTACAAAACACTGCACACTGTAATTGAATCCCTTTACACAACACTACTGCATTAAGTTTCCAGTCAAATCCAAATTAGCACCAAATTTTACATAAATTTGGTGAAACTTTTTATGATAAGGTGTACCCTGAAAGATTACATAAATATTTCTAGAAGGAGGACAGACAGCTGCTTTGAGACACTGTTTTCAACTATTTCAACCTCAGACATATGAAAAATAAGATTTGTTAGATTTTTCCATACCAAATCACCAACATAATCAAATGCACTCAAATAACATACATAAAATATTTCAATAAAATCAACCTCCTCTTCAACGTGTTTATTCTTATGTTAGATTGTAGGAAGACACTTAGCAGTTCCAACAAAGCTTGTTATTTAGTTATCTTTACCTTAAATTTGTTTCCAGACCTAATTAATCTACTATTTCAACAATGTCTTGCACATACTGAATTCACACTTAGTTTTCTTTATAATTATTTTAAGTATATACGGAATTATTCTTTTTCTCTGTCCTCCTTTGTTTCATCTCCTCTAATATAGCAATAAACAAAGCACCATTGGTTTCTATGTATATCGATACCATTACATGCCAGTAATTTATAGCCTTTGGAGCAAAATCTTGATGCCAAAGCCTGGAAACTGTCTCATCTTTTTGTCTAAACTTTTTCACTGTGAGGGTGACTGAGCACTTGTTCAGGTACCCAGAGAGGCTGTGAAGGCTCCAACCTTGGAGATATTCAAAAGCTATTTGGACGTGGCCCTGAGCAGCTTGCTTGAGGTTGCGCTGCTTGAGCAGGGGGCGTGGACAAGGTGACCTCCAGAGGTTCCTTCCAACCTCAGCCATTCTGAGATTCAGTCATTTGGTGATTCTGCGATTATCAGAAATTCCCATATATCTCATCCTTCTTTTACTGGACTGTATATGCAGCCACCTGAATCCCTCAGACCTCAAGGAATTTCTCTCAACATGCAGAAAAAAATGGAGGATGTGGAGGGGTAATAAATAACAGATAAGATGATTGAGAATGTTTTTGTAAAGCTATGTAATTACCCCAACCTACAACTTTGAATAAAAAAATGCTGTAATTGCTGGTCAAATTACTCATGGTATACTTAATAACAAAATAAGAGTACACATGGTTGATGTTACAAAGAATACAAATAGTTGATGTACAGACAATAGTTGACTTTTTGCAGAAGAAACAATAGCAAACAAGAAAAAGCTCAGCAGGTAAAAACAAACAACAAAACAACTAGACTGTAAAGGAAAAGAAAGCGTAGAGATCAGAGAAACCACATCTGATCTTAAATTAAAGAACAATCTTCAAATATAGATGATCAAACTGATCAATAACTTGTCTTGTATTCCTGGTTGTTGGACATCTAAAAGTTCTAAGCAAATGGAAAAATTCCCCTGTGTCTAGCTAGACACCATTTCTGTGACAAAGTAAAAAGTACATGGTTATGGAAAACTAGATGAAGGGTAGCACTACTATAAAGAGATGACAAAACTTACTAATTTGAATGTTTAGGAAAGTCAGTTATGTGGTGACAAGAAGTTCTTTCTGGATGACACAAAGATTACTAAAACTCAACAGAATTATTAAAGTGTAAAAAGGAACATTGTCAGAATGTTGTTGGGTTGGGAACGATTTAGGCAGGAAGTGACTGAGGAAAAAACCAGCTATTAACCTAATCCAAGCCATAATGGAAAAAATTGTCAAAACAAAGAATTGCAGCTACAAAGAGTCATTTAGATATTAAAAATGTTAATTCCTCAAAAGCACTTACTATTTGTGAAATTCAGGTTGAAGAATTTTGCTGTATACAACATGGTTTTAAGAGTCATGATTTAATAACTATCACACAATGCAAGAAAGAGTGACACTAAAGTAAGTCTTTATTTGAAACCAAATCTTACAGGCTAAGCTGAAAACCACAAAATTAACAATTTCACATCTGACAGAATGGCTTGAGATGTGTGGTCAACTGTGTGTGGCTACCTACTAAAAACGAGTAATACAGCATCTGGAATGCAAAGCTAAGGAAGCATCAGAAGCCTGCATCTAGGACTCCACACAAAGGATCTTATGTACAATAACGTCATAGATCATGATGCAAAAAAATACTAAATCTTATTCTCACTATTTAGCTGCATACTGAGAGGAGTATGCAGTCCAAACAATCCTATTGTCCTAACTCATTGGTTAGTCATGAGTACTGCCAGTGGCCAAGTGCCATCTCTCCATTAACAGGAAAGCACTATGTTAAGACACGTGAGATGCCCAGCTGTCCTTTGTCAAACATTATTTTATTATTTGAACTAAAGAACAAAGATACTCTGCACAATTTACTATTAAAAATGTTATGCACACCTTTCCGGTCATCCCCCACTACCCAGGTGTAGGATGGTGTATAAGTTAAAAAAAGTCAGTGGCACACTATTCAGGATACGCCTGTCTTTATACAACTCCTAGGCATGCTAGTTCAGACACACTGCACCATCACTAAACAGATTAATAGAAGAATGAGTATAAACAGCAAGGCACTTAAACAGACTTGCAGGAGTGAAATGAAACCCATATTTACAGATTCTGGACAACTACAATACATCTTACTGATGACTTATTAGTCACCATTTAAAATACTGATAGACAGAAGGTAAAAGGACAGTTATCCTTAAAATAGTTACAGAAGGACAATATATAGTGATACAGAACACAAAAAATGCTGTAAGAATTTCAGGCAGTGCTACCAAAAAAACCCAAAGATGTTTACCTTATAATTTAAAAAGGCTGATACTTAAATGAAGAATATAACATAATAATTATAATTTTACTCAATTTTGTTAATTTTGTATTATCTTTATAACTATCTGACTTACAGGTCAGCAGAATTATCCTGCATTCAGATTTGTGTAACTTTGTTCAAAGTATGGTCCAATCCAATGGGCCAAAACACTGTTTAAAAACCTTCTAAAGACACTTCAGCAAGAAATGCCACCAATATTTTTCTCTGGAAGTGATACATGATTTTTCAGTCTTTTACACTACTATATATGGGGGAAAAATCATGGAAAGCAATTAGTAAACTTTCCTTCCTACTTGTTATTGATACCTTCTTTATTTAAACTTTCATGTAAACCCACTGTATTTTAACATACAGACAAGGAAGGGCACTTTTCACATTATTCCTGGGTTACTACCAGGCAATTCTCTTTACTTTATAAATAAAGGCAATTAATTAATTCAGGAAGCACATTAAAAGATAGTTTGACTCCTAAATGTTCAGTAATGAGGTTTTTGTAGCCTGGAAATGGTATGTGTGATTGCTCTACTCAAATATATGGACATTTCCCTTCGGGCAGGATTTTTGTACTATTTCATTCATGAATCTCAGTCCTACAACAGTTAAATTGGCTTAATTACAGAACTCCTTTGCAGGAGTACTCTACCTTTTTTCTGTGAAGCAATAAAAAGCAGACAAAACCACAAACATGTAAATACAAACTACTAATACATATTTCCATTGTGGTGAAATGTCCTGCCATTCCATTTTACTTTAAGACAAAACAGACAAAAACTGAATTTGCAGAAACCTTTTACATTTAATTCACAAATACTGTAACATAGGCAAATTATTTATACCATACGAATACTCATTCTTCAAACTGTTCCTGACCCATATACCCATTCAAAATGGCAAGCTTACTAAACAGTCTCTCCTTTACCAATAACAGTAAAATCACAACAAATAAATTAATAAAAACTACAACAAAATCAGAACAAATTAATCATTGATGTCATTACAATAAAGCATATATCCATCTGGATTGAATACAATCAATCATGTCTTACATACAATACCCAGAAAAGGATATACCAAATGCCAAGAGCACCTACACTTCAGTTGCTTGGAGTCCCAGGATAACACTATCAGAAGACTATCATCATTACAATATAATTTTCAGGTAATTATGTGTGTGCAACAGATTAAACCTGATAAAATCAACTGAATCAAGGTTTCTAAACTGAATGTTTCCACTAACGATTCTGCTCAGAAGCGCACTTTAAATCACCTTCTGAAAATTTATATTTTCCCCATGTAATCTTCTTGGTACTGGAAATATCCCAGAATATACTATCTATGTCAAAGGTCTTACTCCAATCCATTCGTAATGCCACAGAAAAATAAAACCTGGAACGTCTCACTGAAACAAAAAACATGAAAATAGTTTCATACAGCATTTTTTGGGTAGTTTATTAATATTCCTAAGCCAAGTAACCTACTTCTAAGTGAGGATATTCAACAGACATATTGAACAGACATGCTTTACTTAATTTTCCTTTCTGTAGCACGAGTCCTCAAATGGACTAAATCCTATGATTGGATGTGATATTTACACTTATATGATTTTCCTCATTTATTCCATGCATATCAACAAAGTGCTGAACTATCCTCCACCTATGAATCAAAACAAAACACCCACAGAAAAAAAAGTCTTATTTAAAATAGTACATGCATCTGTCATACATAAGTGTTGATAAGTTTTTAATGGAGAACATATATAAAAAGCAAAATTCCCATATCATGTAAATCATAGAATCATTAAGGTTGGGAAAGACCCTTAAGATCATCGAGTCCAACCATTAACCTAGCAAGTCCACCACTAAACCATGTCTCTAAGCACCACATGCACACATCTTTTAAATACCTCCAGGGATGGAGACTCAACCACTTCCCTGGGCAGCCTGTTCCAGTGCCTGACTGCCCTTTCAGTGAAGAAGTTTTTCCTAATATCCAACCTAAACTTCCCCTGGCACAGCTTGAGGCCGTTTCCTCTCGTCCTATCACTTGTTCCTTGGGAGAAGAGACCAACCCCCACCTCGCTACAACCTCCTTCCAGGTAGTTGCAGAGAGCAATAAGGTCTCCCCTCAGCCTCCTCTTCTCCAGGGTAAACAACCCCAGCTTCCTCAGCCACTCCTCACAAGGCTTGTGCTCCAGACCCTTCACCAGCTTCATTGCCCTTCTTTGGACATGCTCCAGCACCTCGATGTCCTTCTTGGAGTGAGGGGCCACTGAACACAGTACTCAAGGTGCAGCCTCACTAGTGCTGAGTACAGGGGGACGATCGCTTCCCTAGTCGGGCTGGCCACACTGTTCCTGACACAAGCCAGGATGCCATTGGCCCTCTTGGCCACCTGAGCACACTGCTGGCTCATATTCAGCCATTTGTCGACCAACACCCCCAGGTCCTTTTCAGCCAGGCAGCTCTGCAGCCACTCCTCCCCAAGCCTGTAGTGTCGCATGGGGTTGTTGTGACCCAAGTGCAGGACCCGGCACTGAGCCTTGTTGAACCTCATACAGTTGGCCCCGGCCCATTGATCCAGCCTGTCCAGGTCCCTCTGCAGGGCCTTCCTACCCTCCAGCAGACCAACACTTCCACCAAACTTGGTGTCATCTACAAACTTACTGAAGGTGCACTCGATCCCCTCGTCCAGATCATTAATAAAGGTATTAAACAGAACTGGCCCCAGTACTGAGCCCTGGGGAACACCACTTGTGACCAGCCACCAACTGGATTTGACTCCATTTACCACAACTCTTTGGGCTCGGACGTCCAGCCAGTTTTTAACCCAGTGCAGAGTGCACCCATCCAAGCTGTGTGCAGCCAGCTTCTCCAGGAGAATGCTGTGGGAGACAGTGTCAAAGGCCTTACTAAAGTCCAGGTAGGCAACATCCACAGCTTTTCCCTCATCCACTAAGCGGGTCACCTTGTCATAGAAGGAAATCAGGTTGGTCAAGCAGGACCTGCCTTTCATAAACCCATGCTGACTGGGCCTGATCACCTGGTTGTCCCATACATGCCGTCTGATGGCACTCAGGATGATCTGCTCCATGACCTTCCCCGGCACCAAGGTCAGGCTGACAGGCCTGTAGTTCCCCAGATCCTCCTTGCAGCCCTTCTTGTAGTTGGGTGTCACATTTGCTAACCTCCAGTCAACTGGGACCTCCCCGGTTAGCCAGGACAGCTGATAGATGATGGAAAGTGGCTTGGTGAACACCTCCGCCAGCTGCCTCAGTACCCTTGGGTGGATCCCATCCAGCCCCATAGACTTGTATGTGTCTACGTAGTGTAGCAGGTCGCTGACCGTTTCCCCTTGGATTATGGGGGCTTCATTCTGCTGCCTGTCCCTGTCTTCCAGCTCAGGGGGCTACATACCCTGAGAACAACTGGTCTGACTATTAAAGACTAAGACAAAGAAGGTATTAAGTACCTCAGCCTTTTCCTCGTCCTTTGTCACTATATTTCCCCCCGCATCCAATAAAGGATGGAGATTTTCCTTAGCTCTCCTTTTGTTGCTAATATCTGTAGAAACATTTTTGGTTGTCTTTTACAGATTAAGTTCCAGCTGGGCTTTGGCCCTTCTAATCTTCTCCCTGCATAACCTCACGACATCCTTGTAGTTCTCCTGAGTTGCCTGCCCCTTCTTCCAAAGGTCGTAAACTCTCCTTTTATTCCTGAGTATATGTATGTATTAATTACTATGTAATTAATTCTTAAAGCTTCTGCTATAGATTTTTCTTCTCTCCTGGCATATAATGCATAAATTTGGATCGGTAGGATTATTAGAATAATTTAGGAACATTTCTGATGCCTGCTCTGAAGTAATGAAATGTATTTTCCTGATTTGCTTTAAAAGAACTTGAGCATTAAAAATATTTATTGTCAAAAATATTACAGGACCAAAGGTTTCCAGCGAATTTTCTGAAAGAACTGCCTTCCCACCTTTCAAAAACATCTCATCTTTGCCTTGTTGTTTTCTCGTTGTTCATAAGCTAAAATCCCAGGGCAACATAGTTTATTGTTTTAATATCTGCCTGACGCAAAGCAAAAGTATCCTCTGGTGAGTGCTTAACTGTCATATGTACTTCTGTGAAAGGAATATCAAGACAAATAAGATGTTCTAGAGCATATCATGGGATTATGAACTTGGCACTGACTGAATTCTGTTTTAAAATAGTTGAAATGATAAATACAAAAAATATCTAAACTGATATTTTGAGGATGGGAATTTGAAGAGCGTTGGGTTTTAAATATTTTAATTATAAAGGGTTCATACTATCTTAGTATGAATAGAGAATGAACACTCAAGTCCATAAACAGGACAAACAAAATGAGAGGAAAAAAAAATTAATAATTGAAACAGTTAAAACAGTAAAATTCTATCCTAATGATACGATGGACTGTGAACTTACTTTGTATTAATTAAACTCAATGTAATGGCATTTTCTATATTGAAATGAATAACCAGTGATCTGGAAATTCATTTAGACCATTAGGTTAATTACAGAAACTGATGGAAGTTTTATCAGACAATTACAATTAAAGAACACGAACAATGTGGGACAGATTTATAAGCATTTGTACCACCTCAATCATTTTTGCTGAATACCACCATCACTTCTTACAAAATTGTAATCAATATATCAATTAAAAAATGGGCCATCAACTTGATTTGCCCTTGAGTATGATAAAATAAAATAAATTAATATCTGATTTCTGCATTTTCATATTTTTCCTTCTTTTAATTCTATTACTTTCTTGCAATGTAAAAGATTTATTTCTTTTTAATAAAAAATGAAAATTTATAGAAAAAGACCATGTATATTTTGGAGCTGGTAAGCATGCTTACTGCAGATGAAACAACTCTAACATTTAGAAAATGTAAGCCAAAATTGACATGAGCTTAAAATGTACTCATTGAAGTCAAGGTAAAATTCTCTTTTATGGGCATGCAAAACATTTGGGAAATATAGGCACTCATCTGCGCATCGTTCTGAACAAAGACACGTAGCAATTTAATGTTTTACCGTATACGTTAGCTATTCAGTCCAGTGAACTGTCCCTTTAATACACGCTCAGAAAAAATCTACTAGTAGTTACATACCTGATAACTCAAGAACCTTTATTTTCACTTGGAGCTAAAATAAAGCCTAAAAGTTACAAAGATCAAAGTACTGATTTACAGAGTGAAATATATTTAGCTGCCTTTGAACTTTTATTAAAATTTGTAATCTCTCTGCCATTGCCTTCCATGGGACCTGGGTATGCACAACTGTAAATTTTTGAAAAATGTGATGCACAGCCTTAGGCTGGCTTCCTCGCTACACCAGCTAGAGCTTAGTGAGCCCAAGAACGTTGATTAGCTATTCCGGAGCACAAAGAAGTTTTCTACTGGCAGGCGCATCTCCTTTCCATCCCCTGCCATGAAAGGGCAGGGGAGGTGATCAAGAAAACGGAGCCAGGCTGTTCACAGAGGCATACAGTGGGAAGACAAGAGACAACAAACATAACTTGAAAGAAGACAGGTTTCCACTGTTAGGACATTCAAGCATTGGAACAGATGACCCAGAAAGGTTGTGCAGTCTCTGTCCTTAAAGGTGCCCTGTGCAACCTGGTCCTTCCAACCTGAATTATTCTATGACTTCATGTCTTCCTTCTTTCCCATGTTTTGACTCTCATTAACTTCTATTTCATTTACATTTTCAGGCACTTCTACATTATAGAAAAATGGGTAAAATAGGCACTAAACAGTTTTTAAAAGTGCTTGCACAAATTCAGAGTAGTATTTTTGCCTTTTTTAACCATACATACCCAGCTATATTACTGTCCTTTGTAGAACAGTGATACAGATATTCAGTGACAGAACTTTTTTCTTCTTTTGAATCTTCCTTTTGTCCAGCAGGGTCTTAATGTTCCCATGGATCCTATTCTCGAGTGGCTTCAATTTGGAAAAGTTCCAAAAATTTTCTTGATAACATTTCTTATTTAAAAGTAGATACAAATTTCTTCAGGATTTAAAAATTTCCTGTGGAAGCAACTAGTCTAAAGAAGTGGGGGCAAAAAGAGACCGTCAGTTACGTGTAGCCAAAATGTTTGATTCACTACGTTTCAGTGAGATATCATGGGCCTCTGGGAAGCTTCCAATGAATGCTTACTTACTCGCTGGGACTTGGTGTACTCTAATCTTTACTTACTAGGTATATCTCCTTCCAATACTTGTCTACATTCTGCACTAGGATAACAATGATGGATTTAACTGAAATCAGTTGTATTAGTTCTATCTTTGAGATGCCAATGCTATGGGAATCTACAGCAGCCAAGATGAGACCATGAGCTTCCTTACTTTGGTTGTGTCAGTACAGCAAAATTTGTCCCACCAATGGAACACATTTGCATGCTGAAAGTATGCTTTCTACATAACAAATTATCTGTTCCCAGAATAGATGTGCAAATGAAAAACTGATCCAGGTCCCATCTTCTCCTTCAGCATAAGAGAACAGATGAGGCATGAGAGACTATTGCTACTGATTTGTTCCACTGCTTGCAGAAGAAACAGCTCATTTCTTTCTGTATTATGCGAAGGGCCAGAAGTGATGGAAGGAAGCAGAGCCATGTTGCCATCTCCTGACATATTCAGAGGTGTAACTAATCACTGTACCGGGAAATGTAGAAAGGGATACATAAAATATATCCTGGGGAAATAAAACATCAGAAGGGAAAGAGTAGCTCCAAGAAATGCACTCTTCTGTCTGGCTAGCCAAAACAATGGGGTGAAAGTGTTCAGAGTCATCAGAGACTACTATTGACCAACACAATTAAAAGTCAAAAGGTTAAGTGAGAAATAAAGCTAGCCAAATTAAGAAAAATATATTTTACAACCATGTTTCAGTCCTTCATTCCTTATAGAATATAAGTTGGGAGCAAAATATGACCAGTCAAGTTAAAGACTACAACATTTCTAAAAATGGGGACTCCTCTTCAAAATATCTGAAAATTCCTAAATGCCATTAGCATTTAATGAACTCCAAGCCTCTCAGACAGCTGTAAAAATCTCAGCTGACTCTTTCCCTTCTGTTAAAACAATTACAAATTTAAAACCTCTTAATTCTTACATTGTAAGCTGTTCTGAAATATTACATGGTTACAATACTGGCAGTAACAGAATAAATGATTAACAAATTATTCAGAGATGAAGGCTGCAATATTGTTGTCTACATGGAATGATAATAGCAAAAGTATTAGTCTCCTACATGTTAATGTTGACTTATCAGTTATCTTTTCAATATTATAAATGTGCATCAAAAATGGAGTATAGAAGATCTTTAAAATAATAAAGAAAATGAGACAAAACTCAAGCTTCATTTCTATTCACTTCTTAGTAGAATTTCCTATAGAAATGGAACTGTTTTACATCTTTATTGAAAGTTTTGTAATAAGGAGAAAGAAAAAACTGATTACAATCATTAGTAATTGTAGTAATTTTATATTGTTAGGAGTTGTGACCCTGTGGGGGAAACTACATTTTGGAAAAATCATGACTTGCAGACACACAGATTCAACAAAAGTGTTATAATTTCTACTGCAAGGGCTACTAGCAATCTCTGTTATGAAACTGGGTATTACACATTGCCCAGTGGGAGGCAGATAGGCAAAGTCTGTTTAGTTATGTATTTGGCATAATTGAAAACAAACAGGTGTTTGTTAGGATACCATTATTCAAGGAGCACCACTGCAAAATAAGATTTTTCAAAGGGATTGACTTATGAGACATAATGGAAACAGTGAAGTATAGAGTTTAGCTAGCTATACAATGACTACCTAGGGATTTAATAATAGTGGAAATACTGTACAATGTAAACAGCAACCCCAGAAATAAATTTCCTAGGATAGAACTCAGTGACACAATAGGAGCAACAGGGTGAACTTAAGAAAGGCTTTATTTAGCATAATTTCCAGAAAATAAAAAACCAAACACCTCCCCGTCTCCTCCAAAAGAAGCTGCCCAACAGTGAGATAAATGAAATGTTTGGATAATTTTCTAGGAAAAGAATTTTAGTCAAAGATTGGTATTTCAGTCAAAAAGAAATAGTGCACTAAAAATGTACTATAGGGAACATTGATTTAGGCAGTAAGTATTTCATCTCCATGTTCCTACAAGGATTAAAAAACACTGCTTGGGAAAGGTGACATAGTACAGAATATTCCTGGAGCATCTGGAAGCAAATGCAGATTTAATTGATAATTTCAGTTCCAATTTAAAATACTTCATATATTTTGTTAGTGCTCTATGTATTTGTAGATGCCTGATTTGAAAGTAGATCCCATATGTATACTGTAAACGCAGCAGCTCTAGGGATGATATTCACAGATTTTGACATAAGAGAGTTACATGACTGTAGAGATGATCACTATGGAACTCTTTTGTCCTCATTCCTGGTTTTAATTAATAAAAGAAATTAATTATCTTAGCAGTCTAGATAAGCTTTGAAAGAGCAGAATTGCATTCTAGATTGAATACAATCTTCATAAAGAGCATATCCAATAATGTTAAATCCAAAACCATAAAATATTTCTTTACAGAGAACTGCTAAGAACACAGAGCAAATGCTGCTGTTCACCCTAATTCAGCAAGCAGCAATTATTACTGTTTCATTTGGCTAGAGGCTTCTTCATCTGACTAGATTTCAGAATGGGCATCAGCGGTACCGCCAATACAATCTAGAACACTCTCAGAAGAATCGGTTCCACTTCTGCTGCAGAATTTTACAGGAGACATTTCTATTCCAACATTTTGTACAGAAAAATGGCTGATGGCAGCATCTATCATTTCAGCTTGTGTTTGCTATTTTTATTAGGGTAGTTTTTTATAATTTAAAGTACCCATTTGCACACAGTCTTTTTCCTTTTGTAAAAGAAGACTTCATATCTATTTTCTTCCTGACACAATGAAACGGTGGCATGACATGAGACTTTTTGGTTATTAAATCAAAGTTGTGACCAGGAAGGAAAAAGAAACACAACTACATCTTCTGCACAAAATGCAGAGTGCGCAACAGTACTGGATTCCAAAAAATTTCAGTGTTACTGGAGAACTTCTGATCGTTTCTGTAGAACAGTGCAATATAGGCTGTCTCTTTTTTTTTTTTTCTTAATAACAAATATTTTGAGGATAAAGATGCAACTAAACCCACTGAATTATCTGTTGACATTACTTACACAAGTTTATAAATACCACATTTACACACATCTCAGTTTTAGGGGGCTTAATTCACATTAATGTGCTTTTGTCACAAAACAAAACAAAAAAAGAGCCATAACACTAGCTTACTTGTGGATGTGTATACTAGTGAACTGGGGGCACTGTACACGGGAGATCCCTCCTGGTTTGCCTGGCACAGCAGCACCCTGCCTACAAGAAAGAGAGAGAGAGTGGTATCTGGTTTGGGAACACTCAAACTAAACCTCAATTTTTATCTCAAAACAGAAATAAAGTCATAACCAGAGCAGTGCAGTGAAGCAGGGGCACTTTTTGTCCTTTGACTTCAAAGCAGAAACAGCCCCAATAAACACGTACAATTTTACATTTGAAAAAGCAAAACACAGACATCCCCCAAAATACAAACACCCTTTTTATCACACGGGGAAGCTGGTGCACACCCTGAGCGTTCGCAGCGCACACCAGTCCCTCACCCAGCTGCTCTCTCTCCCTCTCTGTCCTGGCTCTCTGAAACAGAAGCTGGCTAGTTAGCTCTGCTGCTAACCGGAGCCATCAGCCCACCCATGCCACCCGGCTACTAACTTCTCATCTCCCTACCTTTGGCTGAAACGAGAGGCTACTCAAGCAAACACAGCAGATAAAACAGACCGCAAAACTCCCATATACAGACGTTAGGCCAAGTATGATCTCAGTTATATTGCTTAAATTAACACTGGTATAAGTGAAATTGAAATATTACTAATACATGTGAAGATTTCAGTATTTTTCCCTCAAATGAGAAATACATAAACATAAGCTACTTGCCAGTATATAAACTGGATTCAGGATTAAGAATAAAACCAAAAGAAATTAAACCTTTTTTTTTTAAGAAAAAAAAAGTAGAATTAATAACCAAATCAATTCAAAACAACACTTTTGCAATGCACGTTCATGTTGAACAAATGACAGAAGTTTAGGCTTATTTCCTCTTTTTTTTTTTTTTTTTTTTAAATGAACTTAAATAAAATGCCTTACTATTTCACATCTTTTGTAAAATTATACTTTAGCAGTCTTAGCTGAATACAGATTGAACATTGATTAGAGGTCAAAACAACTATACTTTCACACTAGGAAAAAAATTTCTGCACTTCTGGAGTACAGTCCACCAGGAAGAGCGGGATGTGATGCATCTGTTTTGCAGATGTATGTGTATACAAAATTTTATATATATACATACATTGACATACTTCAAGCTGTCAGGATTTGTGAATCACGCAATTTCAAAAATATTTAATTTTCATGAAGATTTGTGAGACTTTAGAAGTTGTGCATTGACTTATATGCCATGTGACTCAACAGAGTTGAGTCAAATATGTTTGGAAGGATAAGATAAATCACAAATGGTAGGCATGTTTTCCATATAGTATTACAAGAGCAATTCTCAACTTACATTCAGTTACCAGACCAGAGTTCTTTCAAAAAATGTTTAAAAAAAAATTCTGTCATTAACCAGTTCTTTGATTATTGCTTGCAGCTATCAGTTGAAGTAAAAATACAGGAAATACTGAAGGAAAATAATCCTTGTGATTTATGCAATTTAGCTAAGACTGTGAGCACTGGAAATCTCATGAAATATTACACTTCTAACCTTCCCAGACAATAGCATACCCTTAACTAACAGAATTTGGAAATGCCTGCTTTTTTTCCAGCCATCCACTACTAATCTGAAAGATAATACAAGCTAAAAAAATTTTTTTCTTACTTTAAGACAGTATATAGTTGACTATATCGATATATATCTCTCCCAACCTTCCAAAAAAACCCCCCAACCAGAAAGTGTTAAATGAACATATACCTATTGAGATCCTAATGGCAAGCATCGTTTCCAGGCCAGCAGATAAACAGGACCTATCAACACACTTGACACTAGGAATGCGTACATTGGAATATGGATGTATTTCACAGCATAGATACTTCAAAATCTGTGCTACTACAGAAGCCTGAAAAGGAAAGTGAGCTGAAGGCATAGAGGCATTCATCCAGCTGAGGGCAATGCGGAAAGGAAAGGAATTATTAAAATCAGTAAGTTTCATTAGGTTTTAAGAATAATTTATCTATACTGACTTCAAGTTTATTTAGTAAATATATAAAGGCTTTTAGAAATTGAAGATTATAGTTTATTTATATTATTCAACATAAATTCTAGATGATAATTTGCTTGTCCATGGTCCACAGGTATTTTCCTGTTCTTTGCAGCTAACATTTTTACATTTTTTTCCTGATTTCATCTCATACAAATCTAATTTTCCCTACTCGAGTCTTCTAATTTCTAATGAAAGTACTTCAAAACAGATGCTTTTTTCATCCATGCTACTAAAGTGTATTTAATTTGTTGCACAGAGCTTTCTAATTATATTTTGACAATCTGCCTTCGAATTTGTACATAAAATTAATATTCATACCTAAAGCACTATTATTAGATTTTGTTAGAAAAATATGGAACTTTTTAATCTACTTTTGTGAGAAAAGATTATTTCTGCTGCATCTAATTTTGGTATTAAAAATATTTAAATTGTAATTAATACAACTGGGGAAATATTGAATTATTTAAAATAAGATCTTCTGGATAAACTTCAGAACATTGAAACAATCTATAAATTCCCTAATGGAAAAAAAATATATTATTTTTCCTCTAGAATACTAAATTCTAGCATGACAGAATAAAGGTTGGTTTTGGTTTTTTTGGTTCTTTTTAAGACGGAGGATTTTAATATAAGGTTCTTAATATTTCTGTTCAAATTGTAAGTTAATAATATCATGGACCTGATGAACTTCAAAAAATTACAGTCATGCAAGAGTTCATCTTTAATTCTGCAATGCCTTCTGTACCAGCATATGTAAGGCTGATATTTTCTCATTAAGAACAATCTGCATGCTTTTTTGCTTTTCTCTATTACAAGCATCTAGTTGTTTGGTCACAGCAGACATGTGACCAGTGATACAGGATTTTGGACATCAGCAGCAGAAAGCCCCTCCTGACTCACTCCATCAAAAGGATCAGGAAAATATTTGCCTATATATATCTGCAGAGTGTGTTCACTATGGGCACACAGGAGAGCCCTAGACAGACCAGTGGCAGAAGGGAAATGGAAGCAGCCAGGCTGCTTGGTGTAACGGGGGAGTCGTCTGCTCTGGCTGAGCAAGCCCGTGGGTTGTGCTGCACACAACAGGTAGCTGTGCTGTGGCAGGGCATGGTGGTGTCAGCTGAGCACTCCTGTAGGACTGCAGAGATCCCCCCAGACTGATTCACCGCTCATCCTTGGCATACAGGCTGGCAGCACGGACAAAACCATACTTTTCAAGATCAAAAAATATTCCCACTCATACTTCTCTTCCTCCAATGTTTTCTCCTACAGTCCATGATTAAGAATGTACTGTTTGATTAGGTCCTTTGTTGAAGCACTATAGTTATTTTGAGAAAATAATTACTCTAAAAATATTCAGGGCCGTGGGGAAAATGATGTGAAGTCATGAGTATTGTTAGAATACCCAAAATTCAGTTCCCAGTGGTTCCAAGATATTTAACTAAAAGTATTTTTCTAATTTTTTCATACTTTCAAAAATAAGTTTTTGTGTATAGTTCTTATTTACATGATTTATATAAATTAATCTACAGAGCGTGAGTGGAAATACCAATGTACTAGTGATGATACACAGAGTATTCACTGGCTCATACATGACATATGACAAAGTTCACTGTATTTCTCAAATACTCAGGTAGCTTAGAAGAAGTACCCAGGATCAACAGGAGGACTTTCCAGTAAATTATAAAGGATTTTAAATCACTTCCATTAAAAATATCTTTTAGGTCTAACTGGAACCACTGTGTAGCCAGCACTACAGACAGCTTAAAAGTAAAGATGTGGAATAAGTTTAAAAGAATTTGCACAACTAGTTGGAATCTCTTATGGCATCCTTTGTGGAAACATAAATAGAAACGTTTTCAGCAGAAAAAAATATAATACCATTAGTTAAAATTAGTCTGCTGATGTAAAATTAACAGTGTTGCAAGGCCTTGATCATGGGAACAGCTCTCTCCTGTCACAGGAAGCAGACAAAACTTTTAGAAACCCTCACTACCAGAACTGTATAAAGTTGATACAACATTGCTGAGAACCCGAGTTTACAATGCATCACCTCCCAGGACAGATGGCTTTAGTACCTTTGGTCACAAACAAACAGTTTCCGATTTACCATGCCCTTATTTATTACCCCAGGATTTCTGGAGATTTACAAAAGGGAAGAGGACAGAAGTTGCACCGTAGTACTCTGATACATTTCAAGGCAAAACCCCAGCAAGTTAATAAGTGAGACAAAGGGGAAAAACTGATTTCTGACTTTCCGTCTGGGAATCCTAAAAACCACAGCTTCATATAAAGCTCTTCAGACAGCTCTGAAGATGACAGTGGTACTGTACTATATAGGGTACAACTACCTCCATCATAAGAAGAGGGTAATCACATAAGCATTTTCAGTGGCAGAAATTAATCAAGTCAATATCCAGGGCTGGTCTACATTGGGTACTAGTGCACAGGTAGCAAAAATGAGAGTTTATAATACAGGAACTAAGGAAGTCACTACATGCAAGGAGATTTAGTGAAGATTACATCACTCTAATGCATTGTGCACTTAGCTTCCCAGGTAAAGCAGCACTTCTTTATACGTATTTAGTCTACTATGTTACCAATAAGAGCCTCTTACTGCTTTTGGCAACTAAGTACCAGTTCATACATTCTATAATACTATTTATCAAAAAAAACCCCAAACAAACCCACAGGAAAAAGTGAATAAAAGATAAAAATATTTGTGTCCCATTTTGTCTATATTATCACAAAATGTTATTTTATTATAATAATCTAAAAGCTGCATTATTTATTAAATTCAGTGGTTTTTATTTCATTTTCCCTTTCTCCCAATACAGCTGGGTGTTACATAGCCCAGTCTTCTCTCAGTCATTTTGATCACTGTTCTCCTTTGAACCTTTTGCAACAACTATTATTCCTATACACTTAATTCCTGTTCCATGTACAATGCATGAAGAAAACAGTAAGTCTGCATCTCTCATGAACATATCAGAAGGTTTGCTAGTGTATCAAAGATTCTCATAAACAATCCATGTCTGCTCCTGATTTGCCCTTCTAAAAGTGTAATTTAATATTGGCTTTTCCAGACAGAAATAGCATTATCCTTGTTCTGGTCTGAAATATTGCTCTATGACGGGTTCTATAAATGTGTCACAGAAATGGATCAGAAACACCTAACTAAAAGGCCACTGTTGTACAATAATAGTGTATGTTAGCTTCTGGTGTCCCATCTGACTAGGCAATTTAAAGAGAGTATCTTGAATACATAATAGTTAAGTGTTCTCTTTGCCCTTCATTATCTATAGTCAAACTACATGGCCTTAGTATACTTTTAAATATGCTGTTAATTCCAAAAAAAAGTGCTTCTTGAGTGCCTTCAGTTATTTGGGATCTTTCTATAAACGGAATAGTACTCCTTCAGATTTTAACACAACCATTCATGGATGGTTGTGTTGACACATTGAATTGTTTCATCCATTATTAACAAGGAATAAAGTAGCATCATCCAAAAAATACACACCTCCTTTCTTCCAAGATGTTAAACACACAAACAAAACCTATATTTAATTCCCTAAAATTATATATGGAGTTTCACTTAAACAAGAGAATTGCATGGTAGGGAAGAGAATCTAAACTAGCTGATGTCCAAATGTGAGTTCCGTAATTCCAAATGAGTATCTATATTACCTTCTGACAGCAAACCTGAAATACATTCAATTATTGAATAACCTGTGTATACTTTCTACTAGTAATGAGAATCTGTGCTCTATACATACACTTATGTAGTAAGTCCCTGACCCACATATAACCTCACGTAGGTTATTAAAAACAGGGGTGGGGGAAGACTGGGGTGGTGGAGGTATGTCTCTCTAAGACATTTTATGGGTTCTCTTTATTCAAAAATTCTATTTAAAATGCCAGTTTTCCTTCCATCACTTTTCTAAGCATAGTGCATGTTTCTTTATTATCGCCTCTCTTAGAGTGTCACCAAAACACACAGTGAACTTAGGCAATGACTCAGGGAATAATGACTCAGGGAACAGCAATGCATGTTACAACAAACAACTGTAAGCCATCCTTCCAATTATTCTTTGCTGGTCATATCATTCCAGGCTTTTGGGAAACAGACCTCTCTCCCCTGTTATATACATTCAGCATCCAGCATACTAAGTCACGTACTGGGGCTGGTAGGTGTTTATATCATGTAAGTAAAAATCGGATGAGCAACAAAGTCTGCAGCTCTAGTAAGAATTTTGCATGAGATTCTCCTAATTCCTCTTCTCCCCACCTCTTCCTTCTGTAGTATATATAACTCATCACAAGGTAACAAGGATCTCTCCTTCTCCAGGACCTGACATGCCATACACAACTGATCAAACTACTTACCAGTATGTACTGTGGTGTCTTAGACTGGGAAAGACCTTATGGATAGCACAGGAGCTGGGAAATGGCAAATTTTTTTAAGCTCTGTTCCCATGCCAACATCCTTTTCCTGCCTCACAACCCGATGACCTGCTTTAAAGCTTCACCCACTTCATCAATGAAAAGCTGAAAGGTGTATCCACTACCAATCCACTAAAATTCTCAAAGATTGCTTTGGGAGGAATAGCTTGACAATGCAGCATGGCATAATCACTGCTTTTTAGTGGCAAATATAGGCTGTCCGTGGTACTGCTGGTATGTGGCAAAGTAATGCCAGCTTAAAAACACACTCTGTATGACTGACTTGTTTCTGTTTTCATTAGCATGCCAACCTTACCATAGATGGGCTGTATTTTGCAGGAACAATTTATGTGATAATTCCATTCACAATGTAAAACAGTTGCAATAAACCGCCCTTTCCAAATATAATTTAAAAATGATTCATCAGCCACAGACATTCCTTGTTTTGTAATCAAAATGAAACTACTATGTCACACAAACTCAGCTGCTGCTTGGACCAAAATACATAACAAGCCTAGAGAGTTTACCTGTGCTTGTTAGTGAATTTTTATCATTGGCATCCAAGTGTAAATCCTTATTCACATACTGTCACCAAAAAAATCTAAAACTAGAAATGCACTATGTAATAATGTAAAAAATTGGAGTGGTACTGTCAGTATTGCCCATAACTGTAACTTTCCTACAAAATATGTTTACTATATGATATATATACACACAAATTCAGGTGCACATAAATTGATACTCAGTGATATTCACTGCCATTATCTTACACTGGGAGATGTGTCCTACTGAAGTTGTTCAGGACCTTTGAAAACCAAATCTTTATTGCTAATCTTTCTAGGCCCTCCTGACAGACTAAGTAGTATGTAAATTGTGGTTACTCTTGGTTCATTGTAACTTGATCTTGGTTCATTTGTAGCCTTGAGAAACAAACATGAGAGAAATTCTGAAGTATAAATATAAACTTTGAGCTGGTATTACACTATTCTTGAAATAGGATACTTGAGATTATAAAAAATACATTTATATTCTGCTGATAACTAAAATGGGTCACATTTATACATCTGCCTAATGAATAAAGACCGCAATATGAATAGAAACACAGAATAAATGGAACTGGAGCCTTTCTGCTCAGACACGAACACTACAGTTTCACCAGGGCCCTGGAGGGATTACAAGTAGATGTGTTTATCCTCTCATATTGTGTCAAGACACTATTTTCTGTGTAAATTACCTATTTTCAGTAAATCGATAATACAGAGATGCAAATCTAGTGCAATTAGATGCAGAGATGCAAATTACTAAGCTCTCAGTTCTGTTTGCTTACTCCAATGGATGTTGGTTTTAATTTACAAATAAAATTCTATTCTGAATGACAAGCTGAGAATATAAAAGGGCAAAAATTGAATCATTATGCATAATCGTGTCTTTAGTTAGTCTATTTCTTCCCTAGCCCATTCAGATTCCAGAATTTCAGGAGCATGAAAAAACATTACAAAAATAGTAATGAATTGTTTCCAAACTTTCCAAAACAGTCACTTTTACTAGAAGCAGTTCTATGCTTGGAGATTTCCTCCAAAACAATTTTCACAAAGAAAATCTGACAGTGCCAAAGTGACAGAAATTGTGTACCATTGTAAAGCACAGCTTCATCTCAGCTACCTCCACAAATGAGTAAACGAATGAAAACTCAGTATTTTGAAATTTACTCTCAATAAGTATTACGAAACGCAATTACAATGCAAATGTATTGGGGATTCTGTCATCCAATGCCCAAAATGGGAAATAATGCAGAAGACAAAACAGAAAACATTATCTGTATGTTTGGAATACAATTCAACATAAACTTAAACTGCTTTAGCATTAATTTACAGATGTAGTCAAGATTTAACAGACAGCAGAGTTGTTTTCCATTCCACTTAACTGTATTGACTTTACATTTCATACATTACTTTATTACTTTACATTTCAGAATAGTTTGGCTGCCTGACTGTCCACTCTAACACATGGATCTTCCTAACTTTGTTATTCTTCTAATCAGAGGAATTTATTCCTCTGCATAACTGCTATTAACTTATCTAGCATTGCAAATATGTCACCCAGTCCTGAACAAATAAGTGTTTTAGTGATGACCTTGTAGTTTCTCTTAAATTTTCCTCCGAGAGATTCTTAAGCCATTGCTCTTTACATGTATCCATAGCTAGTATTTGAATTATAGTCTCAGTTTTATTCTATCAGACAAGCACCATGCATATTGTAGCCTAGACCTCAGGTCTAGACAGTGCACACCCAGGCTGACCTCTATTGTCAAGTAATTAGTGAGACAGTAGCAGTAGCTATAAAACAGCTGGTTTTATACCTGGCCTCTAAACCTACATCACACACAGTCTAGAGAGTTTACTCTGGACCAGGTTTAGTCTTGTCCCTTGAAGCAGACAACCCCACCACACACGGTTCAAAGCTGTCCAAAAGCCAATCTGCATGACATATGACAGTCAGTGTGCACATGGAGCCTCCAGTACAGCTCCCAGGGCAGTTTCTTGCAAACCACATCTATTTCACGTGCATTAAACCTGCTCTGCAAACCCCAAGCCAGCATGTGGCAAGCTGGGATAATTTTCAGATTTACTTAAAAACCACGCTAATGCTGCAAACTAATGTATTAACAAGAGGAGGCCAGGGAGACAGTTGTGGAAAAAAATATCTCAGTCTAATGTTTATAATTAGACAGTTTTAGACTGCCACCATATTCATTTAATGTATTTTTGGTCCATCACTAATCAGGAAGCCATAGAACACATTTTCACTAACCACCAGAACGACATTTAAATAAGAGAAGTCCAAGCATTATTTTTCCTCAAAAGATTCTCTTTGTGAGTAAAGCACAGTACTTAACTTTCTTTTTAGCCTTTTAAAAATTGATCAATTATATCCATAATAAAAAACATTTGTACAAACCTGGAAGAAGTTAGAAGCAATGTAATAACAAAGAAAGGACAGTACAGCTCCTGCTTGATCAGAATGCTTTCTTTTGTTTTATTAAAGTAACATTTAAGCAAACAAGGCAAACTGCATACTAGGTGAAATTAGGAGAAACATGGAAACATGGCCTGCAGATCAAGAGCTGTTGTTATGTCCCCAACATACACACACTTGGTACCAGCAAGACTGCACCTGGAACACTGCATTCAGTTTTTAAACCTACTGCCACTCCAGTTCAACTGAAATGTGGTGAAACTGGAAAGGATATGTTGGAGTGAAACCAAGATGGGCAGGGGTCTAGAGTCTCATGTCCTGTGAAGAGCGGTTGAGGGAACTAAACTTGATCAGCCTGGCAAAGAGGAAGTTAAAAGGCAATCTAATAGCTTCCTTTACTTGAAGGGAAGTTACAAAGATGATGGAGCCAAAATCTCATTGGAATGGTAGCAGATAATACAAAAGGTCAATGGCCACCAACTGTAGCTTAGCAGGTTTAGGTTGGACATTAGGAAAACGTTTTTCACTAGGAGGGCAGTGCAGCACTGGAAAAGGTTACCCAAAAAAGATCAAAAATCTGCCTTTGTAGACACATACAAATTCATGGCTCACCTGATGTAGCACTGGTGTTAGTCCTGCTTCAAAAAGGAAGTTGAACTGCATGACCTCCAGAAGTCAGTCCCAACGCACATTTGTATGATTTTATTAAGAAGTGTCTGGTCAAGTGTCAAAAATCTTATTTCATGGGTGTGAAATGTCCAGGTTAGAGTATGATCACCACTGCGTTCCACAATGATTATGCTAGATCTGTGTGGGGGCTGCTCAAATGTATTATACCAGCTTGCTGGGGAAAAGAGAGGGAATACAGAATAATGCTCCTTCAAACAAAAGCAGCCTTAAACTGAACAAAAGTATGTATCCGAGATGAGCGGGACTACCTGAGTAGCTGGTAACTCAACTGAACAGATCATTTGACTACAAAACTAAATGTCAAGATGTGATCTGAGTACTTCAACTTGGTGGCCGTTGACTGTAATACAAGAATGTGACCTTCCTATTGCCCCTATAGTCTCAACGATCTTGCTGTCATTTGGGTGGCATTTTAACATGTTGGATATAATTAAAAAAAATAAAAATTTCAAAATCATCAGAAGTGTGCACCTAAGGTAAAGTACAAGAAGACAGGAAGCATGATACTCTTCTCACAGGGTTTATCCTAGTTTCCAACCATTTGCAGCTCAAGCACTTCCTAAGCCCAAAGCAGCTTCTGTGTATTTAATAATGGTCGGTGGATTTCCCTCCCATGAGCTAACTCCCACGAGTTAACGTACTTTTAACACACATGGTGTTCTGTGCTAGAATAAGGTATTAAATCAAGTAAGTTGCAATCATAATCACACATTTAATTACGATTATACCTGGTCCTGTATTCATCCACCGACTCACAGAACATGTGTTAAAGTAGAATTCAGGCTTACTCATGCACAGGAATTTATCATTCCAAGCCTACCTCATACACATTGCTTTATCTTTGGGTCAGACATTATAAGAGGAGCAAGTTTACCTAAAGAAAACAAGAAATTTTCATAAGTTCTACCCAGCAGAACTACCACTGAGGCAATTTATTACCTAGCAGTTCAAAGGGAAAAGCAGGTTTTTGAGTTAGGACCTCAGAATGAGGAAAGGCTTCTTACTCGTTTGTAAAAAAACACACAAGGCATACAGGAGGAACAGAAGCTAGAGAACTTTTGCCATTCATTGGCCCTACTTCCTTCCTTACAATACCTATTTAAATAGACTTTTTCTGTTCTTCTATATGTTACTTCATTTCTACACATTTTTTCTATCCCAGAACAGCTAATATAACAATTCTTCACCTTGCCTCCCTGCCTCAACTGTATGCTTTGCACCTATGCCCGCTCTATCAACTAGTTGGCACTGTTCCGTGATCTCAGGTATTCTTTGTCTACATACAGTAACTACTGATATAACTTCTAGAAAAATCTTCATCATCAGAGATCTGACCTCTCACTGGAAAATGGTATAAGGCTGCTGATGCTGCACCATAGTGGGGATGCAGCACTAACTTACACTGAACAACTGCAAATCCATTGACTCCAAGTAGTGAGATAAGGTCAGTGTGTTTTTGCTGTGTAGTCACCTAACTAAGAGTAGTTCAAGTGGGATATCTCAATAGTATTAACTCAGGCTGATTTGCAGAAAACTCAAGACCTACGTCTCAGCAAGACTGTACCAACAAGCACACAGATCCAAACAGTGCCCCCTCTCCCCAACACCTCCTTTCCCGTTTTGAAAGAACACTAACTTTAAGCAAATATCCAATTTTTATTTTTCCAGAGTCTATTAGTGCACAAATTCATCATAATCCAGTATCAAAGGATACCAGACTGTGGTCAAAACCTCCAAACTTTTACATTGAAGAAGCAGGAACTCCCTTCTTAACCATTCTGTTCTGGTATAAAGCTCTGGTCTTTGGGTATAAAGCTCTACCTACAGTTCAAGATTTACCATGAAATAATCAAGTCCATGGAACTTCTTTTAGAGATCACATAGGAACTGTATCAAAGCCTAAGTGTATACTGTGCTATTAAATACATATCCAAACAGAAGAAGCATCTTTAAAAGGGTAATACTGACAATATCTGTGATTTTCTCTTTAAAATGTGCAGACTTCGATACAATGATAAATATAGGTCAATTAACCTTGCTCCAGATTTAAATGTATAA